>NW_026087742.1:73618533-74227500 GCF_022539395.1 Myiozetetes cayanensis | reverse complement strand
ATTTAATGGATTTGGTTGGCCAAAGCATATGAAAATAGCAACCAAATAAAAATATTTTCTTTACACATTCCTAGTTAATCAAACAAATCTATGCTATCAACTCTATACATTAAAAAATATGCAGGTTGTTCTAAATAAAAATAATTTATCAAAAATAAAGAATAATTATGAACAGTGATGGTAAGTTATGTTGGTTTTTTGTGGGGTTTTTTTTTTTTTTTTTTTTGATCAAACATTTTTGGTCTTAAAGCATGAATTAATTCAGGAGTTCAAGGGTGGGGTATACATGAGGTTAAAGTACACCAAAATGGTCCCCTCTGCCTCTCAAAAATGCATTAGTTCATATAACTGAATATGGTTTTAATGAGAAGACTGTATTAATTTTTATTTTCTTGTGCTTGCAGGAAGTTACAAATTATTTAATTTCTGTTGTTTATCTCAACAGGCAGCTAAATATCAGATAGCCATTCACTCAGTCTCCCTCAGTGGGATAAGGGAGAGAATCAGAAAAATGGTAAAACTCAGGAGCTGAGATAAAAATAGTGTAATTGGGCATGAAAGGAAAGGAAAATAATAAGGGGATAAAATAATGTGCAAAACAAGCAATGCACAATCTCACCACCCATTGACTGATGACCCAAGCAAGTGGGCCACCAGGCCTTGGCCAACTGTCCCCAGATTATATTCTGAGCACGGTTTTATATGATATGGGATATCTCTTGGGTCAGTTGGGGTCAGCTGTCCCAGCTGTGTTCCCTCCCAACTTCTTGTGCATCTCCAGCCTGCTTGCTGGCAATGTGGTATGAGAAGATGAAAAGTCCTTAACAGAGTAAGAATTGCTCAGGAACAATTAAAATGTTACTGTGTTATCAACATTATTCTCACCCTAAACCTAAAACACAGCACAATACCAGCTACTAAGAAGAAAAATAACTATCCCTGCTGAAACAAGGACAATGTGTAATGAATGACGAACACTGAAAGGCAAGGAAGTCTATGTTTGCACAATCAAAGCTGATATGATACAAAAATCTAGTATCCTATTTACTTATTCTACACATCATATACCTTCAGGGGAAACACTGATTTCCTATGGATTTTATTATATTATATTTCAATACAAATATGTTGATACTCTGTTACATTCAATATGAACTAAGCTCAGACATAGTATTTCCTGTCTTTCATTTCATAACAGCCTGCAACTTCCTTGTGAGGGGAAGAAGAGGGGCAGTCACTGATCTCTTCTCTGTGGTGACCCATGACAGGACCCAAGGGAATGGCCTGAAGTTGTGTCAGGGGAAGTTTAGGTTGGATATTAGAAAAAGGTTCTTCACCCAGGTTGGGCACTGGAACAGGATGCCCATGGCAGTGGTCACAGCACCAAGCCTGACAGAGTTCAAGATGCATTTGGATGATACTCTCGGGCACATGGCACGACTCTTGGGGATGGTTCTGTAAAGGGCTGAGTGTTGGACTCAATGATCCTTGTGGGTCCCTTCCAACTCAGCATATTCTGTGATTCTGTGATTCATGTGTGCACCATAAGTGCTTCTTGAGGGAATCTAAAAGGATGCCAGCAGTGAATCCAATTTACCTAATCAAATCAAATCCAGAAGAATTATTTCTATAAGTATTCCTGTCTTGAACTCTTTAAAATGAGAGAAATAAAAGATGCTAATTTTTTTTTCTTCCTCTTAGCACTACATACCTGAATACTTAAAAGTACAGCTTTTCTCTTTGGTGATCTCATTAAAAAAACTACTCATACATCTGTAGCCAGAATATCCTGCAGGGTTTCATTTTCTCAACAAAAATGAACATTCTAAATTAGAAGTCCAGTTTCTATTGGAGATTTGTATTTAGATCACTAGTGTTACAACTCTTGTAGTTCCCTCATGATAGTGCCCTGTGGGGATTTTTTTGAAAAAAAAGCTGTAGCTTTATGTGAGGTACATCAGCTCCTTTCTTATTTTTTATTTTTTCAATGAAATTTTAAGAGAGATAATGAAATTTCTAATCAGCTGTAGCCTTTATATCTTTGAAATGATACACAAAATACAAGCAATACTTGCACTGCTATGTCAAACCCACTGTTTTCTGCCTGAGATCCAGGGCTACAACTCTGTTTCAAGTCTGAAAACTCATTCTTTTCCATAACATCACCAACCAAATAGCAGCCTGAAATTCTGGTGGCTAGCACAATGCCAGCATTGCACAACACAGCTCTAACCTTTTGCTTTCTTGATATACTTTACTACCTCAGGATCAAAACAGTTGCTACCTGTCATAGTTCGTTTTTTTTTTTTAGCAAGGAATTTTTCTTTCCTTTCCTCCTGCCCTGTGTGTGTGTGTGTGTGTGTGTGTGTGTTCTGTGATGAGCCATTTAGTTAAACAAAGGAATCGGCTCGAGCCTTAATGGGCGAGATTAGTTGCCTTGACAACGAAGGGGGTGGAGGCTGGGGGAGGAGACTCGCTCTCTCTCTGCCGGGGTGAGAGGCTGCTGCGGGCTGCAGACACTGCCGGGCTCCTTTGTTTTTTTTCCCTGTCGGAGGGGAGTTTCTGGCTGCTGCTCTTGGCTCACCTCTGGCTAACTGCAAGCCCTGCTTACAACGGACCCTAATCAGCTGAAGTTTGTGAGTTTTCTTCCATTGGGAGAACTTTCTGTTTTATTGCTGTTGTTCCCCCCCTTCCCTCCTCCCCGGTGGCAGCCAAGGATCCAACAGCGCCACCTGGTGACGGGCACTGGACATTACAAGTTCTACTCCTTCAGTGATCCAACAGCGCCACCTGGTGACTATAATAGGACACTACAAGTTTTTTACACCTTCAGTGACCCAACAGCGCCACCTGGTGAATGGTACAGGACATTACAAATTTTGCATCTCCAGTGACCCGACGGCGCCCCTGCTGACTGTGGTTGGAACAGCACCAAAGGGTGCAAGAAATTGAACTATTTTCTTTTTGCCGGTTTATCGGTTTTGTTCTTAAAGGGGATTATTGGTGGGTATAGGAGTATTACTTAGTTATTTTACTTGGTTTTTTTCCGTGTTCCTGTTAATACACACATACCTTTTAATAAAGGGCTGTTATTTTCCTTTTCCATAATTTGTTTTTCCTTCAATCGGAGCTTCTTAATTTTGGATTTATAATTGTTTGGAAAGAGAAGTTTGGGTCTTTTTCCTCCTAATTCATCCTCAGCAAAAGACCCTTGTCTCATTTAAACTGGGACATCTTTTGCGCCCAACGTGGGGCCCGAGAGAGGAAAAGTGGAAAAGGAATAACTGCCCTTGTGTGACTTTATATGTGTTTGTGAACCTATAGGCACCATGAAGTCTAAGATCGCTGCTTTTCTGTGGTATATAATTATGCCGAAATCTATGTCCCACCTGTCGATGTTTTTCAGCTCAGACACTATGACCCTCATTGCAATAAGTATGTTTGAGATCTCGCACTGGTTTTATGACATAGTAAACTCAGTACCTGTTATTTTCCTTCGGGATATGTTCTCAAGGATATATTACTGCTCTAACCTACACTGTCTCCTTTGGGGTTTTAAGGATAATGGCACCTATTCCTATGGAGAAACACAGGGGAGTATATTTGCCCAACCCTTCATACATTTTCCCTTTGGTTCCACTACAATAGCCTCTGAGAGATTTAAACTCTCTTTAGATGTAAGAGACATTTTACTTTTGGGGCTTCTCGCAAGGTGTCATATCTATTGCCACGGTGTCATATCTAATATTCGTAGTTAGGCCCAGGATTTACCAGGACCAAAAGGTGCTCGGTATGGTGCAGCCTCACAGGGAAAAGGAAAAGATGAAAGTGAGAGGTCTGATACAAGGGTGACTCCAGATAAGGCCAGTTCCAAGGAACCAAACAAGTCAATGGAGGTTGCCCCTATCCAAAAGAGGAAATATAAGACCAAATCAGTTCGCCCAGTAGATGATGATGGGGAGGCAGGACCCTCACAGGTAGCCAACCCGGAGCCAGAAATCATCACTGAGTCCTTATCATATGACAACCTCCGGAAATTACGGTCAGATGTCCTTCGTCACTCGAATGAGCCCATACTGACCTGGATGATTCGAGTCTGGGACTCCACGGGTGATACCATAAACCTTGATGGCGGTGAAGCAAGGTTCTTGAGGTCTATTGCCCAGGATGTGGGCATTGAAGAGGCATTTGTGAGAGAATCAAGACCCCTGTCTCTCTGGGCACGGCTGCTGGACGCTGTGAGAGAGAGGTTCGTTTACAGAGAGGCTTTGCAGGCAGACCATTTGGTGAAGAGCTGGAATACCATGGAGGAGGGGATCCGACGCCTGAGGGAAATGGCACTGTTGGAGGTTCTGTTTGGAAGAGATATGCAAGCTAATCACGATCCTGACAAGGTTAGGTTTACACCATACATGTGGTGGACCTTCATACGTATGGGGCCATCTGCACACGCCAGTTACTTGACATCATTGGAGGCTGGGGAAAAGAGTGAGCCAGTGGCGTTTATAGCAAATAAACTTCGGATGTACGACAGTATGGTCCAAGGATCACTACAAGCCCGCTGCTTCTCCGTAGAGACCTCGATCAATAACCTGACTAACATAGCTACAAAATTACAAGATCAACAGGAGAAAATCCTAGAAAAGATTGAGAGAAACAGCTCCCAGGTGGCACCAGTGAGAACCGGGCGCCCCTAGCTAGAGAGGGTAGACAGACCTCACGAACTGAGCTGTGGTATTTCCTATCTGGCCATGGAGAAGACATGAGACAGTGGGACAGGAAACCTACCCATGTCTTGGCAGCCCGAGTACAAGAGTTGAAGGACCAGAGAAAACAAAGTCCGTGGAAAGTGAGTGCAGTGCCAGTATCCCGTGGGCAGGGATCTGACCCACTAGAAGGTACCTCCCGCCGGTATTTGCAGACGGAAAACTGTGACGAGCAGGATAGAGACCAGTATTAGAGGGGCCCTGCCTCTAGCCAGGTAGAGGCACGGGACAACCGTGTCTATTGGACGGTGTGGATCCGATGGCCTGGCACATCAGACCCACAAGAATATAAGGCTTTGGCTGACACTGGCGCTCAATGTACGTTAATGCCCTCAGGACATGTGGGACCAGAGGCTATTTCCATTTCTGGGGTAACAGGAGGGTCGCAGCAGTTGACCGTGTTGGAAGCTGAAGTGAGCTTGACCGGGAAGGAGTGGCAGAAACACCCCATTGTGACTGGTCCAGATGCCCCATGTATCCTGGGCATTGACTACCTTAGGAATGGGTATTTCAAAGACCCCAAGGGACATAGATGGGCTTTTGGAATAGCTGCTGTGGAGACAGAGGCTGCTAAGCAGTTGAATTCACTACCTGGCCTCTCGGAGAACCCTTCTGCTGTGGGACTGTTGAGGGTTGAGGAACAGCGAGTGCCAATTGCCACTACAATAGTGCACCGCCGGCAGTACCGAACAAACCGAGACTCTGTGATTCCCATTCATAAGATGATCCGTGAGCTGGAGAGCCAAGGAGTGATCAGCAGGATCCACTCCCTTCAACAGCCCCATCTGGCCTGTGCGTAAGTCCGACGGAGAATGGAGACTGACTGTGGACTATCGTGGCCTGAATGAAGCCACCCCGCCGCTGAGTGCTGCTGTTCCAGACATGTTGGAGCTCCAGTACGAGCTGGAGTCTAAGGCAGCGAGGTGGTACGCCACTATTGACATCGCGAATGCATTCTTCTCCATTCCCTTGGCAGCAGAGTGCAGGCCGCAGTTTGCTTTCACGTGGAGGGGCGTGCAGTACACGTGGAACCGACTGCCCCAGGGGTGGAAACACAGTCCCACCATCTGCCACGGATTGATCCAGGCTACACTAGAGAAAGGTGAAGCCCCAGAACACCTGCAGTACATTGATGACATCATTGTATGGGGGACACAGCAGAAGAGGTCTCTGAGAAAGGAAAAAGATCATACAGATTCTCCTGGAAGCTGGGTTTGCCATTAAAAAGAGTAAAGTCAAGGGACCTGCCCGAGAGATCCAGTTCCTGGGAGTAAAGTGGCAAGATGGACGTCGTCAAATCCCGACTGAAGTCATCGATAAAATCACAGCAATGGCCCCACCAACTAGCAAGAAGGAAACACAAGCTTTCCTGGGTGCCATAGGTTTTTGGAGAATGCATATCCCCGAGTACAGCCAGATCGTAAGCCCTCTCTATCTGGTAACCCGCAAGAAGAATGATTTCCAGTGGGGTCCTGAACAACAGCAAGCATTTGAACAGATTAAACAGGAGATTGCCCATGCTGTAGCCCTTGGGCCAGTCAGGACAGGACCAGATGTGAAGAATGTGCTCTACTCTGCATCTGGGGATAAGGGCCTCTCCTGGAGCCTCTGGCAGAAGGTACCTGGCGAGACCCGAGGCCGCCCACTTGGATTCTGGAGCCGGCTACAGGGGATCGGAAGCCAATTACACTCCAACAGAAAAAGAGATCCTAGCAGCTTATGAGGGAGTACAAGCTGCCTCAGAGGTGATTGGCACAGAAGAACAGCTCCTCCTGGCACCTCGGCTGCCAGTGTTGAGTTGGATGTTCAAAGGGAAGACGCCTCTACTCATCATGCCACTGATGCCACCTGGAGCAAATGGACTGCCCTGATCACGCAGCCGCCCGCATTGGAAACCCAAATCGCCTCTGGGATCCTAGAAATCATCACGAACTGGCCGGAAGGTGAGGATTTTAGTCTAGCAGAAGAAGAAGAAGGAGAGCAGGTGGTACGGGCAGAGGAAGCCCCAGCATACAACCAACTACCAGAAGAAGACATACGCTACGCACTCTTTACTGATGGTTCCTGCCGTATTGTAGGGATGAAACGTAAATGGAAAGCAGCTGTATGGAGTCCCACACGACAAGTTGCAGAAGCTATGGAAGGAGAGGGTGAATCAAGCCAACTCGCAGAGCTCAAAGCTGTCCAGTTGGCACTGGACATTGCTGAACGAGAGAAGTGGCCAAAACTTTACCTCTACACGGACTCATGGATGGTGGCCAATGCCCTGTGGGGGTGGTTGGACAGATGGAAGAAGACCAATTGGAAACGAGGGGAAAACCCATCTGGGCCGCTGATATATGGCAAGACATCGCTACCCGGGTAGAGAAGCTGATTGTGAGGGTCCGCCACGTAGATGCCCACGTGCCCAAAAATCGAGCCAATGAAGAACATCGCAACAATGAACGGGCAGACCGAGCTGCACAAGTTGAGGTGTCACAGGTGGACCTAGACTGGCAGCACAAAGGTGAACTGTTCTTAGCACGATGGGCTCATGATGCCGCCGGCCATCAAGGCAGAGATGCCACCTACAAATGGGCACGAGACCGAGGGGTGGATCTAACCATGGATGCTATCTCTCAGGTTATCCATGACTGTGAGACATGCGCTGCCATTAAACAGGCTAAGAGACTGAAACCCCTATGGTATGGTGGACGGTGGAATAAATACAGGTATGGGGAGGCTTGGCAGGTTGATTATATCACACTGCCACAGACCCGTCAAGGTAAGCACTATGTGCTCACCATGGTGGAAGCCACCACTGGATGGCTGGAGACGCATCCGGTGCCTCACGCCACTGCCAGAAATACCATCCTGGGCCTCGAAACAGGTCCTGTGGCGGCACGGCACCCCAGAGCGGATTGAGTCAGATAATGGGACACACTTCAAAAATAGTTTAGTTACCACCTGGGCGAAAGAGCATGGCATTGAGTGGGTCTATCACATACCATACCATGCAGCAGCTGCCGGGAAGGTTGAACGGTGCAATGGACTGTTGAAGACTACCCTGAAAGCATTAGGTGGAGGGACTTTCAAACACTGGGATCAACACCTAGCAAAGGCTACATGGTTAGTCAACACTAGAGGCTCCGTCAATCGAGCCGGCCCTGCCCAATCAGAGTCCCTTCACACTGTAGACGGGGACAAGGTCCCAGTGGTTCACATGAGAGGTATGTTAGGCAAAACAGTTTGGGTGAACCATGCCTTGAGCAAAGGCAAATCCATTCGTGGAGTTGTCTTTGCCCAAGGACCTGGTTGCACATGGTGGGTGATGCAAGAAGATGGAGAAACCCGGTGCATACCCCAAGGAGATATTATCTTAGGGTAAACAGGTCATAACTCTACCCATATTTGTATCTATATGTATTTGTGAATATGTACATAGTCTAGAATGATGTATGTATATGTGGAGTTAAAAAGGTTCCATTTGATAGATGTATGGTGGCATGAGAAAAGGAAAAAAATTAGGGGTGGATAATGTCATAGTTCGTTTTTTTTTTTTAGCAAGGAATTTTTCTTTCCTTTCCTCCTGCCCTGTGTGTGTGTGTGGTGTGTGTGTGTGTTCTGTGATGAGCCATTTAGTTAAACAAAGGAATCGGCTCGAGCCTTAATGGGCGAGATTAGTTGCCTTGACAACGAAGGGGGTGGAGGCTGGGGGAGGAGACTCGCCTCTCTCTCTGCCGGGTGAGAGGCTGCTGCGGGCTGCAGACACTGCCGGGCTCCTTTGTTTTTTTTTTCCCTGTCGGAGGGGAGTTTCTGGCTGCTGCTCTTGGCTCACCTCTGGCTAACTGCAAGCCCTGCTTACAACGGACCCTAATCAGCTGAAGTTTGTGAGTTTTCTTCCATTGGGAGAACTTTCTGTTTTATTGCTGTTGTTCCCCCCTTCCTCCCCTCCCCCGGTGGCAGCCAAGGATCCAACAGCGCCACCTGGTGACGGGCACTGGACATTACAAGTTCTACTCCTTCAGTGATCCAACAGCGCCACCTGGTGACTATAATAGGACACTACAAGTTTTTTACACCTTCAGTGACCCAACAGCGCCACCTGGTGAATGGTACGGGACATTACAAATTTTGCATCTCCAGTGACCCGACGGCGCCCCCTGCTGACTGTGGTTGGAACAGCACCAAAGGGTGCAAGAAATTGAACTATTTTCTTTTTGCCGGTTTATCGGTTTTGTTCTTAAAGGGGATTATTGGTGGGTATAGGAGTATTACTTAGTTATTTTACTTGGGGTTTTTTTTCGTGTTCCTGTTAATACACACATACCTTTTAATAAAGGGCTGTTATTTTCCCTTTTCCATAATTTGTTTTTCCTTCAATCGGAGCCTCTTAATTTTGGATTTATAATTGTTTGGAAAGAGAAGTTTGGGTCTTTTCCTCCTAATTCATCCTCAGCAAAAGACCCTTGTCTCATTTAAACTGGGACACTACCTGAATAGTAGAAATAAGAATTACCCCAACTTATTATTACACTGCTACTTCAAAATCCAGGCATTTTTTCTTAGTATTTATGTAGCATTCAAAACCACTTTGTAAGGAAACAGAATTTTCACAGAATTGCTGAATTAAGTAGGAATGACTAATAATTTTCACTAAAGGTACAATTCAACACAGTGAGACAGTGGGACCAAGCACAAACATACACTGTAGATTTTGCTCCATCATTAGCATTCTTCCTGGCCATCACAGATTTGAACAGACCCAACTATCACTCTCCACAAAAATGCTTGATCCCAATTTGAGCCTTAGCATAGTCTACAGACTGTTCCTAACAAGCTGCCTGGATGTGGATATTCTGCTCTAGGTAGTAGGACACTTGTAGTCCCTGACCATTTTTATTTAATACAACAGATACAATTTTTCAGGATGTCTGCAGTGCTGAATAAAAGAAAACTGAACAATAAGCTACAGCAACAGATACTGAATTTCTCAGTCTTTTTAACTTATATCTCTTTTCCAACCAGTTTCTCCCTAAGGTAAATCTCTTTATTAAGAAGGTTAATTGTAAGCACCGCAGATGATCCTCTTCTTACTTAGCCATATAGATACAGCTTCTTAATATAGTTGGCCATTAACAAATATCCTTTCCTTAATTTTTTACATATAAAAATACTGCTTTATATCTGGGAGAGCATTTTACAGCGAAAACCTTTCAACTTGGGTTCTCACATGAGTTCATCATGAGCAATTACTTTTCCTTCCAGTTACAACACGTTCCAAGTAAATTCAGGAGCAAAAGCTTGGCTTTTATCCCTTGGTGCAATCCCTGCCACCACAGTTATGCATACTATCAACTTGATTTGTTTAAAAAATATTTAGGTATTTTCAGCCTTAAAATGCATGTCTTGCCAACGTCTTACTGTATATTTAAATCAACCTCAGAAAATTAAGTAAACGAGTTAGACATTTCTATGATAACAAATGAGAGCAAAATTAAACCCCAGAACAATACTTTGTACTTATATTTCTGTCTAGGTAGTTGAAATAACAGAATAAAGTCACATTATATATAATTAATGTTTAGAGACTAATGTTCTTTGCCTGTTTCACCCAGCCATGAAGACAGCATAGCTACAAGCAGAAATAGATGGTTATAATAACGAAAGGGAAACATAAATTTTAGAAAAAAAATCAACAGCAAAATTTCATTCAAAATACATCTAAACCTATAGTATGAGAATTTTCCATATCTGTTCTTTAGAACCATGGATGTGCTTGTATTTTTTTATTTCACTGTTCTTTTCTGTTCATCTATTTCATTTTATTAATTTCGAGGTTATCTGTATAACACCCTTCACTAGACATTGCAAATAATTTTTCAGGTAATTTGCAAATAATTTTATCATTAACTTATCCTCATGTGAATTTTTAGACCTTTTTCCCTTGGCAAGGGTTGATACTAATAGATATGACATATATTCAACCATTTTCTTCATCTGTAATGGTAGACTGAAACAGCATTCTTTTTCAGAAGGTGAAATTCTGCCTTTCCAGAACAGAATATGTGAAACTCTATACAGCTTAATATCAAGTGGTTTAATAAACGACTGAGGTCTTACAAAAATAAGAAAAAGGATTGATTTAAATAACGTGGCATACGTGACCAAATAAAGCTCATTTGAACAAGCACACCAAGGATTTCAGAAATAAATTTTCTGGAAAAAAGTTTCAAACCAAACATTTTCATTGTTAACAACTAGAACTTAGGAAACTACATGAACAATTAATCACAATTACAGCTAATTTCAATAATCTTATGTCTATCATTACAGAGGACAGTTTTTCAAATAAGATAGGAAAACAAAAGCATACCAAGGAAAATGTGGAATGGAAGAGAATTCACTAATCTGCAAGAATTCATGTGTATGGACTTTAGCACATGACCATTAGCTCAGTATCATGCACTAGTTTCTTCTAATAATAGTAACAATCTGTTATTAGTCTGCCTATTATTTAGAAATAAAAATAATGAAATTATCAAAACAGAAAATGTTCATTTTGTTTTTTAAGAATAAAATTTATTCAATGCTTCAACAGACATGTTTATGTTAAATTACTACTGAAAAATAAGGATTGAGTTCAACAGCAAATTATCTATACTACATCAGTTGTTCATCTGTGTGTTTTCAGTCTATGGTAATTCTGAACTTATATCTACAAAAGTAGAAGTTCCCCCACTTTTATGACACAGATTGTTACTTAAGAAGAGTCAATGATCTGTAAACTCTATTTTTCTCTCATTATCAGTCAAAATAGAATTCTTAAGTTAAGTTCAAGTGAATTAAACATCACGGCAGATAATGAAAATCACAGACAAACTGTTTCAGGTTCTTATTTCTTCCTATGCTTCACAGATCTACAGGTGAAAGGGCATATCATTAAGCCATTTAGGAAAACCTTTTGGAATTCATTTCACTTTATAAGAATAACATGTTACTTCATATTTCTTCTGGAGAGTCATTCAGAAGATATTACAGAAGAAGCTGCATTGCAATAATAGTGCATCATGAGCAAAACTGTGACCAGATTGTTAGAGGTGCATTACATTTCCTATTGCTACCCTATTGTGCATGGATAAATTGGTGATTTATTCAGAGAATGGGTTTCAGTGAACGGAGGTCAGTGAATGGTCAGTGGAGTTGAGACACCAGCAATGCTGACTGACACACTGCTTTCTCTTATCCACCAGCAGCATGATGAAGTTACTTTTGTCTTTCACTTGGTAACGTTTCTACCCCTCACCTGAGTGGACTCTGGAGGGAGTGAGGAAAAGCAACAGCTGCTTTTTGAAATTCATGAAGGCTAAGCTGACAGCAAGGCAGATATTGTATTTAAGGTGTTTGAATATTAACACAATCATGTCTCTGTTTTTGCTATATCATTTAAAAAAAATCAGGAAACAAAAGGAAGAGCTTCCTGGTAGATAGGATTCATATCAATGATCTATAGTTACCTCTGAGTTACTCATATATTCTGGTATCTACTGGTAACTTCTGGTCAGCAGAAAGAAAACAGAGATCTTTAAGGCCCCTCTTCTAACTTGCTATAGATTTATCTATAGGACTGCAACCTAGAACCAACTATTTCTTTATGCTGGTAAGAAAGACAAGTTCAGATATGAGTAGATGTATGGCTATGTGAATCCTAACATTTAGCACAGTTGAGAAGGGGTGCACAGCAATTAAGGAATCTCATAAGGAATGCAGTTTTGCTATACAATTATGCCAAAGGCTAGATACAGAGGAAATCAGCTTTGGTCATTTGACCTGGGTAGTCAGACAACCAAACCTACTGCTGAGATGTAAATCTTTTGCTTCTGGCTTTTAAAACTCCATGAAGCCCTGTGAGCTGACCAAGCTTTCAACGAGACTTTCCTCATTGTAGCACAGAGCACAGAATGTTGCCTTAGAAAAAAAAAAAACAAAACAACCAAAAAACAACTCTCAAGCTTCTGTTTTATCTGTACTGTTATTTGTTTTTATGCAAAATGAGCAAATAAATTAATGGCAATGGAATTATTCAGTTTCCTCTCAGACAAAGAACTGATTGAATTTTTCTCAGCTTGAGCACTTTGCATCTTAATTTAAATTACTGAATAACTTTTAAAAGTGCTTTTTAATTATTCTATATTGCTTGAGAAATAAATTATTTTTTACCTGTTTTGACATGATAATTGCGCCACATGCACCATTTCATAAATTGAATAAACTCCTGTAACAGATCAAAAGTGTGTTCCATTCAGCTGAGGTGATGTATGTTTAACACACAGTAGTGATGAAGCTGCTTAGATCTTGGAAAATGAAAATATAGCTTGAAAGAGAGTACATATATAATTAGGAATTAGGAAGCAGTTACAGAATTAATTTTTGCCACTTTCTGAGGTAGATGCTCTTTCTATAGTTTTATGACATTTTCAGAGGTATCATTTATCCAGATTTTTGCAAAATCAAGAAGGAATTTTAGGAAATCAAGAAGCAAGGGAAAGAATATGTTTAAATGAAATGGAATCTGATTATCCAATAACAACAACAAGAACAAAAATTACTCATTTGAAAGTCTGATTAGTTAGAATTTGGAAAATGACTGTTAACAAAACATAATGCGAAGGATGTAGACACAATGTGTGCCTCCTAAGACACTATGGGGAAGGAGTCCACAGTCCTGCCTCCGAAACAAGAGGATCTCACAAGGCAGTCAAGTCCACTTTGTGTGTATCCAAAAATTTTTTTTCTGAAAAGGACTAAAAGAGTATTGCAGTGTGAAATAAGAGTCAGAAATAAGTAAATAAGTCTGTTTCTGTTTACATATCGTGCCAATCTAATATTTTACTAATTTCCATGCTCTATGCAGCTGAGTTATTCTGACAAGCATTCTGCATGGTGTAATTCACTTATGAAGTTAGTGAGTGGTTATAAAGCCTGTTCTTTGAGAACTGATCATGACATTGTGAAATAATTCACCCATGGTTTATCAGTACAATCAGTAAGAGATGATAAGAGTCATTATCATTGGTGCCTAACATATAACATGTATGACATATATCATATGGCTATATGATACATAGTGATACACAGGACACAACCAATTTACAAAAGTAAATCTTTTCACTCCACAAGGAGATAATAATATATTGCTTTTAGTAGCAGATAATACATACCGGAAATAACTTACAACAGTAAGTAGCATATTAAAAGTAGACTTGACATGCACACATGCCTCTGACCTCCACAGCAGAAGAGTGGAAGTGAGCAGCTCAGACAGTCAGATGGGCCAGGAGCCATGTTTGTGGGGTACTCATCATTTCAGGAATCTCACACAAATGACAGCGTACGCTCCAAGACACTTAATGTCTACCAGCTCTTCAGCGGTCTCCAGTAAAACTGAGGCATATACAGGTAATAAAAGCTGCTACCACAAGAGTTTAGAGATTTATGCACTCAGAGAACAGAGAGACTCTTATGTCCAGTGAAAATGAAATTAACAACAAACTACATCACATCCCATTATGACAGAATTTTATAGGTTTCTAAACAAATGGCAAAAATCTTTTACCAAGAAAAAAAAATATATTTCAAACTTAGTATAACTTTATGAAACTAGTACACTCCCAGAAACATTTGAAAGCAAGTTAAATACAAAAAGAAAATGGAAGAGAGCCTTTACTTTTGCATTAGTCCTTGCTCTATAGATAATAAAAGTGAGAAATGGTCCCTCATACTTAAAAAATTGAAACATTAAAAGCACATTTCCCTCTTCAGCAGCTGAACATGTAGTTTTTCCTTAGATCAGAGCATTTTAAATTGATATAGAATATGATATGGCAGTAGACACCTATAAAATTTAACACAGAACTCAATTACTATGAAAAAAATCTCATAATGGGTCATAACAACATTGTCTATAGCACAGTTTTTGTGGGGAGGGATTCCTATGCAAAAATACTGTCACATCTTATCTCCCCTGCCCCCCTCCCTGACACCGATACAAAAGAAGTTATGCAGGAACTTAAAATAACTAATGTAACTAATAAGCAGGAATCTCCTGTATCAGTGAGATCAGTATCACTTACAAAGGCATACCTCCAGTCCTTATCTGTGACTTTGTCTGGCCCAATGAGTTTGCCCCAAATCACACCACAGCAAAAACATACATCCAGAATGAATCTTCTGCATTATTTACCAAATTTGTTTTAAAGTCCAATATACCTTCTTTACATTTTCAGTATAAACTCTTGTACACCATTTATGCCCCACTTAAGCCTTACACCAGAAGTTTTCCAGTTGCTGAGATTTTGTGCTAGCTAGTGAATTCTCAATAAGGGTAAAACATGGCCTTCCTGTCACACAATTTGCCCCTTTTCCCATTCTTGAGTTGTCATTTATTTTCATGATTTCTGTATAACTATACTTCTCTGGTTATATTCGTGTAGTAAGGCTGCTTTGCATAAATTGAGACTTATCATGTATGAAGGGCTGTATTTTAAAATCCTCTTTGCCTCCAAACTATTCTTAAAATAGTTCCCATTGCCTAGTCTTGTCAAAATGCATCATGCCTGTTTTTCAAAATCTTGAAGAGAATTAAGGTATGCTTGAAATTTGAAAGTGGTGGAGGAGGGGACACTTACATTACTTGAGAACAGGTTTCTTGGTGCATAAAGAAGCAGACCATTTACAATCAGAGTCTTCTCAGAAAGATTTGATAGAACAATTCTTTAGATCCCATTGGGTCTTGTATATGTGATAAGATTATAACTTTTCTCAGAAAAGCTAGCTTCAAGTTCAAGTAGCTGCCTATGCTATTTCTCTGCAGCATTACTTATTCAGATGCAATCAAATACCATGGAGAATATTATAAAATAGAAGAAGGCTTTTTTGAAATTCCTGAGAAAGCCTGGCTCATCCATTTTGCAGCTGTAATATCTGTGAAATAGTCTAATTATAGTAATCCTAATCTATACAGGCTATGTTATTAAATGTGACATATATTTTAATTGTTGACAGATGGCTTTGAATCGTGTATAAATATTTATAAAGTCACATGTATTCCTATAACTAGCACACACAGAAATTCCAGGTATATTAGTCTGTCTTTCTGAGTCTTTTTAAATGCACATGCAAACTCAGGATTTCCATTATAATAACTATTTTATTGTTCGGGTTATCTGAAGACATAAAGAGACCATTTTCTTTTTAAAGGGAAATGAATATTGCATAGATTACAGACTATTTTGATTACTTTGGATATCATAGTACTTTTTCATCAGTACATTGTATTGCGTTAGCCCATGTTCTCAGAGTTATTAAATATTGCCATTGTGCTGTTTATTCATAATCACCCATCTTCAATCATCACCTGCACATGAGGTATCAATAGAAACCTTAAAATCTTCAAGAGCAGTGCAGAAAAACAGGATCAATCCAGCAATACCATTCACTGACATGTGAATATAATGCACATGTTCCTCCTATTTAGAACTTAGAAATCCTCACTGAAATCATATACACTGAAAAAGTTGGTTATTAACAAAACACCCAAAACAACTAGAAAATATGCAACATTTACCAAAAGGGCCATATAGGAAATACATTTCCTGGGCTTTTAAAAGATATCCTAGGACAGGCTTAAACTAATGGCTAAGTGAAGACTGAGGGATCACACTAGTCACAAAAACTGCTTATGTATCTTTTCAGCTATTAGGATGGGAGTCACTTCATGGGGCTTTAGAAATCTAAATTTAAACATCTGTCTGTGCAGAAAGACAGGAAAGTTCAGTGGGTAATTCACCTCAGCTTAAAGTTTTCTGAAAGACGTTTATTGAAGTCAAAAGTCAGATTCTTTGATGATATGCAGTTTTACAAAAAAAACCCAAACCAACCAACCAACCAGCCAACCAAAAACAAAACAAAAAATCCCCCACCAATCAACTTTGTAGAGGTTTAGTCTTTTTTTTTTTTTTTTCACTGCAGGTCTTGTCTATTCAACTTAAACACCTGCAGGATACTGAAGTGGTAGTAGTCACCTTTTAGAGTCACTAGACCATTTATAGTCAATGGAAAGAAACAAGCATTTTCAAAAGTCTGATCTCATCCTAAAATAAACCATGTAAGAATGCACGGACGTATGCATTACTGATTTTGGAAGGGTGTTATCTGGTACTACATATTCCAAAGAGGGTTGGGTATTTTCCCTCCTGAATTCTTGCACTAAAAGCTTATTCTGGCAAAAACTACTCTCCTGCAGAAAATGAAGAAAGGAGGCAACCATTTTAAAGAACAAAGCGAAAATGAGAAATCTTAGTTTTAAATAAATTGATAAATAAAAAAGGAAGGAAGAAAAGAAAACGTGTCAACCAGTTAATGTCATTCTTCCTACTGTCTGAAGGGTAGAGAAAAATATTTTTAAAGTTCTGAGAGTAAATTGTATGCTATTTGTTATATTAAATTTCCTTACAATTAATACAATTTTTATGACAAGTTTTACACATTTATTTAGAACAGTAACACTTAGCTTTTTTTCTTTTTCTTGTGTCAGAAATATTTCACACAAAGCATGCCAACAACATCAGAAATAGATGACTCAGAATTCTAAAGTTTTATGAAATATAAAAAGTCTTGAATTCCTTTTACATGACTCATATTCATTGTACAAAATTTTAAAAAACATTGTTAAAGCAGAGAATAAATATCATATACTTCTTGTAAGGCATTTGGGATATTTTTCAATTTATCGTAATCCAATTACATATGTGCATGTTCTAGCTGCTCTGGAGATAATATATGACAGATGGAGTTTGAATTTTGTTTCAAATGCTAGTAGAATTTATATATTGGGCTTAACTTGACAAGGATTTCATTACTGTAATGTGTTCATTCCTGCATGGTTTTGTAATGTAAATTTATGTAGAAATGGGAATCATAAAGAGATCAAGTATTAATGCCAAAAAATACAGAATACTTTTGGTAAAATATGAGTCAAAATATATAGAAATTTTAAGTATGAAGTTAATTTTCTAGAATTTAGTGTTCCCATTTCTCTTTATATCTTTTTAAAAAATGAATGTGTAATAAATTATAATTGTAAAAGTTGTTCAAGTCAGGACTTTTACATACAATCAATTGGATACACATAGTATAAATGTTAGTAAAATACAGTTATGTTTATAAAAGCAATATTAACAGAGCTTCAATCTATGACATATAATAAAATTTGACTTTTTGTTTTACTGTAGTGTTCTTTTACATCCAGGCCTGGGCTATACTGCTGTATAATTGCAAAGAAAACAAAACATTTCTAATGTGAGCTGGTACAGTACAGTGCAATACCGGGGCCTACCAGCAGTTGTGCTCCAACTTGGGAGAAAAGATACCCCAATAATCATGGAATCATAGAATGGTTTGGGAAGGGACCTTACAGGTCAACTTTCAGGTCAACTATGTCCAATCCCTCTGCCATGGATAGGGACACCTTCCACCAGAGCAGGTTTCTCAGGACCCCATCCAACCTTAGACAATTCCAGGGATGGAGCATCCCCTCCAAAAGGCACATGTCCCCAAGAGGCAAAGATTATTAGTACAAGCACAGCCTTAGAGAAAAGATCAGCAATCAAGAATTTCTATGCCTCACAATTTCCTAAAATTCTGTCAACAGACGAACAGATATCACTCATTTTCTTTCATATAAGAACTAAATTATTAAGGTTTTCATGCAAAAAAATTAGTGACTTGGACTGAAACCTGTACCCTGCCCACTGTGAGTCATACTCTTATTTCCTTCTATTATCCTTTTATGCTATAGTCTAGTTAATTAAGAAAAAAAAAAAGGCATGTTCTCAAGCTATTCTTACAAAATATATCAGTGAAGAATGAATTCTTAATATTTTAAGGCCCAAAGTGCTAAAGACAAATCAGAGATTTTTGTAACCTCTTAGTTAAAAATCTGAAAGTTATAGTCATTGAAGAAAAAAGTTCTTCCTCCTCAAAGATCCTGTAGCTTTGATCTAGAGGCACTGTTTTTGGAATGAACTGAACCAGGATTTCTCTACTGGTACTTTACCCATCAAACTATTATTTGGGGGGAAAGAAGGGAAAGAGCAGCAGCTTCTTTTCTTAGATCAGTGTTTAAAGACTATATTGTTTGATATAAGTGATTAAATTATCATCTCCACCAATATGAAGGAGCACACAGACACAATGGCTTGTCCCAGCCATCCCCAAAAACTCTCAATCCATGGGCTGGGGAATTACCTATTTTACAGACTCAGTGGGGAAGAATCTGCATGGATCACTTCACATACTGGAGGAGTTACTTCCTAGGAAATGTGAGACAAATGAGGATGCAGGGAAAGAGCATTCAGAGATTGTACACAGCTTAATATATGGGTTGCTTAGGGGCAAACCCAAGGATGGGGAGAGATCAAGTGGTTCTGAGAAGGAACAAGCATGGGAAAATAAAGGGATAAAGGGATGAAAAGGGCCAGTCATCTGTAAACAGGGTCTCACCTATACACTCGTCTGGCTGTGTTCTGCATACGACCTGCACAGCCTGTCTTTTCATTCAACTCCATCTCTCACTACTATTTAGGGTGAGAGACTGAAGTGTATAACGGCCTCAGTGTCAGCTGCTGATGTGAGGTATGATTGGTCACACAGGTCCATCTCTCCATGATGATAGCAACTGGAGGGATGGAGTGCATTGATATTCTGTGAGTTTTATTGTGTGATTGGTAGTCTGGACTAGCTCAAGAGTCAGGTAAGAGGCCTGGGAGCCAGGTAGTGAAGCACACATAAATCTGGGCTGGGTGCTGGAGAGATCAGAGGGTCCGTGATTTGGCCATTGGAAGAACCAGGAGGCCATTTGCATGTTTAACTCACTGTGTGAGGCCACTAGAGACCAGAGGATCCAAGACTGCCAGGTAGATGATGAGTGTCTAAGGGTAGTTGCTGAAAGGATCCCTCGTCTGTGTGTCTGGAGATATGTGTGGGCAAAGGGCATCCATCCCAGAAGTAGGAGTTGGGCTGTCAGCTTGGGGGTGGGATAGCATGCTCAAGTTCCAGGAAGAGAGATCAAAGTTCAGTTAGTGGAGAAGTTAGGTGTCCAAAGGCTAGTTAATCAAGGGATACTGTATATATATATATATCTCTATATATTATATTTATATATATAGATATGTAGATATACAGATACATTATGTATTTTCCATTAACATGTTTTCATACTGACCAGTCAGAGAAGTAAACAAGATCAGGCAACTGGTGCAGTTTGTGTCTTCACGAGCACTGTGTTTTCTGTCTGTTGATATGCTCCATGTATATATGTTCCCCATTTGCATTTGGAAGTACATGCTCAGCCTTGGTACTGACTGAACCTTGGGACATGATGTTGCTGCTGATTTGACAAGCCCTAACACAAGGCAGTTGCATTCACTTTTTTTTCAAGACACCTCACTCGCAGTCTGTGTGTGTTCAGCAATTTTAAGAATGCTTCTAGACTGGGTTTACAGGACACCTGCATAGAAAGCAGTCTTATTTCTGTATTTACATTAGCAAATGAGGAAGTTTGAAGTGTCAACAACACCTAGGTGCTTCTGAGACAGACTGAATAGGGAAAACAAATTTTTATTTAGTTTCTCACCTTCTGGTTTACTTTTTTTTTCAGGGTGAGGGGAGGTCAGCCCTTTAGGGAAGATGAACAGAATCCTGAAGAATGGCTGTGATCACAGCAGATACGTCTATCTGGTCAGTAGGCTGTGCAAGTTCTACGTTCTGTTAAAGCCCTGTGTATATCAGTGAATATGAGATGGCAGTACAAAGTCAACATAAGAAAAAATGACTATTACTTGTGAGGAATATCACCTTTCTCTTGGCTTGACCTTCATTCCACAGAGCAATTGCTTACCATGCTTGATGATGAGATTCAAATTCAAAGTATTTTTCCCTTTTTTTTCCCCTAGTAAGCAAGGGCTTAAAGCCTGAACCTCAAGACAACATGCATATACAAAACTGTATTTCTGAGGAGTGAACAAACTGTTAAAAAGTCTGTCATATATCAATGGCTGTGTCTTGGCTAGCCCCTGCTATGCTTCAGTATATGTCTATTGTTTAAAATTAGTTTTGTTATAAACAATCACTCTTGTACTATAGCATAAATGAATGCTAGAGTTCTAAAAGCTTTTTTTTTTTCCTTTAGAACACACTCTCACCATTATCTTCCTATTTCACAAGCAACATCTAGACTATGCACTATTTGGTACATATCAATATATCAACATAAATTAGGGTCACTATCTGGCCAAGACATACAATTAATAATTTATTTGGTAAATTATTTTGAGAAGACTCATTACCTTACTAGCAAAAATGTAAATTGGCAGAGTAGACTACATATAGTGCACAGCTCCCAAGGCTATATTTGTGTTTCACCTGTCTTACTTATGTGAAATTAACCCTTTCTTAGTTCCTTTTAACCTAAAACAATCATAGATTGAATAGTCTGGTAATGCAAATTGCCTGATTTTTGTCCCTGACTTTCAAAAAGAGGCACAATTGGGAAGGAATTAATATTAGTTTTGCCATATTCTACTGTGTTTAAACAAAAAGCCTTTACTCTCCAATCTATACTCACAGAAGATGATGAGGATTCACATGGTAAAATATGCAAAAAAAAATGTTCAAATACTCTGCTGCAACAAAGTAATCAGAAATATGTCAAAGCATGCAGCTTGCAGTAGTTTACCATATTTTTAGGTATAATTTATTCTTGTGTAATAAAACCCATCTGCTTTCACACTCTTCTACTTCTATTATTTAAGTCACCGTCTCTTTTACCAGATCATTTTTATCTGATTCACAGCTTGCAAATAGTGTTAAGTCAGGACTGTCAAAATGAGGGCCAGCTATTACAGCAGACATATTTTCTATCAAGAGAATTCAGAGAACTAAATTACCTAAGAGAACAAAATTTCACCTCTATAGTTTAGACAGTGGGGCCTCATTTTCTGATTTCAATTATTTTTAGTTATTACACTTTTAAGTGTTTTGTGGTAATCAGAAGAAAATAATCAGACATAAAGCTACAAGACATTCATTTTGAAACACTTAATTACATTGTAAATGCTGATATTAACAGATCACATAGCAGTTTGTTTCTTTGCTTCATTAAATTATTGCTGGAGAGTGCTCTAAAAGCAGTAACAAATGCCCACTTATATCTTCAGAGTCTGCAGTAGATGTAAACAATTAAAGGGAAGACACAAATTATTCACACTTACTTTCAAGCACAAGAGATAGAGAAAGGACCACTACTTACATCCACAACATTGCAGAGTGATGTCAGAACCGATTTTTGTCAGTAAGAACAATAAAATGTTCCCAGATATGGATGAATTAACAGAAATGGGTCTAGCATATTAGCTCAGAACTGTTAATCCTCATCATTCAAAACAAAACTGAAGAAAACACTAAGCAAACAGAAAAAAAATCCAAACAGCAGCCAAATACAGCAGGAGAATGGTTCTTTCAATGGAGTTAGTACTACTTCTAGGGCAAATGCAGTCCAACATCTGAAAAAGCACATATTTTAATTTTATTCTTTTATTTCTAGGCAATTTTCTAGCTTTAAGGTACCACCAATTTGCTTTGGTATTATCTCTATGGCAAATTACTATCATGCTACTCAGATTTTTCTTCCTTCAATATGAAGATTATAAGAATGAAGTCAAACAAATCAGTGTGACGTGCTACTGGAAGAAAACATACAGAGGAGCTTGTCTTAACCCTTGCAAATTCGCCTTTGACATACTGTGTTTATTCAAGGAGTCTGATTTAACAAAACAGAATAAAAAACAGCTGGCTGCATTCCTGCCAGGCACTTTCATAGTTCATAAACCCCCAAAACACAAATGAAATACACTAACATCAAGGAGTTTTTAGTTTACACCAAAAATCTTTAACTTCATATCTGAAAAATATAGTATAATCTCATTTTTTCTGAAACTGATTCATAATGGTTTGAAAGTCTTTATGAAAAACAATCAGCATGCTGAAAGATTCCACAACAAAACAAAACAACCACCAAAACAAACTAACCAAACAAAAGTAAGTACAGGACTAATTTCACTCTTCCAAGAAATCATGGGAAACTATTAAAGACTGCAGCTTACTTCAGAGCCACAGTATTTTGTCTGCTTTAAATGCAGGATGTGAAAAGTAATTATTACATTTTTGTATGAGACAAAAGTAGATAGTGTAGACAGTGACAACCTACATAGAATGCTATGAAAAGTTACTATTTGAACACTAATACTAAGCAATTATACTATTTGCTATTCTAAATATAAAGGAAAACTCACCACATATTGACAAAGCTGAATTTTAGCTGTATCAAGGGTATATTAAGTAATCTGCACACTGAGGACTCATTCTAATGCTGGCACAGATAATAAGCAGAATGCTTTTGAAGACTGCCGTGGAAACTATGAAATGAATTTTGCTAAATCCCAATAAAACCTGAATAATTTCTACGGTATAACCAAAAATGCTTGGAAGACTGGGAAATAGGTGATGTCTTGATGTTTAGGAATTTTCTCCCAAGTCAGGGTTTTGCAAAGATTTACTTGTGCAATTTACTCATTTTCCGAAGACTCCACGCAAAAATGTACACACCATTTAATAAATAAGTTGTGGCCATTGCTCAGTTCTCAGCCATAATCATCCCTACTTTCCCCAGCATGCTGCTTTCAGGACACTATCCTCCAGACTGTATCATTTGGCAAGGGTCACAACTTCCAAAGAGGATATTAATATTTAAACTACAGTTGATCTAATGTGAGCATTTAAGTTGTGTCTGTGCAATTTCCTAGTGTGGATACAGCTCTCCAATCTAGTAGGTTAATACTTCATGTATCGACATGAATCCTATTATAAAACCAGTACTGACAAACAGATGATGGTCAGTAATTATCACATATCTGTTGAAATCCAGGATTAGACTGCCCAGTTTCCAATCTTAAATTCATAGAAAAGTGATAAATTTGAATAGCAACTCTACTGTAAATTTTGATACTCTTTATTGCAATACTTAGCCTCACTGAGACTCTATTTTTTTAAAAAAAATAAAAGCAAAAGGCTTAATACAAAGTTTTTTGAAATCAATCAGAAGACTTTATGTTGTTATAGAGGCTTGTGAATCAAATTTCAAAAGTGTGAAATAGGAATAGCCCAGCGCAGTGAAAGTTTTAAGAGCATAATTATTTTAAATCTATCCTCTGTAAAAGCAAATGAAAGATTTACTATGCAGAACTCAGACTAGGAGTGATTGTCAGAAATGAAAATCAATAGTGGGGGAATCACAGAGAGAAATACATTATATTAAAAATGTGCAACAACCTCCTTGGAGAAAAGTTGAAAGTTGACTTATGTGAAAATTTTTATGTAAAACATGAGGAAATATCAAAGAAAGCTAGTATCTCCTTTTTCACTTTCACATAAGTTTTTCACTTTCAAATTCTTTGTTTGAGCTGTAGGTAAACCACAGCACAACTCAGCTTGGAATTCATGATTCATATGGTGCTCAGTGAAACACTTTCTAATCAGGCACTATTGCCTATAGGCACGAAGCCAAAGAAATCATCAGAGTAAAATGTATTTATTTATTAATTTCTATCAGCGAAGCTAATGCCAGGACCTTTAAACCATCTGCTTCACTTAAGGAAAAGGTATGGACAACTGGTGATGTTACTACTGAAAAAAACATTTAGAGGAGAAACATATGTTCCAATGGCAGTTTTCCTTCTGAGTGCAGAAGGAAAAAGGCAAGCAGCATATGAGAGCAAGCTCTATAGTCTCTGTTCCACAGTTCTGCATATCCTGAATTGCCTTCCAAGACGTAAAGGTTTTCCTTCATGACTGCTGGTACTCAGGGGGGCACGGGGGAACAGAAAAAAAACCAACTATAAGCAACCAAATAACCTCATGATGTATATACATAGTTCAAAGTGAACACACACCTGGGAAACTCATCTGGCAAATAACATTACAGTTTAGTGCAGATATAAATTTTAAACTCAACTTCTGTATGTGCTACTTTTACTATTTCCAGGTTTATCCACACAGTTAAAGGGATTGTATAAGGCCCAAGGCATAAGTAGAGGGCAAGGGTTGTTTGTCAAGACAGACAGAATTGTTTTCTTGTCCCGTTTTGAACTGACCCTTTCAAAGAAAGAAAGATAGAAAGAAAAGACAGAAAAGACAGAAAAGACAGAAAAGACAGAAAAGACAGAAAAGACAGAAAAAAGAAAGGACAGAAAAGACAGAAAAGACAGAAAAGACAGAAAAGACAGAAAAGACAGAAAAGACAGAAAAGACAGAAAAGACAGAAAAGACAGAAAAGACAGAAAAGAAAGAAAGAAAGAAAGAAAGAAAGAAAGAAAGAAAGAAAGAAAGAAAGAAAGAAAGAAAGAAGGAAGAAAAAAAAGGGAATGAATGAAGGAATAAAAGAAAGACAGAAAGACAGAAAGAAAAAGAAGGAAAGAAAAAGAAAGAGAAAGAAAAAGAATAAAAGAAAGAAAGAAAGAAAAAAGAAAGAATAAAGAGAGAAAGAGAGAGAGAGAAAGAGAGAGAGAGAGAAAGAGAAAGAATGAAAGAACGAATGGAAGAAAGAAGGAAAGACAAACCCTTTTCCTAAAACAACACGAATGGTATTCCAGATTCCACAAGCAAGCTTCCATTGCCTTTAATGATACATAATGGGGCTCTCAGTCATAGAAAGACAGCCATATTTCTGTGTGGCACCAAGAACCCATTTACACTGAGGAAAGAAATAGCCACCTAAAACTGAGTTTTTGTGCATAATAGCTTTTTATGAAAAAGACATATGACCCAATTTCATTTTGACAGAAACCACACAGTGAAATGGCCGTCTGAGGTAAAACATTTTCATTAAAATTCATTTGTGCTGTGAGCTTTAATTCTTAATATAACTTGCGACATACAGAATTTAGGCACAAATGCAGTAGCTACTCACTCATGCAGAATTTAGCACAAAATTTGTACTTACATCTAGAGTCCTTAACTTAAAGAAAGGAATTGACTACCATGACATTTGCTGTAGTTACAACATGACTGAAAGGTAAAATCCTACTTCCTTCCAGGCAGTAAAGGGAACAAGTCCAGAAGAAAACACTTTCTCAGTAGGGTTTTTCAAAGGTTTTGATTTTAAGCAGGCTGACTACTTGCTCCATTATAGCAAAACACCTTTCTCCATGCTTAGCTTGATGAATATTTGCATCAAAGTCAATGAGTAATTCAAGTCCTTGCAGGATGAAATAACACTCTATACCACTGAAAAATCAGTTAGAACAATGAATAGCTGAAACATTTTGATCCTTATTCTCAGTAAGTGTAAATTCCTATTATCCCCTGAGTTTATTTTAACTCCACAGACTTACAGCCTTTGAAGAAGTAGGGGAATGTAGATTGTTTAAATGCAACTTCTTTAAAGAAACACAACCGTTTAATCATTATTTTCTCTCTAACAAAGTGGAAAGATAATTTGGAAAGTTATTAATAAGGCCATGGTTACACAGCTATTTGTGACAATATTCCATTCATTTATAGTGTATAAGGTAAATACCCTATTAAAAGTGAACTAATGGATTCTGGAAATTTCATAATATAGTAAGATCAAGAAAAACACTTAAGCTGTTCTCAAATGGCTTATAGTCATCTTCTAGTATTTCTCAGAGATTCAAAAACATTAAATCAAATAAAAGAGATTTGAAAATGACATTATTTAAGCATTGAAATAAATTGTGTGCAGTCATACTAAGAATACAATCTATTATGAATTTCTTTCTTTCTGGTATTCTGATTAAACATGTGAACTATCCTCTACTGACATTTTAAAATCCTAGTTTTAGAGTCATGTCATGTTTTAAATAATTCCACTTTGAAATAATTGATTCATGAGCAGTTTATCTGATTTACTTCATTACCAGATAGCTATGAAAGGACAGAAACGTTCTGTATCACAAGTTCTGCTACTGGCTCTTTTACTAAGACTGGATTACCTTATGCATTGGACCTTTAGTGGCTATTGGTAATGACAGCCCTGTAAATTAGCTTAATAAAAGAATTTAACATTTATCTTTCAATGATCAATGATTTTTAGACTACAGGAAAAGAAAAGTATTTCTGGATTCATGTTAGCTGTTACAGTTCCCTCCTAGGTATCATGAACATGCACTTTGAACAGTCTCATTTAGTGTGATCAAATACAGGCATGCAAGCAAGATCTTCATTAATGGTTTCCCATTATGATATTACAAAAACAACATAACCCAAACAAATAAACAAAAAAGGCAGTCTATCTCATCTTCTGCATTTCAGTATTCAAACTGAAAGAAAACTTAAGCTGGCATCAGTTTAAGATGAATATAGGAAAAACAGAATCAAGAACCGTAACTCAAAGAAAACAATATTTTATCCATTCAAAACATTAAAGAAGCACACCTAACTGAGCATGTTGCTGGCATCGAGGTAAACATACTAGAATAACAAAACCAGTGATCTAATCAGGAAAAGCATGCTGAACCCACAGAAGTTCCTTCCTGAAAAGTTCAAGAACAAGCTCATTTGCAAAGTTGCTTTATTAAATGCTCCTGTTGGTATCTGCTGTACCAGAACAGCAGCAGCTTTTAAATCCAGGTTGTGAAAGGAAAAAAAAAAAAGGACAAAGTGTTTACGCCCAGTGCTGCCATTACAGTTATGAAAGTATCCTCTTTAAAATTAGGCACTATGTAAATTTTAAATGAGCTGATAGAAGGTATGCAAAACATTTTGAGTTAGAGCCCTTCATATTAAAACTGAGCTCCACAATCACTGCAAATATTATCTTGATCAAATGTGCGTTGCATGCTGAGCTAACTGTTGTAGGTTTAGGTTTGCTTTTTAGTTTTTCCTTTTAATCCAAAAAGAAGAAGAACAGCAACTGGGAAGAAAAGTAGTTCTTGTTGACTCCTCTACCTACAGACTGAGAGCAGTAGAATAAGTAAAAAACTGTGGCCAGAGATGAATGTAAAAGGTACAAATACGGCTACATATCACTCGATGCTTCCCAAAAAGGGAACCAAGCAATCAGGAGCTGGAGGCAAAGAAAGTAACACAGAAGTTAAACAAAGAGGAACTACCTTACAAAAATCATGAGACATGAAGGATTCACACTTCACCTGTGAGGTTTGGAAATGTCAGTAAATCTGTCTCAAATCGTGCAGAAGAATTTCCACTAAGGGGATGCAGCCAGTGGTGAAGCAGCTAGAGTTCAGTGTCGGGAATGGACAGACACAGACAGAAACCATCTTGTGATACCATTGACCAGACAATGTAGAAGTGACACACGGGAAGCGGAGTCTGAGCCATCTTGTCAGATTCCCTGTTTGGCCATTTGCTGAGGAAGAGCCCTGGATGGCTCCAGGGACCAGGGCATCTGTTGGTACCATTTCGAACAGATTGCCAAGTAGCTTCTCAGAGGGATTGAGGAAAGCTGAGGGCTGCCGCTCATCCCTACACCATTAATGGGAAGCGCACACTTCTGACATCAAAGAACAGAGAAGTAATCTCTGTGAAATGAAGTGTTAAGCACTGCTGCACGCTCTAAGGCATGTCCTCCACTTGAAACTGCTGGAGCAACAACTAATGAGAATAAGCAGTGACAGAAGCCACTGACAAAATTATGATTACTGAATGATAGGTACTTAAGAAAGTATTCTATCTCTTTCAAATACTTATTTATATGCAAAATAAAGAGTAAAGACTATCTACACGTCATATATGCTCATCCTTAAGAAATGGCATGATGTGCTGTCTCAACAGTTGAACTTGTAGCTCCTTCTTTTTAATTCCTTATAGAATTTTGACCTATACTTGATCAGATAAGCAAGCTGAGAAAGAGAGAGAACAAAAGAGACAAAAACTGTTTTATTTATGTTATCTTATCTCCTCAACACAGTCCACAGACTTTTAGGCTATATTTAGATTGTGTAACTTAGGAGCACTTCTGATTTTCTGTACTCAGGCATTAACACCAGCCTTACTGCCTCTATCCTTCAGGATGAAAAGCGGTGATATCTGATGTTGACATCACGATACAGAGGAAGGAAAACCTAATTACATAAAAGACTTTTTTTTTTAATCATCTGATGACAAAAATCAGTCCTGCCTCTGCCAGCTCCAGCATATAAACGCAGCCATTGCCTTAATTTTATTCTGCTTTTAGACACAAGTCTCTGAATTAACACAGATGATACTGCCACAGTTTGTGCACAATAACAGCACATTCGGACTTGGTTTCAGTGGCGTACATTTGTGCTTACAGGCTTCTCCATGCCAATACTCTAGTAAGGTATATTCAGAAATTGCATTGAACATATATTTACTTTAACAACCTACATACTTCTTCCACATATCCTACTGGAAACTACATTTTCAATATCAGTAGAGAACAGTTTCCGTATTTCATTGGGAGTTTCCAAATTTAATCTTTCTGATTTGTGGATTTTGTTCAGAGATCTGCCAAGCAACCATACATTAGGATTTTATTTTCATATACTACAGCTCATTTTAAACTTCAAATAATTCCTGTGATTAAAAGACTGTCTCTGATTATACTTGTTCCTTGGGGTTCTTCAAGGCTGTAAAGTATATCTCAATAAAATTCATATAATCATGTTGCTCACGATTTAGAAGACCAGTAAGTCTAATTCTTAAGAAATCTAAGATGATCCATTATCCAGTTTCATAATTTTTCCTGTACCAAACTAAGTAAACATTTTCTTTTCAAATTATTATTATTTTACTACCAGTATCTTCAAAAACATGGAGGAGCAGATCTGGTCTGTTAATTCAGTTTAAGCAGAAAATTACCTTGAACGACAGATAGGACTCCTCTGAATTTTAATTGGTTTAGTCTGCTGTACTACCAGAAGACGAACACTGTTATACAGATACTTTGAAGAGGCGTCAATCAGCCAGTACTCCAAGTGAGCAGGAGCTGAGCTTTGGAATCTCCTACCAGCAGGATCACAGTTTCTGTGCTTCTCAATGAAAGGAGTGTTCTTACTGCTTTTCTTGAACAAAATCATAAGAATAAAATATAGAATACAAAATGGAAACCAAAATCCATTCCAGTTGGTGGAAAGGGGAGAAAAAGCCAGCAGATTATTCAGTGACGTTCTCTCTCTTACTTATTTTTGTTCTGAATAATGTAATCATACTCTGCATTACCATATTCACTTTACATTTTCCCATTTGACTGATTTTCAAATGGAATCACTGTCACATAAGGGCCCTAGATAGAATTACTATGTCTTTTCTGCTAGCTACTGCATTACATTTATAATACAAAATCTGGTGTTCGTTTTTTTGTCCTTTTTACATCAGTATTTTAGCTTGTCTCTGACCAATGTCATCCCTATTCCTAATTGCACACAAAACTTTGCACACACTTGAGGATTGATTTTCATTATTTAACAGTAGTTAAATTTCTTAAGTGCTCATAACTTACAAGGTAGCTGCATAGCATGCTGTATATGAGAATATACATATAGGAATATAATAACACTCTTTGAGGTCTTAATGTTGTACAAATCTAAACCCCTGTGACATCTTTGCTGCATTAGTCTTGATTCTGAACAAGAAATAGATAGGGCTACTATTAGTATAGTTTTTGAGAAATTCCTCTTATTTCATGAATAACAGTTGAAATAGTTGAATTTAGAATGGCATTTATAAAGTAACCAGCAGCTTTTACAATCATTTGGCTTATTCTGCTTTGTTAGCAAAACTGAAAACTGCAAGGATTAAATATCAGCATGTCAAAACTTTCAGACACCAAACCATGAAGCAATCAGAAAAGCTATAAAAAGAAAGCTTGCTAGATTAAATAATTCTAATGCATGTTTCCAAGTTTTTCTGTATATTATAACCCGCAGTAAGCACTACAGTCTATCTGTGTAACAGTGATGCTCACATCAGGGGGAAATTAAAGAGCATATGTGTCTCAGATAGGTTCCTTTTCCCACACATAAGGAAACCATACCTTCATGCCCTACACTTCTGCACTAAGACCCTAACCAAGCCTCCACTTTACAGTCCCCAACCAGGAGCTTTACACCATGTCACCAGCTTTTCTTTCCGCTCCTTCAAACTGATACCTTCTCCATCCATTTAACTTCCTGCCTTCATCCTTGTCACTGATAGCTGTAATCATCTCGGAAGGTATGTAATCCCACAGCCAGAAGTCATCACCTCCAGACACACAGTTATTGCTCTGAGATTGCTGAGTGTCAGAGATTTAGATTTAAGACCTCCACAAAGGCAATTGTTAATCACTGATATGTCTATTATCAAAGGGATATAGAGGTGAGCTTCTCCACATAGGTGACGGGATCACACGGATATGTTTCCTGTAATAACATTTCAGACTAAAATGTGCTAGAAAGTTTTTAGGGTGGCTGAAGCAGTAGCTTTTATAAAAGATTTCTAACTTAATGGTGCCATATGTTTCTCTCATTTCCCAGAATTTTGTAATCTAACCAGGATACTGTTCCTGAGAATTATGTCTGGACCAGATTAGTCCAATCCAGACTACTGAAAATAATAGTTTGTGTTTTTTCAGAGAAATATATTTGCATATTTCAATTTTTCCTCAAAGACTGGAGAGCTTGAACTTTGTTGTCTAGAAATAAAAACATTAGATTGTGCTGTTTCATGTTTCATTGCTTATCTGCCAGTACACCCCTAATATTTTTTGAAAGCATTAGTGAATTCCAGACAAATTTGATAGAGGGAGTTCAGCATTTCTGTATGCATCTTTGGGAATCAATGACTGACAGCCATTTCAGAAAAGAAGAAGGGAAAGTTTAGTTGTGTTTGGCCATGATCAACCAATTAGCTGGTGAACCAGCAACCTAACAGCACAGATGTTAGGGGAAGGAAGTGGGAGTGTTCAGAGAACACATCTGAAATATACTCTAGTAATAGGCCTATGATGGTCTTTGGTTAGAATTGTGACTATATTATTGATTAAAAGACCAAATAAGAAATAATCAAAAATTCCAGCCAGTCTAATGAACTAGAGTGCATTTTATTCCTTCCATACTTATAATTTCAAATTAGAAATAAGAGTTTGCTTTTCTTTTTCCATTAAATGAGTGTTGAATAACTGTGAAACATCTAGAAATTGAGAAGTGAAAGTAAGTGCTGTTTGAGAATGGGCAGATTCGATTTTAGAAATACAGACTTATTACAATGTTTTCTTAAAAAATCTCATTATTCAAAAAACTGTCAGAGTCTAGCAAGAAGAGGAATAAAAAATACATTGAGAACTTAAAATTTAAGTACAAAGGTTGGGATTTTTTTTAAAATTAATAAGATGGGTTGGTAGTGAAAAAAATTTTGTCTTGAATGAAGTACAAAACCACTCCAACTAGAAAAGTTTCATAGAGCTTTATTGGGCATTGATGCCACCTACTGGAAACGAATGAAGGCAGAAAACCTAAATCTGAGCAGTGCTCAAATACCCAAAAGAAAATGACTGAATTGCCATCACGTATAATCTCTAAACACTTAAGACTGGGCTCAACATGTGGGTAAGCTCTCTGACAAAATAAGATCATAATACTGTCCAGGTTAGTAATGAAAGAGAGTACTTGTAATTGCATATACCAAAACAAAGAAATCTGTCCATTCCCAACTTTGAACTCTAAACTAAAAAACAGAAGTGATCATCTGTGCTCATTGAATTCTGAAGTGTTAAGAGTTTTTTTTGTACAAGGGACAATCACTCATAATATGTGACCATAGCCTTAGGACAAAGATATATTCTTTGGTGAGAGTAAAAATAGACCTTCCAATCACATTTGAATCCATAACAATGTCTTTCTAACTTAAAAAATCATGGAGCTGCCAACTGTAAAATGAAGTCACCATATTACTGAAATGTAATATGGTGAAACCAGAATAAGTAGGGTGTCTAGTCTGTCCCTAAACAGAAATTACATCAAAATAGAAATTGCCTCACATATAATTTATTGATTTGAATGGGAGTTAGTATAGCTACCTCCCAATCTGTGTTCTAAAGCAAAAAGTTTACCATTCTCACTCAGGCAATTAATGCCTTTGGTTCTCTTTCCCTCTTGCAGACAAGTTTTACTCACACACACAGAGCATTCTGGGTATATATACTTTCTGTCAGTTCAAAGGTTTTGGGAAGAAACTCCAGCCATCCTCACACTATTATTATCCTAATATTATAACCCAGTGAAGAATGCCATTCACAACCTACCTACAAACATGAGAACAATTTATAAGGCAAACAGAAGTGTGAAAGTACAAATTACAATGGAACAAAATGATCATAGAATCATTTAATCAGAATAATAGAATATGATGAGTTGGACGGGACCATCATGATTGTTAAGTCCAACTCCTGGCCCTGCCCAGGACAACACCAAGAGTCACACCATGTGCCTGAGAGTATTTTCGAAATGCTTCTTGAGCTCAGACAGGATTGATGCTGTGACCACTTCCCTGAGGAGCCTGTTCCAGTGCCCAACCACCCTCTGGCTTAAAAACTTTTTCCTAATACCCAACCTAAACCTCCCCTGACTCAGCTTCATGCCATTTCTCCGAGTCTTGTTGGTGGTCACAAGAGTGAAGACATCAGCGCCTGCCTCTCCACTTCCCCTCATGAGGATTTTGAATGAGGTCTCCCCTCAGTCCCCTCTTCTCCAGACTGAAAAATGGGTGACTGCCCTTCTTTCTAGTTTGTTGATGTCTCTCTGCAGGGTCTTTTCTACTCTTGAGGGAGTCTACAGCTCCTCCCAGTCTAGTGTCATCAGCGAACTTACTCAGTATTCCTTTCAGTCCAACATCCAAGTAATTTATGAAGTTGTTGAAGAAAACTGGGCCGAGGATGGAGCCCTGCAGAGCCCCACTAGTGATGGGACACCAGCCTGCTGTTACCCCATTCACTAAAACTCTTTGTGACCAACCTCTGAGCCAGTTGCTCACCCGTTGCCTAACAGGGTTATCCAGCTGTATGCCTTTTCCAGATTTTCTCCAGAAAGTCACTTGTGAAGTCCACAAAGATTACATCTACTGGCTTTCCTAGATCAGCTAGGTGGGTTACCCTGCAATAGAAGGAAATCAGGTTTGAAAAGCAGGACTTTCCCCTCATGAAGCCATGCTGATCTAAGATATTTTTAAAGAAAATCAATTTGAAGTCATTGCTGTTTCTAAAATAATGTTTTCTGGTTTTGTGTATTGCAGTCTTTTTAACAAAAATAAACCTCAGAGGTCAGGCTTGGTTCTTAGGGTCTCAACTGCTCTAGTCTCCTCAAACTGCTACAGGTAACATATAAATGTAATACTCTAGACCGAAATAGAAATGGCAGAAACAAGAAAGGGCTTAGATAGTGTAAACTTGCTATAATAGCTAAACAGAAATATGAAATTATAAAAAGGAAATGGAGTAAAACATGACAAGAATAAATCCTGTATCCAATGTTAAATCAATAAAGAATTAAAATTGTTTTAATATTGCACTAGAACTCAAAATTAATTATGTTTACTGTATGTCAATCCCTTATCAACCTCATCCAGAGGATTTTTGTCAGACAAGATTTTATTAATTTGATACAATATATATTTCAAGAAAAAAAAAACTATTCCAAAGAGAATTCTTGTTTCCTTAGTCTCATAAAATGTCTTCATTTTTGCAGTGCCATTGGCAATGGTAGCAGTAAAATGCAGGGGTAAAATTGATAGTATCCTGCTAAGCTCTAATCACATTCTAACGGCTATTGCATAAGGAAAAAAAGCCTTGTGAGAAGTGTCACAAGACAGATATATTCAGAACCAAAAATGTAAAACCCAGTAAATCTGGTCCTAAAACTATGCAGAATATACTTTACAATTACTAACTGACCTCATATATGCAGTGACAGTGCATATTTGTCAGCATAAGAGATGATGTATCCAGTTTCCATAATCTTAGCATATTTATGGCAACATCAAAACAGCTTTAAAGCAGTGAAGAGTGAAAGTCCTTTTATCTCTAACGATGCATGTTCTGCATCAGTCCTCACTCGTCTCAGAAAGAATTCTAGAAGCAAGTACAGCAAAGTCAAGCCCCATGTCTCCTTATAATGTTTTCAAGTACTACAGATGAGTAGCACAGGTCTGACAAAGTACAGGCACAACTGAACATAGATGATGCTTTGAGGCAAGTAAGATCTCTGTAGTTAGGAAATCCAAGCAGACAAATATATCTGCAAAAGGAAAGGGACAGGAAATTAAAACAAATAAAAATATGGACTGGAAGAAAAATTGACAACTCATTGGCCTCAAGCCTCAGACACTATTCTCAAAACTTAGACTTCCCCCATCACAAAGCACTTCCATATCCTTGAATTTTATAAACCATATGTAGGGCTTATCACCAAACTCATAACTTTATTGATTTATGTGATTATGACAAAATCACCGCTAAAATAATTTTCAAAATTAAGTTATTCAGGTTTCACTGGGGAACTTAAAAATTAAACACTGTGATAGTTAATGAGATGATAACTACACGTGTTTAGGTAGAATGTGGACTGAATGAAAGGATTTGTTTTTATTGCAGTACAGAATGAGAAAAAAAAAATCAATGTTGAAAATTAACCTTGGTTATTTTTCACTAAAGAGTAGATTACTGATACTAGCTTTCACTTTAATCTTAGACATTTTATCACTAAATATTTCAACTTCAGTAGGTTATTAAAAACTCTATATTTGCCATAGGAAATATTTTACCTGACTTCTCCTTTTCAATCCCCAACAACATCCACAGATGCTTTTGTCACAAAACCTTGGTTTGGTATTACTCATACATTTTTTTCCCTGAGCTATGACGTTCTGACAGTTAGCATGCGATTTCTAAGTCTTGTCTGCTGTCACTCTTTAATGCTCCTGCTCCCAAGAACCAGATATATGTTCAGTTATATTTAGAGCATAATTCAACAAAATATTAAAGTGCATGTTTAAATCTATTGTTATGAGTTATGTACTTAAATAACTTAGAATATATGTGTGTTTTAAAGTATTTCTCAGGTTTTATACAGACAGTATTCTTCATCTTTTATGTGCAATACATGATTTATACAAAAATGTATTTGTCAGATCTTGTCCTTTCAGTTAGCACTGTTGGGAAGTGTGAAGAGTAAACACTAGCTGCCACTCTGTGAAATCACAGCCAAAAACTGGATTTTTTTAATCTCAAAGAAGTCAACACACAAACACTGAATCATGAAGAGCCATAAAACAAAGGGATGCATAAACTAATTAAGATTCAGTACTGACAGCTATTAATTGTATTTTACTTTCACCTATAGGCACCATGACTTAATTTTCATTTTGATACATATAAAAAGGAAGGAAGGAAAAAGGTGTCTCTGGTCTTATAATCTTAACAGTTTAAACAGATTCCTATAAGAAATAATTTGAAGCATTTGTGAATTCATGGAAAACGATATTCTTCTCACAAGGTTTTTCTGATTTTAATAGAAATGGAGCTCTAGAAAAGACATAAAGGACCAAATTCAGTAAAGGTTTCTATGCCTCCAGCACAGCCAATACCAATTTGGGAACTGGGCTCTGTGTAGTGCTCATGACGATAATGATATGTCTTTGACATTAGTCACAAAGAGGTCCATTGGGCAGAAGGTGCATCTCAGAGGAAATGTGAAAAACAGGAGTGTGAAATACCATCATTTTTTCCCAGAGTTTAAAGATTCAATCACCACGAATCAGAAACATTCTTTTGGATAAGGAACCAAGGAACCCACCCACTCCTAGGCCGTGACTGTGATATCACATCCTATGTGTATGACGCATTTCATGTTTTCTGTTAGAACTGCTTTTACTGCTTAGCAAAGAATTTAAGGAGCAGGGTGAGATGGTTGTGTGAGATAGTTGTGCCATTGTGTACTTGCTACAAGGTTCTGTGTTTTTATGCAGTAATGTTTAGAACAAGGATTAATTGTTCCTGAAATAAAATGTTGAGTTTATGTTATGGTCCTAATGAACTGCCCATGTCTTAGATTTGACACCTATATTACAGCCCAATTCATAAATGTAGGAGAGAAATTAATCTTTATTTTCTTTACTGCTTTTGATATTGAGCAACTTTGTCTAGTGAAAGGTGTCCCTGCCCATGCCAGGAGGGTTGAACTAGATGATCTTTAAGGTCCCTTCCAACCCAAGTTGTTCTATGATTCTATGATATCACCATAGTCATTATTATCACTATCTTATGAATTAAAGACCACTCAATTGTCCCATTAACCATAAAACTATGGTTAAACCTTGTTTGTTGTGGACATATGTCCACCTCCCACATTTCTACTGCTTATTTTCATTGAAATAAAACAAGATTTCATCTCCACCCTATCCTTAGAAAAACCCTACAGCAATTCTCCAATTTTCTGGCAGTTCCTAATTCAGTAACAGTAATGACAGCTTCTCCCTACATCCATATTTCCTGCTTGTCATAATTTCACCACAAAATACTCCCTAAAATTCTCTCAGTTTCCCTCAGCAGTACTTCCTCTGCATTCAGTAGTGCTAGATCCCTCCCTTCCTTTTGGTGCATGGATAAATTAAGTCCAAATCATTGAAGTGCCCTTCAATGTATGTAGATGTAGAGTGACATCTATTCCTTTGTTACATGTGTCTGAAGAATGCCACAAGGTCCAGAAAGTTATCAGGAACATTGGTGGACATAACATCATTGCACAAGCTCTAGTTTCTTAGGAGGTTTAAAAATATGTTCATATCTGATTAGCAAATCCATCTTACTGGACATATCAACATTTGGATATCCACATTTCTCTAGGCAAAACCTATTTTGTGTTGCAAAACTACGCTGGGCCACTGGACTCATTATACAAATTGACTTACTGAAAATATTTTGCTGCAGTGCTGCTGGGAAGGTGTTTATCATGTTAGTTTGCATTAGGTCAATGATGGGCATGTAACTATCCTGTAATAAGAAATGTCTTTCTTTTTTAAATTTTTTTTTTATTCCAACAACAATCTGTTGTATGGAACAATATTTATGTACATAAATGCATGTTGGTAATGCACACGCAGTTTCCATACTGTAGGGATGCATGCTATAGGCAATTCAGGTTTAAAGTAAAAAGAATAACAGATTGGCTCTGTCTTGAATCCAAAGTGGTACTCAGACATGTTAGTCCAGTTGGTAGCACTGCCTGCTGTTCAGGTTCATCTTGCAATGTGGTTTCGTGGAATTTTAAACCTCATCTTTCCCTCATTTGAATAGGCAATTTCCTTATCTGAAAATAAATTACTCCTGGAGGTATTTTGGTGAGAGAAAAAAGTTTCCAAGCATTTCTCATACATAAAATATATCAAGTCCATGTGAAATGCCTCAAACAGAACACTCAGCTTGTAGCAGAGGCTTTCAAATTTACCTTTTATTCTCTGTAATAGTTACAAGCCGTTTTTTCCTTCTTTTCAGTATTTGAATGGCATATTTCATTTCACATATCCATTGCTTTCTGTCCAGCACTGTAATTCAGCTAAAGAAAAAAGCTCAGTATCTGAAAATGTCAGCTCCCCAAAAGATATTTGGAAGTCTGGGAATGTTAACCTTTCTAACATTTGCTTAAAGCCATCTGAAATTAATTTTCCTCTCTGCCTTCCCATATCTGAAAAAGGAGAAAGAACTACTCTAAGATGCCTATTTAAGCAGAAACTGATACAAAGTGTATGATCTCTTTAGGGAAAACAGGACTCCTAATATATGTAAATAACTCCCATTCACATTACCATAACTGCAGAGGAAAAGACTTTCTCCCAAGATTTTTATTCAGTAAATTAAATTCATGCTCGCCCCTCTCAGTTCCTCTTACTTATTCTCACAAAAAGTATTTTTTCTGATATTTTGTGCACACCTTTCTCATCAGTTCACTGTACATAAAGTTAAATAAATAGAGATGTATAAATAGCTTCAAACAATCTTAGAATATTGTTTTAACCGTTGATTATCAATTCATCAAGTCAAGATTACTGACAAAGACATAAATCCTGAGGAAAGCTTTGAGTTTATTATAATTTCAAACAAGACTTTACTGCTTAACCACAAAGCACAACTGAACAACAAAGTAAAATGCCTTAATTTGCTGGATCATCATTAACATGAATGTGACACTGTCTATTATATATTTGATTGCATCCTCTCAATACAAAGTAAAATGAAAATGCAGAACTTATTAAAAATAGCTTACCATGTAATCATTTCAAAGAAACACAAGAGAGCTACGATTATTTGTGAAGAACAAATAATAATCTTAAAATGATTTATGCTTGAAACAAGTAACTTTTTGTTATTGATACAGTTTGTTCTCCCTATCACAACAAAATTCTTAAAATTCTAGTTCCAAAAATAAATAGTATTTACTTAACATAATAGGTCCCGTTCAGATGAAACTATATGAGTTCACAGAGGCAAATGTGAATTTTTTACTTTTTTTTCTTCCTTCTGTGGTCTTGAGAAAAGAAAAAGTTCCACTCTCTCCTGCTGATGTATAATCATAGCCTCCTGCAAAAAAACTGCTCTGGGCCACATAAATGGAAAATGACCACGGCAATCAGAGCCAATATTAGAAAATGTGAGGCCACAACAAGACTTTCCTTTTGAAATACTTAGCATCCCCTTTTCCTTTCATAATCACATCTGAGTTCCATCTAGACTCCACATCATTCATTATTCATCCACAGCATTATCTTCCCAAAACATGCTAGAGCTTGATGTCCACTGCCCTACCATACATCCATCTCCTTAACCCATGACAGGTATATCCCAAGCCTACCCCAAGAGCAGAGTTTCCCTTTTGCACAGCAGACCTCTCCATCAGGAATTCCCTCTATTCTTGACAGATGCGGCACAAGGGATATCTGTACCTTAGGATCTTCTCCTATGCTACTATTCTGAGATGAAACACATCAATAAGGCTTTAAATTAGAAGCATTCAAGGTCCTTTCCTAGGAGCCAATACACACTCCTCAGCATAAACATGTTCTTCCTCACTTCAGAATAATCTGGTTTGCATTAATCACATCCACAGTATCAGGTAGGCCTTAGTTCAACTTGAACTCCTCAACTCTCAGTAGGCAGTAGGGTACTCATGGACATGATCTACTACCAGATTCAAGATATTTGGTTTCCTTCAGCTCTTAGGTCTTCCAGCAGAGACTTGTCTGCTTCCATTTTCCTCAAAAAAACATCAGTCTCTGTGTTACTAGAGTGCCAGTGTACACTGTTATCATTACTCTCCTGCTGTTTTGGGCCGTACACCCATACTTGCAATTTTCAGCCGATACTGTGAAGATAAGGATGGATCATAGAATCATAGAATTAACTGGGTTGGAAGAGACCTCCGAGATCATCAAGTCCAACCCTTGTTCCAACCCCACTGTGATTAGTAGATCATGGCACTCAGTGCCACATCCAGCCTCGTCTTAAAAACCTCCAGGGATGGTGAATCCACCACCTCTCTGGGCAGGCCATTCCAATGCCTGATCACTCTCTCTGTAAAGAACTTCTTTCTAATATCCAACCTAAACCTCCCCTGACAGAGCTTGAGACCATGCCCTCTTGTCCTATTGCTGATTGCCTGGGAGAAGAGACCGACCCCCACCTGGCTACAACCTCCTCTCAGGGAGTTGTAGAGAGTGATGCGGTCACCCCTGAGCCTCCTCTTCTCCAGGCTAAACAACCCCAGCTCCCTCAGCCTCTCCTCATAGGACTTGTGCTCGAGTCCCTTCACCAGCCTGGTTGCTCTTCTCTGAACCTGCTCCAGCACCTCAATATCCTTCCTGAACTGAGGGGCCCAGAACTGAACACAGCACTCCAGGTGTGGCCTCACCAGTGCTGAGTACAGGGGAAGGATCACTTCCCTGCTCCTGCTGGCCACACTGTTCCTGATGCAGGCCAGGATGCCATTGGCCTTCTTGGCCACCTGGGCACACTGCTGGCTCATGTTCAGCCTCCTGTCAATCGGCACCCCCAGATCCCTTTCCACCTGGCTGCTCTCCAGCCACTCTGTGCCCAGCCTGTAGCGCTGCAGGGGGTTGTTGTGGCCAAAGTGCAGGACCCAGCACTTGGCCTTGTTGAACCTCATCCCGTTGGAATCAGCCCAACTATCCAGCCTATCTGGGTCCCTCTGTAGAGCCCTCCTGCCTTCCAGCAGGTCGACACTCCCTCCCAAATTGGTGTTGTCTGCAAATTTGCTAATGATGGACTCAATCCCCTCATCTAGATCATCGATAAAGATGTTAAACAGGACTGGGCCCAGCACTGATCCCTGGGGGACACCACTGGTGACCGGCTGCCAGCTGGATGCAGCCCCGTTCACCAGCACTCTCTGGGCCCGAACCTCCAACCAGTTCTTAACCCAGCACAGAGTGCCCCTGTCCAAGCCATGGGCTGCCAGCTTTTCCAGGAGTATATTATGGGAGATGGTGTCAAAGGCTTTGCTGAAGTCCAGATGGACCACATCCACAGCCTTCCCCTCATCCACCAGGTGGGTCACCTGATCATAAAAGGAGATCAGGTTGTTCAAACAGGACCTGCCACTCCTAAACCCATGCTGGCTGGCTTTGATTCCTTGTCTATCCTGTAGGTGCTGTGTGATTGCACTCAGGATGATCTGCTCCATAACCTTGCCAGGCACTGAGGTCAGGCTGACAGGCCTGGAGTTTCCCGGCTCCTCCTTGCAGCCCTTTTTGTAGATCGGTGTGACATTCGCCAACTTCCAATCGTCTGGGACCTGCCCAGTGAGCCAGGACTGTTGGTAAATGATGGAGAGTGGCTTGGCAAGCTCTTCTGCCAGCTCCCTCATCACCCTAGGATGGATTCCATCTGGTCCCATGGCCTTGTGTGGATCCAGGTGGCTCAGTAAGTCACTGACTATTTCCTCCTGGAATACAGGGGGGCTGTTTGGCTTCCTGTCCCTGTCTACCAGCTCCAGAGGCCAGTTGTCCCAAGGGCCACCTGTCCTACTGGTGAATACTAAGGCAAAGTAGTTGTTAGGTACCTCAGCCTTCTTCTCATCCCTGTTAACTATGTTCCCCCCCCAAGTCCAACGAGGAATGGAGGTTTTCCTTGCCCCTCCTTTTGTTACTAATGTATTTATAGAAGTGCTTTTTGTTATCCTTAACAGAAGTAGTCAAATTGACTTCAAATTGCGCTTTTGTCTCTCTAATTTTCTTTCTGCATGACCTAGTTATACTCCTAAACTCGTCCTGAGTAGCCAGCCCTATTTTCCATAGTCTGTAAGCTCTCTTTTTATCCCTGCTTTCCTTCAGAATCTCCCTGTTCAACCAAGCTGGTCGTCCACCCCGCCGGCTTGCCTTTTGGCACACTGGTACAGCCTGTTCCTGTGCACTCAAAACTTCCTGTTTGAAGCACATCCATCCCTCCTGGACTCCCTTGTTTTCAAGGGTTGTTTCCCAGGGTATGCTCTGGACTGGTCTTCTGAACAGGTCAAAATCTGCCCTCTGGAAGTCCAGGGTAGAGGTTTTATTGGTGGCCTTCCTTGTATCCCTGAGTATTGCAAACTCTACTATTTCATGGTCACTGTGCCCCAGATGGCCTCCAACCACCACATCTCCCACCGGCCCCTCTCTGTTTGTAAACAACAGGTCTAGTGGGGCCCCACCACTGGTAGGTTCATTTACCAGCTGGAGCAGGAAATTACCCTCTATACACTCCAGGAATCTCTTAGACTGCCTCTTCTCCACCGTGTTGAGCTCCCAGCAGACATCTGGCAGGTTGAAGTCACCCACAAGAATGAGGGCTGGAGATTTTGAGACATCTGTCAGCTGCTTGTAGAATAATTCATCCCCTCCCTCATCCTGGTTGGGTGGTCTATAACAGACTCCCATTAGGATGTCAGCCTTGTTGGCCTTCCCCCTGATTCTGATCCACAGGCACTCAACCTTATCATTGGTGACCTCAAGTTCTACAGAGCCAAGGGACTCTCTAACATATAGAGCCACACCTCCGCCTCTCCTACCCTGCCTGTCCTTTCTGAAGAGCTTGTAGCCATCCATGGCAGCACTCCAGTCATGCGAGTCAACTCACCACGTTTCTGTGATGGCGACTACGTCACAGCTTTCCTGCTGCACGATGGCTTCCAGCCCATGCTGTATGCACTAGTGTATGTGCACTTCAGCTGCGCTGCTGATTTTACTCTTAACTCAGGCTTTTCATCCCTGGGCTTCTCTTTGGAGAGCCTGGATTCAACCCCTTCCCCCTTCAAACCTACTTTAAAGCCCTCCTGATGAGCCCTGCTAACTTATGGGCTACAGTCCTTTTACCCCTCCTAGATACATAAAGTCCATCTGATTTAAGAAGACTGGGTACTGTTGAGTTGGCCCCATGGTCAAAAAACCCAAAATTTTGATGGTGGCACCAATCCTTTAGCCACTTATTGATAAGGTAGGCTTTCCTACACTTCTCCTCATTCATCTCCTCATTCATTCCAGCAAGTACAGGAACTGAGGCAAATACTACCTGTGTGCCCGTCCCATGAACTGATCTACCCAGTGCCTTGAAATCCTTTTCGACTGCCCTGGCACTTCTTCTATTAATATCATCACTACCAGCCTGGATTACCAACAGTGGATAGTAATCTGAAGTTTGAATTAGCTCAGGAAGTCTCTTACTAATGTCCCTGACCCTGGCTCCGGGAAGGCAGCAAACCTCCCTGTGGGATGAGTCTGGTTGACATATAGGGCCCTCAATTCCCCTCAAAAGGGAGTCACTTACCACAGCTACCCTTCTTTTTTTTTCTTATAGCTGTAGTTGTAACCTGTCTGGTAGACAGGGTACAACCCGCAGGCAGATCTTCCTCCTGCCTGACCTCTACTTGACTTTCCGAGTCTAGGGCCTCATATCTGTTTACCTCTCTGAACAGGGACCTGTTTCCATTCCTCCCCATCCACTCGGTTTGCTCCATCTGCCTGATGGCAGGAGGGGCAGTGTGTCACTGTCTCTTGCTGGACTTCCCTGAGGGTCAAAAGGGTGTGACTCCACCAGTCTATTTCCCTTTCACTTTCCCTAATGCTTCTCAGCCTCTCTACTTCTTCCTTGAGCTCTGCTACCATGCAGAGTAAATCATTGACCTGCTCGCATTGCACACAGGTGCCTCTCACAATGTCCTCTGGCACTGCTGCTGGGGTCAAACGGTCTGCAGAGCCAGAGACCTGAATGGAGAGTTCTGTCTGTGTCAAATCACTCCTAGTGGTAACAGTAGTGATGGCTTTCATTTTTTTAGCAACCATTACTGGCTTAAGTTGAAATATGGGGAAAAAAACCAAACCAAACAAACAAAAACCCCAAACAACAAAACAAATAACCACACACAAACAAAACAAACAAACGAACAAACAAAAACACCCCACACCTAGGAGATGGCTGTGCCCTGCCTGTTCGAACTGCCGAGCAAACTGCTGTGCCATACCCCTGTTTGCCACGCTCCCTGGAGATGTTTATATAGCCCTCTCGAGCACCAGCTAACGAGCCTGTCCCACCCCTCTCTCACCTGAGTGGTTCCCGAGGAGCAGCCAAGCCCAAGTAGGAATCCATATGTATATTCAATATTTATCTTCAGGCAACTGATTGGGTGAGGAAGGACTTTTAGGGACATTTGTGAAGCCTGCATCCCTGAAAACATGAGGATTATCATGGTTTATTTCACCTTGCTTTATTTCTGAGAGGAGTCTGGATAATCACACCATGTGAACAAGTTCAAAATGCCTAGTTTAACTTAATAAAGACTGGGGCAATTGCTGCCATCTCTCTAGTACTCAGAAAGGTGAGTACCAATGAATGTCATATGAAATATATGGATGTTCTTATGTAGTCTACAGGTAGCACCACTGCAGCAGACACAAGTGACCCTAATACTTTATCCTTTGCTATGTTTCCCCAGAACAGGATTTCCACTCTGATTTTCCTGTCCACACTAAGAAAAACAGGCAATAAAACCAGGTTAATAGAACATACCCCTACATTTACCAAAATACCATTGTTTGTGGGGTTTTTTTCATCAGTGCATACATGCATGCACACAGTTTGATGATGTGAGGTTACTCAAATCCCCTTCCATGTGCAATGTAATCTGGGGCCTCCCCCCAAGCCCTCCAAACCTCTCAAGGGGAAAAAATGAATAGCATTTTGACCAGCCTGCTGCTCCCTGAGGTTGGCTTAGTTAGGCTGGAGGTGGATTTAAGATGAGTCTGATGTGACAAATGTTGGTCAAATGACAACATGCCAGATTAGAAAATACTCAAGGCAGGTGACCAGTACTTCTCTGTTGCTGGTCACTTCTTCCACCTATGTACCTATGTAGGCATGAACCCCTGAAGGCTCATGCCTTCCAAGAAGACTGCCCATTCATGCAGAGAATTATAACTGTGGGGAGAGAAAGAGATGACTCACACAATTTTCCAGAGAAGGAAAGACAGCACAGCACATAGTATCCAAATGCAAACTGATTGCCAATGAACCATTCTAAAAGGCTAGGGCAGCTTAAAACGAAGGCACTAATTAATCTGTCGTTGATTTGCAGGATCAGCCAGTCTGACTGAGAAGAAAATGAAGAGGAGGGGGGAAAACGCACAGTCTGCCTACCTGCATCAGACACGTGATACATCAGCCTGACTGCCAAAATAAGGTGAGTGACAGTATCCACACATCTGTCTTGCTCCTCTCTCTTCTGTGATACTTCACTTATATCCCAGTTGTTTACAGGCTTTGATAGGGCTTTGGCAATGATTTTACAGTCAAAGGCCTGACAAAGGTTGATATAGCATATATACTTAGCTATACCAGAGAGCAATTTTTTAGAGGTTTGTTGGTTTTTTTCTGCAGCCATCAATTTCTATAGATTGGAATAGCTTTTCCCTTGGACAGTGGCCTTCAGGGCTGAGCTTCCCAGATGCCAGGAAACAGCAGGAATGAATGAAGCCTGGGGAAGCAGGAGAATTCATCCCATATAACCGAATGCCTTGACCCTCTCTGGACCTCAATACCTGCTCCGTGCCAGGGCACAGTTGAGTAAAATGGCTTGAGCCTCACATCAAAAAGTAAAGCAAAAAGTGATTCAACTTAGATAATTATTCTAAAACCTATTGACACTTAACCTGAAAATCTTCAGAAAAGACTGGTGGATAGGCCCCAACTTCATCTAAGTTTGACCTCACAAAGCCACTGAACTGTAATTCTGTTTCTGGTTATTTGCAAAGTAAATTGTGTTTAATCATTGCCAGAGCTGATTTGACACGATATTTTCAAAACTGAACTATTGCATTTTTTACTCTAAAACCAGACCGGTTCTAATCTCAAATATGCAAAAGCCCATGATTGTGCCAGTGATTATGATCACAGAGCCTACATATTGCAGTCTCCTCTGCTTTATGCAATTAGCATTTATCACCCATTTCTCAGAGAAATTACATCCTCAAAGAAGACAGTTCTCTTCACCAAGATCCTGTATGTAACCTGTATGTATGAATTTAGTAAAAACCTTAAACAGAAACAGTACATAAAAATCCAGTCTGTCAAAGTCTCCGGAGATGTAGACAGCACAGAAGTGATAAATCGTTTCCTTTTTTCTTTATAAAGTTGACAAGACTTCTGCACTGGAACCTAAACACCATTAATAGATGTATTGTTTGCTTGTTTGCATCTATTGTCTGTAAATATATGTAGTCAAAAGTCACATAAAATACACTGTTTCAATATAGTCCTTACAGATATGCCATCATCAGTCACATGTTTGCTTGAAACAAAGTTACTGGCCATTCTATGAAATGAAAACACTGAAGTTTTAAAACAGATCTTTAAAGGATTGTTATCTGCTCTTTATAGATAGTGGTACTGTTTATATTCCTATGTTATGATTACTGAACATTTAAAACTTTGTTTAGATGGGACAGTTTTGTTCTATATTGGGTAGCTTCAAGGTTTATGGCTGTTTTTATTCAGCACAGAATGAAATCTACAGGTTCAATTGGATATGTGACTTCTAGTTGGAGGGTTTTTATAACTAGTATGAGAATAGTTGATTTTGACTGATGTTGCCTTGTTTTCATCTGATTTTCAAATACATGGTGATAAAAAGAAACAATTAATTTTTATAGGAGTGACAGAAACACGAATTTCTCTGATTGTAACTGTACAGTGACACATGGCAAACTTGAAATTCCCTTCAGGTCATATTGAGACCAAACACAAAGTGTGGCAAAACTGACTTAAATGGAAGAAGGTAAATTAATATAAAGGAATTTAGAACTGACAAACAAAACCACTTTTCTTCTGTATCATTATAATAATTATTATTGGTTTATTATTCAAACCCAGGTGTTGATGACTATTCACCTCATTTTTTCCTTTCTTAGTTTTTGAAATCTCATGGCAGCATTTCTCAGCTTGTAAGAGGGAGCAGCATCAGGGAGGTGCCCTGTTCACAGTGCACCCCACTGTCCTGCTCCCTGCTGGGGTGGTGGAACAGCTGTGGCTTCAGACCCTGCCCTGACACCCCATGGGGGACCCTGCCACTCCTGGCAGCCCAGTCCCTGTGAGCAGCTTGCCCATGCTGGCAGAAACCTTGGTTTTGATGGGTGGAGATGAGAGTCTAACCAGCTGACCTTACTCTCCCCACAGACCTGTCAGAATTAGCTTCAGAACAAGGGAAACAGGACAGCACAAAGGCAGGGTCACAGTGCTACTCTGACAGCCTTTCTACGTTCTCTTTCCTCCAAGACCGAAAATAAGAAAGGTGTAAGATACATCTGAGCTCAAGGTTTGCTCCTATGAAAGAAATAACAGTTAAAAAGTCTTGGTCCCACACCGACCCTCCCTCTCAGCTTTCAGCCATGCGTTCCAACTGTTTGTTAATTTTGCAGCTTACTGTGTCCCTATGCAAATTGATTTCATTATTTGTTCTCTAAAATTTAAGAGGAAAGAGGATAAAATTAATATAGACCCTGTAGACGTTCACACTGATGCCAGTATCACAAACACTGCAATAATCACCATCTTGCATTGTTACTAAAAAATTACATTTTGGCTGCAACAAATCTGTGACTTTCCCACTTTTTCTTTGCCCTCACAGAGCTTGTGAAGCCAGGAAGGGAACTGAATCTGAAAATTAACTACTGCTAACAGAAATCCTCCATATATGTCATGTTTGACTGTCCCAGTTCACCACATGGTCATGTTAATATGCCTCTAGGTGCAAAGCATCCAGATTTGCAGGCCAGGGGGAAAGAAAAACCTGCTTCTTTCAGAAGTTGTCTCAGTTGGTATCAACTTAAAAATATGACAGCCTAATGAAAGATGGAGTAAGAGTAGTAGTAGTCATAAATTTTTAAATAATAATTAGTTATGATACATATTCAAGAGGTATAGGAAAATGTGGTTAGGTATCAGTACCTCTTGCAAGCCTAAGGAATAGCCAAATATAAGTTTCAAGTGTGAAAATGTGTTCAGTCTATTAAAAATTATATGATATTTAATCACCCTGCAATCACAGTGATAGTAACAAGCTCAAAGGTGTTCCTTATTTTGTTAAGTATGTAACAAGCATTGTTATGGGCATTGGAAAAACTCTAAGCTCTACTGACAAGATATTTGTAAGGATGGTAGAAACCAAACAGCCTTTTATCTTCAGTTGACTGCCCTTGCTTGGGTTTTTTGAACACTGGACTTGGATAATAACAGCAGAATCAAGCAGAATCACTACCATCCTTCTCACATTTTAATAATGAAATTAGATTTTCCCAGATAACTTCAGCAATTTTTTTGTTATAAAATGTAGCGTATAAGCTCTGAAATCCCTTCTTAAACTGATTTGTTCCAGAAATTCTGTCAAATATTTTTTCATCCAACAAAAAAATATGATTTTACATCCTTCCAAGTATACCTTCTTTACCAGGCCTCTCCTTCACGCACAGCTCTCTTGTGAACTCAGTGCATTTCTACTGTACAGACAAGTCCAAGGAATCAGATCTTTAGTTAGAAACTTATTTGAATAAGTATTGTGTATGTTTTTTGTTAACATTAATGAAATTAACTAAGACTGTAAAGTAAAAGAAATTTCAAACTGGAAAATTATAACCTTCAACTCTGAAAATATGAAAATATTTTTATTCTTTTTTTCAAAAGCTGATGTTTGGTCAAATTCATAAAACAGTCAGAAAACTGACTACTACCAGAATAAGCCTGAAGCAAAAATTGCATTCACTTTTCATATCTGTTGTATCAAATATTTAATACTCAACAATATTAAGTGCAAATTAAGGTCCTGTACACCTCAATACTCTGTGAAAGAAATGTCAGTAAAATTGATCTGTAAAGTGTCAGTGTAAACTGTGCACCAAATGATGAACTATTTTGTATGAACAAATTTTCTCCATAAAGAATTATACTGAGAGGGATAACTTACCAGCCACTTGGAGACAGAAGAAAAAAAAAAGAGAATGACCTTTTAGAGATTGTGTTCCAATTACTGATATTTCAGATAGGCTTAGCTGAAAAATATGGGCAATTTTTGTGAAGTACTTCAGTCCTATCTGAAGAAGATAATAATAAAATATTACATAATATAAACAAAAGATATGATGTCCATTTTATGAAGTCTCATTTCAGAGAATTGTATTTAGCAACAAAATGCATCTCCTGGATAATGATGTCAGGTGAACAAAACCAGAATAAATGACAAAGTTCCTAACTGTTACTTAAACTTCCGAGCACACTACTAAACATACTGGCTATTTTAGATCATAAAAAAAATTTGCAACAACTTCATGCACTCACATAATTAGTAACACTGGAAGCTGGAAATTTCTACTGAGCTTTTATTAAATAACTCACCAAGAATGAAGAAAAAAAAAAAAAAAAACTCCACTTTAAAGAGAAACAAGGAAGTCCCTGTGTTTATCTACATATTTGTGCACATATTGCTTTTTTTATGTTTGAATGTGTGGATAAAAAGTAAACAAAATGATCAAAGGCTTCTCAAATTATGACGCATTAGTAAAGTTTTCTCCTGGACCGTGCAGAGCTGCAAGGCAGGCTCTGTGCTGTTGAAGCCACCCATTCATCATGTTGGAATATGTTTGCACTAAAACTTGCAGTTTAACATAAAGCTGTAGGATTTGTATTACTTAGTTACTGATAAGAAAGACAAGCATCAGAAGATGTAAGAAGCATGTTTCCTGAAATAACAGACGTGAGGTGGAATAGAATAACCTCCTCCTAGCCATGCCCCCTCCCTGCAGCTGCAAAAATCACCCAGTTCTGGCCAGAACCAGGACACAAAGAAGTAAAGCATCTGTTCTGACTTTCAATCTTTGTGTAATACATATGGGACACAAAAATGTTATAAATTTGTCAAAAGAAATGAAACCAAACATCTCACAAGAGGTTATTTCCTTCTATTTCTCACTTTATAATTCACCTTTTACCACCACAAAGTTTTAATATGAAAGTTTATGAAAATACTGAGCCACATATTTTGCATTAAAGCTTCTGGAACACTGAAAATGAGATTAGAAGAGAGTTATGTGAAATTATTTAATTTGAAACTGAGTTTCAATCTATGTTAGTGTACAAAAATGATTTTTATCAGAGACTTATTCATAATGGACAAAATAGTACACATAGTTCAGTGTGAATGGGCCCAGTAATTAAAATGCTATAACAGACTCACTGGAAAATAAGGCTAAATTGCTTAATGGTGTATAGCACATATTTGTGCTCTATAAGTAACATTTTTTATTATTATTATTTTAGATAAATTCTTTTTTTTTTTTTTTTGTAGTGGCAAACTTCAGACCAATATTACCACTTCTTCTACTAAGTAGAAAAAAATTAAAACCTAGGGACATATCTAGCAATTGAGGATGTGACTTTTCAGGATGAAAGCTAGTTACTTATAGCATAATTTGATCTGACCTTCTATAACCCATAGCCTTCAAATCTGTTTTACAATATCAGCCTATAAATATGAGAAATGTAAAATTCCTTAATCACAAAGAAGCTAAAAGCAGGATGACATTATAGAGCAGCAATTGGTTTGCTTGGGGCCAAAGAGAAATGTCACAGTTAAGCTTCTGAATTCTTACTCTTGTCTTCTTGCTAATTATTTTCTAACTTCACTACAGTTCTGTGCTTTACTCTTGCAAGCTTCCTAGTGGTTTAAAGTTCAGTTTAGATTACCACATGCTGGTAGTCGTAATGGCCGTGGGCTTCACATCTGTTTTAAGAGGGAAAATAGTCAGAGACAATCATGTAGAAGGCAGTGGAGGTAAAAGTCAGCCTGTAGGATATTTCACAGGCCAAAGAGGCCTTGCGTTTCAGATGTAAGTTGGTGGAAAACTTTCAGCTATTTCTATTGTTGAATTCTCCTGCCTAGTGTCTTGGTTAAATTCCCTGTTTGGAAAATCAAAGCCACAGAAAAACCAGCTGTGAAAAAACTCAGTTTACTTGTTAGGTCACAAAGCATGTTTTTACTCTCTTTAAATGACAGTTAACAACTAATAAATCATAACAAAACATTTCCCTTAAAAATAATTTGTGCAGTGAAGCAGTTAGCTACAAAAACCTCCAGCTAAAGACAGCTGGGATGCAGTCTCAGCAGTTTTAATTAATCAATTAGCAAATATGGTATAAAATATATTAAAGTGATATCTCAAAATTAAAAGTAATTGCATTTAATTGGAGGCAAAAGCTCCATATTTATCCTTAACTCTTACAGAGATTTTTTCCAAGTTAGTGAACTGAAGAGACTATCAAAAACAGTGTTAGAATATGTGAAAAATATTATCCCCATTCACTTGCAGGAACTTGTAGCACAACTGAAGTCGGTTTATAAAGAAGAAATAAACATAGCATACAGGAGCTTTCAAAATGAGTACAAGAAGAGATCATCAAGTACCCCTAGCAAATTTTTGAGTACAAAAGTCCCTCTGAAAGAAATAGCCCTTAAAGCTATTGAATTCTGTGAATACTGAAGAAATAATTGGTCCTCACAAACAGGATGTCCCTTTTGACTAGAGAAAAACTGATGGAATGAATAAAAGAGAAGATCCAAATGTTGACAGACACTAAATATTTCTTTTGTCATTTTACTCTAAAATTAGTAATTTTGAAAAACTTACAAAACCTAGATATTAGATGGACTTTTCACAATCAGACCATGGGAGTTTCAGTCCCAGTGAAGGTCAATGGGACCTGTGCTTTTCAGACACATAGATTATTTATTGAAAATCTTCCCTTAGTGTATCTCATCCTCTATCTATTCTTTTCCGCAATTGCAGAAGAATGATAGATCAAGCAGACAAATGGAAAAGAGACTGTAGAAAAAAACCAATAACATTTGAAGAACTAAAATAATCCAGGGTGCCGATTATGGATGTTATATTTATGTCTCCATACTAATACAATGTATACACTCCAGAACTACAGCAAAATTCAGTCATGAGTGGTACTTTTAATTGTTTCCATTTACACTGCATACATACCAAATCCCAAACTCTACAGTTGTTCAAAACAAGACTTCATGTGTTACTTAATCTCTGAATCCCTCTAATATTAAAAATATTATATTCAAATTATATTCAACATTATCACCTCACAGAGAGCCAACTTAATCTACTTTAACTTCCCTCTTAGAAAAGTTCACACAGAAAAACATTACAGTCCTTTTAATTTCAATTTAAATCTTCAAGAAACAACAAAATTAAGGTAGGTATCTTCATTTACCAAATTAGATGTTTTTAAATTATTGGTTTGGAAATTCAGTGATGAAAAATTTTCCAGTCCTTCTGCAGCACTTTCCATCAAAGAGCATGCTTTTATGCTAGCAAAAGAACAGCAGTGCAGTTTGTGTCTTCAGAGAATTAGAAAAGGTTTTATACAATTCATCTTTTCATTTTAGGCTCAGTGATGAAACTGTGCAATTTCCTATGTGGATAATACATTTTCTGAAAATATGTGTTGCTTTTCTAGTTCCAGCTACATCTGTAGGTGGCCTTTATCAGCAGACATTTCTTTTTCCTTTTTTTTTTCACTGACCTACTGTGTAACTAAAAAAAAATTTGCAGTCTTATTGCTATGAAATACATACATCACTTGCTGTTAGAAACAGCTTGTGAAATTGAGCATTTAATGGAGTTTTGGCCATCACTTCCACCATTCAACACACTGCAACTGTGGATCACCTTCAAAACTGCACTTGTCTGCATTGGTTAAAAGCAAAATTAAACCTTGAGTTTATCAGTAAAATGCAGAATTATACTTTTATTTTAGATTTTCATGTTTTAATTTATTGAAATCACCTGAAATAAAATTGGGACAGAGAAATACACAATCATAATAAATATAAAATAAATATTTTGAGGATTTGAATGGCAGATTCTGTGAAGATCTCAAAGCTTGTTGCTACAAGGAGACCTGAACTCGCCATTATCAATTACTGAATGTAAACAAATCTGGAAAATGACGTATATCTGAATCCTTTCTTCGTGTCCAGAGAGAACCAAAAGTCTACTTTTTAAAGAAAACCCCAACATTTATACAATGTGCAAGGTCCCTCTTCTACTCTCAAAATTTTCAACTCTATTAGTCTACATACCTATCTCATTGAAACGTCAATGAATCATACCAAATCTTCTAATGAGAGGAAACAATGTAAGTCACATTTTAAATGCAAATGTTTTTCCAAAGGTTGAATTCAAATATCAAAACTGGAACTCTGTTATGTCACAGACAAAAAAATGAAATACGTACTCTGCTTAAAACAGCCTAAAATATGCACATGTAATAAAGGAAAAGAATAGAAAAAAAAATACTACTATCCATATTTCAGAAATTCTTAATTTAGACCTATTGAAATTCTGTAACCAGCTAAGTTACATTTAATGTCTTTGGGCCTTTGTCAATGTGAATTTTAATATCGGTAATCCATGTTCCCTGAATTTCAAATAAGTAATTCAACCACTAAACCTTAACGTTTTTGTATAAAGCCTTAGCTGTGCAGATAATGGAGGCACTTGATGTTAAAGTCTTTGATGCTCATGACTCCTTAAAAGCTGTGTAATTTTGTTTTCTATGTATATAAGCATATATTATTGAGCAATTACCTCTCTAGAAGACAGGTATTGGTTTAGGTTTTTTTCAGGTGGAATCATCATGGAATGTTCTGAGGCAAAGAGGCCACCCTTGTGTCTTACTGAGACATCTCATCAATTAATCTCCATTAATTGACTTAAGTGAGGGAAGGCAGAGAACAGAAAAGGTTCACCATAAATGGTTACATTGGTATTTTTAGTACATCCATTAACGTTTCTTTTAAAGGAAAAATGTGTTCCTACCCTTAGATCTATTCATAACCAACTAGTCAGAACCATGCCACAGGTTTGTGGGATAACTAAATGAATTCAGCATAATAAATAAGCCAACTATAGAAAACTTGCAGTAGACCACAGAGCATGCACAAGACGCCACAATGTCCCAAAGTGAAGCATACAGGGGAGGTGGCAATATCAAGTGGTGGGTTTTATTTCATAAAAAATTAACATAAGATTATAGTTTTAACAACTGTATTGGGCTGAAAACATTTCTTCATCAGCAGTCTTTCACTAATGGCTGTATGTTTTCTTGTTGCCCAGAGGAAAACGAAAGAAAAACCATTTTTTAAAAATTTGTGTTAAAATGCCACTTCACAAAATAAAGCAATGCTTAGGAATTATCCAGGTTACTCTGTTATGTTTACCTCATTAGTTTCTCTCTTCACCTCATACTGTGCTCCAATACATCCCTTCCAACTTGGTATATTCTGTAATTCTGTGATTGATTCTCACAGCAAAGATTTTTTTTCATATGTTTAAATAAAACTTTGTGCACATTGCCCATTGGTGGGTCTCTAAATGTCACTAAGAGTCTGAATCTTTAATACCCTCACATCCAGTATCCATACATTCTGAAGTACCCCTGGGCCTCATCTTCTCCAGGCTGAACACTCCCGTCTCTCATATTCTATTTTCCAAACCCTTCATCACCTTCAAGGCTCTTTGCCGTGGACTTGCTCTGGTATGTTGCTAGACACCAGATCAGTTACTATTGTCTCAGAATCACCTTGTGGGGAGTGTATGTGGAGGGCGAAGGGATGGGTTTAACCTCACAGAGGTGGGGTGACGTTCCTATCCCTCATGGCAGGCCCCTGGAGCCCACATGGGGAAGCTCTGTAGTAGCTGTCAGTCACAAACAGCCCGGGGAAAACTATAACACACCACATCTTCTGAAACCCTTAAGCCAGGCTCAGATTGGCAGGGACAGTGAGGACACTGCCCCTTACCCTGGCCTGGAACTCCCAGAGTGGCTGGTGGGTCAGAGATCCCACCTAGAGGAGTTGGCCACAGGGACCAGAGCAGATGAAACCAAAGGCATGTGTTTGCCTCGTGTCGCAGCCCTGCCACTGGATGTCTGAGAGCTGGTCTCCTACAAGGTTCCAATGGTAGCTATATCATCTGCCTCTCCCTCTTTCTCCTTCTCTCTTCTTGCTCCCTCTGCTTCTCTTTCTTTGCACCTTTCTTGATGCTAGGGTGGCTTGGAGCTGGATGGATTGGATCTTGACTTAAAGGTTGGGGGTTTATTGGATCTTGATTTAAGTGTGGAACTGGACAGATCTGGACTTAAGGGTTGTGGATCAATAGTATATGCTGAGTCAGTCAGTATTATGGTGGAACATTTTTGTCTAGCTTGTGTGGTATCCTTTTGAACTTTAGCCATGTTCCCTTATTTGCTCCCCTAAATTAATATAGAAATTCCTTGAGAAAGAGCCTGTGGCTTATTCTCTTGGTGCTATCTCAAGGTATTAAAGAACCCTATATCTATATATTAAAGTAAAACTCCTAGCCAAGCCCATGAGCTGGCAGCTCCCAAGGCTGGAGTCTTATACATGTTTATATTTCTCTCCTACTCAATAGTCTGGAATTGCACATAGGACACAGCTCTCCAGATGTGGCCTGACCTGTTCTGGTTAGAAGAGAAGGATCACTTCCCTCAACTTATTAGCAACACTCTTCCTAAAGCAACCTGGGAAGGGTATTTGGTCTTTTCTTCGAGGGCTCATTGTTGGCTCATTTTCAGCTTGTTTTTTTTGGCCTTTTTCAGCTTTTCATATGGCCTTCCACCACCATGCACAGGTATATGGTTTTTTTCTTTCCCAGGTGAGGGAATATGCCTTTCCCCTTGTTAGCGCTCTATCAGTCTATTTCTCCATGAATGATCTTCAAGACATGAGGAAAATGCATATGCCTTGGGTATAAACAGTATTCATTACAGTCTACATAGTAAACCAATTTTTCTGTTTAGGTATCTGGATTGGATTACAACTATTTAAACAAAATCAACGTGAGTTTTGGCCTTATCATCTCTCACATATTCTCTTTGATTTTATATGATGGTTTTCCAGTGCTAATAATTTTGCAAATATGAATTCTTCAGACTAAAAATCTTCAGACTGGAATCGACATTGCCAATGTAAATGATAAAAAATGGCCAAATCAATCTCAGATCATCACCATAAATCTTACAAATCATCAGAAATTTTAAGCTTTAGATCATGAATACTTAACTACCTTCTAATTTTCAATTTTCCTACCAATTAATTTTGCAGGCTCTTCGCTGATAGAGAAAATGCTGCATTTTTTAAGGCATCACACCTTCTTCTGGCCTTTATGCCTCCCCTCTTTCAACAGCTGAAGATGTTCTCTTTTTCCCATTGTATAATGACAGCTTACTGTGTAAAGACAGAAAAAAGAAGCTGGCAAGGAAAGAATGTCATGTATCTGGATCATTTTTCAAAAGAGGGAAAAATGGAAAAGAATGATATTGCTCCATTTCAGCACTTTGCCTGCATATTTATTTGTCAAAAAACTTGCATGGTTCCTAAAATGTAAGTTTCAATCTATGGGTTATCTGCTCTTTTCTGTGAAGTGAGGTTAAAAAAAAAAAGGAGTTTCAAAGGGTGTTTACCTCTTGACAATTTAAAGACCTTATTCAGATTCCCAAGATTGTTTCAGAGACCCTGCTTCCCCTTTGGAAATCTCAACTCAAACCAGGATTCCTCTCTATAAATATTCCTCTCTATAACTATTCCTCTTCTTGCCAGTTCACTCACTAAATGTGAAATCCTTTAGCAAAACTTAAGTCTTATAAGTACATACAGATGAGGATGGCCTACCATCTTTTTCTGTCACATATCTAGTTCACAGCATGAGAGGCTAAATGTAGACAAAGAGAATCCAACATTGTTAATCTGAGGTGATTTCTGAGGAAACAGCAAATGAAGCTGTTTCTGTTTTCTTTTTCAACAATAACTATGATGGAAACCATCTTTGTCAAGAACTGAAAAGGCAAGAGAATTCAGGCTTAACACTGACACCTTAATTGTGAATAACAGCCTGCCTAAGTGCTATAGCTGACAAGTGGTGTCTGAAAATATGGGATTTAACATGTCAGTTTGTTTGAATGTGGATGAAAAACAATACAAGTCATTTTGCTGAGATTAAAGGTAAAAAATATACATAATTTCTCCTTCGGAACATAGGTAGTAGGTAACCTAGTTAAAATCATGTCCTCCTCCTATGTCTTCTGTTAACAGTGAGTTGTGCACATTTTAGATAACATTTCTGTGACTATGCAGATCTTCATCTCCATTCTAAATTATCTTGCCCTACTTCTCAATGCATATCTACCACATGGAATGGGATCTAATTTTTGGTAGTAACTTTTTTCCTGTGGGACGGCATTTACTGATTACTTGTTATCACGGTTTTTGTTTTGAGGGTTTTTTTTCTTTCTTTTAAGTAAGGGATATAAGCAGGCAAATTTGTCCCACTTAGTTTATGTATCTATTATTTATATGTCTATTGAGGACATATATCATTTGTATGAAAGTCTACGTTCCATTCCTCAGATCCACACAGAATGTACTTTGGACATGTATCCAATGCTGATTGCTAACACGTATCTCAGGTAGCAAGGACAATTATAATGTAAAAAATCTAGGAATTTGTCATGGACATTGTTGATGAGAGGTGGTCACGCTGAGGTCAGAGGTACAGTTAATGCTAGAGCTGATTACACCAAGCTCTGAACTGTCCTGTAGAAATGATCACTAAAGAAGCTGCAAAAGGATCTGCATGAGATCCTTTAATCCTTTGGACCTGAGGTGAAGAAAGAGATCAATCACCCCTTACTCAAGGGTGGTTAGTAAACACAATGATAAATCTCTGTCAGACATACAAATGTCAAGCAAAACTGGTAGGGAGACCAAATTACTTGGCTGTGGACTATTTGGCTCTACAGAGGGGCAGCAAAGAAACCCCCAAACAACAGTGATGACGTCCTTTTCTCTTCTTTTAAACCAAATAAGATTTTGATATCATAATAATTTGATATCTGGATCCAAATATTATGATATCCAAAAGAAAAGCAGCTGTGGCTAAGGAAGGTTTGGGGACAGTAGGACTACGCACTGTAAAGTAGCCACTGAACAATGAGAAGGGACCAATCAGCAGAGTAAATATTTGCTCCTAGCCTTGGATTCTTGGTATTTTGCCTCAATACACTTTGGATTCCACATCATCTCTGAGAATCTGGGAAACATTCATTGTTCAAGCCATATCTCTGATAACTTTTTTGAAAGAAAACACCACCACTCTAGCCTATCACCTAAATCCAGTGCTTGGTATATGTAACACAATAACCTTCTCCAGCAGGGATACTAATCTCCTAAAGTATGCCAAGCTCCTTTTGAAGATTATTTTTTACTCAAATCCTACTCGTTCTCATAAATAATCAAACCTGAATTTTATTTTTTTCATGAATTTTCTATATCTTTTTTTCAGTGTTTCAAATCCTTGTCCAGACTCAGTATCAGGTCAAGTTCTTAAAGGACCTAATTTATATTTTTGAAAAATACTGGTATAATGTTATCAATTTACCCTCTTCTTTCAGTACAAAAATATGCTCTTAATATAATTCTCTTTTTTCCACTTACAGCTTCAGGGTACCTTCCCCTCATCATATCTGACTACATCTTTCTGAAGGTTATCTTTAAACTCACCAAAAACATTTTTCAACTCATGATTTACATTGATTTCTCCCTTTTGTTCTTTTTATGTATTTACACACACACTTCTGTTCTTGTACATAAATACACAGCACTTGAACTCAAATTTCAAAATGCTGGATATGATACTAATATCATCAGATGACAAAAAAAAGTGGTGAGCAATTCTCTATAATTTTGTGACTTGGATGATTGCCAGTGCTGCATTGCAATGAGGCAAGTTCATATAGACATCTTTTTTATCACCTTACAGGTTTTATTTTTATTTCTTATCGGCTGAGTGAGATTATATATATATACACACACATACATTTAGGTGAACAAGCTTTCTTACTTGTAAAATTGTAATTTGCTATCATGTAATAAAGCTTTCTTAAAATACATACATGTTTTCTTGATCAATTTTCATTTCACAGCTTTGACTTGTGGTGGTTCTCCCCCAGCTGGCCTGGGGGATTCGGGAAGAATTAAAATTAACAGGAACCTTTGTTCAGGGGAGAATTACGCCCGGACCCGGAAGTTGTAACAATCTGGTTTTCCGGTAAAATGTGCTGAACACAGCAAAATGTGTTTCGTGACACGCGCAGTAAGCAGAGTTATATAACACCGTTAGTGGCCAATGGAAGAATATTTATGTATGTGGGAACCAGTGGAGAGTTGACATGTGTAGCCTAAAAAGTGTATAAAAGCAGCAGACATCGTGCAATAAAGTGTTCCAGCCTCTGGATCCACACGGGTTTTGTGTCGTGTCCCGCCTCAACCGCGACATTGACTTGTGTTTCATTTCACAGCTTTGACACTGTTTCAACATCTGAAGATATAAAAGGCTAATCTGTGAAAGTTCTATACCTCCGTGCTGAAAATTTATGTTTTTCTGTTGATTAAAAAAGCATATGACAAATACAAAAGAAAAAAAAATTGTCCATGACCTTCCGACACTCAAAGAAGAAAGATTTAACTGTTTTATTCAACAGAAAAATGGTCTTTTGGATGATCCAATGAGTGAAAATAAATAGAGGAGATTTATTTTCACTGAAGGAAAGAGTGAGGAATGACAGCTTGGCTACTCACTTGCATATATATCCACCTAACTGACACGCACCTGTTTCAGATGCTGGTCTTTTTGTTCTTAGTATATTTGCTTTGTTTTTGCAGGTGAAGGAAGCCATTGGGGAGATGTTTAATTGAACTCTGGTGTGGAGGACAGACACAGAGAAAGCAGAATGACTTCCAGCTCTCACTTACAAATTACACAGAATCCTCAGGGATCTTTAACTGGCAGACATTTGGAGGAAATTAAATGCTAATGTGTGCAGTTGCACTTTCTACACCCACAGACATCAAACATATAAACACACCAGCTTCTCTTCTGTTGCAGCAAATTCATACTAAATGCACAAGGTATAAGATTAAAACTTATGAAGTAAGCTAAGAATTCAATATCAAATCATGCATTTGCAGTATAACATGAGGCTAGACATTTTCAGCCTTAAACTGTTTAAATAAATGACAAACACTTTTTTTTAAGTGCAAAAATATGGCACTACTGCAGAATTAGAGAAGGTCCTTGTTGAATACTACAATGTGAATTATGCCCAGGAGAATACAGTTAATGATGTTCCAGGATGGCATTAAAGTTCTTAGGCATAAGTTCTCAATACCTTCATCCACAGAAGAAAAATGTTTTAAGTATTTCCCACTTAAGAGCTTCAAAAAATAGTTCAGCAACTCAGGGGAAAGAGTGTGTACCAATAATGGCACAAGCTGAAACAAGTCACAGTGAAAAAAACCATCTTGTTTTTCATACTCCTCTTTTTTGTAGGTTATGACAAATGTTTGCATGTGTATAAATGGCAAATTAAGGTATTATAGATGTTTTGTTACTACTCAAAAATATCAGAAGGCTTGTGTCTTTTAGAGGCAGCAGAATGTAAACAGTCAATTTAGGAACTAATGGTTTGGAAAAAATGGTTTGAGAAAGCATTGGATGACCACATAAGTGGACTTTTAGAAACCAGTCAGCAAGCAAATATATAAAGAGTTGACAAATTTTATAAAAGATATACTTTAAAATAGGAGGGAAAACAATGGAATTTAAAAGGAAAAAGTTGATTCTCTGACTTTGGATGTCTTCAAAGAACAAAAAAAAAAGTCCATCTATTTCTTTAAAAACCTAAAATTGGGTACTAGATGAAAACTGAGTTGCTCATTTTCTAGGTAGTGAAGAGAAATAGCAATTGTAAAGACAACTTAGATTACTAAAGGTTTGGGTTTTAATGCTGAGATGAATTACATCCCCAGTTTTTACCAAGACTAATGATGGACATTATTCTATTGTTTGTCACAGTTAGTATAAATTAGACAAAGTCTTTGTGTGTGTGCAGATAAGCTTTAATTGATGCTGTAAGAAAAGAGAGTAGTTAAGGAGAGAAGTAACTTTAAACAAAAACTTTTGACACTGTGAAAAGTTGTGGCTACTGAGATCTTTTGAGACTGGAAGACGGAACACCAGTATTAGTGAATCGGAATGAGCCAGTCAAGGTATTTTCTACATCATCCTAGCATGGACAGTGTCCAGAGAAATCTGAGGGGCCCTACAGCCCTGCAACAGGGTCAGGACCATCTCACTGACGTCCAGCGATGCCTGAGAGGAGAGGAGCACTTGAAGCTAAAGGAGGATGCATGGCACATCTGGAACCTCTGTGCTGACCCTCTAGTCTCTCCTGTACTTCATGTTTTCTCACAGAGAATAGGAAAGTCATGTAATTTTAAAACCGTGTATATCTGTGATGGAAGAGTTCAGCTGTTTGTTTCCACAGGTATCAGTTTCTGCACTGTCATTTGGCCTGAAATCATAAAAAAAAACATAGCTCGTTTCTTAAATGTCCCACCCATATGACGGCAGTATAGAATACAGACAAGCTAAAAATTTGAGCCTAGTAGAAAATATGGACAGACATGGGATTTGTTTGGAATGGCATATATATATGCTACAACAAATTTATTACAATTTAAATTATCTAATCTTGAACAGATTGTCAGACAGTCATCTATCAGATGGTATTCTTAGCTATATGGTTTCATCTACAGACCTGATTCAACAGCCCCCATTCAAGGTGCATATTTTTCCTACCTATATTTCCTACCTATATATCCCATGCTTTGTAGACCTGAAGTTTCTTGAAGCAATATAAATAAAGGTTAGGTGTTTTGATGTTGAAGTTCTTTTTGAATCAAATCTTTTGTAAGTATAAAAAATTTTTTAAAAACTTGTAGTAGAGGCCTTTTCAGAATGTTGAAAAAGTCTGATAAAGTAATAATTGAGGTCATAAAATGTTCCAATAAATGGAACAGTAAAAGAGCATTTTCTGCAAGATAATCACAGAATCATGGAATATGCCAAGTTAGAAGCAACCCACAAGAATCATCTAGTCCAACTCTTAGCCCTGCACAGGACCATCCCCATCAGTCACACCATTTGCCTGAGATGTCATCCAAAGGCTTCTTGAACTCTGTCAGACTTAGTGCTGTGACCACTTCCCTGGGGAATCCTTTCCAGAGCCCAACCAACCTCTGGATGAAGAGCCTTTTTCTAATATCCAACCTAAACCTCCCCTGACACAACTCCAGGCCATTCCCTTGGGTCCTGTCACTGGTCACCAGAGAGAAGCGAACAGTGCCTGCCTCTCCTCTTCCCCTCATGAGGAAGTTGCAGACTGCAATGAGGTCTCTCCTCAGTCTCTTCTTCTCTAGGCTGAACAGACCAAGTGACCTCAGCTGCTCATCTTATGGCTTCCCCTCAAGGCCCTTCATCATCCTCATTGCCCTCCTTTGGACACTCTCTAAGAACTTAGTATCTTTCTTATATTGCAGTGCCCAAAACTGCACACAATATTCAAGGTGAGGCTGCCCCAATGTAGAACACAGCAAAACAATCCCCTCCCTTGACCAGCTGGTGATGCTTTGCCTGATACCCCTCATGACACAGTTGGCCCTCCTGGCTGCCAGGGCACTGCTGACTCATATTCAACTTGCCATCGACCAGGACCCTCAGGTCCCTTTCACAGCACTGCTTTCCAGCATCTCATTCCCCAGTCTGTATATACATCAACAATAAATAAATAAATAAATAAATAAATAAATAATAATATATTAAATCTCCTACAATTGCAATATGTTCCATACTAGTATACAAATACCAAAACTTTGGTTAATTTTGTCATCTTCTTTGGAGTTACAGGAATGAAGGATCACTGTATGATTTTGTTTTAATAAAGCAAAAAAGGATTCAGAATTTAATACTTACTGTCTATTTTTGCCTGATATGGAGCGGAGAGAATGTAGTAATAGCATCTTTCTATGTTCAGAATTCCTAAAACTGTAATGAAGAGGAGCAGTTCATTTGGAAAAATAAAAAAATGGTTTTTAAAATTTCAAAAAGATGGAATAATATTGCTTTTAAAAAATCTGAAATTAATGTGTTTTATTCTCAAAATATTATAGACATTTTGATTTTAACTTGTATCATCTCTAATTTTTAAATTATTTTGTCATTAGATTTTGAAACAGTGATCAAATGTGTTTCCCAGATGAACTTATAAAATTATTTTTATGCCAGTAATCCCTATAGTAATCCCTATAGCCTAGAAAACACAGAAATGCCTAGTGTGTTTGAAGCATATTTTTCTCAGCCTCAAAGGCACCTTATCAATGTATTCAAATGCCTGACGGGGAAGAGTAAAGAAGATGGTGCCAGACATTTCTTGGTACTACCTAGTGACAGATGAAGGGTAATAAGCACAAACTGAAATTCAGTAACTTCCATCTAAGTATAAGAAAAAAACATTTAATAGTGACAGTGGTGAAAGATTGGAGTAGGTTGCCTAGAAAGGTTTGGAGTATCCATCCTTGTAGATATTCTGAATCCAACTGGACAAAGTTCTGAGCAGCCTGTTCTGGTCTGCTCTGTTTTGAGCAGACTAGAGGATTCCAGTGACTCCTTCAAACCTCATCTACCTGTAATTCTTTGAATAAAAAGGCAACAGAGCAGTTAAAGTGTTAATCCAAATATTTAAAGGAAACAAACAAAAACCCAAAAAGCAGATTACATTCAAGACATATCCTTCTGCTGAGAAAGAGTTTTTAAACGCAGATTATCAGACTAAAAACTGTCTCACCAGAGCACTTCTCATTGAATCAGAGCAGAACCAAGTAAGGTCCCAGTTTTTAATTTCTGTGCTTACTGTGCAGTTCAGAATGAAGGCTCTATATGCATTGCAAGTAATCCATCCTGATGCCTGCAAACTCGATCTACAGACCTTGTAGCTTGTGAAAGCTGTTGAGAAATAGTAGGGCAGAATAAGAACTGCTCTGACTGTGGTATAAGGAGAGAGAGAGAATGGCAGCAGCTCATTTGATAGATCGGCCAAAAATTGTCTTTCCCTTACTGGTAGCACATCTTTTATTCTGGCCTTGTACTTCTGCTGTTGCCAGGCTCAGTTTCTTACAGTGTCTGGAAACAGAACCCTCAAGGCAATCATTGTTCTTTTTGATCTTGCTTAGTAATAAAGCATTCCGTTTCTGGAAGGTTTTTTTTGTTTGCTTAGTTGTTTGTTTGTTTTAAGGCTAAATTCATAATTTAGAGTTAAAATACACTAAGAAAGCATGTTTTAGTGCTAGGACTATATATGCTGTAAAAACCAAAGTAACTGTTTGTTTGTTGTTTTTTACATACATGATATGGAAAAATATACACAAAATGAAGGCGAACTGCAGAGTACACTTTTTCCTTTACCTTGTATCAACATAAAGGATCATTTTTATCACCCAAAGTTAATAATTCTGATAATGGTTTCAACAAAGTTAGTAGCAAGACTGAATGCATTTCAAAGTTTTTTAAGAGTACTCTTGATTTTCTCTGTAAATTAAACTCTTTCCACATTAGGCTAAGCTTTAACCTCCTCCCATCAGGTAGTTTTAAAATACTAGGCCATTTAAATAAAATTAAAGGACTCCTATTACTTTAATATCTAACTCTAGTGGGTAATAAGAATACTGCAGAGCATCTTTAATGCACTATATGTAATTAGCTCTTCCACAATTATGAACTTGGAAAAAAATCTCCACTTGAAGAACACCAGTAGGATACCAAAAATCCAAAGGAAAACAGAAAGGCTTGATATGTTTGTTTGGTATCAAAGTATCTTTTTGTTCACAGAAAGATATTTGCTTTACTAAAAGTTTTCAAACTTCTCCCCCGCACTTTGCAAATATTTAATAATTCTAATAACTGCTAATTCTTGAACAGTTATTCTCACACAATCATTCTGAATCATGCCTTCCTTGAAGCTGAGATGCTAGACAGATGGCTGGAAGCTATACAATGGCTACTTAGCAGAACCCAGATAAGATTTATGAGAAACTATTGCTCATAGTACAATGTTCATTCTTGTGAAATGTCAGTGAGTTAACTGGTTTATATCAGAAAAGTGAAATTCATATTACCAGTCATAACATATATCAGTTATAGTTACAGCCACATGCTGACATCCATCATCATTCATTTTCCAGTCAGGCATATATGCACTGACTTTACTTTTGTTTAGAGATCTTACTTCCCATAGCGCTTGGCAGTTACTGTAGAAAAGTCTAAAAAATTCCTGGGGTAATATCACAAATTTTTGGTAGGTCACTTACAGTTTAATTATTTTTCATGAACTTATGATACTAACTTGTTGCAAACCTAGTTGTAGGGGGTAAAAAGACACCTTACCATATCAGGAGCTTCTTTTTCATGAAGTTCTCAAAAAAGTCTATGATTTAAAATAAGCTTTGTGAATTATTTTTTAACTGCTAGCTCTGAAAAGAATACACATTTCTATGGACAAAAGAATTAATATTCATGACTGTAGAAGCATAGTCTCATCCTCGAGTTTGCATGCCAGAGTATGCAGAGATGAGTAATTCTATTGAAATGCATATGATTAAAATGCAGACCGGCTAAATGTACCTTTTCATCTTTGCAGGTTGCAATGTGTTTTGTGAACCAGAGGATTAAATAATAACTTTTCCCACAGGAGACCTCCACAGAGGCTGAGTTGTCTTTTAGAAGAAAGAAAGGACCATTTCTCTTTCTTGACTTGAAAGACAGGATAAGCATTATCCCCAGGGCAGACTTACAACCCATAAATATGGTTCCCCAGACTGTGAGAAAGACTACACTGAAACCACAGTACTGTCAGCCCACATATTCTGCTCTAGGTGGTTTGAAGCACTGCAGTCTCTGTGCTCCATATAATAGATCTTATTCTAGGCACCTAAGTATTCACACACTATATACTTCGCTTAAGGTTCAATGATATAAAATTTAGGAGTTGCAGCATCAGCCCTTCCAGATCACAAGACAATGAATCTTTGCTTTCAGAATTCTTGGTTTGATATGGCTTGTTTCATTTGAATCAAAACCAGCATTTTTTATCTTCAGGAAAATATCCCGGTCCCAAAGTCATTGAGCTATCTTTCCTTTCTCTTTGGTGTTCCCTGCCTCGTTTAGGAAAGGGAGATGTTGATTTTCATGTTGGCTAGGTAAATGTTCAAACTTCTGACCCAGTGCATATGCTGTGGGATGAATACACATACTTGTACTGACAATAATTTATAGTCATTCCTTGCTGTCAAAATTCCTATTGGAACAAGCCCCTCTAAAAAGGAATCTAAAATAAATTTATAGACTAAAAATGTCAGCCTGGATTTATCTATTATATTTTTCTATAATATATAAACTTTGCTGACTTGAGTTATTTTGCATGCTATTAACTGTCAATATTAGTACTATGAAGAAAGCTATTACTAACTCTGATTATTTCTTATGGGATTCAGCACAGTGCTGTGCTAACACTTTTATCATCTAACTCAGAGATCTTGGAACAACACTTCAGAGATTTTGCTGTTCACAAAAAAAAAAAAGAAAAAGCTCTTCTCGCTCATTAGAACTGCAAGCAGAACTGGCGCTGACACAAGAAGATGAACTGTGGCTAAAGAGGTGATAGGACTGGCACTGCAAGCTCCAGGGATGAGCGGAAACACACTGAGCAGAATCTACCTGTGGTACTGTCTGAGCAGAAGTGTCACAGAGAGGCTTTATGTATGGAGTGGCCCTGTATAGCAGTTGTGCTGTTATGACTACGGTTAACAGATGGAATTTATGGATATAGTTACAGTAAGTTGTGGATTCAGCAAAATATACTGACATGGCAAAAAATCCTGTACTAGTTTTGTGTATGTGTGTGTGTGTGTGTGTGTGTGTGTGTATAACATTTTAATTGCTTTGAATTAAAATAACCTCACCACATTACATGACAGTTAAATCTCCCCAAAAATTATTTCAGTATTTTTAGAAGCTTCATAAAAAACAGTATTTAAAATGTCTTTCTTCCATACAAATAAGGAAATAAAAACAGAAAGCAAGATTGTGATATGTGTGATCACAACTGAGTAGCAACCTTCTGTGCAGTTTTGTCCCTCTTTTTCTTATGGAGTCAAGTCTATCTGGAATAAGTATCTAGTTTTATCAACTTTCATTAAAATTGTGTGCAGACCGTTACTTGGTAATATACACATTTGTTTATATTGGAAATAGAATTTATCATTGGTTATAAGATCATGATTAATTTTTGATTATAGTTTACTATTGATTGCATATGCTTTCCACGGCCATAACAATTTAGAATGTAATAAATAATAATAACTGTGGTTTTTTTCTTACCTGTTTCTACAAAAATTATCAGCACAACACAACTGAAAAGAAACTATGAAAATGCAGAATTGTGATAGCTGAGCAGATTGGGGAAGATGAATTGCTACTCTGTTCTTTAAACACTTGCTTTTTAACACTGATCCTACATACAACTATTCCGTAGGGTCCTTTGGAGCATTTAGTTACCCATGCATTCCAACACTCTGCTTTTGTGGAAGCCTGGTAAAAGATTTCAAAATATCAGTTGGAACAAATATGTGTTCTCCAGGATTTCTGTAGGGAAAACGTGACCAGAGAAAATGCAATAAACAGTTTTCCATAAGTTGCATTCTATTTTGTCTTAATGACAAGGAACCCCCAACAACATATATCACCAATGAAAAAATAAAGAAGCTGACAGCCATATGTATACATTGTCAACTGGGAAATACAATAAATTGCTAAAGGAAACTAAATGTATTCACAAAACTACTAAGGCCAACACTGGAAACAAAATGTTCTAACACTGATATGTGACCTGAGGTTGGCATAGATGGCCAATTCATCAATCAGTCATAACACAGCATGTCGAAATAGTATAAGAATATTTCTGTGCTTGAAACAAAAAGCCAGATGAAATATTTCACTATAAGTTATAAGAAAATACTTTCTATCCTATCACTAAATAAAATTACATTAGATGACACGTGATAAATATTTAAAATCCAGTTTAGATCCTATTTTTAATTAATAAAAAATTTGGGTATTAAATTTCATCATGTTGTTAACTGAAAGGCTGTAGTAGACAATTCATAATATATATGTAAGCTAATCAGGCTAACTTGCAAGGAAGAACATTGAAATTATGGATCAAGGAGCAGTCTACATGACTGATGTTGATTCTTTAATAAACTTTAGACTACACTGTAGGCCCTGGGCAATTTGGACCAGCTAATGTTCTCCCCAGAATTTTGAAATGGAAATTGGTTGACCAAGGCAAATATGGGTTTGCCTCATAACAATTTCATAAGAAAAAAACAAGAAAAAAGACAAAAGCCAATAAAAATATATATATGATATGGTCTGTAAATACTTAACAGATGACAGTGAAATCACTGCCAATTTAACTCAGCTTATATATATATATATATATATATATATATGTCTTCTCAGATAAGATTTACATTTATGTGTATTCTAATATACACTCATTTAAGTGCACGTATGATCATTTATTTGGGTGCATATATTCATATGCATAATCATCACTCAAAGCAAAGGAAATTACTGATAAAATCAGTTTTAAAGGTATTTATTAACCTGCCTGCTATTCATTTCAGCCTTGCATGGCATAATATCAAAAAGCTTACATTAAATCATTCTTTTGTCATCTTAAAATCTCTCAATCATCTATTCAAACAAAGCAATATGACATTAAAATTTCTTATGCTGATATCTCAGTTAGGAAACTGGTTTAGCTGTCTATTGAGAGTCAGGAAAAAATTTCTGTGTGATAGTAATGTGGAGAGTTTTTTCCGTTCTCTAGGAGAGAAAGGTGGTTTGGACTTCTATTTCACTCTTTTCTCCTATTTTCTTTCAATTTAAAAAAATGAATGTGCACCATGACAAAATTATCTTTTTGCCATTAGCTGCTAGAAAACAAAACTTTACAAGCTTTGTAGAGACGAGACATAATTTGCTTGTCAAAGAGTTAAAACTGCAGTAGTTTTGAGAATTCCCTGTGAATTTTTAAATGAATATTTAGAAATCATAAAGCATTATTTCATATCTAAAATCTGTGAATTACATGAGGACAAATGTAGTAATATGGCATAAACCTGCAAAAACCTGCTCTGATGCACATTGCTTTTTATTCCTGAAGATCCCATACCATACCATAATTTGTTTCCCAAATGGAAAACAACTGGGAAAGTGTCTTGCATGATGGATCAGTCTACTTCAAAATGTAATTCAATTTTTTTTTTAATAGAATTGAGAAACCGATCTGTGAAGGTCCTTAATGAGAATACACTTACTCATAACAGCAGGACAGATAATCTTTTCCAATTTTCTCTTTACCTCCAACAGATTTTTATAAAAACAGAAAGGTTTGTTCATATTGTGTACGAGAAGTTCTTTTTTTTCTTTTTCTATTTTTAGATAAAATGTAGACATAACTTTTAGAACCCTTCATAAAATAACTGGCAAAAAAGTGTACTGAACACTATATAAAGTTTTGGGATAGTGTAATTGCCCCCCCTACAGTGCACATCTCAGTATTCTGCATAAGAAATTAGTGGAAGAAAAAAGTAAGGCATTGTGGAGTGACAGAGTTCCATGTGTGTCCTCAGTCTAACATACTGGACATCAATCTCACATGGTCCATCTTTCAAAACTTCATATTATTCTTAAAAGAGTCCAGTTCTTCAACTCAGTCAACACTGAAGAACAGAATTTACATTTACAGGATAGATCTGTGTAACCTTGTTAACACCCTTGTTAACATCCTTGTTCAGGACCTAATGTGTGAGAAACAAACCCCTCCAACTGAAGTACTAGATTTAGAACTTCAGAATTTCATTATTAAGCCTACTTTGCTTAAATAAATACTAACATTATTTTTGGTTTGCACTGATTTTTAGCTTATTTGGCTTCATAGGTATTTTCCTTGCAACCTCTATAAAAATATCTCTTTTTTGTAGCTCAGTTGCATCTCCCATACTAAGAATTGCTAGACTCCTCTATGACTGACTACAGCTCTCCAAGACCAGGAATTATCCTTGGCTTGATACCTTGCCTACCATACAGACCTATTCATCAGCAAGCTATTCAGTGCCTTCCACATGTCATACACAATAATTTTCTGTTCCACAAATACAACAAAATGTGCCAATTCTTATATTCTCCGTTTTTATTTCCCCATAGCCTGGGGCTACACTACAAGACCATCTAGTCCAACTGACAGCTTAGCACCACCATAATCACCCCTCAACCGTATCCTCAAGTGCCACATTCAGATGTCTCTTGAACATTTCCAGAGGCAGTGACTCCACCACCTGCCTGGGCAGCTTATTCCAAAAATTTATAATATCTAATCTGAACCTCCCCTGGTGCAATTTAAGGCCATTTCCTCTCATCCTTTCACTTGAGATGAGGCAGAAGAGGCCGATCCCCACCTCACTACAACCTCCTGACAGGTACTTGTAGAAAGTAATGAGGTCCCCCCTTTGAGTTTCCTTTTCTCCAGGCTAAACAACCCCAAGTCCCTCCACTACTCCTCATAGGACATGTTTTCTAGGCTCATCAGCTTCCTTGCCCTTCTTTGGACATACTCCAGCACCTCAGTCCTTTTTCAAGTGAGTGGCCCAAAACTGAATACAGTACTGAAGGTGCAGCCTCACATAATCAGAGATCTCTCTCAGTCTTAACAGTAAGATTTTATTTAAATGTATTAACTGAAGACAGGTGGTTTTGGATGTCTTTGGGAAGAGACTGAACTGAAGAGTTCCATCTTCATTGGTCTGTAAAGCCCTTTTTATAGTTATTGTAATATGGGCCATTCCCTTTAAAATTAAGCAATGGAAAAGTCAGGTTTTTTTGCTTTTGTAAGTTAGATGTATTTTTAGCACTCCTGCTAGATCAGGCCCACAGGAAATAATAAAGAAAAAGATACTACTTTCTGGCCTGTTTCACTTCAATAGCACATAAGGTACCATATTTGTTTTTTTAGCATGAGCACAGATTAAGGAAGATGGAGTTCTTTCCATGTTATGCACTACCTTAAAATCAATCGCAGTTGCCATTGCTAGACTCCTCTATGACTGACTACAACTCTCTAAGACCAGGAATTATCCTTGGCTTGATACCTTGCCTACCATACAGACCTATTCATCAGCAAGCTACTCAGTGCCTTCCACATGTCATGCACAATAATGCCATATATTAAACATAGCCCATTGTTGACTCTATATCTCTTTGTCTTTAATTTGGCTTCTTTGCGAAAATAATTTCCTCTTTTCCCCAAATTTCTTATTATTTGGTTTTCCTTTCATTTTCTCCTCCTTCTCTTTCTCTCTTTTCATTCCAAGCTTTTATCAGAGATAAAGAAATTTCTGCTTTTGACAGACGGGATCTAGGTTCCATCACCTCAAAGCCTACCAAGCTTTCAGTAGGAGCCACAAGCTCTTGCTAAGATAACTTGTTTTCATTCATCAAGCAAGTAGATTGGGAAAAAAGAAAAAAGACAGATTTGACACAGGATGTAAGTACTGTCTCATGTAAACAAGCCCTTTTAATCCCAATCAGATGATCACTTTGATGCTTCATGCCTATGTTGTCTTATTTACTCTTTTAATTACCAAACTTTGCTAAAAAATTAAAAAGAGAAATAAAGTGTTTAACACTACTGTCATTCATGCTAACTTACCTAACTCTCTAATTTCATTTTCTGTAGACAATGAAAAGAAATATGAATCTGAAGGTGATAAATCATGTCTTTAGGACATACAGTAGAAGTTTTGCATTTCTTCCATTTGTTATAGAAGCAGCAAAGAGGTACTGCACAAGAATGTGATTTTTGGACATTTAAAGTGATGGGCTCAAAATCTCCCCAAAGTGTATTTTTCATTAGTTTGTGTTCTGTGCAATTAATAATATATTCTGTGGGTAAAGAGATTTAATGATATAGCTAATTTTGTGATTTAACAAGTGTTACAGTTACTTTAAATTTCAATAATTTTGTTCAAGTTTGCCATTTAAAGCAGTACTCCCGCTGAAGAGATATTTGGTTTGCAATTAAAAACACCCAAAGAGTTATTTATCACAACACTTAAGGGAAAAAGGAAAGAAGATAACTTCTGTGGCAAACCTATACCTCTGGTTGCCATGTTGGCATTGACAATGTGGGGTTTTTATCAATTAGCATCCTTACAGAAGTAAAGTTAGAAATAACATTGGAAAGACTGTTTATTATTGTGGTCGTGTGTATTGATCTGTTTAGTATTGTGTTCATCAGTAACCCAGGTCAGAAGATAGAGGTCCAAAGTCCATTCTTAAGAGTATCACATTTTTAAGAAACAGTTAGATGGCCCATTAAAGTGTTCTTTTATATCAGGTTTATAAAGAGGATAATTAAAATACTAGTGACTGTATCAGTGTATTCTAATTTTTTTCTGCATAGTTTTATATGTAGAGCTATTTCGGCAATTTTATTTGATAGGCATTACTGTAAAAATGTGATTTACACTGAGTTTTGTCCACATCAGTTAAGCCTTTGCATATTGTGAATGTTACCAAAGACTTAAAATGATGTAGAATTTCTGTATCAAAAATATTGTTGTTATTATTATAAGAAGCGCACATAGTAGCTTCTCAAAAACTACATCAACAATAACCACAAAATCAATAATGGAAAAGGCAGTAAAAATAATACCTGTAGAGAACGTCATATTACAGCATTCCATCATTATTAAAATATCAGACAAGAACTCAAACTTGTAGGTTTTGCTCAAAATACTTTTAAGACTTGTTTGAAAGCACCGAAACTTTTGACTATGTATATAAAATAAAATGAAAGGCATTAAAAAATAAATGTACAATACTCTATTCTTCACATATAAAAAAGTCCAAACCCTTATGTCCTCTGCCCCCTTCCTTTTTTTTTTTTAATTTTATTTTTTGCAGAGGTGTGGCAGAAAGCTTGGTAGAGCAACGATGGGGAGAAAAAACATCACAGATCCATAAAAATTGGAAATGTAATAAATGATCCATACTTGTGCAGAATTTCTTAATTTTCTTGAGTGTCAACAAGAGACTAAGAGGTGGTCATGTGATAACAAATATATATTCTCAAGGGAAGTCTCCTTACCATTAAGTAAATAGTCAAGATCATTAAGCTACAAGGGTGTACAAATCTTCATTGCCAGCACAGTAAGTGATAATGTTTACTGGAAAAGGGAATATGTACTTTCAATAGGTAGAATGTAAAAGAATTTGTAATATCTCTGTACTTTTTCAGGGTAGTTTTGAACCTTTATTTAAAGAATGTAAACAAATGATCAAAAATTAATAGAGCTATTTTAGACTATTCATTTGCCAGTTCCTTTATTGATAAAGGTGAAAAATCAGCCCAATTAAGCATTGCAATATTTATGTTAAGTAATGCAATATTTTATTCACTGCACATTGTGTTCAACCTCTTTATCCACTAATTATTCCCTTTTGCTTTTCAATTAATATAGTATTTTTAATGATACAAACATAACCTCAGTTGTTTCTCTGTAAGCCAAACAATGACACCTTTTAACTAGGAAACTACTTAATCATGTCACTGACTTGATTTCAGGCTCACCCAGCTGAGGACTATTAGATACACTAGGGCTTGCAGTGAGTTTTAAACCAGGACTGCCTCAATTAGGGCCAATCAAGACTGATGTTTTAAAATTATCACCCTCTTCTTTCATTTTTTTACAAGATTCTTAATAACCTTCAAAAACTCCATAAATCTGATGTATTTGAAAAACTTCAAGTCCAGGGGAAAAACTTAGCTAGTTTCAATGAACTCAAATCAGACTCTGGATAAGAACAGGAAGATCATTTTTTTCCCCTACAGTGTTGTTTGCTAAATCAGCAAAGTGGAAAAAAAGAACTAAAATTTTAATTAAAAATACAATACAAGCATATAACTATGACAGTAAAATTATATTTCTTTTTAAAAATCTAACAGAAAAATAAAGAGGGTTTTTTGATAGTGTCTCTTTAACCAGTGTTTTCACCTCACTGAGTTTCAGTATGCTATACTTTGTTAACAGGCAGCTAGATCTTTTCCCTCTTATAGTAAATCAATGCAAAATGTATCATTGATTTCAGGTAGAAGTAAGGGATAGCAGGGAGTCGAGTCATAAAAGGGCAAAAAAGAGAGTTAAACACATTTGTTTTATTGATTACTATTGCCTATATCTTCAAACCCATTAAAAACTTGATTACTTGTTTTTCTCCTTGTGTTGGACAGAAAAACAAAGAGTGCACAGGAAAGGAAGATACAGAAATGAGTCTTGTCTTGCAGAAATTATATTTCCCAAGTGACAGAAAGGCATAAAGAAGAATTCTCTATGTGTACATTTGCTCAATGTAGTCCAGCTTTTTAAGTATAAATACACCTTAATACATGTATATCCTTCAAAAAAAAGTTAATATTATAAGCTGAACTGTTCATATTTCATTAAACAGTACTATTCAACTGCTCTTCATTAAATTAAATTGTTGTCAGTTAATCCACACAAAGTTATACTTTAGTTATAGTTTGTACATGTACAAGTAGTTACCAAATTAAGACTACAAGTGCAGTAGAGAGATGACTATCAGTATGTTAGTGAAACAACTAACTAGAAGATTTATTTCCTTTATCAGCATTGCCTAACGTACATTTGTTCTGCGTGAAGAATTACTTTCAGTAGTTCAAGTAATGTAAGTATTAAGTAACATAACCAACCTCTCTACACATACTTGGATCAGTAGAAATAAATGCTTCAAGAGACATATTTTTCCACAATAGAGTGTGTGCACCCTAACTTCAAGTATTCAGCTTAAAATATAAGATTCTGTCTCACAAAATGAGCTCCTAAACTTAGCTGACAAGACTTTTACTTAGTAAGGTAAACCAGAAAGATATCAAATATAACCTCACTGTCAAAAGTTGGGGTTGAAAACCCTATAGTTCATATGCACTTGCTGCTCTGGTGCTCAATGACCTGTCCTCAGCGCTGTCACACAGTTGTACAGCTGTGCCTGCTTATGTCTGAGCTGAGTCTACACTGAACAAATGGCACCAGAAAGTGTGAGAATGCAGGAGAGGTTAAATCCAGAAAGTGCCAGTATCTGTCTAGGAGTATCTAGTCTTTCCCTGTGCTCCACAAATGACATATAGCAAAGCACAGAAGACCAGAACTTCCAAAACACATACACAGGAAGATACAGTGAATGATGCAGGTCTGGACTATTCACATCAGTAATTGAGAGACAATAGGCAGTTGTACTTCACTTCGTTGTTACATTCACTTCTGTTGTATCCTATGTAACCTTGCTTCTATTGTGCCATGATGTAGAGAATGTTATGGTGGGGACCAGAAAAACAAAAGTGACTTATTCCACTTGGCATGGCTGAGACAATAAATGGGTATAAGGTAGGTTTATGTTCCCATAGATTCTGAGGCTACCTGAAGGCGGTTCACCCGAGCTTTAACTTGAGCAGTGTCAAGTCTTCAAATTTACAGCACCAATAATAGTTCCCCAGGCACTGTTGTAGCCACTGGAAATTCCCGAAGTACCACCAGCTACTGCCTATATACCTTCCTTCTGAGAAAACCAGAGGGGCAGACTGATATGTAACAGCATCACAAAATCACAAGCCTGGCCCTAAGCCCAGACACACCTATATTATTATTTCAGCAGTGCTTCTAGTCACGTGTTATTGCGTTATTTCCTGTGACTTTTGCATTAAAAATAAAAAAAAGTTTAATCAGTCTGCCTTAACGCAAAACATTTCTAGTTCCCAAACTGAACAGCTCTAATAGTGCCAGCACAGAAATATATTCAATGTCATATGCCAAAGGAAAGAATGAAGCCCCTGTGTTGTGCACACATGATGTGCAGAGAGGCACTTACAGTGCATGATAAGCATAATTTTGTGACACAGGCTGAACAATGAGGTAATTACAGCAGCCATCCTGCATTTCACAATCACCACTTCAGAAAACATTTTGTATACACAGTCATGCTATTTGGGAAAGAACTTACTCTCAGAAGAGATAAGAGCTGATTGATTGAATTCTCTTCTGAGAGTATTTTAACCAAGAACATTTTATTACAGCTTACTGCACTTTGGTTTGTGTTTATGAACATGCGATGCTGAACATGCCTTGATAGACGATGATGTCTCTGTCTGACATGACTGTTATGATACTGTGACTCTATTAGCAAATAAATATTTTTCCATTAAATTTTTTGGATCATATTCAATTCTCATGCAGCTCCAATGGTTTTACTAAGAAAAGAGACAAAATAGTGTTCTGCAGTCTAGTTTGATATTAGTCCAAAAATAAGTAAAACCCCTTGAAAACGGGATGTTTTCTACTGCTGAAATCAATCTACTTGTAAAATGTAATTTGAATTTAAAGTTATCTTAATTATCAAATTCACTTAAACTTAATTGTATTTAAATCCACTTAATACTCTGTAATAAATGTTATACTTGTAATGGATAGGCTCAGCCCATTAAAACAATAATTTTTTTTACGAGTGAGATGAGGCCAATTTAAAAGAAAATTAATCTGAGGATGGAACAAGGACTGAATTTCAATAGTCTAATATCTCAGACGCAATACACTCTTACCAAGGGCACCTCCATCAATGTGCACCATATTATTCTACTGCACAAAATATACTGACATGGAGAGTCTATTTATTCCATTACTATAGCCTTCAACCACTGGCTTTGGTTTTCTACAGAATAAGAACCCTTCTACATTAATTGGTATTTTAACATTAAAAAAAGAAGAAAACACCAAAAATTCAAACGCAAGAAGTTACTTTTGGAAACAATTATTTTTAATTTCAAAAACTTCCACTGAAAAATGACAGCCAGCTCTGGGCCTCCATGTGATTTATGTCCATACTATCAAGTGAAGCTTGTGTTTTCTAATACATTTGCAGCACACAATGAACCTGCAGTTGCAATTTGCATAAGCAAAGACATTTTTAAGCTATTTTTTGTGTAGGAATTAATTGATACATTATTTTTTTCCTGGCAAATTTCCAGACTCCATGGAAAAATACTAAAATAATTCAATGCATCACTCTTGCCAATTCATCAGTTCTCTCCAGACTGGCTCCATTGCAAAGTTAAATAAATATTTCATATTTATAAATCTGCATTTTTGGTACCTAATTCTTCTCTGGAACTAGAACTTAGGTATTTCACCTGTACTTCGAGTTGGTATTGTACATAAAATTACACAATATAAACCTTATTTAAATGTTACAGTTGCACAGTCAAACAGAATTAAAGATGCCATATTCATATAATTCAGTTTCTTGCTGCATATGTATTATAATCACCTAATAAAAATTAGAGTCCATGAAAGGGCCTAGTAGACATCTCCATAACACAGGATTTCTGTTCTATACTTTCAACACCAAAGGACATTATTTCTTATCTTGAAACCTTTTGTCTCACTCACTCTGACCTCTTGGTAATCTTCAGTCCTGTCTTTGAACAAAGTTGTATTCACTGAATCTCCCAGAAGACATTCTTTTCCTACTGATGAATTTCAACCCTTAGCTGGATTTTTGTTAAGCATTTTATTTCACAAAAGAAAACATTACTTTAATTCAGAGCAAATTGGTAGCACAGAATGACTGCTTGTATGAAAGAAACTCCATTTCTATCCTAAATCCAGATACTGAAGAACTCCTCTAACCTTTGGAAAATGTTGAGACACATTTTTTTCATCATATGGCTTTAAATATACATTTCTCCTAGGAATGCTGTAATGGTCAGGTTTAAGTATTAGGGCTGGAAAGGAAGGTGCCTGTATACTTCTACACCTGAAGCTCATCCTTCACACACGAACATACACACACAAATATGTAGAACAAGCATAACTCTTGTTTCTTACTGATTAACATACTCAAGGGAGGAGCTGAGCAGCAGTCATTGCTGAATCTGCTGTTTAAATGAGTTAAAACTCACTGTCATCTTCTTGTTTCAAATGTTAACTTATTTAATGGTAAAGACTATATTATTGCTTTTTATATTCACATAAAATATCAACTAATTTCATCTTAGTCATCCTCTTTTTCATTTTTCTTCCCTTTCAATCTTACTCATAGGTAAAGTCACTAGATAGCACATACAATGAAATATATTTACCATGAATAGAAGTTTTACATCAGGCATTTTAATTCCCATACAAGTACAAAAGAGAGGAAATTAAGACTCATTTTGAGTTCTCTTTCCTTATATATAGCCAGTAATAAAGTTTAGTTAATAAAACACAACTATTATGAGGGCATTGGACAACTACAAATTATCCCAAACTAATTTAATTCAAGCTTGCAGAGTCATGTAATCAGAGTTCTCCAAGTAGCATCCAAATATTGTTTTGATTTGCTTCTTTAGTAATACTTACTTGGTCATTTAAAATGGGGTTGTTATAAATGTTTCCATGATAGAAAACACAAGCATTAGGACATGAATCAAATGACAGAGTATAATATTCTACCTGCACTGTCCATCAGTGGGGTTTCTGCTACTTTAGTGACTTTCTTTTTTCGTGTTCTTACAGTCCTTAAAATATCAACAAGAGACAAATTCCTGTATATTATATGCCAGAATCAACTTTTCTATATTAGATAGAGAATATTACTTGAACAGCAAAAATAGAGCTAGAACATATTTCTCCAGAATTCAGTTCAAACCAGATCCTTTATGATAGGTTATCGCCTGTTCTTTTCCTTATTTGATGTGTTTATGTTGTGTTCACTTAATACAGAATGTTAGTGCTGATATATTATAGACAATTTTTATTACTGAAGAACACTGCTGAAAAAATCAATTAATAAATAATCACAAATTTAAGTTACGTCAGACACCTTAAAAAAAAAGAAAGAAAAAAAAAGTCCTCTTATTTTCACCCCTTTACACACATTTTATATGGGAATTCTGAGGTCTTTTTCTGAATGGTAATATTTTTGGTAGAGCAAATGACAAAGGGTGATGTCTACAAAGTCTGCATGAAAGAGAAACGGTGAGCAGTAGTTAACGAGGCTCCCTCCTGCAGAGGGGACAGAGGCATCAATCTTCTAACCAGCTCTGACGTCTTGGAAGATTTGTTGGTTAGGGCCAAGATCAGTGAAGCCCCTTGCTGTCCATATGCAAGGCTTCTCAGCCTGTTGGAGGGTTACCTCTTCCTTATCACAAGTACCAATAATACTGCCAGGAGTGACCTGGAGTATCTAAAGAGTGTCTACGGAGCTCTGTGGTGAAAAGATGTGGGCAGGTGGTGTCCTCCTTAAACCTCCCACTGAGGCAGGAAAGGCTTAAGCAGAGATGGTCTAAACCAACTGGTTTAGCACCTGTCTGTGTGGTCATGTTGCAGGTGGGGCTTTTGCTTTTGTGGTTATGGGATCCTCTTTGAAGAGGCAGAGTTACTGAGCAGGGATGGTTTAGATGTAAAAGAATGAAACAGCCAAGAAGAGCGGTTCAACTGAATTCCCGGGTGCATCAAACACAGCGTAACCAGAGGGTCAAAAGAGGTGATTATCTGTATTCAACTTTGGTGCAGCCTCACCTGGAGCACTGTGTACAGTTCTAGGTCCCACAATTTAACAAAGACACTCAGGTCCTTGAATGTGTCCAGGGTAGAGCAGCAAAGCTTTTGAAAGGGCTGGAAGGCATGTCCCCTGAGGAATAGCTGAGGACTCCAGGCTTGCTACTTTGGAGAGAAAGAGACTGAGATATAACCTTATTTCTCTGTATGGCTTCTTGAAGAGAGAGAGAGAGGAAGGTGCTGACCTCTTTCCCTGGGATCCAGTGATAGGATATGTGGGAATGGTCAAAGTTGCATATGGGGAAGTTCAGACTAATATTAGGAAGCATTTCCTTACTGAAAGGGTGGTAAACCTTGGAACAGGCTTCCTAGAGAGGTAGTCAATACTCCAAGCTTGTCATTGTATAAGATGCATTTGAACAATGCCCTGAAAAACATGCTTTAACTTGATGTGAAGTGATCTGGCAGTTGGACTACGTGATCACTGTAGGTCCCTTTCAACAGAAATATAATATTCTTCTATCCTATCCTATCTTATCCTATCCTACCCTATCCTATCCTATCCTATACTAAACAAACTAAGCTCAGCATCCTAGTGAGAAAGAGAAGGCAGAAAGGCCCAGGAGAGCTTGCTAATCTTCAAGGACAACTTTATCAGAGCACAAAACCAGTTCAGTTTAATGTGTAGAGTAGGAAACTAACACTTCACATTTATTTGGCACTTGTAAGACTACATCTACAGTGTTGCATCCAGTTCTGTACTCTCCAGAACTAGAAGGATGTAGATGTACTGGCTCAACAGAGTGCCACTAACATGCACAGAGTGCTGGATTACATGACACTCCAGGAGAGACATTAGCTCAGAGAAAGGAAGGCTCAGGGAAGACCTCACTGTTTACAGCTACCTGATGAGAGGATACAGAGGTAATGCAACTGGACTCTTCTTCAGGGTGCATGTATGATTGTAAGAACCAGATAATATGAAATGTTAAAAAAAGTGTTTTGCCGATGTTTCTGCCTGCCAAAGCTTCCTACCAAAGTTTCCTGCCAGGGTTTCCTGCCGAGGCTTCTTACCAGAGCTTCCTGCTGGAGTTTCCTGCCAGAAATCCTATTATAGTTACTAGTTATCATATCTCTTCAAACATCGGAGTGAGGCTACGTGCCAAAAAACCACAATTAATCCCCTTTAGACACCACATAAACTGAAGAAGAATTTTGATAAATTAGGAGAGAAGAAGGGGACAAAAGCAACTGCGCTCTGCAAGTCTCTCTCTTGGGAGACCAAAGCAGAGCACCTTTCTCCCTCTTCCCAGCCCCTCTCCTCAGCACCGCAAGCTGCCTGTCATCCAGAGCTGAAACTCTGTCAGCCTGGGGAAGACTGAAACCCACCGTGCTACATACGTGAGTTGTACCTTGCCCTTGTACCCTTACCATATTTCTGAGGGCCGAAAGTGCTGCTTGATGAGACGAAAGAATCGGGATCCTGCATTTCGGCCCCGTGCGACCAGGGACACGGCTCAAACATGAGCAACAGAGACACATCTCGACTGCATTCCAAAGACCTACCCCCTGCAGCTAAGGAGGTAAGCATTGAAAGCAGCAGAGAAAGAAAAAAAAAAACCAACAACCAAAAACTGCTCCTTCCCCCTCATCCTCCATCTATGCAGAAAGGTAGTTTCGATGGTAACTTTCCTATGCTTTCAAAGTAATCTTAGGTTTTTCCAAGTTTTCCCTAATTTTCCCTCTTTTGCATCTCTTACAAGTAATAAAATAAAAATATCAGATTTTAGCATCAACATATAACTTTGAGTTTTAATTTTGCTCATGCAGCATTCAGACTTAAAGTTCTTTCTGCAGAAATTTAGGCAGATTGTAACAGTGATAAGTCAAGAGGCTATGGAGAGAAGTTGTAATCTAGTGGTTACTGAATACGTAAAAATGCACTGCAGTTGAATGTATTAAGGAAACGTATTTTCATTTTTCTTGCTCTTCTTTAGGCCTTTATTTTAGGTAATATTGGAGATGGTATATGGGACTTCTCAGACCCTTTGGTCTGACCTGGGATAGCCATATTGAGCTTTGTGTTACAGTTCATCTGCATGCTGTAATCACAGAATCATAGAATGATTTAAGTTGGAAGGGACATTAAAGATCATTTCTTTCCAACTCCCCTGCCATGGGCAGGGACACCTTCCACTAGACCAAGTTGCTCCAAGCCTCATCCAACCTGGGCTTGAACACCTCCAGGGATAGAAGTTCTGCAAGTTCTCTGGGCAACCTGTTCCATTGCCTCACTACATTACAGTAAAGAATTTCTTCCTAGTATCCAATCTAAACACACACTCTTTCAGTTTAAATCCATCCCCCGCCTTGTCCTTGGTAAGGTCCCTCACCAGCTTTTGTGTAGGCCCCCTTTAGGTACTAGAAGGCTTACACCTCCTCTAAGGTGAGCTTGACCCACATGGCACAAGTCAGCCGACCAGATAAGCTATGAAAAATGACATCACTCAAAAATAATTACTGTGGTTATTTTTCTTTTTATATTGCAACATATTAAATAAGAAGGGAAAATTTCAGATATGTGTTTTGTGCTGGATCACCAAGGCATGTTTATTGAATCACTGTAATTTAAAATAAAGTGCTGTGAAATTCTATTTTGATTTACTTGAAAGAAAAATCCTACTTATTTTACAACTAGAAATTCCCCATGCTTTTAACAGGGAAGGGAATAATTTCCCTGTAATACTTGCATGGATAAATAAGAGCTGACAGATGGTATGATACACAATAAAAGTTTCTATTAGGTTCGTTCAGAAAACATATTACACAAACACAGTCCTTATGTACATATAATCCCAATTGCCCTGGTCTAGATCTTAGTGAAATCAACAAGACTATGTCCATTAAATCTGGTGTATAACATAAGAAATTTAACTGTTTTCCACTCATTTCATACTTTTAATAAGAAATTAACAAAAATTTATTGCTTGTATAGAGTATTGAGATGCATTGATTTTCATAATTTATAATCACTCTCATTATGTTTATGTACTGCAGCCTGAAACCACTTGATTAAACTAACTATATACTTAGTTAAGGCAGCAGAATATATAAAATAAATGCAGCAATGCAAAGGAAAATGTTGTTTTCCTTTTAGTTTGACTCTTTGGGTGTACATTCACTCCATGATGCCCAGAGGAAACACAAAACTAAAGATCAGGAAAAGAACAAAGACATTAAATAAAGTCAACTATTAAAAAAATAATAAAGAAGATGGAAAAAAAATATTTTTGGAAAAAAAAGGATTTTGGGATGGAAAAAAAAAGTTTTAGTTGTGGATAAATGTTCCAGCTTTAAGAATATCAGTTGCCTAGAGAATTTAACCTATCAGTACCACAGATTCTATTCTTCTGGGTTTCTGTTGCAGCTAGTTAACTGTAAATTAAATTTGATTAAGCAATGACAATTTGGAAGATTTTATGCATGACAAAAAGAGACATGAAACTATCCTTTGTCTTTCTACATGAGAATTAACTCTAGTCCCACTAGAACTGAATCTAGCTAGGGCCCTAAAATAAAATAAAAAATGTTTCTATAAATACATTGCAACAAAGGAGGGCTAAGGAGAATCTCCAGCCTTTTTTCAATGTGTATGTGTGGGGGGAACACAATGACAAAGGATGAGGAAAAGGCTGAGGTACTCAATGACTTTTTTGCCTCAGTTTTTAATAGTAAGACCACTTGCTGTCTGAATACTCAGCCTTGTGAGTTGGAAGACAGGTATAAGAGCAGAATAAAGACCCCAAAATCCAAAAGAAAATGGTCAGTTACCTGCTATACTATTTAGACACAGACATACACAAGTCTGTGGGGTTGAATGGGATCATAGAAATATAGAATAACTAAGGTTTGAAAAGATCTTTGAGATCATCAAGTTGAACCATTGAACCTTTCATAAACTCAGCCAGCATGGGTTTATGAAAGGAATGCCTTGCTGGAGTAGTCTGGTCCCCTCTATGACAAGATAACCCACTTAGTGGATGAGGAATAGGCTGTGGATGTTCTCTGCCTGGACTTTAGTAAAATCTGTGACACCATTCTTCACAGAATTCCCCTGGAGAAACTGGAGTGGTGGTGAATGGAGTTACATCCAGTTGGCAGCTGATCACAAGTGGTGGTCCCCAGGGCTCAGTTTTGGGGACAGCCCTGTTTAACAGCTTTACCAACAATCTGGACAAGGGGATTTGTAGGCACCCTCAGTCAGTTTGTAGATGACACCAAGTTGGGTGGTAATTTTGATCTGCTAAAGGGTAGGAAGGCTCTGCAGCGGGATCTGTACAGGCTGGATCGATGGGCAAAGGCCAAGGATATAAGGTTCAACAAGGCAAAGTGCCAGGTCCTGCACTTGGGTCACAAGTTATGGGGGTAGAGGGGCTGGAAAGCCGCCCATTGAAAATAGACCCGGGGGTGCTGGTCAACAGCAGATGAACATGAACCAGCAGTGTGCCAAGGTGGCCAATGGCATCCTGGCCTGTATCTGGAATAGTGTGGCTAGGAGGAGCAAGGCAGTATTTGTTCATCTGTACTTGGCACTGGTGAGGCCACAGCTGAGGGAACTGGGGTTGTTTAGCCTGGAAAAATGGAGGTTCAGGGGGCACTTCCTCACCCTCTACAACTGCCTGTCACGAGGTTATAGTGAGGTGGGAGTCAGCCTCTTCTCCCAGGTAAAAAGAAACAGAACAAGAGAAAACAGCCTCAAATTGGGCCAGGGAGGTTCAGATTTGATATTAGGAGTAATTTATTCATGGGAAGGGTAGTCTAGAACTGGAACAGCTACCCAGGGAAGTGGTTAGGTCACCATCTCTGGATGTATTTAAAAGATGTGTAGCTGTGGCACTAAGGGACATGGTTTAGTGGTGGACTTCGCATTTCTAGGTTAGGAGTTGGACTTGGTGATCTCAGATATCTTTTCCAACCTAAAAAAATCTATGATCCTATTACTGATACTTGTGACAGAAAAGGGAAGATTTCCTTAAGAATTACTTTCTTTCTTTTCCCAAGAAATTGCTTCCTTTTGAAAAAACAAAGTAGACAAAAAAGTAGCATCCTCAAGGAAAAAAGAAAAAAAAATTATAGTTGAAAACATCTTTTCACTTTGGTTATATTATAATCATTCTGTTGATATACTGGATAAGTGGAAAATTACCAAAAAACCCGTTTTTCAAAGTCTTTCAGTGGGTGACAGACACCATAACCCTGGACTTTCCCTCTCTTTTATTTACCCTTTTCCTTTGTTTGTTTGTTTGTTTGTTTGTGTTTTTCCCAAAGCAGGAGAACCATTAGAAAAATAAAATGGGTTAATCTGGGAAGTTTAACAACATGAATCTTCTAGCTCTGTGTCAGAACTCAGTTACTAGTTTTGTTGTAGTGTGCAGTTAGCTGTGGAAATGATAACTTTAATGAAAACCCTGTTTCCTTCTAGACAAATGGAGTGAAATCCCAAGGGCATCCCCCATATGTCGTTCTCACTGTGCTTTTTGATTTGATCAAATTGAATCTTTCATGCTTGATGAATATACAGGTGGTGCCTTGTAAAGTTGCCCGCTTCTTGGATTTTCCATAGCCATTTCTAAAATTTATGTTTTCATGTTTTCAGTGGCCCCTGGGGCAAACACAGCTCCACTTACTTTACATTACTTTTTGAAATTTAAGTATTTTTTTATCAGCATCTAACTCCTGTTACTTTCTTCAGCTTATTTTTTTTTCAACATCTTTCAAGTCAATATTCTTGTGCATTTTACAGACTTGAAACGAGAAGTTGACAGGACAGTAGTTTTGAATGACACTCATGCTAGCCCACATATCTGACCATTAAGGGCAAATTCATGTGGTACATAGAAGTGAAACTGAATAAGTGAGAAAATTGTGATGCCAGAGAAGGGTGCGATTTGTCCATAGTGGTGGTTGAGAGTACTTTTTACATGGTAATCTCGAAACAAAATATGTCAATGATTACAAATATAATAGCCATGGAGGTAAGTGAGGGAGGAAGACCAGGTAGTTTTACAAATGGAAAGTGCAAAAGATAAAACAAGAAAAGTTGAGATATTATGGTAACTACAGGCAAAACAAAACTGGACTTTGAAATTGCCAGAAAGAGAATGGCTAAAAATTTTTCAGAGGTACCGCTGATGTTAACTTCATTTTGGAAAATTCTGTGATAGGCTTTCAGCAGTTGGAGGTGGGGAGGGCGCAGGGAAGAGTGGTTTGTATCTTGAATTAAGTATGATTAAACACTTGTAAAAAGATTTCATGAGGAAAATAACGCTGACCAAGTTCAGATAGCTCTGTACTGATCCCAACTGCCTAGGCTTTTAGATTAACCTTTCAAACCCTACATTTTTCGTTCCTACACTTAATACAGAAAGCTTCATTCGAAGGATCACCAACCCCAAAATTAACTACACCAGGTAAAAGTTAAGAAATCTGAATGATTTATCAATAGGAAAATGATGGTTCTTGGAAAATGAGCCAACACTGATGAGAAAACTGAAGTGCAAGGAAAGGAAACTCTGGTAAACCAAAGGTAGAGCATATAGCTTTGGAGAAGTTATTTCACACTGCATTTCTGCAGTTTTAGGAACCAATAATTATGGCATCATATTGTATAGGTTTGCAGTGAAAAAAAATTGATTTAATCAGGCTTTTAGGATTCATCCGCTTGAGGTTGAATTAAACCCACCATAGTGAGACTGGAGCATACAATGCAGGCCTTTACTCATGACTTCTTGATCTCATAGGATAAATAGTTAATCTTCACATTATTGCATTGGTTAACCACCTTTACTAGTAAACATTATTTTCCCCTCAAACATACCTGATTCCTTTCTCTCATCATTATTTTTCATAAATTCCAGATTAAAGCTGTATTTTCAGATTTTCATTCTGAAATCTATTATAAGCCAGGAGAAGAATTCCCAAACCATCTGCTATTTGTTTGCTCTAAATATTGGGCTAAATGTGTTTAAATAACAGGTTCTAACTGAGGGATATCTTTTCTAAACATAATAGCTTTCTCAATATTTTTCTGTACTTTTCCATGCCACTTTAAAATATTGGCTTTAACTCTCCATTGTAATATTGGTCTCTTAAAGACACATTTAAATGACAAATACTGTTTCCTGTCTCTACTGTACATACTTTTGTTTAACCTTTCAAGGATGGCACTAAACCAGCCTGTAATTATTGTAACCTAAGACTGCTAAACATTTTAGAGGAGTACTGCCTGCAAAGGCATGGCCACCAGTTTTGTGGGTATGGCCTACCCACAGAATATAAAGATATACATATCTTTTTATTTTTTTTCTTTTTTCCCAACATAAAAGTGAGACACTGGCTTAAAGTTATTATTTTTAAGTATTACTGAAACCAGGACATGTCAGGTCCTGGTTTGGAGGTTTTCTTCCTATTAGCAATGAATAAAACAACCTTAGCTAGTGAAAAAAATTGCAATACATTTTCACTCACAGGTTACTTACAGTAGTAATATATAAGGACATGTTTTAAGGCTAATGGCCTAATAACTCCCCTTTTTGCAGCTTCTTAAGATTAATTCAATGATTCAGTTCTGTTTGGGGGTGATGGCTGGATATATTATTAATTAGGTCACTACACTATTTTAAAAATAAACAAACAAAAGCCCAAACCAAAAACCTAAACCAGAAAAACATAGCTGCAAGTTAATACACAACAAATTTCTGTGTGCTTCCTAGGGAAAGTCAGAGGAAGGAAGAGATGGAAGGAACTATTTAACCCGCATCTCTCAGCTTCTTGTAAGAATGAATTAATCTTTCCAGGTCAGAAATGAGATCTTTTTCAAGATGTTCAATTTAACCTAAAAGATTTTGGGTGCCACTGAGAATTTCTAAAACTGTATTTTAAAAAGAAGCCCTGCTTGTGCTACAGCACAGAACAAAAGATGAAAACTGGCACGAGAAACCAATACCTTCCACAGCTAGAGCAATACTCTTTTTCACTCCATTATCCACAGGAAGACATTCACATGCAAGAATTCAGATGTAGTTAAAAATGCATGTGTCACAGGCATGTATTTATCTCTAAGCTAGGAATCTAAACTATCATCAGAGTCAATGAAGATCCAGTAAATACAGTCAGTAGAGTCTACATAGCTGTTTGTGTTACTATAAGACCAGACACTGACATTTGATCTGCTGGTTCTCTAGCCACTGTTGATGTGCTGGCAAGGGGCTCAATGCACTTGACCGCAGGTATTGATTTAGTGTCATCTGAGACAGCAAAGTCTATCCTGTGTGGCCTCCAGCTGTTGCTCCTTTGTAATACTTGTGAGTCCTATGCCATATCTGCCAGCCATGCAGGGCCTGAGACAGGCTAAGTCATTTCCAAGATGTGTGTGTCTGAGCAGGAGAATTGAGCTTCGCTATTTGAATGGCAAGTGAATTCCATGTCACACCCAGATTTGTCCTCGCACTTCTACTTTCCCCATCATCTAGATTTGGGGACACAAAGAAGGTCTTTTCATTATCAAGTACTGTTGTCAAATCAGGGTTTGGGAGGCAAGAAGAAAAACTTTTACGCACATTACAGTCCCAGACAATATTCTGCAGTATGAAACCGAGATAGTGTTTAACTAACACTATTTAACACAGCCTTATAAATCAAGGTCAGTAAAACTATTCAGAGCATTCACGCTTAGTCTGAACACTCTTTTAGCACATTAATATTGTATTTGGGATGCAGAAATGTTTGTTATAGGTAATTAGGTAGTCAAGACCACAGACAAGACTGACTTAAAGACACTACAAAAATTATGCATTTTTATTCCATCAAGTAAATCAGTTATTTCTACTAGTTTTACACTAAATATGTGCAGTATGATTTGGAACATACAGAAGTGGAAATTATATTTGGGAATTATATCATACACACTACATGAGTCAGCCATTAATCTTTTACAGCTGGGAAGCTTGGGTAAGTTAAGAATAAAATTATTCTATGTGATGGGTATAAATTAATATGACAGCAAATTTTTACTTGGAGGATTTTTAAAAGGAGGCCTTCAATATTAAACTTTATAACGTCTAAGCTTTAGGTGTGCTTTTGGTACTTATTTAAAAACTGCAATCCAGGATTAAGTCAATCTGCTTCCTCAAACATCCATTAAAAAAACCCTCATCATTAGATTTTACATAAAAACATATTAGATTTAATATAATAAATAGATTTAACATTAAAAAGAAACATTATAATAAACATTTTAGATTATTAAAACTTAATTTCAGAAGCCTTATTCATATGAATGTAATTTGTGTTTCACAAATTTATGACAATGAAACCAAACTAACTAGCCAAATTTATTTTTTGTTATGCATGTTTGAGGTTTTTTAATTGCTAACTCTGTGCCTCTCTTTCAGCTACAAAATGGAATTAGAATGCATAACTGAAGTATTTTAACTTTGAGTCCATAATGGTACATTCTTCCTATGCAAGGGCTAGATTTACCTATAAAATCCACAAGCAATTAGAGTTTGATAATTTTTTCTAATTATTTTTTAATTTGATCATAAAAAAGCAGAAGTAGATTCTACAAAGCATTCAGGAATTCTTTTTTCTTTTTTTTTTTTTTAATTTGAATAGATGTCTTTCTACTTATGCTAAGGAAATTACCATTATATAGTTTTATTAATCCTAAAACGTTTCTGGATGTGTATTTTCATTAGATAGGGATGCTCAGCATTACCGAGATGAAAGAATTAAGAATATATTTAACAATATGTTGGAGAAAATAGAAGTTTGGCATAAAGGCCATATTTGCAAGCTATATAAATAAACACAGAATTTATTTTATTTATGTGATTATTTATTTACTGTTAATTTGGGAATTGAGCACTGTTACAATGAAAATTACTGAAAAAGCATCTGAGATTTTTAGACATCTTAGGGTACATGCAAAACTTCATCAATCATCCTTTAGGTTGACTAAAAATTGATGACATAGTTTGTGATGTCTTAGTAGCTTCTTTCTGCAGTACAACTATTCAAATTACACATATGTGAACCAGTGCCAGCAACATTTTACGTATTCAAAAGCAGAACTGCCTTGTTTGCTCCTTAGCCTTTATGATCAAAAGAGGAGTTATTCTGAGAGCACCAAGGCTGCCCCTTTTGATTCCCTTTTCCATTTTTTTTTTTTTTAATGGGGGATTGGTTGTTTTGTTTTTTTTTACATTGTGAAAGAAACTGTCACTAAGCTCTGCTAAACTGAGTGGAACTTTTACCTGCAATGATCTTGTCTCTTGTGAAATTCTCTTTAAAATATCAACTGAATTACTTACTTTTTAGTTCATTGACCTGCTTATTTTAGCATTTGGAATAATGCCTACTTTCTCTATTTTACAAGTTAAATTCATTGCTTTTCCTTATCACAACATGAGTGGCTTCTGAATTCCACTCTTCCATACTGGAATCAGGCTGTATCTGAAACATTCTTGAGCATTAGTTTACACCTGCTTCACTCATCACTGCTTTCCTTGCTGGTTCACTGCGCAACAAAAAGTTTACCACACTCTTGATATTTTTTGCTTATCCTAAGCTGTATATCCATGTTGAGTTAGCTGTCTAGAGCTACTAAGTCCCCATTAGTATCAGGTTATATGAGAAACTAAGGTGTCCCAATTCAGGATTCTTTTTTCTAATAGTCATCATTTTGCTAGGCAACTTAAACTTCTGGTTAAATCCAGATTGTATATTGAGAAGTTGTATGTGGACCAGATAGCTCTGTCTGTTTTCTTAGGTTAAGGTCCAACACTAAAAACATTCTTAATGGAACACAAAACTTTCATTTTATCAGTTTTGGTTTTTGTCAATATAACTTACTTCAAACACTTTATGTACTTATCAGAAGTTATGATGTTTGGTCAAGCTCTTTTGTTTGAGACTATGAAGATGACAAATTGCTTTAAACAGTAAATCTTACCTACATATTTGTTCTGACTCAATTTTTCATCCTAAAATGAACTTCCACTTTGACCTATACCTCTAGGGTTTTTTCTCCCAGTGATTTCTCAGTTCTGTAAGTCCCTGCCACAGATACTCTAGTTTCCTGGTTGACATAGCTGAAGCAATGAGTGAATTGAAGTGTCTAGAATTTTATAACTACTGCTTCAACAAAGATTTCATCCCTGACTGTAAGTTACCTAGTAAGATGCTCCCAGGCAAGTTTTGATTTGACTGACTAGAATAAGTTCTCCCCCAGGCTTCATTTTTCTTGTGTAAGAAATCACCATTTCTAAATTACTGGCAATCAAAGGCTGTGTGGTTGCTGATGCATTCAAATTCACAGTCTGGTATATTCATTTCCTATGTCACTGATTTTACTTTAAATAAATATAGCAATTCATGAACTGGGAGTAGCTGGCACATATTTGTTTTTGGCAACTCTAGATTCCTTTGGAGAGTGATTACAAGAGCATGCAGTGACAGGACAAGGGGAAATGGTTTTAAACTGAAAGACAGTAGGTTTAGATTAGATATGATGAAGAAATTCTTTACTGTGAGGGTAGTGAGGCACTGGAACAGGTTCCCCAAAGCAGCCGTGGATGACCCATCCCAGCAAGTGTTTAAGGTCAGGTTGGATGGAGCTCCGAGCAACCTAGCCTAGTGGCAGGTGTTCCTGTCCATGGCAAGGGAGATGGAGTTAGATGATCTTCAAGATCCAACCCAAAACATTCTATGATTCTATGATTCTATGGTTTGGACAATTTCTGGAGAAAGACACAGCAGAAGAGATGGAGGAAATGACCTCTTAAATTGCATGAAGAATGAGTTTGTCTGGAATTATTGCCACCTTCTTGAAAAATATCCAGACATTGCTTTAATTCCTTTTGTGAGGCCTTCAGCTAAATTTTTAAAATTTCTGGGACATACTTGGATCCTCCTTCGTCCATTTTGGTTCAGCAACGTACAAGCTCATGCATTGTCTCCATGGAAACTGAATCTTATCGTTGTCATCAGTACTGTCATTTTTGAGTACTTGGTTACCCAGACTCTGGGGTTGTGTAGGGTCAAACAGTCCCTACGCAAACCCCTTATTTACTAAGAATAAACAACAAGTTTCTTTCAGGCAACATTTGGTCAAAAATCTTTCTTCTCTGTATTGCAGTCTTCTTGGCTTTACTCTCCTTTTATTCAGTCCTCTCTCTCTTTTTTTTTTTCTCTTCAAATAAATGTTCAAAGACAGTTTTCTTCCACGTGTCAGCATAAGCCTTTATTTCGAGAAGTAACACCAACCTGGGTTTGATGGAAAGGCTTCTATTGTTTCAGTCAACTAGCTGTGTAGAAGGTTTTACAACTTCTATCAAATCAGGAAAGAGGTTCATATTCAGCCTCAGTGAGGCTGAATCTGGCCCATTATAGTTCCAGTAGTCACGGAAGCGTATTGATTTATAAGCTGCTTTGCATGATGATATTACAGATGTTAAACAAAGCAAGTTTTCTTTTATCTACCATCAAGATTGATATCTTTCTTCTGGCACACCTACTATTAGCAATGCTTATGAGTTTATGCCAGAATAATAAAATCTTCATTGAATGGAAACTTAAAGATAGTTTTGCTCTGGTATAGCTAAGCAATCTATTTTCTTTTCAATTATGTATTTAAAGGAGGGGAAAAGAAAAACTGTGAGGAATCTCCACAGCTTTTCTCTAGACATGGTTAGATGATCACTGTGACAGATTCCATTCTTTTGGTGGCTGGTTTTCTGTTACCAAAGTTTGTAATATCTTATTAAAATTCCCTTAGGGTGTAGAGATGTTTCAAGAAGTTTATTTCTTTCCACTAATGTTTAGCTGCCTGATTATCAGTTCATTTACACTTTCCAAGGAATCATTTATTTTTTTAGGACAGTGTAATTTTTGTGCAGACCTGACTGTTATCTCATTTGCTTGCAAAGTGACAATTAGTTCCTGATATATAGCCTCTAGTGAACAGGCCTTGTCAGTCACACAATGAAATACTCAGTCACTGATCTTGATGTCTGTAGGAAAATTTACTAAAATTTGTGTAAGGTTTAGGGGGGGTTGTTTTGTTTGGGTTTTTTTGTTTTTGTTTTTGTTTTTTTAATAGAAATGAAATTAATGTTGACACATGTGCACGCATATTATCTGCTCCAAGGCAGATGAATTGCATTTACAACTACACTACTCTGCATCTGATTTTCCCGTTATTTAATTTTCTTTGAAATTTTCCAGAAGAATTATGTTTTAGACAGGAAACCCCTTGATGCACTTCCTTAAGGTGATTCCTATAAAAAAACTAGCTGTCTAGTGAGCCAATTTATTTGAGTCAGAAATTTACTTTCAAGCAGAGAATAAGATTAAAATCTTTAAAACCTCATAAGAAACTTTCCCCAACAACCTAATTACTCATTAACACAACTATTTTGAGTTTAGAGTACTCTAAACAAAAGTATTTAGAGTTTTCTATGAGAGGTTAAGTATATACCATTTAAAAAATATTTTTCCATTAATGTAAATAAAGTCCTCATAGCAATAGTATAATTTTATTCTATTCCCGCTAAAACTAGCAGTAAAATTCAAAGTGTTTTTAATTCATGTTGTCAGCATTAATGAATGTTTAAACAGTGTAATACATTTATCTTCTTATCTACAATAATGAATTCTAGTAGCAAAACAACAAGGAAGAAAAACTATACAGTGTTAAAAGATAAGACAAAGATAAGTCCAGAGCTAACATATATTATTTACTAGACACAGGCTGCAATCCAAAGCCTAGAGGAAGAGGAAATTTTGATTTGGTATTGCTGAACTTAGCATGACTACCACAACATCCTCACTAAACCACAATTGCAAAGATTCACTTGATCTCTTGTCCAAATTCTTTTTAAGGCTACTAACCAGTTCCATTTTTCACAAAGTTAGGTTCTTACGGAAAACATTTATATACATATATAAACTTGGAACTTGAAGATCACAAATATAAAAATGTCAGGATAGGAAAATACTTTGATCTGTCAAAACATTTAGCAGAACAAATTTACCTTGAGGTTTATCAGGTAATTGCATAAGGACATTGATGAGGACAGTCTTCAAAAAGGGCAAGAAGGAGGACCCAGGAACTACTGGCCAGTCATTCTCACCTCAGTTCCAGGAAAGGTGATGGAGACCATCTCTATCCACACGGATGACAAGAAGGCGAACCAGAAGAGTCAGTATGGATTCACTAAAGGTAAATTGTGCTTGACCAACCTTCTGCGATGAGAAACTACCTGGATGGATGAGGGGAGCACAGCGGGTATTGTTTACTTCAACTTCAGCAAGGCTTTCAACACTGTCTCCCACAATATCCTCACAGACAAAGTGGGGAAGTGTGCACTGAATGGACAGTGGAGAGTGAGGTGGGTTGAGAACTGTCTGAACAGCAGGTCCCAGAGGGTTGCAATCAGTGGCTCAGGCTCTATTTGGAAACTTGTCACTAGTGGCTTCCACAAGGTTCAATACTGCGCCCAATATTCTTTAACTTTATCCTTCAATGACTTGGATAAAGGGGTAGATGCCTCCTCAGCAAGTTTGCTGACAACACAACTTTGGGAGGAGGGGTCCATACGCCACAGTGCTGTGCAACCCTTCAGAAGGACCTAGACAGGTTGGAGAGATGGGCAGAGAAGAACCATCTGAAATTCAATAAGGGCAGATACAGGGTCTTGCATCTGAGAAACAATAACCCCATGCACCAGTACAGGCTGGGGCCTGACCTACTGGAAATCAGCTCTGTGGAGAAGGACGTGGGGATCCTGGTGGACAACAAGCTGTCCATGACCAACAGTGTGTCCTTGTGGCCAAGAATGCCAGTGTTATCCTGGGTTGCATTAGGAAGAGCATTGCCAGCAGGTTGAGAGAGGTGATCCTGCCCCTCTACTCAGCCCTAGGGAAGCCACATCTGGAGTGCTGTGTCCAGTTTGCACTCCTCAGTAAAGAGAGGCATGAAGATCCTGGAGCAGGTCAAGCAGGAGGCAACAAAGATGATCAAGGGTCTAGAGCACCTCACTTACAAGGAAAGGCTGAGGGAGTTGGGCCTGTTTAGCCTTGAGAAGAGACAACTGAGAGGGGACCTCATCAGTGTCTCTAAGTATCTGAAGGGAAGATGTCTAGAAGATGGAGCCAGGTTCTTCTTGGTAGTGACAAAAAATAGGACAAGAGGCAGTGGGCAGAAACTGATGCACAGGAAATTCCACCTGAATACGAAGAAGAATTTCTTTACTCTGTGTGTGATCAGGCACTGCAACAGATTGCCCAGAAAGGCTGTACAGTCTCTTTCACTAGAGATATTCCACGAACCATCTGGACATAATCCTGTGCAATGCCCTGTAGAATGACCCTGCTTGACCAGGCAGATCAGATGACCAGGGGAAGGGACCACTGAGGTTCCTTCCAACCTTACCCACTCTGTGACATTAAAATTGTAACTATATACAGTCATACTTGATACCATTAAGTGACATGCACACGTATATATACACAGTCTGCATATTACAAGGAAATTTCTCATCTCTAGATACATGCATACACATTGACATTATTTCTTTCTTGTTTTTCTTGGTTCTCTTGTACAGTTTCTCTTTTCAGTCACATTGCCTCCTTTGTTTGTTTCTTTTGTTCTCTGTTCCTTTTTCTTATTTCTGGGGCATATATTGTCTTCCATTTTTCCATTATTTTTTTCTTCTTGTCTGTCTTACCCCATTAAATATTTACTAGTATATATCTGATATTTCCTTCCCTCTCCACCCCAGATCTCCTGCTGCATCTTGCCACACTTTCTATCTGCCTTTTAGTGAGTCTTTTTCACTTCTATTCATCTTTTACTCTTTTCCAGATCCTTTGTTTCCTTTTGTTTCTCCTCCATTCAGTTATTTAGTTACTACTATTCAGCTTTCCATTTGTAATATTTACCTTTAGATCAGACTCTTTGGGGGCATCATGCAGTTCTTCCTTTGTAGTTGTAAACTGTGCAGCACGCACACATAAGCATCACATTATAGTTGCAGGATGTTTTTCTATGCAAAGCTGAAGTTATACTTTAATTCATTTAAATATGACAGCAATAGATGTGACTAGGCAGAAAAAAAGTCTGTGTTAGCATATTTGAGAGATGTAGTGAGGGGATATATTACTTTAATAAATGATGTATTTCATTTAATTTCAATCTTGTTTTGAAAGTGCCCCACTGTTATTTTGTTTGTACTCCCCCCAATGTAGCACTTCTTGTTGATCTTTAAGACAGTCAATAAGAACTACTGCAGTATTACACAGAGCTTCTCTGTCTTTTGTTTTCTGCATAGATATCAATTTGTTAAACAACCTGAATCTTTGATGACTTACAAAACAGTTCAGCTAATGGTCCATGCTTTAATGCATCTTATCAACAGCAAACATCTGCCTAAAAATGGCTGCGCTTTCATGACAATCAAGCTCTAGGGGAAATGTGAAGTTAGATGTCATTTTGCTGATCAGATTTAAAACAAGGACTGAAAGATAAAAGATTCCTGGCTGTAAGCAGCAACTCTCTGTAAATAATTTATAGTCCAAAAATAATGTGCTATTCAACACTCAGAGGAAGTAGTCTTTTTTCTGTGTCTGTTTTATAATTATTCCTTTAGAATTATTCTAATTAATATTCAAAGATTACCAACTTCTTATCTATAAATGAATTCCTTATTAATATTACATAAGCTGTCCTCCTTTCTCCTGATGAAGCAGAGCACAACATGCTGTAAACAGTATTGACAGGAAAATACATGGCTTGGAACTATAGTGAAGTCATTTACCATTCATGAAGTAACTTACTAATAATAGCTGCCTACTTATGAAAACTCAAATTTTAAAGTTTCAACAGGGCACTGAGATCAAAAAGGAATAGTAATAAATGACCTAAAACTGAGTTATTTTTCGTATAGCTGCATAGAAGAAAGTGTTCCATTTGAATTGCACGTGCGTATGCAAGACATTCAAGACTTGCCGTTGCTTGGAAAATTCAGCACAGTAATAAGACAAGCAAATGTAAAGATTGAAAAAACTAGCTCTAAATACCTTATCTACTGGCCATAGCTATCAATAAATAACAAAAAAAAACAGAAACAAAACAAAACAAAAAAAAGGCATCTTTCTACTGGTGTGTCTTTTGTGAAACAGGGGAATGATTCATAGGTTCATAGAATCCTAGAAAATGCTAAGATGGAACGGACCCATCAGGATCATCAACTCCAAATATTGGTTCTGCACAGAACACACCAAGAATTCCATCATGTGCCTGAGAGCGTTATCCAAACACTTCTTGAACAGTACTCTAGCTCAGTGGACAAAAACTAAGTAAAGGTTGCCTTCTTAACCCAACATCAATTTGTCTAAAGCATGTACAAATCAAACACAATAACAATAATTGTAAATCAGTGATGTACTGCAGGAAACTTCATAACTACATGCTGATTATTTTGACAAGTTCAGCTGTTTAATATCATGCCTGACTGTGCCTTTCTGGCTTATGGTTTTGTTTTGTTCAATATGACAAGTCTCAGTAAATTTGAACCCAAGTGAATTAAAACTCTGATTCATTTACTTTAACTAAAATCCCAAATGCACAAACCAAATGTGTGGTTTGGCTTTTGCTAATTAATTTGTAGAAACTTATGACTGTCTAAGAATTCATCTAGCTGTTGCATAGTCCATAATTCTACTGCACAAGCATGTGTATAGATCCAGTAAGATCCAGGAGACTCAGATGCTATTCCTTACAGGAGTGACCTAAGCCATTTTATGTCCAAAATTAATTATTTTTTTTAATAAATAAAGAGAGGCCAAGACTTTTCTGGCTCTTAGCATAAATTCAAATCTGATTTATATATAGTAAATGTCACATCATATTGATCAAAGAAACTAATACATTATTAACACTAGAATAATGTTTCTTAAAGGACAAAAAAGAATTGCAAATAAATGAGCAGCCTGTTTAAGCAGCATTACTAAACCATACCAAGATCCAGTATTTTAAAAACTGAAGTTAATCAGCACAGCACTGAGATGGGAAGGAAAACATCCATGACAGTGCTTTATCTACTTAATAAAACAAACCTCAGTCACAGTTCAATTCCTCTTAGGAGGATCTCTGCTATGATTCTGCCTTTAAAAAGAAACAGAGTTGAAAATATATTTATTACAGTCCATCTCTATTTTTTTCTTAGATTAAAAGATTTCCACAGCAATAGGCAGACATGCAAATTGGAAAAAACCCTTTTTCTCTCAATTAGTTCTGATCTTTGCACAGTTTTTCTTACATATGTGACATACATGCTTATCGCTGTATAATGTCATCATATCAATTTCTGTATTTCTTTTACATGTTGGAAAATACCGACTGAAAAAAATGTAGCAATCATAATAACAAAGAAACTGGGAAATTAAAAATAACTAGAGGTATAAAAAATTTAGGAGGTAGAAGTTGTGTGAAAAAAAATTAAAAGCATTCTTTCTTGGTTGGGAATTATTACCAAGTTTTCAAAACTACATAAATATTTGTGTTGAGACCTTAGACCAAACAAAAAACAAAACAAACAAAAAACCCAAAGAAAACAACCAGTTGCACAAAGGAAAAAAATTATAAATCATTCATATTTCAATTTACCAAAACTCACTTTTATCTTCTAAAACATCCAGAAGAATTATTGACATTAATTATAAGTATAGGAATTGGCTTAGCCCAGAAGCTTAAGTCCCCTTTTAATTCTTTCATGAATGAAGGCTTTGTGCCCCAAAACATTCTTGATTTGGTTATACACAAAAAAATTTCCCCTGTTTTTTTCTTTACTGGCACCACATTTTATCTTGGGAGGATGTGTGGAAAATGTTTTTTTAAGGCAGCTTTTTATCTGTTCTTTTTTTTTTTTTTTTTTAAGGAGATCTGGAAGGTACAAAGTCCACTTTAGAAATGAGTTACAGAAAATTGAGGAGCTACTGAAAAATTATTTCTCACAGAAAAACACTCTTATGGAAGAAAAATTTCTCATGGGGAAATTTTGCGGTGAATCTTTTGGAGATATTTTCTCTTTAAAACAAAATAAATGTTTGGAACATTACTAACCAACGGTATGAGGGCTTATATTGTCTACATATGCCTAAAATAACATGGAAGGGTATTGCATCATGCGTCACCTCTAGCAGTGCATTTTTAAAACAGCAACATTTGACTCAAATGTTGATGTTCCATAGAAAGGTTATAAATTCTACCATGTGACAGTGCTGTTGCAGGAAACTTCAGTAAATACCAGGGTATAGAGGTTATTATGTTTCAGAAATCCTAATAAGGGATTTAAAAACCAAAGAAAAAACCTGAAAATATTTTCATTTTTGGAAGTGGTAAAGTATTTTCTGCTTGGCTTTCTCATAGTTTAAGATTGCAATATTTTTTTCTTATTCTTTCTTTCCTTCCTCTCCTTTCTGAGGGAACGAATATAACTTTTAAATATTTAAATATTTACCTTAATTACTTAAAATACTTTTTTTTTTCCTGGGCCGTACATTACCCACAACTCCTTCTTTTGATTATCCCATATTTTGCTATCACACCTTCTCTTAATGCCCCTTGCACAAGATTAGGCCCTGAATCCTCTCTAATAAGGCATTTCTCCATGCTTAGCATGATGGTGATAATAATACTGGTAACTACAAATCTACCACACCAATGCAGAGAAGAAGGTATTCAGTAAAAATAAATACATGTGACTGAGCAAGTCTAAACAAAAATTTAAAAAAAAAAAATAAATAAATAAAAAAATTATTCTGGAGTGTAGAAATCAGACCTGCTTTTCACTCAAGCAGAAGGAATACATCATTTTGTTTACCTGGATGAGCAGTTTCTGAAATTGTTTCAAGATCTTTCATGGTCTTGCTCACCAAGCTGTACTCAGGAGTGCAGGCAGGTGCCAGGCTAATTGCTGCAACATTGGATTCATTTGTGCTCTTGTAGAGCCAAGGAGTAACTGGTGTGTTTCTGTCACTTCCTCCTTTAACAGCACAGTGAGCTGTGTCATCAGTACTGTGTATTCTTGTTTCTATGTTACAACTTTGTTTCTCCCCTACATGGTTTCTATGTCCCGTAAGCTATGCAAAGTCATTTGGATGCATAAGGCAGCAGCTCAGACATCAAGCTGGTATTGCTCCTAGGATTCAACTATATTTGAACATAACATACTGCTTCTGAAAAATAAAAGTATTTTCTTTTTAATTACAACTGAGAATACAAAATAAAAGTGAATTTATAATCTTAAGAGGTGAAAGCAAACCAGTTTCTTTCATATGCACCTTCATTTCACTGGCCAATAAATACAGAACTAACTTTGCATCTATTTGCACAAAGTTCTCATCATGGAAATGCTTCTAAGCAGAAGTCAAAACATTCTTCGATTCTTATCAGTTTGTACTGGGAAGACCCCTACTGATTTTAATGAAAGTTTTATTCACTGAAAATTAAGTAATGCCTTCACGTTTCAGCTTTACAGGATTACACTTCTGGATAAAGGCTGGGTGTAGAAGCAGGTCTACAGGATGTTAATGACGTTGATAACGCAATACTTTCTGTGGTTTGTTGCTTTACCATGACAGAGACCTAAATCATTGCTATTTAAAACAGGGGAGAAAGAGCTGTGATGAGGTAGTTATGGATGCAAGTACAGATGTGTGTGTGTATGTATACTTACATGGATACTTATATACATGCACATGTATCAAAAATACATAGTACTCTTAAAATAGAAAGAAAAAATCTGATGAGCTTAAGTTTGAAATTATAGGACTGTTCTATAGCTTTAAAGTCAGTAGCAGTTTGTAGACATGCTGTGAGATGATTTGTTTTGAAATTCAGTGCCCCCTCAAGAAAGCTATATTGTTTCTCCCCCCTACTGCCCCAATACTTCTGTGTAAAATATAGTAAATTTCACCTATCAAGAATTCATTTGTCATACTCTTTCAGTCATTCCAGGGAAACCTGCAGGACAGTTCAAGGACAGTACGTCTTGAGTACTAGATAGCAGCTCTTGTCTTTTAAGAGCCCTAAGATTCCATCAGGGGGGAGAAAGAAGAAACACAATCCAGTTCCCATCCAAGGAGAAAATGCAACAGTAAAATCAATACTTTTATTGCATATGAAAATAAGAAGCCCCAAAGTCTATACAATTGCACAGAATGATTTCTGAAGTTTTGGTAAGGTCATACATTTAAGTTAAAAGAAGCTATTAACAATCAGATACAAAAGAATTAGTATTGTTGTCAAATAGAACAGCTTCTAAACATTTAATTTCATAACTGGTCAAAGAATACTGACTTTCCACTTTCCTTTAATCAAATCAAAGTTATAATAATCCTATGGTTTCCCTTATTTTAGGGTTTTCATTTTAAAACATACACCAAAATCACTCACCACAGTCACTAATTTTTTTTTTTTTTTTTTTTTCCCAAAAATGTGTAGGATGTATTAATTGTCCTTCCTTTTTGGAGCACACTGTAGAAAAACTAATTTTGAATGCTTGGCTGTATTTCTCGTTCCTCAAACTAGAAAGGCCTAAGAGCACAGCAGAAATTATCCATTTATGTCCCAGGGAGTGGAATTTAATTTTATCTGAAATAGACATTTTGTGGCTATGTGTAAAGAGTATGACTAAAGATCTTAAGTGTTCACAGTACGCAAAGAGAAAATGTGTATGCATTCCCTGAAATAGCTAAGAGATTATCTTTACCCTGAAATAAATAATTAACACATTATAATGGAGAAAATAGTTTTCTTAAATAGTAGCATATAATGAAGCCAGTGCAGGCTAGACTATTCTGACTTTAGGTCCAATATAGATCTATGAGAAGAGTAATTACCTGTATGTATTTGGTGGAATAAAAGAAGCTAGTCTGTAACACTGTCCCTAAGCCAAACAGAATGAAAATATGAGGCCAATGATGAGAAGCTTCTCCTCGCATTCTCCTTAATTTTTTACCGAATGTAATATCTTATTTTTCACAAAATCATAACAGATCATGCTTGAAAAATCATGTAATATGCTACACCATGTGTGCCTGAATTTAGGACACAGACCTCTGCTATACAGTTTCTCATCTCCAATTCATTGTGGTATTGTAGGCCAACCTTGTTGGAGGGAGAGACCTGAGACATCTCTAAAACTGCCATCTTCTTTTTTACCTCAAATCAATCAAACCCTTGTCTTACAAAGAAATCTATTGCTGTTGAACTATGAAATTGGTGGTTTTTTTGTCTCATATTTTCAGTGGACAAAATACCAATGTTTAGAATAAAATCACAGAATGGTCTGGACTGGAGGTACCTTTGAAGACGATTTGATCCAACTCTCCTGCCATGTGACAGGACATCTTGCATTAAGGTTGTTCAAAGCCCTGTCCAACCTGGTTTTGAATGCTTCCAGTAATGGGACATCCAGTATTTCTCTGGGAAACCTGTTCCATTGCCTGGATATCTCCTTGTAAAAAACATCTTCCTTATATCCAATCTAATTCCAACCTCTCTATGTTTAATAGCATTGTATCTTGTCCTGTCACTAGAGACCTTGGTAAAAATCCTTCCTTCATCTTTCTTATAGGTTCAGTTTAAGTACTGAAAGGCCACAATATGGTCTGAGGATAAAACAGTTAGGATCCTGAACTTAGATTAAAACTATTAAAACTGTTCAAAATACAAATCTTCTCTTCAATAAGTTCTAATATTTTCCTATTTTTTTGTTATCAACAATTGAGAAAAAATAAATAGGACTTCTGCACACAAAAAATGTAAACATAATTTTCAACTTGCGTAAGGGTAACTTCTAGACATTTAGTTTAATCTTTTTCATGTCAAGACAACTTCATGATTTTCCCAGGGAATGTAGTAAAGTTTATAAGCCTGTACTTCCCTGGGTTGACCTCCAGGCTTTTCTTTTTTTCCAGTCACCAGGTACCAGCCCAGATGCTTCATGATGTTCCAAAGATGATAGAGAGTATCCTTGCCTTTCTTAACTCTCTTGGTTGCTGCCTGTAAGGTCCCAAGGATGTGTACGGATGTGTATTGTCCTTTGCAACTGTCCTTGTTTCCACTCCTGGTATTCTGCCTCTCTGGACTGAAGCTCTCATGAGCTCTCAGTTCAGCCAAGCCAGTCTCCTGGTCTGTCTCCTTGTTTTCCTGAGTATCATGAAAAACTTGTCATGCTGGAAAGGTACTTTCCTTAAAAGCTTGACCTCCTTGGCCCTGGAGAGCTGCCTCCATGGGATCCCACTTAACAGTTTCCTGAATAAAACAAAATATGTTCAGTTCAAGTCCAAGGTTTGTACTCTGCTACTGTCCTTCCTTACTCCATTCAGGATACCGAATGCCACAGTTTCATGGTGATTGCAGCCAAAGCTACTGCTGACAGACCTATGCCTAGGAAGTTCTTGTTCCTGAATATCAGTTCTATCTGTGAGTCATCTCTTAGCTGGTCTATTTGGCTCCTGTACCAAGATGTTATCCCTGACATGCTTTGGAAGTCTTGCTTGCAATTTGCTGTGTTGCACTTCCAGCAGACAGAAAGGAGTTTAAACTCCCCTGTAAGAACCAGGGCCTGTGATACAGAGACTGTCTCTAGTTGTTTAAAGAAGAATTTGTAGGCTTTCTGACTGTGATCAGGTGATCTGGAATGATTTCTGACCACAATGTCATGCCCACTGACCTCTCCTTTAATTACAGGTCACCATGTGCTGTCAACCAGCCTGTTGTCTGATGTACTCAAGGGCTACATACCTTCAAGCTGCTTCAACATAAAGGGCTCTCCTCTGCTTATTCCTTGCCTGCCCTTCTTGAAGAGTCTGTATCAATGCATTGTAGCACTCAAGCTATGGAATTTTATTGGAGTTATTCCACCACATCTCAGTTACTGTATCATGATAATATCACCATTCAACATCCCCACGTGAAGCCTGTAAAGATAAAATACCCTTTCCAGAAGATTTATGGCAAGGAGATCACAGCTTGTTTCACTTAAGAAAGCTTTTCCTGCACCTTTCTCAAAGACAGTTTGGATGTTTTCTCCTCCTGCATTCCAAAAGAGGCTTTCAAGCTCTCTGTCTGGTATGAGGACTGATAAACTCTCACAGACATGTTATGGCCCTCCACATTTGGGGAGGGCCAGAAGGGGTCATCGAAATAAAGCCTTGAGGAGAACAGGAGATGTGTCCTTCTCAGGCCCGACGTTTGAAGCACTGTTAAGATTTTCTTCATTAAGTCAAGTGTTCTTGACTCTGGAATAAATTTTTCCTGAAATCCTTCCACTGCATGGCATTTTGAGAGTAGCTGTGTGTTATCATACCTCACCTCACAAAGCTTTAGTTCTTCCTGCTCTTTTCCAAGGCCATACGTGTTTGTGTGTATTTTGGGAGGGCTCATTTTGCCCTGGTTTATTGTTCCTGGAGCATATCTTGTTCTTGTCACCTTGCAGCCTTTGCTCTGCACTCCTGTCCATTGCTTGCACACTTAAATGGGCTGTAATTTCCCTCCACTACTGGATGTAGTTGGAAGTTCTTCTCCTCACCAGGTCTGTCAGTCTGTTGGTAAAGGCCTGTAGGTCTTGTCTTTACCCATCAGTCCTCAAATTTGGACCACATCTACTGTGGCCTCACTAAAAACCAGAATGAAAACATGGCATATGGTACAGAAAGAATTCCTTTGAAATCATAAAGAAAGTGCTTTCATGAACAGAAGCAGTAAAATCACATTCACAAAACTAATAGTAATCCAGCTATTGAAGTAAATGAAATTGAAAAACATGGTCAAAGTTGAAAATTAAAAAGCACTAAAATACATACAGGGCCAACAAACAAGATTTTACTAACTACAACAGTTTTTGATAAATCTGTAGCTTAAGCAAAGGGGAACTTTTATTTTGGTAGTATATTGCATCTTAAAAATGAATTCAGTTTTTATTGATTTTTAAAGTAACACTTGCAAGTATGAAGGTAATAGCTTTTTGATTGATTCAGTCAGAATGAGTTAGAATTTATGAATAAAAGGGAAATTAATCAGTAAGGGTTGATTTAGGGTCTCTTTCATAATACGGATTTCCATTTTTGTGTGTCACTGTTCTGTTGTTAAAAACCTGATGGACTGTTTGCACTGAGGTAAATGATTAAATGTCTGTAACTGGGAGTGACTGAAAAGTGAGGCCATTTTACAAGAATTAAAGCCTTCCTGAAATTAAATGCAACAATCAAATCTAGCCAAAAAGTCTGCAGGAACCTACGAAGTCAACAAGCAGAAATGGAAACATTTTCCATTCCAGGCAAAGCAGCTCAGAAAAGAGAACTATTTCAGAAATTAACTTTCAGCAAGGGAAAAAAATTGTTCAGAAGGCAATAAAGAAATGTATTGAGGTATTTGTGGCAGGCATTCTAGCAAGTGGCAGACTTCAGTGTACATACTACTAGTTTGACAAGAATCACCCCATAAAGTTGTTCCCTCCACTTCTTTAAGTTTCTTTTTTTTATTCCCTGTGTAGATAAACACTATCTCAGCAAGGGACAAAATACTTGCTAAGTAAAGCTGTGATTGAAATGGAGGTTATTGGATACTGAAGTGGAAAGGTAGCCAAAGAGGGTTTTTGCCTTTTTTCTCTGATTAAAAATAATTATTCAGGAAATTTTAAACTACAGGAGTCAATACCACTTTTCTGCCAAAATTCCTGAAAACCAGTTTACTTCTATGCTATTGGACTGGAACTATTACAGTACAGAACCACATATAAAATTCCAAACAATGCTGATTTTTTTTCCCTTCAAGCAAAGTTATCTGCTACCTTCAAACAGAGGACAATTCCATTATAACTACACATCTCTAGCCACTGAAGCAGACAGATCTTATAGGATATTTCAGTGCATATGTATAAATACCTTTATGTATGCATGTATCTATGTATGTGTGTACACATATATAACTTGCTAAAAAGAAGAAACTTGGTATGAAGATAATCTCTACAGAAGGCATTAACTAGGTTTTATTCATGCTTCTATATGCTACCATTTCTTTTGCCCATAATTATATGTGAAATAACTAGTTTAAATGAAAGAGATAACAATCATGGAATAGCTTTGTATCATAAGATGTTGTTAATAATAGCACATATTGCAATAATTCATGGCTTTCAAATCGGTGTTTCATCTGTTTCCTGGAACTGACTTAACTGATGATGACCAGCTAGTCCCTTATAGAAACCATTCTTTTTAAGACAACATAATTTAAAAAAAAAAAAAAAAAAAAAAACGCAAGTAGTAAAATATGACTTTAAAATCTTGATACTGTGGCATCAGAGCATCCGAACAGAAAACTTGATCCTGGAAAACAGCCTACACCACATATACAAAACAACCAACATATATATATTTTAATGGAATTCAGACACAGAGTAAAGTGAGAGAGATGAGTGGGTATAATTATTCAGTTGTGGCGAATGCAGTAGTGATGTCCTTTGCTTTTCCAAATTGTTCTACAGTTACTACAAATTTTGTTTGCTAAATTCTATTAAAAAGGTCATGGTTAAGCATGGGAAGAAGTCAACTTGTTTGACAAGGTTGCTGTTTCCCAGGTCAGCTAGATATATAATAGTACAAAATAATGAAACAAGATTGATATATGGCACAAAGACACAATGACCTGAGACTTTTCTGGAGAAGTTTTCTCTCTTTCCTGTGTTTCAAAGGGGAAAAGTCACAAATAGCAAGCACCTCACCAGTGTACCATAAGAAAAGTACAGGGAAAGGCAGACAGAACCCTGTGTAGTTCTTCACAGCCTGAAAGAACATATTCCTTCAGGCAATCACACATCAAAAAAATGAAATTCATTTCTTTCTCCCTGGAACATGGAAGGTAAATGCCAAACTTATAATCACTCATATGTGGCACCACAGATGGCCTATTTAAAAGCAGTTTTGGGTTAAAACAAGAGAATGATTTCCAGATGTTTATAAAAGAAAAGAAAGAAATACTTAGAGTTCTTTCTTTAAAAAAAGCTTGAATATATCTTCTTTTTACAAGGTAGCATCAAAGACACTACTGTTACAAAACAGTAAGACAAATGGTACAACATTCTTTTTTTCTAAATGCACCGCAATACAGACGTAAAGCAAACAATAAAATTATTGTAACCACTTTCCAAAAAAACCCAAGAAATTTATGAAAATCTTGGTTGGCTTTATTCTACACCACCGGTGTATTTTATAAATCTTGCTCCAGTCAGCTGAGCTAATTAAAAAAGCCCTATGTATAGACTGTATTATGGATGGAAATACAAAAGTTAGAGAGTGCTGGTGGGGGAGTCACAGGAATAAGTTAAGGGTCCAACAAAGTTCTTGCCAAATACCTGCAGATCTCTGCTGTTTTGGCAAACTATGTCATTGGAGAGATCAGCTCAGAAACAAAGTCTAAGGGATCTTCCAAACTTGCAATCAAAGAGTATTGCTGGTAAACTGCCAACTATGCTCTTTGGACAGCTCCTCTTTCTACCACCTCTCAACATTCTCTCCCCTCTGTTCCCCATGTCTTTATGCCATGCAGTACTCCGCAGACAGTAGTCTTTACTGGGAGCATCATGGTCTTATCCTTGCAGACCACTCTGCAATTTGCCACTGATGCTGATATCCTGGTTAGCTCAGATTACACCTCAGTATTTGCTATCATTTGGTTTCCCATTAACAACTTCTGTAAACCGAAACCTACATTTTGGATGATTTTTATCAAAAGAGCATAAAAACCAGTGCTAAAAATAATAGAAAAATAGCATGACAAGAATCCGGTTGTCTTCTTTTGTTGAAGTAGATGTACATTTTACAAAAATTTGGGAGCATGGAGTTTTGAATTACTGATTCTTCAGATTGAATACTTTTAAAGGTCTTTTAATAGTAGCTTCACTCTTGTGCTTATTTTCTAGTGTTCATTTTAGTCTATTTTTTTTTCTCTAATACAGCAACAGAGTGTTCTCTGTAGCCACTGAAATAAAGGGTTCTTAAGACAACAATTTTTTTTAAATATACATATTTCTGTGAGAGAACTGTGCAATAAACACTTGGTAATGCATTTTTTTTGCCTCTTCATGTCAGATAGCATATTGCAGAGGCAACTGTTATAATAAACATATCTTGAGGACACTTCTCAGTATTTTCTGTTACTAATGCACCGGAAATGGAATACTGTTTTTTTCTTCTTGGAGAGACAGGAGTGCAATGGACTGGAGAGGTGAGCTGCAATTGTTATGAATGGTTTATTAGTTTTGGAGTTTAAAGATTGAAGACTGACCTAGATATTTTCCTCTTTGAAGGCATAGTATCTATATGCACTATTTCCAAAATATTTATATATATTTTTTAATACGTTGCATTAAATATTCGAGTACGTGTTATTTATTGTCCAAGTGTGGGGATTCATTTCTAGTAATACAGTGCAATTAAACATGCTGCCAAGACATGCCTATATGAACCCATGAACTCACAGCAATACCCTGCTCCAAAATACGTATCACAGTTTCATAATATACTTTTATGCTATTACAAAAAAAAAAAAAACAAAAACAAAACAAAACAAACCACAACAAAGACATAGCAATAGTAAAATGCAATGATATTTGGTGAGAACATTTTATATTTAAACTGAAAGACTTTCTTATAATACTGCCACAGGACTATATAATCAATGACAACTGGGGAGGACTGAAAATTGGTTGGCCAGGAACAAAAAGCAGGGATCAGTGGCACGAAGTCTAGTTGGAGTCCAACATCTAGTGGTATAACCCAGAGATCAGTACCAGATCCAGTCTTGCTTAACACCTTCATTAATGATTTGGGTGATGGGGCAGTACCTCAGCAAGTACACTGATGACACTAAACAGGGAGGACGGGCTGATATGACAGAGGTTTTGCTGCCATTCAGAGGGTCCTCTCAATAGGCTGGAGAAATGGACTGATGAGAACCTAATGAAGTTCAGCAAAGTCCAAAGTACTGCAACTGGGGAAGAATAGGCACTAGTACAGGCTGCGGACAACACAGCTGGAGAGCAGCTTGGTAGAAAGAATCTGAGGGTACTGGTGGACACCAAGCGTAACTTGAGCCAATGATCCTGTGGCAAAGACCACCAGCAGTTTCCTGGGCCACTTTACAAGTGATGCCAGCAGGTCAGAATAGGTCATCCATCCCCTCTATTTAACACAGGTGAGGTGACACTTGGAGTAGTGGGTTCAGTTTGGGGCACCACAGTACAAAGGAAAGAGGAAGCTACTGAAGAGACTCCAGCAAAGGGACACTAAGGTAATTAAGTGAGTGAACTACCTTGTAATGAGACGCTGTGAGAGCTGAGGCTTAGGGGATCTCATAAATGTTTACAAATATCTGAAGTGAGGGTGTAAAGAATAGGTTACCAGGCTTTTGATGGTGCCCAGTGGCAGAACCGGAAGCAATGGGTACACTCCGAAACACATGAGGTTCCCTCTGAACCTCAGGAAACACTTTTTTCCTGTGAGGGTGACCACACACTGGCACAGATTGCCTGAAGTGGTTGTGGAGTCTCCATATTGGAGGTATTCCGAAGCTGTTTGGACATGGTTTTGGGCAACTCACTCTGGGTGGCCCTGCTTGAGTAGAGGGGTTGGGCCATATGAAGTCGAGAGGACCTCTGTGGATGGGTCTGTGATTCTGTGATAATTTGTGTTTCTGTGATAATTTGCCTTCAGGCTCCTCTGTTTTTAGTCTTACTTCCTCTTGATTTGTGCATATTGCTGTGCAGTTGCAATACTGTCTGCAGGATGGCTGTGTTATGCAAGAGTCCATTTTCAGCTGTTGTAGTTTTCCTTTATTGTAAGTTTTCCTGAGTCCCATCCAATACCATCTCACTAGCGTCTGTATGCCCCCTTAAATATATAGCAGGGTAGAAGAATCAAGGTTTATCCGTTTTCTAGTCAACATTGTCATCACTTCATTTACTTTTATGTTAATGGAGTAACCCTTCTCCAAATTATAATACCATTCATACCAAATGCCCCAACTGAAATTCAAAGTGCAGAAAGACATAATTTACAACACAAGGAGACTTAATATGCAAAACAGTATCTCAGAACAACAAAGAATGCAAAGGAAGGAGATAGAACTATTAATATAAATGATTATGGAGTAAACACTGTATACATTTAATTTAAATGATGGCACTTAAAGAACCAAGATTAAACTAAAATATATGTCAAAAGAGATCAAACTTAATAGGCAGTCAAAAAAAGTCACAAACAATTAGGAACCCATAATTTCCCATCTCCCAGATCATGTTAAGAACATTGCCCTTTTTAGCTTCTTTCCATCCCATACACTATGTTGTCTTACTGAATAGACTCTAATTTATGATTTTAATGAAAGTTTGAATTAAAGAAAATTTCTGAATTTGTTCTTGACAGTAGACAACTAATTGTCATAAACAGGAAACAGTGTGCTTTTTCATAAACAGTGAAAAAAAAATTTAAAAAATAAACCAAAAAACTATTTAAAAATTAAAACAAAATTAATTATCTAATAGTAACTGACTGGTATTAAACCAAAAGAGCAAATAAAATATTATTTCTTAAGAAAAGATAGGATAAATGAAGTATGATTACATAGATCCATCTGAATAATTTTTATTCCAACACAGATAATAATATGTGCATGATAATCAGCACTTACTGAAAAAAATATTAAAGAAGAAAAAAGTTTTAATTTTTCTTCTTTTATTTTAGGTTCAGAGGTCCTCTTGAGAATAGTGTGTAAAACCAGTCATTTTAGTCTATGTCAATTTTACAAATCAGTACCTTGGTAATCCTCTGTGGCAAAGGGATTTCTCAATGAAGTTCTTGATTTTTTTTAAGCAAAAAAAGTTCACCAGCACTTTGGAAAAAAACCCCATAAAAATACAAAGACTAAAAAATATTTTTGGCAAGAATAGTTATAAATGCAGATAATTTTTGTGAAAATCTATGACTAAGGAAAAACTGTCACTAAATCAAAACAAAGAATACTACTAAGTATTTTTCATTATAGTATTCACAACAATAATTGAATGAACTTCCAACTGTTGATTAATTCATAATTCAAGACAATTATTTTAGAATTGTCACTTAAATATTTTTCTGTTAAAGAACATTCAGAATAAGTAACATTATACAAGCTTTTGAAGAAAAAGAAAACCAGATTTACATTAAACATAATCCGTTAAAAAATAATGGAATCAGTGAATGCCATAGCTAATGGAAGTAGATACTTTAATTAATCCATTTCATTATTATTGAACTTTATACTTAAATAGGGGAGAAAAAGACAAACCTTTGATCAAGTCTGGTAAGAATGAAAAAGACAAAAGTGATAAATACCTAAATATATTGTTCAAAAGCCTGCTTGCACTTTTTCACAACTCAAAACTCCTTAACCAAACAATTATGTATTGGAAAGTACCTTGGGAGTCTTTTTTTTGGAGGTAATTTTACTTCTATAAAGAAGAAAAAAAAAATCTTTATTTAGAACCCTTTAGACAGTATCCAGCTAGGAAATAATATACACTGGCTTGCCAAGATATGGCACAAAAGCAAGATTAAGTTTTTTCTTTTTCATTTTGAAAAGTTTCATGTCACCTTCAAGAGTTTTACAGAAAATGTAGCTCAAATTTCACCACTTCTACAGTTAAAAGTGTTCATGGCCATAAGGGTAGCAAAAGAAATTAAATGTTCACAAAATGCTTTTATGAGATATTTCTGATTGCAAATATTTCCTAATAGAAGTTCAGGGTAGGGAGAAAGAGTTCCTTATGGTTCAATTCTACCCTTTTTACCTATGTAATCGTGGAATTACATGTAGAAATATCAATAGAGCAGAAAATAGTTACAATAAATCTATACAACTATTCAAGAGTTAGCAGGTACTCAATTTTAACAAAAACTTTTTATATATTTTAGGGGATTGTGTGGAGCTTGGGAAATACTTTGAGCCATTAGTTCTACTGAGTTTACTAATAGTAAGATTATTGATTCTGTCAAGATAATAAACTCTGAAATAAAATCAGTTTATCAGCAGCATCTCAGAAACATTCAATAGAATATGGAAGATACTATTACAGTCATTTTTAAAGTAGTGCTGCTTTGGTTCTAAGTCCTAGCCATTATTATCTTCTTGGTTTCATTAAAAGCTCATCAAAACAACACAATCATCATTTCCTCAGTTTAAAAAAATAAAACAATATGGAGCATTTTTTACATGCTAATACTGGAAAAGCAGATAGAAGATTTTTATTCTATTATTTTCAGGAAGTAGCCTATCATAAGCAACTTTAGGACAGAAAAAACAACCCTTTAACATTTATACATGATTTGGAAATATTTAAATACTTAAGTGAAGCAGAAATAACCAAAAATATACATTCACACTACCATCTTTTCTTTGTAATAATATGAAATGTTGAATTGAAACATAAAATCTGAAAAGCAATTAGGAAATGTTGAATGTAATATTGTAGTGCAACTAGATTCATTAAATAAACAGCTAACATATTTACCCAAGTTTCACCAATCACATCGAAATATACTATTATACTACTAATAATATTTTCAAGCTGTTATAGAACAAGGTATAAAAATAAAAATCTATAAGGATTAGCATATAGAATTTCTAGAAAAAATAGTGAGTTTCATTTTTTATATGGTTTGTAATTCTAGAAGAATATATAAACTTGAGGTAACTTTAAAAACAAAACCAACCTTCCCTGAATGCATATGTCACCATATTTAATTACTGTATTGAAAATAATTGGGAAGAAGATGAATGTGTGATAAGAATCTGTTCCTGGACCTACAGTTGTGCAAAAAATAATAAGTCTACCATGAGTCCAAATTACTGGGAAATGTAGGTGGCTCAAATTCATCTTTTCATCAGTTACCAGACTCAGTGTTCCTCATATGCCTCTACCTGCTGGACACTGACCTCATAGAATTTCTTAATTCTAAATGGAAGCCTGTCCAGCACAAACTCTTGTTTCACATTTTTGTATTTCATCCTGTTTCTACTATTGTGGTTCTTAATCGTTTCTATATGATCTGGCTTTTCTTCAGATTGCGAAATTGTTGTCATTTCCAAATTTGTAAAACACTATCTTTCAAGCCAAGATCATTTAATACTGGCTGTAGTCTTTGAGGAACTATCCTAGTAATCTTCCTCCAGCCTAACAACTGCTCTTTAAACACAGATGGTGACTTTCTTTTTCTTTCTATTTTTTTTTCTTTTTAACTTAATTTCTTAACTACAAACTCTATAATCTCTATTCTTCCAACTAAGTCTACCTTAATTCATATGACATTTTAGTGACTGTCTTACTGATACGCAGAAATTTTTCTACGATACTTCTTCAAGCAAAGATTCTATAACAGGATGTTTTTGTGGTATATTACATCTCTCTGTCACAGGCTCTCTGTAAACACATGTTGTCTCTCAGTACATTTTCTACTTTCTCCCTTCTTCCTCATTTTTTCCTAAATTGTGTCATGGTGGTGTGTTCCACCTTTTAGGTATATATAAGCCTGAACTGAGGCTTTAAATTTTTTATTTATTTTGATTATCTACATTTTATTTCCATGACCTCATTTCCATTCACTGCCCTTTAGATTCCCTATTCACCATCACCTTTGTTAGTGGAATGTCTGTACTGAAGCTCAGTTCTCTCAAACAGTCTCTTTACTAATCTTTTACTGTTTGTTTTACTATAGTCTCTGTGTGTAAGTCAGCTTACCTTCTGGAAATTCCATGTAATCCCTGCACTTTCTAAAAATCACCTTCCATCAGGTCTCTTATTTCCAATGGACATTTACACTTGTATTTATCCCTTTTGATTTGGATCCTCACTTTGTTATTTTATTTTTCCCTCTTGCTGCTTGACCTTTAAACAAGAGTTTCTACAGTTCATATACATTTTGTAAGCAAAATCATTAACTTTGCAAAGTTACTCTCATATTCCTAAGTTCATACTGCAAACAGATCACAACTGGGTAAAAGCAATCCTCACCTACCTATTTGCCCCTTCAAATCACCCAAACCAACCATAGAAAGCCCTCCAAAAACATGAATAAGGAAAAGAGCACTGAGATTTCTGGCAGATGGTAATCCCTAAGATTAGTATGTCTGCTAAAGTTTTGTGTCATGAAAATATATCCTGACTTCATTATTTACATTCAGATTACTCCCAAGAAATTAACTTGTCAGAGGGTTTTAATGAAGTTTACATGTCTGGGGAGCTGTTAACAGGTGTTAGAAACCTACAGGATTTTTTGTGGTGCTGAAAAGTGGACAATCTGTTTTTGAAAGAGAGTTGCCTTAGGTCCACAGGAACAGGTGCAAACAGAATTCAGTGTTGTCCACAATGAATGAGGTTCTGTGTCCTTGGCCAAATGTATCTAAGAGATCTCAGTTTAGACTGTGGTCATTCTAGGGTGGCATTCCAGATTACAATTCACACCATCTCAAGCCTGAATTTTCCCTAGAGGTGCCTTTCCGTTTCCTATAGTGAAAGTCTCAGCCATCAGTTTAAATGACTCAAGATTTAAATCATTCAAGGTTTGAGCCCGGGCAACAACTTTGCTTCCAGTATCAAAGTAATCATAGCTATTCATGTTACTTTGTATTTTTCTAGAAATACACACAATATCAATATCTATCCTGAAGGAACTTGCATTTTTTACACCCTGAATAATGGAACTGTCATACAAGTTAGAAAGCAATAAAGGTAAGACTCAAAAATAATCACTGCAGTGTTTGAAACCTCTTATTTTAAATGCATTGGAAAACAAAAGAGAGAGGGAGAGGAAGGGGGAAAGGGAAAGAAGTTGAGTAGCATAAAGAAAAAGGAATTTTATACAATTAAATCTTCACCTGAGCCATCCATTCCTGTAGAATATAGAAGTACAGAGGAAAAGAGTACAATCTCAGGGCGTACAGATTACATTCCCTGTTGATCTATAATACCAGAATGTCTTATGGAAAATGGCTTTGAATGTAACCAAATTAGGTTTTACTTACAAATATTAGAAATAATATATAGCAATGAAATAATTTCCTGTATTTTATGTTGTTGCTCCATGTAAGCGAACTCATTTCTTATATCCAAAAAAATTGTCTAAAATATTTTAAAAAGCATTACAAGACAAATCCTCTGAATGTCTCTACTGTGATAAGAATCCAGAAAATAAATACACCCCAATGAATGCTGTTCCCAAAACAGTCATCTTCCATTTTCTCAGAATATTTTCAGTCTTATTTAGACAAAGGACAGCAAAATTAAGTTATTTGGTACCAGTAATAACAGCAAAACTGATATGACGTGAATCATCAGCAGTAAAAATTCTAAAACGTTTTCTCAAAATTGTTCAAGGGGTTTTGCTACAAATAACATCTAAGACCACTGAAGGTGAAAAAGAACGTCATCCAGTTGCTTCACTTTTTATTTATTTAATTATTTTTTCAGACTTTTATGCCCCGATACATTTCCTCTCAGTTCTTTAAAAAACACTTATTTCCTTTTACTTCTCCATTGCCCCTAATTCCAAAATAATCTGAGCCAGAAGGATGCTCTTGATGCAGTTGCCCACTAGTGCAACAGGGAAAGCTGCATTTCATCCCAATGATGATCCTCTTCCAACAAGAGCCTGCTTATACTAGGAAGAAATGAAGATAATGGGATTTGCTAAGGATGAGACCTGGTGGTGACTGGAGTACAGGGGATGTGGGATGGCCCTGAGTAACACTTCCAGAACACAATGTGGAATTGCCATTGGAGGTAATGCTATCCACTCTTACATTTGGTTGAAGTAAAATATAAGGTGGAAAATTTTATTCTGATGCCTTAAAATCTATATTATATAAGTTTTAGTATAGCTTGTTAGTACATTTAACCTGCTAGTACCCTTGTATAACATTTATAAAAATACTGTTTAATTCTTTGTTAAGAATTTCAACAGATAAGGGATTTTAACGAGGTGGAGAGTTCTCTATCTGTCAACATGTACTGAGAAAAAGACAAAACACTTGATATAAGTAGTCAAAGTTGCTCAGAAGACTTGAAACTGTTCCAGAAGGCATGATATTGGGTCAGAGGAAATGAGGAAGAGGAAGACAAGATGAAGATAAGGAGTCTTTGAGACCTCCAACTCAAATTCAGGAGGCATGTTGAGGGTGGTACTAAGGGATGGTTTTGTAAGAGGGTATAAAAGCATTAGGTAATGCTTTGAATTGTTAATTAGGTAACCAAATAAAAGCAAGAGGCTTTTGTAACTCTGCATGCACACTTCTGAAGAAATTAGATTCTCATGCATCCAACATCGTAATAATATAGGGAATGATGCCTTCTAAAACTCACAAATTGAGTATCAGGGGTTTTCTTTTATGACCCAATTTTAGGCATCAATAACTGTGGCCTAAGGAGATGGGCAAACAAAACTTGCTATATTCAACGGGACCTGGACAACATGGTTAAAGGCCTGACATGCAGACTGGGCAGTTCAGAAATCTTTGAATATTAATTGAGTAGATGGACAAATTGGAAGGACACAAAAAGACCATTAAGCCATGGATAAACTGAAAATATTAACAATTCACAGCATAGGAAAGAAAACTAGAACTCAGAAATTCAAAAGCACTGTAAGACATCCTTACAGCACCTTCTGTGAATTTCACACACAACAGTATTATATAGCATCAGATAATATATCCTAATGGAGACCAATAATATTAGTTTAAAAAAGAAAAAAGAGAAGAATACAACTAAGAAAAATACAAATATTTGAAATCTTCCATAGAAAAGTTATAGGAAGTCTGTGGATTTTTTCACACAGGCTTCAACTGTAAATTCTGTAACATTCTAGAAAATTCAGGCTACTTCTGTTTTGAAATTGTTAGTCAAAACATGCACACAAAATAGAATTATACTGAGATGCAAATCATTATAAGATTGGGTTAAGATATATAAATTTGTCAAAATTAGAAAACTTCAATTAAGTCTTTTAAAACTGAATAAGGAATCAAAAATCATAAGAATGGCTGAAGGGAAAAAGGTTTTGAGAGAAAATATTATACAAACATCAAATAAAATAATTAATAGAATTTAAATATTAACAGATTCTTATTTGTTCCTATTTTTCCATTATTAACATTTTGACTTAATTTTTTTGTTTCTGTTAAATCATTTATTTCTAAACGAATTTTTTCCTTCAGGTTGAAAAACAGTATTAGGAAAGATTAGAAACAGAATTAAATAGGAAACATAAGAAGACAGTGAAAAGTATATGAAGTTAAAACAATCTTTTCAATCAAAAGTGTCATTTAAATCCAATACTTTTTTTCTCTTTTAGAACTTCCAAATAAATGCTTTCTCAAAATTTCCCAAAACTGTCATTTTTATTTTTTGCTGTGTTTTCATGCACCACTATTTCTTGAAAAAACTTCTGTCCCACAAATGCTCCTAAATGAAGAGTTGTCCTCCTAGTTAGGAAGATACACAATTTTTACTGATGTGTATGAAAACAGTTCTCTTAAAACTTTTTTATGAGGTGACCTCTTCACATATAAGCCCCCAAGACATATCAAGCTGACTGTTATATTAGATTTAATTTTACTTACACCGAAACCACAAATGTTTGTTTGTAATACCTCCAGAGTTTAACTAAAGTTATCCAGGAGAAAATTACATCTAAATCTGACCAACCCAGTACCCCAGAACTGCAAAAGGATGCAACTCTGCTCCTCAGTTATTATAGTATGTTCTGGAAAGCATCTAATATGTCTGCACTTCACCAGCTAAATCCTAAATTTACACTCTGATCTTAGAAAATTCCTCGTTCAAGACTTCCTTAAAAGTGCTGAAAGAAAATAAAACATAACAAGCAATTTCTTGAAGGATCTGCAGAGAATGGCAGTATAAGCCATATAAGCAATAACAAATGCTGTCTTAATATTACATGTACCAATATTACATGTAGTTACTGACATACTTTCAGTATCACAGATGGCTCCAAAAACAGAAGTAGAGGTGAAATTTTAATCTACTATTGAAGAAATAGTGCAAGTGAAAAAATTATCTGATAATCAAGAACACTAGACACTAGAAATTAAGAGAGCTGTTACAGAAGGGACTAATTGCAGCTGAACTGAAAGGGAACCAGATGGCTGGCACTTCAAACAAGGCTTCAAATAGGTTGTAAAGGAGTTCTTAAACAGAGGAATGGGGAAAAGCTGACAGCTATGATAAAATATGTACTAGACACATACTGAACTGTGGCATGGAGGTGTAGGCTTTTGGAGAAGGACTTGTAGTGAATGAAAATATAGAGAACAGTAGTCAAATGGAAAGTGGAGAAAAACAGATGAAATGGGTCAAGTTATTACAACAAATAAAAACCCTTCTTAAAGGGTTTCCATGAAATTATTGAATGCCATGCTCTGAGGTTATGTTGATACCTATCTATTAAAAATCAGTATGAGACTTACCTGGACAGCAGATTGTTTCATCTCTGCATATTACAAGGGTGTTAAATCAGGGTATGAAGAAATAAAGACAGTAATGGTAGATGGTTTTATGAACAATAGCCTTACTACAGTACAGGTCTGGTACAGAAGTTTACATATTTTCACTAAAAAGTAATGTTATATTTGCTGACATATAATGCTTCCATTTTGTGTTTGCACAGATCTGTGTGCTTTGACATTAAAGCTCAAAGAGAAAAAACAGCATAGACCTGAGTAAATAGTTCTGTTGCAGGGCAGAGTGAGGACAAAGCAGCTACATTAAGATGGAAATTACAGTTCAAGTTACTAGAATTTCAATTTTGCAACCTCTTTCAACATTATTGCTGTGTTTTTATCATAGTCATTCATTGCTTGCACTTTAAAATGAGTCTCTAACTCCAATCACAATCATGGCTAAAGTTTTCACAGAGGCTATAATACACTTCTCTCCTACTTTCCTATATGAGTAGTTACTAGCTAACAGCAAGACCTTAATTCAGATATTTAAGACTAATTCTTGCTGTTATAGTCATGACTGACTGGGAAACAACATTCCTCTATTTGAGCTGGTTTGTCACTGTCCCAGACCTGCATGTCAATGGGAAGCACAGAAGGGAGCATACCCATTAAAAGAAATGCTGAATATGACAGGGAAATATTTTATGGAATACAGTGAAAGCCATGTGATTCTTTCAAAGAGGAAAAGGAACTGGGAAGGGTCAGGAAAAAAAACTCAAGAAGCTGACAAGGGGAAACTGGACCTGGTAAAATAGCAGTTAAAGTACTAAGGGTAGGACACTTCTCTCTTCACTGCAAATATACATCCAACGAACAGGCAGAAAAGAAATGAAAAAAAAAATCTAAAATTAGCTTACAGTATTTCTATCAGCAAAAGCCTTTAGTCCCCACAGAATTCCCTTTTGTCATTTGCACAGCCTGGATGATAGGCCACTGTACCAATGAGTAGATTTATACAGTAATCACATGTCAAGTAACACTAGATGTTGGATAGTGATTACTTTTAATGATTTGGCTCAATTGAAGTGACAAGAAAGTTACAAGAAGAGAAGCATCTAATCAAAATGTTATCATACATGAAAAACTGGTGTTTAGGAATTTACAGACAACAAGTGGTTTAGGGTTCTCTTTAGACATCCAGTTCATTGTCTATTGCTTGGGGTTTTTTTTATTCTACAGCTGTTTATATCAATGCAGTGAGACAGTCTATAGATCAAGCTGAATGACTCACTGAGACAAAAAAAATAAAAAAAAAAAGCCCAGTCAAAAGTAGAAGCAGAGGTGCTTCACCCAAATCCCAATACCAGAACAGCACTTCCTAAAATGATCAACAGTTCCAGAGTAGGAAGGAGAAAGAGGTGTCTCCATTTTCACTACAAAGTATGAAACTACAGAAATGGAACTTTGCAAAAACCTTATGATGGGTCTTTGAACAGCAGAATGTCTAGATTTTCTCCAAAACTTTCATCTGTCTGTTTTTTATTTATTGGAAACAGACAAAGGTTAAGAAAGCAAAACACAGCACTAAGGAACTGGTAAGTATGCTGTTTTTAAGCCAACAAATAAGACAATATTACTTTTAAGATGTAAGGTCTCGAAAAGTCATTTAAATAAATGAATGTATTAAAGAACTAAATTAAACCATCTTCCTAATAAAGTATGTTAAGATTGGCTTGGTTTTTTAAAGACAAAATTTGAAAAATATTTTTCAAAAGTAATAAACTGTCTTGTAAAGAAATATATAAATGTGAATTCAATCGTATTACTATCAAATGTATGATTTATTCTACATTTAATGTATTTTGATATTTTTCTTCTATGAATGCATTTTTTATTATATGCTTATTTTAGAAGAAATATAGAATCAGCATATTTATCAGGATTTTTTCTGTGGGTTTTTTTTGGCTTTTTTTTTTTTTAATGTAGTAGTTACATACAGAGAAGTGCAATATATATTTACTGAAGGGAACTTAAGAAACCTAACACATAACCATATGCTGCCAGGATGTATTTGTATTTGCCTGTATTTTCTCTTGAAACAAAAACTGAATTAAAAATTGCATAGCACAGCTTTTTTTCTGGCACTTCTTTTATGTCCATAGTGCTGAACAGCTTTGCTGAGACTTCATACAAATTAAATACCTTTCCTTTGGTACTTATTCCTCAACTGTTTGCTGACTGACTCTCTCAAGACAAAACTAAGGTTGTGCTGAGCAAAATTTGTGACTTTAATCTATATGGTACAGTTTGAGATTTAGTTTGTAATCCACATAGATTTCACACACACACATTACAGGGTTCAGAAACAGTTCAATTCTCCATGTCGTGCTCCTGTTTTCTACAACTTCCAACACTTCCAGAGACTAAGCAGATGAGTTCTTTAGGCAACAAACAGCCTTTATAGATAACATGAGACTTCTGTTTATAAGATTTCAGAGCAACAGATTGCTTTCCAGACTGATATTTCTTTTGCCTGCTGAACGCATTGCTTATTTTACAAACTGACAAGGAGGACAAATTATGATGATGTCTGCAGCAAATGACTTGCTCTGTATTGCTGTCCACAGGTCACTGACTCGGAGGATTTCCCAGGACTGAGACTAAAACGAAATAGCCTGTCTCAAATAGGAAACATTCAACATGCTCAAAAGGATGTATTACTTTTCAGGCCAGAAAGTCTGTGGACATCAACTTTTTCCCCTCAGCAGTTAACCATTGAAATACTGGTGCATTTCTTCTTTTTTTTTTTTTTTCATATTCTGAGAAAGCCTTCCCTAAAGAAGCCTGTTTACCTTGTGCTTCCTGTCTTGTAATTGTTGATAACCTTTTTTTATGGTCATAGCACTTAGGAAGGCCAACACCAAAAGTAATCCACTTGCTAAACTGGTGTTCACTCAAAATTAAGTGCATTTTCTACAACAATTTTCTTCTCCCTCCTCACAAGACATCACAGAAGTCAAATAAGTTATGTTGTCCAATTAAAATAGACATTCACAATTTCTTCTGCCTTTAATAAAATTAAAATAGGCAATAAATTTAAGGAGTTTTCTTTTTTAAATAACAACAAAATGCACGCATTCACCCCCCAAAAATCCCATGATATTTGCAACGAGAGATTCTCCCAAGTCAGATAGCTAGTTAAAAATTTGGCAATCTCAGACATTATGCAATACGTTGCAACCATCTATACAACTAATGGGATACCACCTCCCTGCATAAGGAAGGGATTTTCTATTCTCTGATGAAATGATAAAAGAAAGCAAGTCCAGCCTTCATAAACAGAGTTTAATAACTTTGGCAAGCTATTTAGTGAAAAACAAAACAAACAAGGGAAAATATTATTGGGGTTTTAATTAATTTACTGATCAGGACTATGTGGCTGGGGACTGTTCTTCTCAATTTACCTCCTAGGTAACAGGGGGAGTCACACTTCTTTAATCACTTTTCTCTTTTCTGCCTTCCACCTGTAAACTATGTGTAGGTTTGAGTTACACATAATTTTCCAGGACATACAGTCATCTCAGAATGTTCATATAACTTTTAGAGTTTTGACTTACAATACAGAAAGACCTTTGTGAGCAACAAAAAGGCTTTATACCTTCATTTTCATCACAGAACTGTGAAGAAAACCTTTTCACTCTCAAGAGATACAAAAGCATCAGTGATCTTGCACTCTCTTGTGTATTTTTGATGTTGGAAGCTGAAATATATTTTAAAGGGAGGAGGAGGATGACACTCAGAAAATAATTTCCCACCTCATTTCTGTTTAATATTTTTATGGAAATTATGTCAATATTTTACATGCAATGGCAATTCTCAAGTATTTAACATACAATCAGCATCAGCTAGCAGTCAGAGACAGGTCAGGTCAATAGAGTGTGATAAACCAGCACGCTGTAGGTGTGATTAAAGACAGGAAGAGCACGCAAAACAAATATAGGATGGACTTCTCTGTCAAGTAGGAGTATCATAATATGAAACTCTAATATTCTGCTACCTTGCCTTGCCAAAGATGGAATTTATCCAAGGGGTTTGATTTCAAAAAGACAGTAACATTGTATTAATTCCAGAAATAAAGGAAAAAAAAGAAAAGGAGTCAACACATCACTGGGGGAAAAAAATTATTGCCATCAAGATACTGAGCTATTCTGTACCTGCAGGATTGCTCTAACTTTGGAAGAAACTAAAAAGTGGAAAAGGCAGTAAAAATAAAATAAGCAAAATTAACATTTAGATATGCATTTGTAACATGAAAAATGAAACAAACTTGTAAGGCAGTCTTTCCTCTTGCAACAAAAATAATAAATAGGCAGTTTAGGAGCAAACACAGCTATACAATTCTAATACCAGTGAATACTGAATGGCCGCTGCACAAAGTGCACTGAGTTATTAATTCTCGATTACCTCTACATGATACCTGTTATTCAAAGGCACAAACTACAGGTTACACCACATCAACAAAAAACATTTAAGAAAGAAAGTGAAAAAAATGTTTTGAAAGTGAGTCTCCCAGAGCATGTTACTGCATAGTGTATCAAACTAAGAGACAGCTTCAAACTATGAGACTTTCAAATGCTGTATTCTGAATTCCATACTCTGAATTCTCTCATTCCATTCAGTCATCAACAAAGTAATCAGGATGTCTAATTCATTACTTTTATACAGCTGTTTGAACTACTCTAAGAGGCAGAAGGATTCTAACTGTTAGATGATTATCATAACACTAAAGTAAGAAGGCACAAACTTGGTATCAGTGGTGAAAGGGAAACACAACTGCAAGTGCCACACCTTGTGTATGAAGAATTTTAAAATGTGGTTCTTTGTATGTGTACATGAGGATTCAGGTAAATTATTCCATCACCATTTCCAATCTGTGCTTGAACAGCTCTTAAAAAAACACGTAAATGACCAGTAGTGAAGGAAAAATTAGACTGTCACCTACATTTAATGTCTTATGAAGTAGGGGCATTTACTCCTTTAAAGAATGCAAGCATCAATTCTATCAGGGACAGTTCATAGCCCTTTGTGAAGAAAGTGGTCTAGCAGTATAATACAGGATCCTTTTTAAAGAAGTTCGGATACATCTTTTACTGTACCTAGAAACTGGAAATAATTTATTCTGACAGAAGCATTTAAATTTCCAGTACAGTTACTAGTGGTAGGTACCTATGGAGATATCCAGAAGGAGATTTGGTCTGCCTAATTTAGAGAGTCAGACATAGGAGTATCTTCTGCTATTGCAAGATTTTCTAAAATTAGGAAGGCTTTAACTGGTTACTAGAAGCTCCAAGTAATGTCCATTATTTTCAGAAGTGGTAGCTTTTTGAGATTGTCTTCTGAAAGAAGAAGCACACTGTAATGACTGAGGTCAAATTGCCTGTAATCACAGCTCCAAAATACCATACTTACTTCATAACATTAGTATTTGTACTTGTAGGAACAATAAATTAATCATGTTTTTAAATTATTGGGGAAGAAAGAAAAATAATTACCATTATTATTCCTGCCATATGCAACTGACTTCCCTTATCTTGATTGCCTATTAGAGTGATAGTTGCAGATTGCGGTACATAAAGGAATATGCACTGAACCCATTATTTGCCTGCCGTGAAGACAAATGAATGAAGAAGATCCCATCATTTAAAACTCTCCAAAACACCAGTCTGTACAAGTAAGGATTTTTATAGAAGAAGGTGACTTTGTCAAGCCATATTCAGCTCTGACTGGTTCAGCAGAGATTATGTCAGTTCCTCTAATTGCACTTTGTTGCTGTGAATACGAACCTGTGGAGTGCAGAGCACAGATTACAGCACGGGGTCTGATGGAATCAAAAAGTTCTACTGATTTTTTGGTAAATCCACTATTTACAGAAAAAGGAGGTTACTGGGAGCCTCTCACAAAGGAGAACTGCCCAGAAACCACAGCCTACTGAAAAGAGATAATGTCACTTACAAAACTAGTTTGATTTCAGGTGTTAAAAATTTCTAACAGGAGAGAACCTGGAAAACAGACCATGTTTAAGCATTTTATACTTACATATTTTAAAGCTGATTATTTGCTTGGGATTTTTATGCATTTGCATATCTAACTGGCAAGAACAGAGGAGATACTAAAAGAAATCTCTTCTGCATGTAGGGCAGAATGATCTTGGTCTGTTTTCTTATGTACACATTAAATATAAGCAGGAAGGGATCTCAAAGATGTCTGTTCTTCTTTTGGTATTTGATAATATTTAGTCATTTTTAAGATAAATATGTTCTGTCTGATTTTCTGAGAGCTCACTGCATCCTCCTTTAAATGGGCTGTCCCTTTAAATCTCAAAATAATCAGTTACTTCTTGCCTTCTTGTTGGAAATCTTGAAAGGAAGAAGGGAAGTTCAATGCAATTGCTGATAAAAGTGATCATCTGCTTTGAAAGCAAAGAGAAAATAAGGTTTCATAAAACTACGAAGCTTTCAAACAGAGTTTTTATACTCTGGATTTGCTAGAAAGAGTTACTTTTTCTGGTCTGGAAGGACAAAATGTATTCAGGAGATGCTTTTCAATTTATCTTAAATGATGTATTCTAAATGCAAAATTGGCCACCATCTTCAAAGTAGTCCTTTTATAGTTTAATCATATCTTTTTAACAATTGGACAATCATATAACCATAAAATGAAATATGTGTGTATATGTAATATTTCTCTTTAGAAAATGGTACATTTCTAATTTGTGTGTTCAAATTGACTATCTCTTGGAAGGGGCTCAGAAACGTGACACAAGGGTGAAATCCTTCAGAACAGACACCTAACTGCAGGTGTCTACGGTATAGATGCCAACACGTGGGCAATGTACCCAAACTTCTTCCATATTGTGCAAGACTAAAGCATTGTCCATCTTATCCTGAAGCATACATTTACCCGGGGCTGAATGAACAGCTCTCTAAGGTCCATGGAGCAGATCTGTACAAAAGAGAAGCTTAAACACCAAAATACAGGTGTCTGATTAAAGAACTGAACTCCACCCCTGCTACAAAAAAATGTCATAGGTTGTCACTGCTTAAATTGCATTTCAGGGCATTTCACCATTTTTACTGTGAAAAGTACTAGAAGCAAAGCTTCTGAGTCTTTGTGCACATTGATATTTACTAAGTGGCAGAGACTGTTCAGTCCTGAAGGCCTCGGTACCATCGCAGGCAGTACAAGCAAAAGAAAATCAGGCTATACTTACTGTGTGTACACAGAGCTCTGACTATGACTGGGAAGGAGGGACCATATCTTATCATGACAGCATGAGACAGAAAGAAATGTTACTTTGATACCCCTAATCTTTAAATGTTTAAAAGCTGATGTGAAAAGTCAAATAAACCTAAATTATCGCTCTCATTTCCTTTTTCCCAATATTGGGAGCAAACAGGTGCATACAAAGCAAAACTAAATAAAAAAATTTACTTGTTTAGTAAGGTTAGAGCAACATGGGATTTGTATAAAAATATATATAATTGCTTCCATAAATAGCAAGGTATATACCAACCTGCCAATCCATGTCACCATAAAGCTGAATTAAAGTACATAAACTTTTATAAATTCCAGGAATGATTGGTTCTGAAAAGCATGACAAATTTTTTGTTTATGTCAAATTAGCTATTTAAAATTTTGAAGTTCAAAGTATTACTGCTTGAATAGAGTGCTAGACTTAAGTATAACTCTGTCTAAATTTGAGGCGACACCAGAATCCATTAAGCTCCTCTTATTTACTTGTCCATCATAAGCTTAATATGTGATTCATCCTTTTCTTATCAAAAAGGACAAAAAGGTGTTCTTTTGTATTTGAATCTCTTATTTGCACTCCTCATCCTCCTTTCCTAAGCAGTAAATGGTAGAGAAGAAAGCTTTTTCTGCAGTTTCTTCAGGTTTTTTTTTTTTCTGAGGAAAAGCTGTTAAATGTCAGGTCTCTAAGGAATTTTATGCTCTTTATCCCTTGACCCTATTTTCATACTCAGAGCTACAAGAAAAGAAGCTATCCCACAGAAAGATAACATATTTGGAGCTTAGTAAGAATTTCAGTATGTAAATTGTATGTCCTTTTCCTCAAGACCCACTTGACTCTTTTGGGAAAAGGGAAAGTAAGCTCTCAAAATGAAGTACTTTATAATGGAAATATTCTCTTCCACTCTTTCAGATACTCCCTCGAGGAGAAAACAACACAGTTCTTAGTCTCTAGAGGAAAACAGCACTATAAAATATACGGTGCAGATTTAATATCAAAGGATGAGGGCATTTCTGATAGATGAAAGACCTTGGGACTTACCCAGTAAGATTTGCAAAGTTTATACTTGCATACTGTTTTGTAGCTCTTGATTAAGCCATAGCATCTCTTTGAATGGAAAACTGCATTCATTTTACCACCACTGTAGTCATCATTTTAGTAAAGAAGAGAGAAAAAAGCATGCTAAAATTGGAGGGATACAAAAGATATTTCTTTTAAGAAGGAAGGAAAAATGATGGCCTTTGAGCTTCAATCTTGATGGCACTTCTCCCAGAAAACACTACTACTGATGGAAAAGAAGTTTTTCTGTTTGTTTCTCTTTTTTTCCCTATTTCGCCACTCTTTCTTTTGTTGTCAGAGAAGAGCTATTGTTCACAAATTGAAATATAAGAACTAGAGGATTTACTTTGTAAATATTAATATCAGTAATATTTAAACTCCAGAAACCATGTGGGAAACTGCATTTAAAAGCTATTAAAAGATGTAGACAAAAAAATTAAAGCAAGCCCTCAGATGGAACTAAATGCACTAGGTAAGGCAAAGACATGTAATATCTCTAATTCTCATGCTGGGGAATGAGGCAGAGAAAGGGAACAGAGGCCATAAAGGTGCCAAGCGTGTGTGCTCTCCCTTTACCAGTGCAGGTGAGAGGATACTGGGTTAGATCGGTCACTTGACAAGAAATGCCAGTAGAACATTTCTTGTCACCAAGTCTTCAGATCAGAGTGAAAACTTAAATCTTGAAACTGAAATACAGAGCTGTTAGCAAAATAACTGCTGGCTTCAACAGAATCAGGCTTTTGTCCTGTAGTTCTGGCTATCTGTGCATATAAATACAGCATGTAACCAAAGATACCTGTAATCCTGTAAAGTTATTACAATACTTTATTGTGTGGTACCATATTAGAATTGACTGCCTTGTAAGCCTTAAACTAAGTAAGTCACAGATATGTATATCAGGTAATGCACACCAACTCCTTTAGCAAGCACGTGATTTTCATTCACACTTCCTAGTTTTTTATCTGGCATCTAAACAAAAAACCTTGCAGCAATATTAGTTATGAAAGAACACAGATTTAGTAAAGAGGGAAGAGGGAAATTATGTTTTATTTTTATTTAAACATATGCACCCAGTTAATATACCTAAATCAAACTGTTTGTGCTTCTGTACACTTACTGCGATGCAGAGCTGTGGTACTTGCAGGTACAGATGGCCCAGCTGCCAGTCTCACTTCCTACACTTATCTACCATATGCAAGCTTTTTAACTAAATCATTTTTAATAACTGAAGTGAGACAGCAACTGGTGTTTCGCCGTTGATGTGCATTCAGCAGTAACTTGAATTAACAATTAACCTTTAATGTACAATAAATTAATGCAGTCATTAGTAGAGTGGTAGTTAGTATTATACTGTATCTATGGGAAAAAGCAGCTTACCTGAATAATATGTTTCAGCTTGTCAATAATTCGACTTATTACAGGATCTGTTCCCTTCACTTTTACTTCTGGATTTGCAGACTGAGCTTTGATTCCACTGCCAACCACACGACGTGTATAGCTAGTTTAATACAGAAACACACAGAAAAATGGTTTAATAACTTATTCTACTCTCACAGAGTCATCTTTTAGTTTGTATTACCTCTCATGGCACCAATATTCCACTTTAATGAGATGTATTAATTTTGTGCACATCTTTTTGACAAAAAAAAAAGAAATATAGCATAAGATAATTACTACATTCCACAAAGTTCTGTTATTTATTATAGCTTTAAGTTTGTACAGTCTCTAATAAGGAAAGTTATCTACATTTTGAACCACAAAACATTGCGCCCTATGAATGGCTTTTTTGTGTCTGTGCAAAAAGACTGTTCTCCATCTTAGTTTTGCTAAATATGAACTCCAGGATGATTGCCTAAATGTGTCACATTTCAGTTTTAAAACAAACTCCAGGTTCTACACACACTGCATGTTCAGAACTAAACCTGAAGTTTCCTAGTGGTTTTGTGAGTGCACATGCAGACAGAGTACTTGTTGCAGGACAACAGTCAAATTGTGCATGAATTATTTAGCATTACATAAATTATGTAAGTACAGAGGCCAAAATGTACTTAATATATAGATACGCAAAAAAGAAATAGAAACCAGATATATGATGATTCCAGAAAGAACTGCTGTTGTAATCAGAACATTGTTTCTAATACATCAAAATTCAAAATATAGAAACTAAACAACCTAGCAGAATTCTGTGGCTTATTAAGATGCAATTCTTCATTCAACTTACCGTGTTATATGTAATACTCAAGTTATGCAAGAAAAACTGAATATCCACCTTCTCATCACAGATATTGTACAGTATGCAAATACCCTCCATATGTTAGATTTTGCTTGCATACTCTGTAAGAGGATAGTTCTATACATCTCTGTCTCAAAAGTATTTTGCCAGCTGTTACGCTGTCAGAAAAAGAAAGGAAATAACCTTAACAGAAGTGGAGTAAAGAAAAGTCTAATTCCTGCCCGTTAGATTCGCATATGAGCATAGACAACACAGCATATTCTAATTTTGATGATTTTTTTTAAATGAAAAACATTACACGTTCTCTTAACTCTGCAGAAAATCTGCCAAACAATGTATGTAGTTCAGTAAAACAAGGTTGCCACATAACAATAATATTTTGTCTTTGATCTTTTCTTGAATATCACCTTCAATGAAATTTAGGATATTCCTAAGGAAATGCACACATTGAATATATGAATGCTCACAGTCTTCAAAAAGTGTTATTTTGTTTTATAGCAGACAGCTTTTTGTGCTGTCTTGTGGCAATGAAGCTATTTGGCACCTTGAAGTGATGGGGGAAAGCTTTGTATAGGGGTGTATAAAAAATCCACAGCCTGCTTGCTAGTGGATGATTGTTTAATGCAGCAATTTGAGAAGGATCAACAAATCTTTGCGTAGTTCTTAGTTGAAAAAGAAAAGCAAACGTAAAAACCTTCACCAAAAAAATCCTTTGACAGTCATTTGTCTGAGTCAAAATATAAATCAATAAGGAATTCATTCCAGCTGCACAATGCTGCACTCACCAGAAAGACAACTGGTTTAACTCAACATGCTGGTTTAATGCAACACAGAAATTTCTCTTCATACCGTAACATTATAAAAAGTCTTGAAGGTTATGGCTATCCTTTCTGTGCAGTGCTCTTGTTTTCTGTTGCACAGCATGCAAAATCTCTGTTCTCACTTTCTGTCACTCAGAATTCTTCAATTAACACTTTTTTTTTTTTTTTTACATGCTGCAAACCCAACTATTACGCATTCACCTGTGAATTGCATAACTTTGAAAAAGACTAGCCTTTCTCCTTTTTTAATTCAATTGATGATACTCATTTCTCTAACCATGCAGGAAGAAATCAATCACACAGAAGTTGAGATTTCCCTAGGCTCCAATTTTATCAATTTAGCTCACCTGGGAATTATTTGGTAATGATTCATTCAAGACTGACCATCATTTCTTTTTCAGCTATTTCTACACTGAATCCACAGCTTTGCACAGCTGGTATGTGCAATAGGACTAACTCATTTCTTTTATATGACTGAAAGTAGCTAGGAAAGTCGTGCTGTCTGGTGAGTGGACCTGATATTAGGAGTTCCAATTATGTTCCCCAACCTCTTCAGAGCTGACATTTTCTGAATTCCTTTTCAGCTGTGGTTCATAAGGAACTGTTGGATTTACTCACCAGTAAAAAGTGTTAACAATTAATTTGGTTTTCTCTCTCTCCCACTTCTACTCATTCTCTTATAATGATTAATTTTCATATTCTCATAAGCAAAAATACATATACATCTGCTCTCAAGATAGAGGAACTCTATTATCTATTAATTTTTCTTGTATTGGAAATCCCAACCCATATTAAATCTACTTCCACTGCAAGGTGATCTGGATTTGGTGAACTGACATAAAAACTATCATTTAACTTTGAGTCTGTTGTAATTACATGTTCTGACAAGTCATAAAGCAGATTGAAAACCTTTTTTCTTTCTTCAGGTGTATAACAAGGCATTGACAAAAGCTTATGAAGTATTGCTTTATTGATTATTATCATAAAAATAAGATTATGGAAGTCAGCCTCTTTTTGTTTAATCTATTCTTTGCTCCTTGAAATGGTATCTTTTGCGTACAAAAGTTATAAATTACTTACATGTTGTTGTTTCATATTCCACGTATCATTGTGCTTCATTAACAAATGTCTATAAATCTAACATCTTCAAACATACTAATGTAAACTAAATGATCTATCAAAGCTAAAGAGCCTATCGGGAATCTGAGCATGGTGCACAAAACTTCATCCCTGTAGACTTACATTTACATGCAGAATATGTTTCCCTTTAGTTGGAGGAGGGGAGGAAATGTAAAAATCTCAGACTCTTGCTTTGAGAGGCTTCATTTATTAGAAAGTTTTAATACAGCATTAATCACTTGCTGTTTCTCTAAGTACTAATGTACAAGTAATGGCAAAAACATTTTAAGGATCCCCATAGAGGTAGTCTGACTTGAGCAAGTGTTGCTCAGATTTGAATCCTGGGGAAAAAAAATGACAAATTTCTTGCTAGAGAAGTAATAGACCCGCCATCTGTGCTCATTTCTGTACAAGCATGGTAATGTATCACATCGCTTTAATAAGCAGACTTGGTCCCCAAGTACTATTCATTTTCATCAACATTGGAAAAAAAACAAGCGCCAATACATTTGTATTCTATAAACATGTTTTAAAGTGATGAACAACAAGGTACCCATTTCCTGAGCTCAATATATGAATATTCATATAAATTACCTATTACTCTCTATTGTATCTATGAATAGAGTTGGTGGGGTTTACATTTCATTCTATCAAGATCTCTGATAAAAGAGAGGATCATGCTTTATTGGCTATCACCATTTTCTTGGTATGTGCAATTAATTCATGTAAGAATGAGCCATTTTGGACATGGTGCTTAAGGCAGATCCGTATCTCTATATCCTTCCAGCACAAAATAATCTGCATTATATTGCGATGACAACAACTACTGATACATCATATTTATTGCTATGATTTTCCCTGTCAAGCTCCTTTTAGGCAATTGGACCATGCTTCAAGTGGGAGATTAAAGCAACGAAAGGTGTATCACTATAGCAAAGGCTATTCTGCAGAACATCCCTAAGTGTCCTGGCAGTCAAGCCTCTCTCAAAAGACCTGGTGATGTTCTACACTTCAGCAAGTTTAGCTGGTCATTCCATCCTGATGTATTTCTTTCAACTGCTACTATCACCTTCTATCACTGCCTTCTTCTGGTACTAACAGTATTTTCCAGAGCTCAGTATTGTGCTCTGTCCTGTTTAACATCTTTATCAGTGGTTTGAGTATTGATCTGCTGGAGGATAGCAAGGGTACACATAGAGATCTGGACAGACTGGACCACTGGGCTGAGGTCAACTGCATGAGGTTCAATAAGACCAAGTGCCAGGTCCTGAACTTGGTTTGCAACAACCTCAAGCAGCGCTACAGGCCTGGGGCAGACTGGCTTGAGAGTTGTTCAGCAAAAAGGGACTTGGGTTGCCGGTCAACAGCTGGCTGGGTATGAGCCAGCAGTGTGCCAAGATGGCCAATGACACTGGGCTGTTTCAAGAATAGTGTGGCCAGCAGGACCAGGGCAGTGATTGTCCATCTGTACTCAGAAGTGGTGAGACTGCACCTCTAGTACTGTGTTTAGTTTTGGGCCACTCACTTCAAAAAGGACATTGAGGAGCTGGAGTGTGTCCAGAGAAGGGCAACAAAGCTTGTGAAGGGTCTAGAAAACATGTCCTCTAAGGAGCAGCTGATGGAACTGGAGCTTAGTCTGGAGAAAAGGAGGCCCAGAGGGGACCTCACTGCTATCTACAACTATCTGAAAGAAAGCTGCAGTTATGTGCTTGATGGTTGGACTAGATGGTCTTGAAGGTCTCTTCCAACCTTGATGATGATTCTGTGTGATTCTTGGGCTTTTCAGTGTTTGGATTAATTGACACTATCAAGAGCTACTCACGAATCTCTATGGTAAGTTGTGGACTTCCAGGGTCATGACACTGAGACAACTGTTCTGATTGTGAAGGGCTTAATCACTGGGGTGCATTGCCTTACCTCTGAAATACTCGTGTGTATCAGGTTACACAGTTGTAGGAGGTTTATTTGGGTATTTGCACCAGCTGTGCATAGACACTGCCTGACAAAGCTCATTTTGTTCATCACTTTGTGGCAACAGGATTCCCATCTCCATTTTCAGTATTTCATGTAAAATGAAATCTTAACTGATAGCATCTCAGTAAACTCCATGACAGGATACAGACAACCACCACTAACTCCTCATCTGGTAAAAATGGAGAAGTGTCTCCACTGACTTAAGTTTCTGCATTTGAAACCAGTTTGGTGTAAATGATGCAATGCTCACTTCCATCTGACTGTTTGAAGTAAGCACTGAAATCCTAGGGAAATAGTTTGAAAGCAGGTGTCTACTTCCTGTGGGTGCTTTGGGAAAGTCCAGACATTAAGAATATAATGTACAAGAGACCAAATAACTTTTTTAAAAGTATATTTATTTACTGTATTTGCTTTCCTTTTTTCATCTCTTTTAACTGACATTGATACAGTAACTAAGCCACAACTTTTGCAATGTGTTCCTCCCTTTATTAAATGGATTTTCTTATTTGCATTCTCTGGTTTATAAAAGTAAGCATTCATGTACTGGCATTGCTAAGGGATTTGCTTTGTTCAGCTTCTCATGCTAACTGAATTCTAAATTACCCCAGAACTTAAGTTGCTGGCATTTACAAGTTTCAAGCAAGCACCTGTATTTATATAGTCTCTCCATGTTTAAGAATGGCAAAACAGCACAGTGTGCCCACTACATTTTGTTTTATTTCAGACACGGGATATGATTTTTAATAACTTTTTCTCAGCTTGCTTGCTTGATGATTGCTGGTAATTGATGGTTTACACCTGCTATTGCCTGCATTTTCATCACTGCTGGGCATTTCAAAATTCTGAGTAACTGTTAATTGAGAAATTAACAATTACTTGAATACCAGTAAAAAAGTAAACATATGCAAATGAGTAAGAGTGTTTAGTGATGCAAAATTTAATGAGTAAAGATGAGCAAGTCAAAGAATCACTGCAGTCATAAAAAGTGCCCGAAACTTGGACAGGAGTGTTGGCTGTTTTTTAGTATTATGTAGTGTTTTTAAGGGTAGATACTGAAATGAGTCTCAGAAAGTTTGTTCAAAATATTTTTCACCTAGCTATCAGAGACAGTATTTGTAATAATTCTAGGACAGACCCCATTTGTCCTAGACTTTTTCAATACTTTTTAATTGACCAAAATCCCATTTAAAATTAAATAAAATGTCTTTGAATTTTTCAATGAGAATTTATTTTTAGATCTGTAATTTGGTATATATTTGAAAAAATCTGATTGCATATGCACCTGTTAAATTTAGAGAAAATATGAATAGTGAAAAACAATTCAGTAAAACTTGTATTATTTGTGCATCATAAAAAAGACCACACCTGTTTTGATAAAGGAAAAAAAGTGGCAAATCAGCCTTTGGACCTTTTTACACTTGAAAACTAAATGACATGTCTTTGGAATATTCTATTTAAAATAGGCATTTCATTTAAAAGTTCCTTATCTGGGACAATGTTCACTGGAGTATGATAAACAACACTAAAGTGTGCAATAAAATATTATAGAGCCTTTCAGACCACCTCTTTCAATGAATTTCTAGGTGTGGCCCAGACTTTTTTTTTTTGTATTTTGTACAAAACTTCTCATCATCAATAATTTCCATTATTTTCTAATAATACAAAGCTCTTTTGAGCTCTTCTCAAACTGATAAACCCCCCCAAATTCCATCATGATCTTAATTTGAACATGAAAATTTTTGAGAGGATTTTATATGTAGTGTTCGGAAGTCAGATCATAATTTTGACATTATGTGTGTCTTCCAAAAATAAGTTCTTAATAAGCAATACAAAGTGCTAATGCAATAAATTGATGTCCTGAAGGCTTACTTAGTCAGACAGGTTTCCCCATGGAGATGTCCAAAAGTAAAACTTCTTTACAGGTGTTATGTTTGGAACATGTATTTACAAGGATTGTATTACACTTCATGTGAAATTTAGTGCAGGATGTCCGTGTTTTAAGTCAGACTATCCTTTTAGCAAAGAATGAAACTTCTATTAAAAGCTAAATTTTCTGCTTCAGAAGAAATGCTATAACCCACATACTGAAAAATCATTCTTTAAAGCTTTCTTCTGGTACAACAAATAAATTCTGATCACACTTAAAAATCAAATAGTAGCACAGTTGTGAGAGTTTTGAAATACAACTAATTTTCATTAATCTGCTTTAACTTGTTACGGTAATCTATCTCGGGCTAAGGTTATAGACATTGTTTTTAAAATACTATTTTTTCCTACTGATTTTCCTTATTCTTTTTCTTGGGGATCCTCTGAACGAATTAGTCCACATTAGCTGAAAGAATTCTGGAACAATTCTGCTTCGAATGTTATGAAACCTTAAATACATCTCCCTGGAACTGCTGTTATTTCCTACTGTAAAGAAAATTTCTTTACCATGTTTCCAACATCAGAGAATTTTGTTTTGCTTTACTTCAAAATTTAATCTTTATACCATTTCAAGAACTTTTGAAGAATTCTCACTCAAAAGTTTCCATGGAAACTAGTCTTCTTGTCAATTAATGGTAATCACTGTAATTCCTATCTATGTGTACACATCTTAGCAGTATGTTGCTAATTGCTGAACAGAGATGCTATTCTTTTATGTGATGCAAAATGAATGTTACAAAAAAGCAAGACAAAACATGCCTGTAATACACCTTAACAAATTAATGCGTTCTAGTAATTGCAAGTTCTGTCAAACAGAAAAGAACTGAAGAGGAGCTTTGAGACATATATTTCATTTAAACTAGATGCCTTGGGTAAGTCACATGTTTAAAATTGAGAAAATAAATTCTTATTACATTAGAAAATAACTAAACAGCAGACATATGCAAGTGCACTAAATCTAGATAAATGAGAACAACAATATCTCCTTCTTCGTGTAGTATTCTGGAAATCTTCTAACAACTGTAATAATTCTACTGTACCTTCATTTAATGGAGCAAGGAAATGAGAGATATTAATTATCATAAACAAGCACATAAATGTTTATAGTAAATAGCTGGTGAAACAAAGGAATTACCTTGGAAAAACAATTCAAACAAATTGGAAACACAAAACTGTCAAGCCTAATTAGTCTAAAATTGAGAAACCGTCTTCTCCTATAGGACACTAAAATAGCTCTGCTTGGAAATGGTAAAAGGGTCATGTAACAGTGCCGTTACGTAGGATACCAAACCTTGAAGGCAGAAGTATGACATTTTATATTTTGTCCAACATAATGCTTCAGTGCACAAACCAAAGTATCCTCTAGGAACTTGCAATGCACTTGGTAATTTTGGGACTGATACCTGACACAGTTAATACTTATATCACAGCCCATAGGGACTACACCACTACAAATCAGAGTCAAAGGTGCACTCTCACAATCCATTCTTTGTTATTGAGTGGTTTGGGTTTTTTTCCTGAAGTAATTTATGGAAAATTAGCACAAAATGACAGTTAAGTTATGGTGAAGGACTTTCAAGCAGATAATTAACCTGAATATGATTACTGACAAAAGAAAACAAGGTCATTCAGCAAATAAAGGTCATATAGAAGGATCAACCCAAGCCACTGTGCAATGTTAAGAGAGAAAAGCTATTTCAGCAAATTCACTGACATGAGCCACTTGATAGAATTTTTTCCTGTTTATTCTGAAGAATGAAATCACGTGTGCTGTAAAAACTGCTTTTTACTGTCCTTCTCTGTTGTCTCAGTACACTCCGAGTTAGTAAAAGGTTGGTGAATTATTAATAAATCATTGTAAGTGGCCAATCCATCTCCATGGCTTTGGATTCATTGTATCTTCCGAATTTCTCTGAATGTGTATGAATAATGATGCAAACAAGGAATCAATGACACGTATCCAGTAGATGATGCTTTTCATCTTAAATGTTTTTTGAAACATATGAGCTTAATAGTAATTGTGTGTGGTGGAGGGGGTTGTTTGGATGTTGGTTGTGGTTTTGGTTTTGCTGGTTTGTTTCTTTTTTCTCCCAAATAAAACACTTTAAAATTATCTGTTCCCATTGTCAATATTATCAAATCCTAAAGAATATAACATTTTCTTGAGGAGATATAGGATGCATCATTCAAATCAGTTTTACACTTAGAGATGCATGCTTACTTCATATACATCTGTGTGAAAGGAAAATCCAGCTGTATTGCTCTACAATCTGGGTTGGAAAACAGTTTTCTCAGCAATTAGAAGTTTTTTCAGCAGTTAATCCATGACTTTTTTATTTTTTTCATATCACAGCTTTATATTCACAGTATCTTTGCTGGAAGCATGTGCATTACCTGATTTGCAAACTACCTGCATTGCCTGTTCTCAGAGCGCAGTGAATAACTCATATGAAGAACAAACACAGAGCTATGTGTCAGAAGCTCTACAGCGTGCTGCATTTTGTTAAATAATAGAAACAAGCATTACAGTATAATGCCAGTTATATGCTAGTGTTACTTAATCTTTATGGGAAATTAAGTGTTTCCTAGAATCCTGTATTTAAGCAATTACAGTTAAGTAGGTTTCATTCTCTGCTGGTCCTTAACTAACCTTATACCAAAGACAAGTACAGTTACCTTAACCTTTCATGCTTTTCACCCTCCATGAGAGGCATGATGAATAATTTTTGAATTACTTCAAGAAAAGTCACAAAGAATATGGGCTTTAAATCAATTCATATTCAAAGATAGTGGCATATGCATGAAGAGCTCCAATTTCAGAAGCCACTAGGAGCAGAGTAATTAACTGAACTTCTGTTCTGAGTAATGAATTTCTGGAGAAGGCTGAAGGATTGTCTGTGAACCCACTAGGTAGTTATTTGAACTGGCCTATTAAGACTTCTGTCTTTCATTTCAAATTCTGTTAGACAAAATTATATCAGTATCACAAAAGCATATTTTAGATGCACATTTTTAATATCTGACAGAACAGGAATAATGCAAATACTATATACAAAGCAGATCATGGTACAAGGGACATAAGAAGGGATAAAAACACATTCAAGGATCTTTCAGTGTTGTCTGCAACATTTCAGCACAATGTTTCTTGCATTCATGTGTCATGTAGTGCTGTCTTTTAATCTTTCTTTAAAAAGATGAACTCATTCCTTACCCTTTGTGGGTACAATCAATAAATATATGAGCTAAGAAAGCTGACACAGAAAATATTTAAGTGTTTAAAGATCTAGATTGTACTGGAGGCTTAAGAGCTTTAATAAACTCTTGGGTTTCCCTTGCTTCCCAATCATCCCTTCTTGTGTCTTTTACAAATTTCACGCATGACATTCAGTTACTGCCTTCTTTTACTGATAAATGAGTGGAGGTAAATACATTTATTTTCTCTTCAGTTCACAGAGGTTCACAGGACAACAGTATTAAAAATATTTTTACCAAATTACAGGAAGATCATATTTCCAGGTCTTAATAAAAATAATTGCTTCAGTTTTGTTGTCCCATGAATCACTGTAATTCTTCTTTGTTTGGCCTCATTGTGACAAAATTACAATGAAAATGTGGCAGTGACTTATTTTTACCTTCTTCCCACCCATCCAAATCTTAATTAAATAGATTCTTTAGACAAATATCACTTAGTTTTCCCGTGGGAATGCCCCCCAGAAGAAGGAAGAACACACAATTATTAGCAACTGTACTCCATTTACCTATCTTTACCTATTTAAAAATTAGACATCTATTGCCTAGGTATCTATTACCTACAGAGTATGGAAATAGAAATAAAAGAGAGAGAAGGGCCTCTTGTGGGAAATACAGCACCTAGTGAAAGATTAAATGATGACTTGCCCTTTACACTGGACAACCAGTCTAGACATAATACTGAACTTTTAAATAAGTGAACTGAAATTACATTGCATTAGCCTTGGGGTACTCATTGCCAAAGTCATAAGCTTCTCGAAGCTAACCTATTATTCTATCTGGTTTTCAGTTTTCCATTTGTAAAGTCATCACAATTCTTACTTGTATCATGGAAGATACTATGAAAAGACAAGAGTTAAATATGATGTGTCTAGCTATTTCGGTGATGGAAACTATATACCTGAGCATCAATAACATGCTTGGCTTAAGTCAAAGAACTTGGCTTTTTTTCTGGAAGATGCAGTTCAGTGCCTTCTAGAAAACAGTGCAGCTAATGACAAGCTTTTATCCTGCCTTTTGTTCCTAAAGAAGCTCAAAGTATTTAATTTACTGAAATATTCAGTAGAAACAGACAAATTGAAGGACAAGACTTACAAGAAATTTATACAGATTAAAATGGATTGCTGGAAGCAAGGAAAAGAAGGGTTCCACTTTATTCCCTTGGGATCAGAAGCAGAGGAAGTCTATTGTCTGTTGTAAGTTTGGAAGCTCTGTGTGACTGCTTAATATGCAGTCTGAAGTGAGAATCAATCTAGATAAGGCTATTCTCAGAGATTTGATTTTTAACTTCACTTGTGATATTGCCTTGGTTACAGAAATTAATGTCAAGTAGGCAACAAGGAGTTCAAGGATAATGTAAGTCAAACAGGCTATCTTCCCTATGGGAAATGTTGTCAAAGAAAGACAAGAAAATGGAGTCAAAGTTTTGCCAAAAAGTTTTCTTCAGGGAAACTGCACCTTACAGCTAGTATTGCATGACTGAAAATATTAAATGAACCTTGTGTTGCAAAAATATACATAACTTCTGCGTATAGTTACATATTTGTATCTATGTATATATATGTATACGTATGGACATGTACATTTCTGTTATGATCCAGATACTGAGACAAACTCAAGTATCTCCTTCCATATCATGAAATGATCAGAATGTTTATGAACAATGGCTGGATTTTAAAAGCATTGTAATAGCAAGGACTTTCACTGAGAGAAAAAAAAATGCTTCAGTATCATGGAATTTGGAAAAGTAGGGGGGTTGTGTCTCTATGTATTTGTGATTAAACATTGAACAATCAACAGGAAAATAGGTCTTCACACTGCAAGAGTGTTGCAGGGACATTTTAGTTATATGTTTTAGGTCACTGGCTGATGTCAGTAAAACCACAGCCTAATTTCTTATGCAAAATCTCTGGAGGGACAGCAGTTTAAGAAAGCAGCAGTCACAGGAATTAGTATGTTTCTTGAGCTAAACAGTTTGTTTTTATCATTTTGTGTTTATCAATATACATAAATTTCAAGCCACCTTAAAAATATTTCTCTTCAGTGGGTGGTTTTTTATTAATTCTATCAATTCTGTGAAGTTTATCTCATTGTCAACCAAGACGATTAAACATAATGATTCAGGTGACTGATGTGCCTAAGATTTATTTCATGTTGTAACACAAGAAGGAGCTGGTAGCAGGAAATTCTCTTCTCTGTTGACATCGATAGGTCAATCACTTATAGGCTGATTTGGTCAGAGAGAAAAAAGACTGTGCTTTATTGTTAACACTGGGGGAGGAAATGAAGAAAGATAAAAGTTCCCATACCTTTATACAAAAGTATGTATTCTTTGTTTTACAGTTACTGCATAAAATGATGAAATATGCATGACAGCAGAAACTGTGATATCTAATTCCTAGCAAACCATTCTCATCACTGGTCATTCTTGCAGTGTTTTTTTTCAACTCATGAATCTCAAATTAGTCCATACAGTCTGAAGAAATATCAGAGGGATAGACTAAGAACTGTGTTTGCTGATGCCTGCAATGGCCTGTATCCCTCTGGGTTGTGAGATGAGCAGTGGCCCTGAACTCTCAGTCATTAGAAATGAACCTACTCCCAACCCTGCTAGTGTGGTTCTAACTGCTGAATTAAAGGAAGCAGGATGCTATCTCCAGTTTTTGTTGTTTTGCTGTTTTGTTTGTTTGTTTAGGGTTTTTGTGGTTTGGTGGTTTTTTTAATGCATTCTAATCAGTTATACACGCTCTGATAACACTTAACAGATTGCATATTGCATATAAAACAGTCAAATCATTTAAATTGTGAAGCCCAAAGAGGTTGGTGCTTGAGCTGTAATTCAGTTGTTCCACACTCTTATTCCTGAAATAGGTTTTTAATAGTCAAGGATGAAAGAGAACTTGGCAAACAGAGGAAGTGTCATATAAAGGCAAGCAATAAATAGATGGAGCAGCATGAATAGCCATGCAAACTTTCGATGTACAGAGGGTGGTGCTTTCTTCTTTAAATATGGTGCTACTGACAATTATCTCCCCTCTCTAGGTGCTAGAACTATTGTATAAGTGGGTCTTAGTCCTAACATCTCAAGGCCATTCTTCAGACTGTGGGGTTTTGCCCCTGATTTTGTATTTTCTTTAGGAAACTCTAGTATGTCAATAAAATACCTGTTGAAACAACAGTACTCTGTTAATTTAAAAAATATTTGTTTACAAATGAAAATATTACTTTTTTTTTCCCTTGAGGATGCTCCTTATAGCATAAGGCCTAATTATACAAAAGATACTTTACTATGAAGGAGACAAAGCCTAAAACGTAAGTTATTAGGGAAACTTTATCACAAGCACTGTGAAGCACTGGAATAGGTTCTGGAAAAGTTGTGGACTTCCCATGTGTGATTTGATGCTGGCAATCCCACTCTGCCATGAGTCTGCTGTAAACAGACAAGGCTCAGAAGCAGTGATTTAATCTGAAATGCTGAGCTCTACACACAAGACAATAAGGCAAAATTCTGATATGCCCACTATAGTGAATAATATAGTAACATGATCTATTATTTCAACCTTTTTCGTCGCTTCATAGTTACATTTGAGTGAGCATTGGGATGTATTTTTCCATAGGATATATCTTTCCAACCAATGTAGAAGGAACACAGTGAAAGTCAAGTCAAAACGAACACTTGGGTCAAAGTATTCAGAACACATCTCAGAAATACTCATTATTCAGCTCATTGATCTTGCTACTTTATTTTCAGAATAGGACTGAGTCATCCAATAGCATTGAATAATTTTTTTTTTCAGCTTGTGGCATTCACAGAGAGCAGTATGAATACAATCAATATTTTCTGATTTAATGAAGACCCAATCTTATAGTCTTCATTCAAAGGAATTTTCAGTTTAAGGTCCTGGTCTTTCAGTGAATCTATTCAAAGAGGTCTCTCTCCAGGCAGATAGTGAAGATACAGACCTCAACTGGAAATAAGGATTCTTTTTGTAATATCAGTGTTTGGGACATCTTAGAAAAATATTGTAACAAAAAGTGCCATATCATGTTTTTATTTATTTGTTGGAGTGTTTTTTAAATATAGCAGCAATAATACAGACCAGAAGACTGGGGGACTTCCTAAGCAGTCTCTGATATGATTAAACGAGCGTGTTGCCCACCAAGACAGGTGCATGCATGTCCTAACCTGGGACCCCAACTTTCTTTTGTCTTCGATGAATTTTGGCAAGTGTCACCCAAGTTTATAAAATCAAAACCATTGCTCAGATGGTGAGAAACAGTTTCAGTCTCCTTTGGACATTCTGCTGTAGATCTGCCAGCTCAACTACGTTTCCAAGAGCTTTACCAACTCTTAGCAGAAGCAGGTAGGGAGGGTACTATCAGTGACTTTGAACACTCTAAATCCCTTTGGCAAAGTTTACAAATGAAACATACATTTTAAAAAAGAATATTTTGAAGAAAGAGATTGAAAGAAGGCCAGAATAAAGCACAGAACTGAACTTAGATTTGTCTGTTCTCAAGTTGTGACATAAACATCGGACAATTATTCCATTATTTATCTGTGAATTCACTAGTTTATTAAAAAAATAGATTAAAACTACTTGCTAGTGCACCACTGGAATGAAGTCTATTTTTTTTTTTCCCTCTAGAGAAAAGCAGTTTTGTAGTTTTAAAATTTATTTGAGATGACTGAAGTCTGAGTATCAATAGAAACTTTTTTGTCCCTGGAGAAAAAGAGACATTAATTACATCAATTATTTGCCAAATATTGGGTTAAAAATTTGATCTTAAATAAAATTTAGGTGTGTGGTCAAGATTTCCTTCTCAGGCATGGTTACAGTAAATTTACATTTTCTACTTAGGTTTTACTTTATTTTTGTAAATGTAAATAGAATCTAGTGCCAAGTAATAGTATCTTTGAGAAACTATATTTATTTTTTTAACCTGGATTTAATGTAATCAAACCCTAGGAAAATAAAAAAAATATAAAGTATCATGATTTTAAATTTGTCTTGATTGCAATATTTAATATATTCATTATAAATATTTTTATATAATTTCTAAATATGTTCAAACTAAATCAAGTTCTATAACGAATCACAGGAATATATCATACATATAATGTTAACTATATATTAGTTTTATTTGCCAATTTGCTCCTAGGGATGACATCAGCCTAATGAATTTAACATCTCTTTTTCTTTTCAGTTTGTGCCTCATTCTGTTTAACTATTAATCGTAGACTGTGATCAATAAATAGTACCAGGAGGCATATTTCACTATATCATCAAAATCCCTTAACTCATGAGACTTTCACTATATTTTCTCTCCCCTGTCCAGCTGAAGAGGGGAGTGATCAAGAAGCTTTGGTAGCAGCTGGCGTACAGCCAGGAACAGCTCACTACAGATCTTGAGCACAAGTCCTATGAGGAGAGGCTGAGGGAGCTGGGGTTGTTTAGCCTGGAAAAGAGAAGGCTTAGAGGTGACCTCATCACTCTCTTCAACTACCTGAAGGGAAGTTATAGCCAGGTGGGGGTTGGTCTCTTCTCCCAGGCAACCAACAACAGGACAAGGGGACATGGGCTCAAGCTCTGCCAGGGGAGGTTTAGGTTAGGTGTTAGGAAGAAATTCTTTACAGAGAGGGTGATCAGGCATTGGAACCACGTGACCATAGAGGTGGTGGATTCACCATCTCTGGAGGTTTTTAAACAGAGATTGGACGTGGCCCTTAGTGCCATGATATAATAATTGGAGTTGGATCAGGGGTTGGACTTGATGATCTTGGAGGCCTTTTCCAGCCCAATCTATTCCATGATTCCATGATTCTATGAAAATAAAATCAAGAAGGCATGAAAGAGTTTTTAAATGTTGTTTCTAAAGTTAACACTTACAGGTTTATCTTGCAAATAGCATGGATCATGCAGTCATAATCTTGGCTGCACACTTGGCTAGGGGTTGATTTTCTAAATAGCTAAATTGTTTCTGAAAAGCTTTTAGTTCATTTCACTTGACTATTTCCTTTTCCTTTAATCAGAAGATCAACTAGTAGCTCTCCCTCAGACATGTATGTGGACAACTTAAGGTGCCTTAGCTCAGCTGCAGACATCTAGGATGCAGTTCAAATCCTCACATACAACTGACTAATGTCATTTGGAAAACCTCAGCCTGACTCAGATAGACTAACCAGACTTCAGGTCTGACAGAGGACCCTCCTGGGATGGCACATGGATGCAGGGGATGTAGAGTACCTCCAACAGTGCAAGGCACCAGTGTTTAGGTACCTTAAGCAAACCTTGCATGAGTGCCATGTAGATCTCATCAGCGCAAGTAACAAGCGAATGAAAGGATGACAAAAAGGCACAAGACACCTTAGTCTAATAATAGTCTTTGTGTCATATGTGCTTACACATCTGAACTCCTACCTTACAGACATTCCAAGTGCCTGAAGATGAGCTGTCATGATTACAAGTCAAAGAAATGCTCCTCAGTTTACTCCATTTATTTAACCTTTTGAACTAGGACCAATGAATTTGCACCAAAAACATAAGCCATAATACAAATTATCTCTAGGAAACTGTTGTATGTAGTGGTTAAAATACGGGTTTAAAATATTTGGATGGAAGTCATTACCTGATTGAGACACTCACATTTAGATATGAAGGGTATCTTCCAGCTGTTGCTACAGCTACCTCTAAGTACCTTATAGGCCCTGCAGTGTTCCTGCTACCCTGTGTCTGCCTCCAGTATCATATTGCCAAAGAGCAAAATGTCTCCCTGGAGATCTAGTGACACCCTCAGTGGAGTCAAAAAAACAACACACCTTAAAAGTACATTTCATCAGCTAAACCACTTTGTAAGCATCACTAATTGTATTGATTAGGGACTTGTCTGAATTGTTTAAACACGTGTCTAGTGCTGTTTGAGATGCTGTCAGATGCCATATCTAGTCAACAGCTGTTGCTCCAGAACTGTGCAGATCTCCCATAGTATATTTACTTGCTCCATACAGGTGATTCTAGATACTCCGGGTATTGCAAATAGCACATTACAAGCATTGTACCTTATTAAACAAAAATTCAGCATTACAAACCCCTGAACTACATTGGGAAAACGTGACATGTTTAGCCACAGTTGTAAACTAACACTAATATTAATATACTCAGCAGTTTCTAATATCTGCACTGAATTTGATAGTTTATTTCTATTTATTTATTTCTATTCTATTTATTTCTATTTATTATTTAATTAATAAAGATTGTACTCAAATTACAATTAAACATAAATTAGACATAAATTTAGCTCTGGATTTATTGTTTTGTTTTGTAGTTGGGGTTTGGGTATTTTTTGTTTTGTTTTTAAGTATTTGTGTAAACTCCATATGAAGACTTCTCAAATTTTTAGGATTACACTCTGGGTTCTGGGTGCTTCTGTGCCCCAGGTTGGATAGATTCCAGCCAGCCCTGATCTGAGCGATGTGAGCTCAAGCTACTTTAGTAATCCTAATGAGAGTACAGCACCGTGCTAACAAAGGTGCACAGCTTTCAGACTGAAGCTGGCTGGCCTTTAGCCAGCCTTGAATACAGGTAAAGTGAGGGTAGGTTTGTCTGCAAAAGACCAGGAAGATATTCTGTGGCTTGCTATAAATCAGACTCCCAGCATTTCATAAAATGATCACATTTGGCACAGCCAGGTGTTGAATTCCAGAATCTCTGAAAACATCTGTGGCTAATGTTTGAATAAATGTGTTATATATGAAGAGACCTCTGTTGACATAAGACTGCCAAATCCACAGAAATGAAAGAAGGAAAAGTAAGTCCCAGTGAGATCTAGGAAACTGGGAAGTGTCTATTTGATATAAGAATTATACATGCAGCTTTTTTTTACCCAGAAATACTAATGTTAACTTGGGGTGAGGTACAAAGATAAATATACTTATTCATTAGAATGTGTGCACCAGATATATGGACTATTTCACAACTGTGCATTTTGGAAGTCAATTATGTTAAAATAATCATGGCTTAGACACTTTGTTTAGATTTGACAAACTACCAGTGTAAATAATGTGAATGTAATTCCATAATTTCATACTTACATGGTTTAAAAATGTTCAGAAAACAAGTATTTTGCAAGAGATGAAATATGACATAGGCAGTTATGAGAAATTATATTTATACCATCACAACAACCCATTTTGACAATCCGCATCATGTGAGAAAACAAGATTTTCTATATAAACATAAACAACAGGACTTGAGATGATTTTGTCTGTTGCTATGTAGTTTTTTTTTATAGAAGATAACAGCTTGACACTAAAATAATGTTTACTCATGGCTTAATATTCCTGCAGTGAGAAATCCATGACATTTTACAATCATTTTAGTGACTGACAAAAAGATTAATGCAGCAAAAGTCTATAGTTCTATTTAACCTAATCAGAATCAGATCAGAACTCCATCAATATTAATTCTGATGATTTTACCACTTACATACAAAGAGGTAGTTTTCCTGTTGTTATACTGCTATATATGTTTGAATAGTAGAAATAAATGGCACAAGAATTTTTTTTTCTTACATAAGAATGACAAAAGAAATTCAAAATGCAAAAGTTTTCTGAAGGGTGGTATGAAAGAACACAATAAAACAATGAACTGTGGGGGTTTTTACTGCTTATTATAAAACTTGCAAATTTTATATTATCAACATCCAGTTGAGTAGAACTCCTTATGTTTGGAGCAAACTTATGTAAGTTTATGCCAATGAACTTCATACTAAGTAGGCAAACATGAAATACCAGTAGATCTTGACTATTGTTTAGGTCAATAATCCCAGGAAATGTACTAAATAAAATATGCATCTTTTCCAATGCAGAGAGATGTGAAAATTTCTTTGGTTTCTCACAAACTTCTTACAGTATAGTGCAATATGTGATGCATCGTAGAATCAACTGGGTTGGAAAAGACCTCCAAGATCATCAAGTCCAACCCTTGATCCAACATGGCCATGGTTACTAGACCATGGCACTCAGTGCCACATCCAGTCTCATCTTAAAAACCTCCAAGGACGGAGAATCCACCACCTCCCTGGGCAGCCCGTTCCAATGTCTGATTACTCTCTTTGTAAAAAATTTCTTCATCTATCATACACATAAATTGTCCAATACCCACACATACAGTGAACATTTTCATAGCTGGAGAATGCTCAGCTGCCCGAGTCCCTTGTATTATTATCTTATATAATTATCCCATGTAAGTCTGATTCAGCTTTTTTAAGACCCTCTACCTTTCCACTGGTGACAACCAACACACCACTGCAATGGAAGAAGACTTGGAGGAGGTGGGTGAGAAAAACACACTAAGGGATAGGAATGAAGATAAGGAATGGTCGCCAGTCACTGGTGAGAAAAAACCAAACTGGTCTCAAAATGGCAAGAACAGGAGGATAACCTTTGTTGCAGATACACATTGTACCAGTGGGTCTGCAGGTTGTAAACAGCCTTCCTTGAGATGATTAGGAGAGAGCAATGTCTTCCTGAGCTAGCCAGACCAGCGTGAGGTGAGGGAAAAACATACAATAGATCAATCCAACAAAAACTATAAAAGTTGCACAACTAGTGAAAGGAACTTTCAACAGAGAATTGAGCTTGAGTTGGCTTTTATTCACATGCTCCTTCACAGCAGCTGGGGACACCTGGTGTCATGACATGTAGGTGAACATAAACAGACCAGTAACGGGAATTGTATTTGCGTTGTGGTTCAGCTGTATATTGCAATTACTATGTTGTGCTTCTGTTGTAATTTAAGAATATTGACGTATCACTTTGTTAAATCTAAATCTCATGTCATGCCAAGTATCTTCAAACAAGTAAATGTGATATTAAACATTAATCTGTCCTTGTGTGGAATAGCTGAAAGAACACAGCCAGAGAGTACCAGACTCTAACACCACTGAACATAGGAGGCAGGAGAACACAGACTCCTTGTTTAGGAGACAGGCAAGTCTTTTAGTTAAAATTTGATGAATAAGGGACAAATGAGATGTTCAGGATTCAGGCCAATGGATTTCAAGTAGCATGGTGCCTAGTAAGATTCTTTTCTCTCCATTCCCAGAGATCGTTGTCGTCCGGAGATCTCCTATTCCAGGTATATCACTTTATCTTGCACCAATTGGGCTTTCTGTTGGGAAACTCGATATCCGTTTAACCCCAAGAAATTCAATAATGCAATTGTCCATTCTATACATTTTTCCTCAGTTTTAGTTGCTATGAATAAATCATCTACATATTGCAGAAGAACACCCTCTCCCTGTGGCCGTTCCCATTGTTCCAATTCCTTAGATAATTGATTTCCAAATATTGTGGGACTGTTTTTGTAACCCTTGAGGTAAGACCATCTGATTCACATTTTATTAATAATCCTAATTCTAAAAATTTCTCTATTATGGGTTCAATTCCCTTGTCTAGTCTTTTAGTCTCAGTGGGTATTGTTTCTTAGCCACTTGCTTGGGTCCTGGTTGTAGTTCTGTTTGAATAGGAATTGCCCATTTTGGCTTTCCTAGTGTTTTAGTAGTCCAAACTCCTGTGTATATGTAATCTAAAATCTGACTGACATTTAAATGATCCTGGCTTGGCTGCACATACCTCATTGCTAAACTCAGAGCTGCTATTATTTGTTCTTTCTTTACCTTAAGTCCAATTTTACCTTGTTTAAATTCTATTACAGCTCCCAGAATTTCTAGTAGGTCTCTGCCCAATAGGGGTTTGGGTGAATTTGGTAAATACAAAAACTGATGGACTCCCGTTTGTTTTCCAATTTTATATTTTAGGGGTTTCAAAAAGAAAGCCTTTTCTGATTGGCCTGTAGCTCCCATTACTTGAATAAATTCATCACTTTTTGGCACTAATTCCTGATTTAAAACTGAAAATGTAGCTCCAGTGTCAATTTAAAAAATCTAATTCTTCTTTTTCTTCCCTTAGCTTAATTTTTACCAGTGGGTCCCCTCAGGGCAGGCCTGCTGGCCCCCCCCTCACTCAGTACCCTGTAAGCAACAACAGCCCCTCCTGTGCCTGTATCTCTACCTGTTAATTCAGGGCATACAACATACACACTGATCCTGACCCAACCTTGTTCCTCGGGGAGGCAAACTTTACATCTGTTACACAAGGTTTGTACCAACAATTACAAAATAAACAATTCTAGGTCTTATTCAATGTGGTGTGCTTATAGTTAACTGTTCAACACTACTTCCCATATAGCAATTCTTGGCATGATAAGACCTTTAACTATGTGTACCTGGATGTTTCAAGGTATATCAGGTATACAATAATTTTTCCAAAAATAACAAGACAACACAAAACTATTAACACAATAACAGAACCCCAAACCCCAGTTCATAGGGTGGTTTGTCAATTGTTCAAAACTGCCCTTCATATAATAACTCAAACCTAAAAAAAAAAAAACTCTTTATACCACAGACCGTAAAATGCCCGAACCCAGTTTTTGTTATATCCACAAGATGCAAACCACATATAACAAAGGACAGTGTAATGCTAAATAAAGTCAGCACAATAACTACATATAAGACAAGACAATACGACATGAGTCAGGCCCAGAATCCTTATCTAAACCAGAAACCAGAAGGCCTTATCTAAACCAGAAACCAGAAGGCCTTATTTAAACTAGAAACCAGAAGGAAACTATTGAGATACCGACTTCTCAATTTTTCCCAAACAGATGTTCAGCTAAACACTTGGCCAAATATAACTAGTACAGACCAAAAGAAGTGTCCTTCTTTACGGGGTATTCTACATGATAACAGCAGCGTCCTACCCATGTGATAGAACACCTTATTACAGACACCGATGCATGCAAGTTAAAACCAGAATAAATACCTTTTGATTGTGGGAACTTTATCCACTCCTGCGAGAAGCCAACAAAGACAGGAGCCCTCCCTTTATAGGTAAAAGCTTACCTTTAGCGCGCCTGGGAAGGGGTCCTGACCTTTGATGGATTTCACAGCCGAGGGATAGATTGTCCCATCTGGGGTGCCAAATTGATGCCCAAAAAGGCAGATTAAAAGGAAACTGCTTAAAGGCAGAATTTTGAGCCCATAAACAGTAGGTATTTATTGCGACGTCGGGGTAGCTTCCAGCTCAGGCTGGACAAAAAGCTCCGAAGTGGTTCAGTAAAAACAAGCAATTTATACAGTTTCTAATCATGATTACAACATAATCACATGCATATTCATATTATTGCATCATTAGATTACAATATTCATAGCAGGTGGAGTCAGGGTGGAGATTGAGGCGTGGTCTCTATTTTGAGGAATATTATGGTGGGAGTTCCTGCCTGCCTTCATCCTGGGGTCTGCATTTTACTCATCTTCCTTGGGTGGCTTTCATGACCTTCTGTTCTTTCCATTGTTCTCGTGTTCTAATCGTTCAGGCTTGAAGAAACCCTTGGCTCTAGGCCTACTTTACCTATTCAAATGTCTACCTTGGCTCCTCTGGATGAGATTTATGTGTGTTGAGTTCTTTGTCTAGTGTTTGTTGTGGTTCCTTTAAGGTCTAATGCCCTTAGTACAGGACATAGCCTTACAGCTTATGGTAAACGAAGTACAGGGGGTAAGGGGGGCTCTTATGGGTTTACAGTAAAAGTGTTTCGATTAACCCTTCCTGTTTCACAGGGACTACCCATAGCTGAGTTTAATCAATATAGGACAGTCATTTAAGAAAGAATATGGCATTTTGAGCAGCATTTTGCCAAAGGGGTGTCTCCCTATATACTATGAACAGTGGCATTTTTGGTGAGCTTAGGATGTTTACTGGGTAATTCTCTTCCAGTAAACAGTAAAAAATGAAAAAATGAAGTAAGGAAAAAAGTAATCTCTATTTCTCATCTGGGCCTTACTCTTACCAAGTAATAGACATTTTCCTGATAGTCCTGTGAGCAAAGGATAGCCAATGTATACATAAATGTATTAATACAGAATACATGAATGTATTAATCACATTAAAGAAAATGCAAGTGTTTTGTATGTTATGATAAAGCAGAGTATGATAAAACTCCTGTTCTATCAGTACAGGAGTTGCACTTCAGCAATCACTTCTGGCTGTCAAAATAACTGATTCTAATAGGAAGATTCAACAGAGAAGAGTAAATGCAATCATATATTATGCAGGGAAAAAATTCATCACAGTATCATGTAATTTACAGACGAATGAATTGATTGGTCCAGGTTCCTGAATTTTTAATTTTATCTGCTGTCAGTACAATCACTGTAGTTCATGCCAACACCATATGTTACCTCACATATATGCCACTCCACTCTATTCATTTCAGATAATGAAGATCTAGGAGATCTCTACTCACATGGCTGAATCACTTTTTAGGTTTAAAGAAACTTGGCTCTCTGCATTCATTTTTCTAAAGATTGCATTTGGTCCATGAACAGGTTGTATTAGGTAGTAAAACAGATATATAAATGAAACATTTTTGCTTAAATAAACCCTTGGAAGAAACGTTCAAGGAAGAAGAAGTAGACATAAAAACTTTTCTAGGTAGATTTGTGTTTTCAATTTAAAATATTCTTAAATGCCATTTGAAATGATAATCAAATACCTAAAATACTAATTAGATTAATATGCAATAATACATTTTTCTTCTATGATGTGACAGACTCTAAAATTTATACAAAATTTATCAATATCGTTACCAAACAAGTAAGAAAAGAAAATTTTGTATTTTAAATTTTAATTTTAAAACAAATTTTATAAGCTTTAAGAGTAATAGAAGCAAAGCTGGTATGTATAGGAACCCAAAAGCCAAAGACAGACATGAAAATGAGAACAGCTGTAATTTATACCAGTAAATAATATTAAAATACTTGAAAAAAACATAGCATCGTTGAAGAAAATTTTAAATATCTCTTGTATAAAAGCTACAAAAAGGAGATATACATCTGTGGCATTATTTCAGCTCTACAGTTATAGATAATTAAAAAACTGTTGCATTTTTGTTACATTCCCTTCACATATGTTAATATTCAGCCACAGAAACTGTCTACTTGTTGGTATGTATATCTACAATAGGCTTCTGTATATATGCTGCCTTACACATCTTACAGTGAGTAATTTTCAGACTGAAAATCACTGTCATAATGTATTTCAATCAACCATTTAAAGCACCTTTAATAATTCGATGCACACTGGGTCTTTGTTCTCCTATATACAGCAAAAAGACAAAATAAAGCAAGATTGGAATTTGTTTACAGATTTTATAAACTGTAACATAAATGGGCATAGTACTATTTTATTCCCAAACTAGAAACAAGATTTCTCTACAGTGCTGAGCTATGGATTAACAGAATTAATTAATAGAGCAAGTGGCAGTTACCACCTTTTTTAAAAATAAAACTGCCAGCATTATAATGTTAGGTGTGGATCTCATTCAGAAAGTGTTTGATAGGTGTGTTGAGAACATTCCTTCAGATAGGGCCTGTAGGGGATTTAGTGAGCAAAAACCTAATTTAATGATCAGTGTTTGGATTTGACATGAGATAATCATGCAGCTGCTCAGCTTGAAATTGCCTAAGATAATTCTGCCTATCCACAGAAACAGAACTTTTGCTTCCCTGTTAAATTTTTTGATGACTGTTGGTGTTGAGGTAGGTATTTTGATGATCACAGTTTCTTACATGCACACATAAATTCTGTGGACCAGAGCCAAATTTATTATCTGACTTGTGATGCAGAAAATCTCTGGCAGAGGCAGGAAGTGGCTTCATTCCTGAAAGCAAAGCCAGTTTATGATTATAGACCTGATCTGGAATTAAGGGAATGGCTAGTTTAATTCCCTGCTCTGTCACAAACTTTCTGTGACCTTCACCAAGTCCTGCTGGATACATCTATTTATATGTGCAGCTATCTCCAGCTTTTTTCTAAATGAATCAATGGGAACGTCTGAAGCAATGCAGTTACTTCACAGATCTGTGAAGCATGGCTCTTCCAATAATTCCTTATCAGCCAGATTCCAGTACTGAAAATATCTAAAATTTTTAAGCGTTAGCAGCCATGAGATCTTCCTCAACTAAAAAAAAAAAAAATATATATACATATATATATATTAAAAAAAATTTTAAGATGCTGCTTCACAGAATCACAGAATCTGCCTAGTTGGAAGGGACCCACCAAAAGGATCATCAAGTCCGACTCCCTAGTCCTGCGCAGGCCCGTCCACAAGAGTCACAGAGTATTGTCCAAATGCTTCTTGAACTCTGCCAGGCTTGGTGCTGTGACCACTTCCCTGGAGAACCTCTTCCAGTGCCCAACCATCCTCTCTGGGTGAAGAACCTTTCTCTAATACCCAACCTAAACTTCCCCTGACACAACTTCAGGCCATTCCCTTGGGTCCTGTGAACTGGTCACCACAGAGAAGAGATCAGTGCCTGTCCCTCCTCTTCCCTTCACAAGGAAGTTGTAACTGCAATGAGGTCTCCCCTCAGTCTCCTCTTCTCCAGGCTGAGCAGACCAAGCGACCTCAGACACTCCTCATATGGCTTCCCCTCAAGGCCCTTTACCATCTTGTCTGCCTTGGACACTCTCTAAGAGTCTAATATCTTTCTTATAATTATCAGTTTCTTTTCTGCTTCTTTTCTGCTCAATATGAGCCAAATATTTATTTGAAGACACTTCCATCACTCTGATTCAGGCACAATCCAGATGGTATTTCTGGTTAAATTTTACTCCTTGAAGAGCTGTTAATTCAGGATTGTATGTTTAGCAAAATGGAATCCTGGAAGGTAGCTTCACTGAGTCATGTGCACCAGAACTTTAAGTTGCTCATTCCATAGTAGATAGACATGGATCCCTTGGTCTTTGGCATTATTGACTAGGATTGAGCCGTGAAGTTGAAGTTTGCTGTTCAAACATGTTTAATAAAAACAATGCAATAGGATGACTAGAATATTGCTTTGTCACTTCTTCAGTTTAAAGTAATAAAAACATTACATCAAACTCCAAAGAATGAAAAATTAAACATTTCATAAAACACTGAACAGGTTTAATGTGATATTACACATTTACAGAAGTTAGGCACTACTGCATCAGTGTCCTAACCAACCGTCTCAAAATCAAAAATATGGTTACCATTGCATTTCTATTCCTGTTGTAGCACTTGCTTTTGTTTCAGGCTCTGGAAGAGTTGGATGACAAAGAAACTGCATAAATAAACCTGTCATTCTTTTAAGCTGTGTTTTCAGAAAAAAAAAAAAATCTTGATAGTGAAATTGGAAGACTTAAAGAAGGCCATTCATGTTACCCAGGAGAATACAAATCAATAAAAGTTCATGGCTCAGAGGTTCTCATTGATTGGAACATACTGGTAGCACAGTAATTTCAAAAACCAATGCAGGGTTTGTCAACCACACCACATTTTGTGATCGTAGACAATAAAACGCTATGACCTAGAAACAGCTCTCTACAGTACAGGCCTCTGAATGTCTTAATGTGCTTGACTCTGACATGGATCAGCTAAATACTGACCACTTGGAATGTATTTCAGAAAATTTTAATGCTCACATAACATAAAATGTTTAATATAAAGAAATCCATAAAATATTGTAGGCTGAAGAGTACAGACATTATAAAGGCAAAAAAAGAAAAATCATATTTCAAAGGAAATTGTATCTTATGAAAAGGCACTTAAATGCCATGTAATGCCCTTTAAAAATGTACGAAACTAAACTCTTCTCTTCATTCATTAGATGTTGAAAACATTATTGGCTGTCACAGTTAATTCATGCATGCTGCTATGCCAGTAATTAACTTGAAGTCAGCAAGGGAGAAAAAAAAATCCACTCCTCTTGCTCAGAGATATATCTCAGTTAAGTTCTCAAACAAAAATAGCTTTCTCTATCAGTTGTTGTTGTGAAAAACATGCAGATTATGTCTGAGCTGTACTGGAGCTTATTCTGACTCTTGGGACACCCTGTGAATGCCACGTTCACAGTTCCAAACCATGGAAACAAACCACGGAAAAAATTTCTACATAGTACATTAACTCATGCAGAGCCAAGTAAATATTCTTGAATATTTAATTAATGTACAAACACACTATATATATATATATATATATATATATATATAAAATTATGGTAATGTATACTGATGACCCTTTTCAGTCATGTTAAAAACCTACTGATTGTTTAAAAAAAATAAAGATAAGAGATACAAAATATACAAAAAGAAAGGGTATAGTATCTTAAGGGTATATAACATCCAACTGGATTTCAAATTGAGACTAAACTATAAGAATCATTAATTTTTAAGCATATGCTTGGTCTTGCATTTCAGCATTAAGTAAAGGGCTCAGTGCAAGGCCCCAGCACTACAGTAAGTAGTGCTTGAAACACCAAGTCTGGTCTAGAAAATCCAAGAATGTGATTTATCTCATTTTCTCTTTCATATACTCTTTCACAACCGAAGATAAAGTAAAGCCTATTAGAGCAAGGAACCTCTTTCACTGGTTATAACTTGTTTTAATAATGCAAAACAACATGTAGAATAGAGAACAGAATAAAACTGATTGTAAATTACAAACATCATTAGAAAAGATGCAATGAAACTGAATGTTTCACTTGGACACAGAAAAGTCACCCCTAAGTGACTAGTCACCAGTTGCATATTACCCATCTGCCTTTTAATTCTCACATTTATGCCAGACAGGCCCTTTTATACCCAGGAAGTTGCACGTGACACTTAGAACAAGGAAGACATGCACAGGATATTTGTATAGAGTAGTTAAACAGGTAAAGAAGCAACAGGTCATCTGTTTATAAAGTCTGTGTAGTGATCATGCACTCAAGCCTCATTTCCCGAGTCAAAATAGAGGGACGACTGAAGAGCAACAACTTCACGATTATATTTTTCTTCTTTTATAAGTGTTTTAGTTTCAAACAAAAAAACCAGGTTTTACATGGATTGAATGCTTCCATGATCCACTGGGAGCTGGTATTCTGTTTGGCCCTAATCTTTCTTATTTTCACAGTAAAATCTGCATTTTCCTTCCCATTACTCCATCACTCATTCCATGTCCACAATCTACATCCACAGTAACTGGTCTGTTCTGCAGCTTGCGAAGAACAACTGCTCAGCCCAGTCTAGAGAGAAGGCTTTGTAAGTTGACTTTTTTTCAGTGTCTGGAAACAGACTTGACAGGGACTCTTTCTCATGATCTCTTTTTTTTTTTTTTTTTAAATATATCTTCCTGACTACTCCAGACAGTTCACACTCCATCTCTGCCTCTAAAGCCACACAGCAGGTGGAAGAAATTGCTAGTGTCCAGGCACAGATCTACTGCTGAATGAATCTGGTTCATTTCTCATCTGCTCCCTCTGCACCTCTGTTAGAAGCACTGGCTGCCACAAAAGGCAGGTACTCCCCTACCTTTCTAGCTTCGTTTGATTATTTTCTTCTTTATTATTTTCAGATAAATATTTCAGGATAGAAAACCTCCCATTTTATGTTTATGTATTTTTGCTTTCAGGTTTTTTTTTCCGTTACATTTATAATAAATAAATTATATTTTTATGTTATCTAAAGGCCCATTAAATCCTATCCTTAGTGGTGTGCCAGAAAATTATTTGGCTTCAGGACATGTGAACAAATATTCTGCCAGCCTTTTCCAGCTAAGATGACTGCTTGCTATAAAATTTTTCTCTCAAACACCTGACATCGTTTCTCCAAAGTTCATGGGGTCCTGTCCTTTTCGCTTATACAGAATCCAAACAGTTTTCCTATCTTTCATCTTCTCATCACTTTTCTCCTTCTCCTTCTTGTAGCCCACCCCTTTAGCACCTTACATACTCCAGAAGTGGAAGGCTGTATGACATAACTAAATCTGTAAGTATAGCTGTCTTCTTCTTAGTCATACTTCAGAGCACTCAAGGACCAAGAGCACTCAAGGACCAAGAGAAGCTCATACATGTGCATTATTGTGGAGTGTCCCTGTGGCTGTTCTGAGTGGTGTGGTTTTGGGTAGACATATGGGTGATATTTAAATGGGGCAAGAATTAATACAGAATGGACAGACAGGGTCTTTCATAAAAAAGTAAAGGCAGATGCAAGAGGAAATTTTTCTGTTAATAGTCCAGAAGACATCTTATACAATAACACACCAGATTTCTTTAAGGCAGGACTGAGGATAAGAAAAAAAAAAGAGGGTAGTCATGAGGTACTTACCTCAGACCCAGACATTAGAGATATTTTAGGCTGAAATACAGCACAGCTAGTTATTTATATTATAGGTTTCCTACGGGCTGATGAGCTGGTAGCATTATCTACATATCAGATGCATTTCTACATTCTTTTATGCCTCATCACCTCTTCCTGATAGCCTGCAAATGTTATCGCTTCAACAAAATTGTCTCATTGTCCACTTCAGCCTCATATTATCACGTATTAACTATCAATTACAAATTAGCAATTATTTATTATAAACTACCAATTATTTCCTGTCCATTACCTATTATTTATCATCTACAATTATCATCATAAGCATTGTTAAAGTCCCCAGATAGGTACAGACTGGCACTACAGATTTTTGCAGTATCCTGGACACTGCAGATAGGCTGACTCCATGGTTTGAGCAGTAAAATTTTGACATAAGGTTCAGACACAAGGTCCTTCGAGGTGTTACCAATGCTGAGACCAAGCTTGTATAAAGCCTGTGTATAATGGATGATCTTAACACTAAGACACTACTTTTTAAAGAAGGTCTTCTGTGAGGATGACAAACCCAAGCAGAAGTGAACATTACAACTACAGGCCTGTCAGCCTGACCTCAGTGCCTGGCAAGGTTATGGAGCAGATCATCCTGTGTGCAATCACACGGCACCTACAGGATGGACAAGGGATCAGAGCCAGCCTGCATGGGTTTAGGAAGGGCAGGTCCTGTTTGACCAACCTGATCTCCTTTTATGATCAGGTGACCCGCCTGGTGGATGAGGGGAAGGCTGTGGATGTGTCTACCTGGACTTCAGCAAAGCCTTTGACACATACTCCTACAGCATACTCCTGAAAAAGCTGCAGCCCATGGCTTAGACAGGGGTACTCTGTGCTGGGTTAAGAACTGGCTGGAGGGCCGGGCCCAGAGAGTGCTGGTGAACGGGGCTGCATCCAGCTGGCAGCCGGTCACCAGTGGTGTCCCCCAGGGATCAGTGCTGGGCCCAGTCCTGTTTAACATCTTTATCAGTGATTTAGATGAGGGGATTGAGTCCACCATTAGCAAATTTGCAGATGACACCAAGCTGGGAGGGAGTGTCAATCAGCTGGAAGGCAGGAGGGCTCTGCAGAGGGACCTGGATAGTTGGAGAGTTGGGCTGACTCCAATGGGATGAAGTTCAACAAGGCTGTCCCAGCTTAAATGAGACAAGGGTCTTTTGCTGAGGATGAATTAGGAGGAAAAGACCCAAACTTCTTTTTCCAAGCAATTATAAATCCAAAATTAAGAGGCTTCGATTGAAGGAAAACAAATTATGGAAAAGGGAAAATAACAGCCCTTTATTAAAGGTATGTGTGTATTAACAGGAACATGAAAAAAAAAAAAAAACCAAGTAAAATAACTAAGTAATACTCCTATACCCACCAATAATCCCCTTCAAGAACAAAACCGATAAACCGGCAAAAGGAAAATAGTTCAATTTCTTGCACCCTTTGGTGTGCCAACCACAGTCAGCAGGGGGCGCCGTCGGGTCACTGGAGATGCAAAATTAGTAATGTCCTGTACCATTCACCAGGTGGTGCTGTTGGGTCACTGAAGGTGCAAAAACTTGTAGTGTCCTATTGTAGTCACCAGGTGGTGCTGTTGGATCACTGGGGGAGTAGAACTTGTAATGTCCAGTGCCCGTCACCAGGCGGCGCTGTGAGATCCTTGGCTGCCACCAGGTGGAAGGGGGGGGGAGGGAAGAAGGGGAAGGAAAAATAACAGCAATAAAACAGAAAGTTCTCCCAATGGAAGAAAACTCGCAAACTTCAGCTGATTAGGGTCTGTTGTAAGCAGGGTCTGCAGCCAGCCAGAATTGAGCCAAGAGCAGCAGCCAGAACTCCCCTCCGACAGGAAAGAGACAAAGGAACCCGGCAGTGTCTGCAGCCCGCAGCAGGCTCTCCTCCCGGCAGCGCAAGAGACTCCCCTCTCCCCACAGCCTCCACCCCCTTCCAGTCCCACACCAGCCAACTCCCCCCCTTCGCTGTCAAGAAAACAAATCTCGGCCATTAGTGGGCTTGGGCCGATTCTTTTGTTCAACTAATGGCTCATATATAGAACACACACACACGGCAGGAGGAAAGGAAAGAAAAATTCCTTGCTAAAAATCCAAACTATGACAAAGGCCAAGTGCCGGGTCCTGCACTTTGGCCACAACAACCCCCTGCAGCGCTACAGGCTGGGGACAGAGTGGTTGGAGAGCAGCCAGGTGGAAAGGGATCTGGGAGTTTGGATTGACAGGAAGCTGAACATGAGCCAGCAGTGTGTCCAGGTGGCCAGGAAGGCCAATGGCATCCTGGCTTGTAGCAGGAATAGTGTAGCTAGCAGGAGCAGGGAAGTGATCCTTCCCCTGTACTCAGCGCTGGTGAGGCCATACCTGGAGTATTGTGTTCAGTTCTGGGCCCCTCAGTTCAGGAAGGACATTGAGGTGCTGGAGCGGGTCCAGAGAAGAGTAATGAGGCTGGTGAAGGGACTCGAGCACAAGTCCTGTGAGGAGAGGCTGAGGGAGCTGGGGTTGTTTAGCCTGGAGAAGAGAAGGCTCAGGGGAGACCTCATCACTCTCTACAACTCCCTGAAAGGAGGTTGTAACCAGGTGGGAGTCGGTCTCTTCTCCCAGGCAATCAGCAGTAGGTCAAGAGGGCACAGTCTTAAGCTGTGCCAGGGGAGGTTTAGGTTGGATATTAGGAAGACATTTTTTACAGAGAGAGTAATGAGGCACTGGAATGGGCTGCTCAGGGTAGTGGTGGATTCTCAACCCCTGTAGGTTTGGTTTTTAAGATGAGACTGGATGTCGCACTTAGTGCCATAGTCTAGTAACTGTGGTAGTAGTGGATCAAAGGTTGATGATCTCAGAGGTCCTTTCCAAGCCAGCTGATTCTACTATTACAAACCCAACCAGAAGTGAACATCACTAGAGCCACTTAGACATATCCATACAGCTCTCCCAGGTAGCAGTGTCCCTAAAAGCAAACATTTGCTGAGAAAACTTGTCTTCATTATATTTCAGGATATTCCATCAAGGTAGAAAGGTCTTACTACACTCTGCATCTTCTAATGCGTTTGACACTTAAAATCCAACTAAAGTAAAACAGAGGTTAGGTTACAAAAAGTAATTTCAGATGAAAAACCAATTCTACCACCCTGCAAATCATTATTTTTTGGTTTTAGACCAAAAGAACAGCACATCCTACAAGCAAGGAAAACTCAATTTCCAGAATTAACAGGCTAAAAAAGTAAATAGAGATTCCTTAAGTTCCAAAATTAATCATGAGTGGTTGAGATTTCTTTGTCCCAAACAATTATGACTCCAAATTACAGGAAGGTTTCATTTGCATATATCCCAACCTTAACAAGCTAAGAACAGTTAAGGTATGTTGCAAAGAGATACTTCTAAGAATATACACCCTAGAGAACCATTATAAAAATATGGTTTTGTATCACTTGTTGGTTCAAAACATTTCTACATATGTTTATGGCTTAATATTCCCATTGCTCTTCTTATGCTCATGTTCTCCTCTCAAATCCCCTCTGCAATTAGTAGTATATTGGAGCCAGTGAGCAGGGTGTAAATCACCCCCAAACTGGTGTTTTTATGACCCCTTCTGCTGTTGTTCCTCCTCTTCCAGATGCCTCTCCTTCTGTTATTTTCCTATTTTACAGAATAATGGCAATAATCTGAATTTTGCAGACTCATCAGTTGACAAACATTTTTGAAAAAGAGCACCAACCTTTAAGAATTCCAGTTTCCATAACGCTTGTTTGGTAATTTCCATAATAATTTCCAATCTGATAGCCAGTTTCTTACTGAATACCGTATGGGGGCTAATTTGGCATAGTGTTCGCCACTGTAAAGTCATATGAGTTGCCAACAAGAGTGTGGTAACATTATTTGTAGTTGAATTTCAAACAGAAAACATGGCAAAATGAACTTTTATGAATAGCACAGAAATTTTAAACATTTTATTTAAAAATATGGAGAGGGTTTTTGTCAGATTACTACTGTGTCATTCAGTATAATTCAAAAAGTTTACGTTATCCTCTCCACTATGCAAAAGCCATAGCAACCGAATAATCCTCTAGCCCTACAGTCAAGTTTGGAAGATTCATTTGGGAAAGACAAGTTGTCCCAGAATGACGTCTTTTCCTCAAAAAGCAACAGCTTCAACAGAACAGTCATCAAGTATTCTTAGCTATTATTTCAACTAATAGAGCTATTTAAGGAGTAGGTAATTAGCCACATCATGGATTCATCTGCTTTTCATTTCCAGTGCTTGGAAGATTAACAAAATTGTTCCAACTGGCAATAAAATCTTTAAGATTTAAGCAACTATTTGGAAAATTGCCAAAAACTAAAGGTAGTCTCTATATCTAAAAATGCCTGATTTGCAAATCAACTCTTCAGTATATCTTTACCCCAATGACACTTATCACATACTTTCCCTTTAGATACTCAAACGAAACCATGTTCTATTGGACATGCAGGTATTTGAATTCTGTCTCATCTTTTATTCTGCGTTTAGTGATCCAGCAAAAATCTGAAGGGCCACCACTATTATAGTCAAGGGTATAATGAATTTACCAGGCCAATAATGTACTTTGAAAGAATTTTTCTGGATTTACCTAAATTGAAATAAATTATCTTAGAATGACAAAACACAAAATTATGTTTGAAAGGAAAAACAATGAAAAAAAATGGAAAAGGATAGGCCTATTGTAATATTTAACATATTTCCCACTTGAAAAGAGAACTTAAGAACACTCTTTTTTTATACTTTTTCTATCATTTTGACTCTAGTTAACAGTAACTTACTTGATGAAATTCCTTCATTTTTTTATAAATTATAACAATATATCTCTATCAGTGTGAATATATTTCATTTCTTACTCTCATCACCTTTATATTTCTTTCAATACATTGAAGAAAATCCCTTTTATCTTTCAATACAAAAGTTTGTTATCACAGCCAATTAGTCAAAAGTAAATTGAATTCTCTGTACACCGGTCATATCTTTTTGATGTCTGGGTATTGAAAAAAGGAACACAATATCATTACATTATATAAAGAAGGGCACAGACTCCCTGCTTTATGTTCATATTCTCTTCATATGCATTTTAGAAAATCACAATAGATTTGTCCTTCTGCCATGTCAAATTTCAAGGTAATACATAATCAGTTAGGTACAAAAAATAACAGGAAAGAGAATATTTATATCCTGCCACGTCAAATCATACTTTGAACTGTTCCTTAGCAAGGATTTGGAGTTTGTAATCTTCTCTTTAGCAGACTTATGATTCCCTCAGTTCTATTCATTTGAAATGCCTGCAGAGACCTTTTTCAGTCTTTACAGAACAATTGAAACATTCCACCTTTCATCAGAAGTCTTTGACGGTGCGTTGACTACAATGAGGTGCAGAATTGTAAAGGTTTCTTCTGTCCTTTGACCTATTCATTACATGAGATATCACATGAGCAGCCTTTGGAACTCCTGAATTTCTGACCACATGGGAAAGAAATATGGTCATAGAGCACAAGAGTTGCTTCCTGCCTAGATGATCCATTTTTAACCCACTCCCTCAGGTTTTCTTTACATTCCTATTGTTGCTACATTATCTCCTGAACTTGTTTTTACTCTGTTATATTGTTAAACCCACATTCAGCTACTGACCTTCGCTTTGCAAACCTTTTGCATTTTTCGGCTTGTAAAAAATACACATTTATTCAAGAATTTTCAGGCATAATTATATCATCACGATTGTTATATGGATAAAAAACCCTTCTCCCTAAAATATCATCCTTATTGTCCTTGAAAAAAAAACAGTCCAAACTGAATAAACACAGAATTACATCTTTCTTATTATTAACTTTTCTCACCTGAAATTCTACCTAGAGTTTAAAAAAGGTGTTCATCATTCAGCATATAATTTTTATAACACAAATTTGAGGAACAGTCATTATCTTTTTGGGGTTTTTTGCACATACTAGAACACAACTATAAGTCCTGTAAAATACCATACCTAAAAAATAAATGTAAGATTTATTATTCTACAGACATTCCCTCAATTACAGTAGTGCTTATCATGCTCTGAGCTGCAAATAATATCACCATGTGTGAACAGCCGGTTGATATCAAGTTGCTATAGATAATGAAATGAAAGTAAGACCATTATATGCTTTGTTCCATTTTACTCCATTTAATTTGTAAGAATTAATGTGAAATTCAGTTTTACAATTTTAAAGTCAAATGAAATTTAAATTATTTCTTTCCATAAATAATAAAACTTTTTTCTTTTTGCTATTAGTAAAGACATCCTTAGTACTTTTAACTGAGTTTTGAAAAAATGGTGCATTCTTCAACAAGATTACAGTTTTCATAAAAGTCTGGTATTTTAAAATGAAAAAAATCTTGTAGAAATATTTGACTTAATAATCATCTATTAAATAGTACTTTCCATAAGTACATGTATATTTATAGAGATAAAATATGCATAAAATAATTTTAAGTCTTTATAAAGGAAACTCACTATAAATGATATGTTCATGGTTTTATCTTCAAAAGTGAAACCTTCTGTGTGAACACACACAAGAATAGTATAGTAAATTGTTCTGTTTATGTAGTCTTCATGGTCACACTGGTCTTCGCATATTTTTCTCCACCCAAATACAGATACCTCCATCACAAATACAGGTAACAAATTGTTGTAAGAAAACATAATATTTATCTCTCCACTCTGATGTAAAAAAGTGTTATGAAAATCCACACAGTTGTTCTACATTATGGAAAAAAAAAAACCAACAACAAGACAACAAGAATATAAATTCTAGCTGTATGTTTACTACATGGATAAAAATGAATTTATTAAAATAAATACATTAACACTTTCTAAATATAGATACAGCTCTTAATCCCTAAAGGTATATTACATGTAGTTCAAGTAAAGTACAAGTAAAAGCAAGACAGTCTTATTTAAGAGGAAGAAGTCCCCTTAAAAAAAACAGGATCATGCCCTCGGTAGACAGAGAAAGAAAGCATTAAACAACCTTGTTTGAGATCAATATGAATAAATGATTCTTACTATTTAGGAAAATTAGGCTTTTCTGAGACAGTTCTAGTCTTACTAGGTTCTTACTCGACCATTAATATTTCAATTTTCATCTTTTTAATTAAAAACTCTTAGGGGTATTGTTATAGCTTGTTTCTGCTGAGTAAATGAAACTAAATCATGGTATGTGGTTTCTCTGAGTGATCTATTTATTATTTCTAACAATATCATTTGTTAAATTGGTAATAAAACCCAAAATCCAAGCTGCAGGTTTTTCCACCTCTGTATGGAAAAATCTGTAACTCCAGCTCTCCAGCTGCAAGAAATTATTAGCATTACAGACTCTGCAATCAGTCCCTTGTTTGTATGCCAGGATATGCCTGTTTATTTACTGTCAATACTGACACTCTATATGTATAATCCCACCACTTTTAGGCATCAGACTCAGCTCACAAAACATCACTCTTTTTTCACAAGGTTGGAGACCATAAAGTACCATAGGTATCTGGTAGCCACAACTGTTAATTTTTTTGATGAAATATATGTATCCTGTCCATTAGTTCAGGGTTAAATGCTAAGGGTGTACTATACTTATCACTACTAATGTTCTATAGGTCTAGTGCTACTTGGCTCCTCACTGAGAGAAAAGAAGCCTTGGATTGTACTACAGATCCCAGGCTCTGTTACACACAGTCAGGAGAAGAAAGCTCCCACCCCAGGTTCTCTGATTACTTTTCAAAGGCTGTCAGAGGCACTTCGCTTTCTGGGAAAATAAAAAAGGTGAACATAGGCTTCTAATTTAGGCAGCATTAATCACACTGCTTAAGCATCAAATCTGCTTTTTAGATGCAGAATCTAAGGGCATTTGTGTAGCAATGCATCAAATTCCATGACATGTAAAGCAAAGTGTCACAAACACATTGAATTTTCCACCTTAATTTCAAAGTCCTCTCTGCTAAATATAACACATTTCTCTTTGCTTACTACACTTATCATTGCAAGGCATGGTTATATGTAGTTTGCATTCAGTTTATGAAAAGATTAATTGAATTATACACTCTAATCTGTGATTGAAAAAACATTAGTTTTCCAATCCTGTTGTAAGAATCCATTTTTATTATCAGCAGCGTAGTAACAATCCTGTCAGAGAGTATCTTAATTCATCTTGAGAAGCTCCATTCTTATGTTGCTTCAGACTACCTTAATGGATAATTCTGTATGCATAACCACATTCCACAAACATAACGTTCAGCATACACTGAAAAATTGAAATATTTTTCAGTTCTTTTGCTGGTAGATGATGAATTCCTTGTTACTTTTTTTTTTCTTCTTAATAAAGTAGCCAAGGCACAAAAAATGTGTGTACATTCTATTTAAAAGAAGTTTGACATCTGCACCTGCTTTAAATATCTGCAGTTGTTGCATTTGCCTTCAAATGTTACAAAATGTTCCCACGAGACCAAAAATTGGAATAAAAAGGTCCTTGTGACAATTGACAGAAGGTTTTATTTTGAGAACCAGAAAGAAGAGTTCTATAAGTAAAGAACTTCTAATTAAAAATTATACAATAATCTTAAATGGAATCTGATAGCAAATATTTGTGGAATGATTCTTCAGCTTTTATTTTAGATGCATAGACAGACCGATAATAGATTGACAATTATCTCGCAAATACTCAAAACATGAATTTTCTTGACACTTTGGAGAATAATATTGTACTCCTGAGTATGTCTAACTGCTTCATAAGACAGGCAATTTTTTAAAGCAACAGGCTATTAAAATATGGGCTTTTAATAATGGTAGATCACTCATTATTTAACACTGAGTACTTTATTTTCTCTCTATAATAATAATTAGGAGAACATTTTTACCAGTTGGGTAGTGAACACTTTTGAAAAAAAATTATATTATTATCTCTCATAATATGATGATAGTGTGGTTAAGGCCAACACACCTAAATCTGAATCAGTCACAGGGTTTTTTTCCCTGAAGGAGATTACAGCTTTTATTCAATCAAGTCTTTTAGATCTGTACCCTCAAAAAATGTCTGTTTTTTCAGGTATATAATTTGGTTTAACAGAACATGTCACTTCTGTCCATGTAACAAATTTTGAGTTATATTTTTACTTGTTCATCTGAGAAACTAAATATTTGTAAAGTAATATCCACTTTTAAGTCTTCTGAGTAACATTAAATAGAAGAATTGACAAAACTAAAGTTTCCTAAGAGAACCTTTCAAAATTAGTATCAGAACAGCATATTCACATTTACTTAAAGTTCTGGTAAGAATTTTCTGAAATATTTGGGCCTGTTCTAAATTAATATATTGATTTTATTATGATATGTGGAGTGCAGTTATTAAGATGAATTCTGTGATTCTTTCTACTTGATAGGCCAAGAGACACACTCCTTCTCTCTGACTGATATAGTAAATAAATATACTTTTTAAAGAACTTTGTCCTACACTGAAAGAGTCTCACAATGTACTCTTTCAGCAATCTTTACATTCTTATAATAGGGAAAAAACCTGCAAACTATGTTGTCCTTAGGACACAAACTTGGGAAAAGTCATGCTTCAAATTAATCTTTGCAAGAATGAAAAGATGCCTTCTCTTATATTAAAATGAAACAAAAAAACCCCAAACAAAACAAAATAAAAACCCCCTTCTGACAGATTTCAATAACCACTCGATAGGCTACACATTAAGTTCTAACTCCATTATTACATATTATCATTCAATACTGTATTACTCAGTTCCAAAATAAATGCTTTCAGAGTGCTGTACAGTATATAATGAAGTTCTAAAGACTACCTTAAAATACCCTCTCCATAACAATGTTAGAAATCATAAATTAATGAGAGGGAAAGGGAAAGTGAAAAGTCTTACTTATCAGTGCAAGACAACATCTAAAGGTTATATTTTAAATATCTTTAGTAAGTGAAAGTAAAACAGCCCCCGAACAATTAACAATGTTTGTACATTTAGTTCCTCAATTAAAATATTTATTTTTAAGATTCTGAAATTAAACAAAAAAAAAGGCAAAGCTTTTATTTCCTTATGACAAAATGCTATAGTGAGCCTGTTTCTCATTTATACTGAAGACCATTTGCATGTTACTGGCAGGCTTAAGGCGACTTTCAGTAAGTGTAAATGTAATTTACGATCAGCTAGATTTGGAGAGCTGATCTCTCCCTGTTCTGCAGTTACATTCTAATGCATAATTTACATATAGCTGAAACATTAATGTCAGCTGAAATAATTAATTTTTGAAATCCTATATAAACTTAGTAGCAAGCTTAATTCTTAAACAACTTGCTAGGTGGCCTTTAATTTATATGATGTACAGTAACCTTTTCCACTGGTAAATGTGCAGTTTGATCTGCCAATTAAATTAAAAAGCTGTTCATGCTAGGGAAGATGTTCAAAGTATGAGTACATTTCTGATAGGAATACTGTAAAGCTTCTTTCTGTTCAAAATGTAACAAGATAACTTTTCATCAGTACTTAGCATTAACACACATTTTATTATACTTGATGCTGTCCTTCAGCAAATGTCACAGAAGAAACAAAAAAACAACAAAAAACCAACAGCTTGCTAATAGGTCATACTAACCACAGAATCACCTAATTCTGTCTACTGCACTTGAGAAATTTCTTTGCATTATTGCTACCTCCTTATATTTTATTAAATCAGTTGAGCTGCACAACTGAAGACTGAGAGAAAAATTCAATTTATTTCTGAAAGATGATGCTGAGTGTTAAGAATAATTACATGAACTACAGTAGGTTATACATAAAAAATAAACATAAATAGATAAATAAATAAATAAATAAATGTGAAATGTGAAGTCATTTTTAGTTGCTGATAGGCCTTGATCTCCTTTCTAACGGCAGCACCAATCTGTGCATTTGTGCATACTCCTCATTCCATAGACACCTGATCATTGAATGAAGAGAGAAAAAGCTAGAACAGAAGTTTTGTAGAAACAAAATTAGAAGACATGCAAAGCCAAGAGTAATTTTCATACACGTCTAAGTGGCTCACAACCCTTAATGTTAGTTTGGAAAAGTACATACAAGTCACCATACATTTGGATTTGAAAGCATGAACAATGAAGACACCAACAGGATTAAATATCATTTGCCTTACAACTAGAAAGAGTGGATGGCAGCAGAACTGCTACGGTTTTAGGCAGTGAACGAGATGCATGTACACTCAATCCTAATTCAATTTTTTCTTGGTTTCACTCTGAGACTGCATATCAGTCTAATAGTCAAGCTTTCTTAGAGCCACCACAGGTATTACAGGAGGATGTGATATGCCTACGCTATGGTGTATCCAAAGCCCTGTCCACTCATATCACTCAAGCAATTGACTGCAGTGTTGTGCTTTGTGCTTACCTGTGTAACATCCCCAGGTGTTCCTTTTGAGGGAGTTGGTGCATTGGTTTCTCTCACAAGACTTAATCAGAACGCAGCACAGATGTTGCCATCAGTAAGGTATTGGTATGGTCACAAAAAAAGATCAGCCATGGCCATATTAAGAGGTAGACCTTGTACTTTTGTTTTTTTAAAGTAGCTTGCGAAATATGCTTTATTTAAATATTTTTTTATTCTGCTAGAATCAGCATATTCAGTTTTGCGATAAAACTGAACATCATCACCAGTGAATGCAAGTATCATTTGGAATGTGATAGAGCAAGTGGACATGACATGAAGGTAGAAGACCAATAAAAAAAGGGACCAAGCCAAAGGATGGTCTAAGAAAATGATCTTTGCAGAATGAAGGACTGGGGAAAAATTAGACATGTCAGTTTAGTGAGCCTGATTAGTATACCTACATTATTAATGTTAGTGAATCATTAGCAATCTGGAAGTACACTTGAGAGAGTTTTGCAGTACTTGGGGCATTTTCTGTGATGCTGTAAACCCAGGTTGTTGGTTTACATCAAGTGAGAACCTAATCCAATTACAGCAAATTCTTTCTGCTTAGCTGTGCTGGTTTGGGGTGAACTAGAGCTAGTTTTCTTCACCATGGCTGGTATGGGGCTGTGTTTCGGATTTGTGCTGAACACAGTGTTTGCTAATATAAAGATGTTTTTAGTTATTACTGAGCAGGGCTTACACAGAGCCAAGGCCTTTTCTTCTTGTAGTGCCACACTTTCAAGGAGACTGGGGATGCACGGGAAGTCGGGAGGAGATACAGCCAGCACAGGTGACCCCAACTGCTCAGAGAAATATTCCACACCATATGACATCATGCTCAGTACAGGGGGGAAGGGAGGGGAAGGAGGGCAAAGGGGAGAACATTTGGAGTGGTGGCATTTGTCTTCTCCAAGTAACCATTATGGGGGCCTGCACCTGCCTGCACACGGGAAGAGCTGAATTAATTCCTTTTTTTGCTTTGCTTGTATGTATGGCTTTTGCTTTCCCTACTAAACTGCCTTTATCTCAACCTATAAGTTTTCTAACTTTTACCTTTTGATTATCTCCCCAGTCCCACTAGTGGTGGAGCGAGCAAGCAGCTGTGTGATACTTGGATGCTGGCTGGGGTTAAACCATGACATTAGCTAACCTAGTTTGTTGTGTATTCCATTCTCTTCATTAGCAAGGAAAATAAAATCTATGAGCTTGGCTACTTTCCTGTGAAAACAGCACTTTATCTCAGGATAGAGAGATGAAGTATGTGATTTGAATAAAGCTGCTAAATAGAAAGCTGAGCAAGAAAGTGCTCTATGGAAAATGAGGAAGTATTGTATTGGCAAATCCCCTATGAGCTTTGCAGGCTGGCAGGTGTGATGGAAGGCTCTCTTTCTCTAGAGCAGTGATATTCCTAAAATCCTGAGTATATTGAAAAAAGCAGAAAATGTCTAAGACAACAGTATTATGGTAGCTGCAAGCAGGTTAAGGCTGAAACAAAATGCAAAAGCAAAATGGGAAAGAAATAGACACCTTTTTTTTCTTTCTAATTTTTTGAGACTTTTGACTGGAATATTTTGGGTTTCCATTATATTGGAGTGTGCGTAGAGATCATAGGGTTTTTTTCTTAAAGATTGAAGCAATCTCTGTCCCCAAATTATTTCTTAATAATTTATACAACACAGCTGGTGTTCCGTATAAGCCATGGGGCATTTGTAGACACTACACTGAGCAGATATATTTACAGTACTCAAGAGAAAGTGGTGTGGTATTTGTTTTTGAAAACTCCTAAAGCATCTGCAAGGTACAATGAAAAAAATAAATAAAGTCTGCACCACCTCACTGCAATCAGCAAATGCTGACTATTTAGAATGAATTTACCTTCTACTATACTCCTGATAGATTATAGTCATTTATGTAAACTGCCAGGTGAGGGAAAAAGAAGAGCAGATTGAATTTGTCCTGGGTGTTCAGACATTTCAGAATGGTAAAAGCTGTATGGAAGTATAAATAGGAAAATCTGGCACTTGACACCTTTGTTCAATTCTTCTACAGAAAAAGGAATGGATGCAACCTGTGTGACTTAGAACAGGTAAACCTAGTAGAGGTTATGGCTTTACTATTTGATGGTACTGTTTTAAAAATCACCACCTGAAAGAGAAAAAAACGTCACCTTTAACTACTCAGATTGACTGATGCCACATAAATTAAGTTCACGTTTAGGACTTAACTGATGTTTCAACACTGACTATTTATTATTGAAAAATAATAATAAAGTCCATGTCTGCAAAGGAAATTAATTAAAAGGGTGGATAACTAGAAAAGCTAAAGGCACAGGAGACAGAAAAAAACCTAGAAGTATCAGTATTTTTGATCACTGAAATGTGCATCAGTAATACCATGGTTCTGTGTACTTTGATATTCTGAGGACATTTTCCTGGAAACAACCTGAATGAGAAAATTAGAAAAATAGCTTTTCAAGACAGTGGAGATATTACACAGCCTAACTACTCACAGCACGAAGTTTACTAAATATGCAGCAGTCATTACATGATTTTGCTTTTGGTAGCAGAGCACAGCTGAGTTTCAGCAGACCTTTTCTAGGTCTGTGTTCTTATGTCTGGCTAGCTGGGTTTTGATTAAGTTGCCTAAACTAAACTAAGAATTTAGCAAAATCAGAGACATCTACTCTTAGAATCAATCTTCATTATGGCAATTTGATTTACTGAATGTCTTTAAAAGATTTAGAAAATGAACTCCTTTCTGCATTTAAGGGCATACAGGAATCCCAGTCACAGAATCATAGTATGGTTTGGATTGGAAAGGACCTTAGAGATCATCGAGTTCCAAACTGTCTGCCCTCCTTTCAAATCTCCCTGGGCAGGGGCACCTTCCTCTACATCAGATTGCTCAAAGCCCTGCGTAACCTGACCTTGAACACTTCCATGATGATATGGTGGATCCTGCTCTGAAAGTCTTATAGGATTGTTTAGGACTCTCCAAATAATACAATTAATATAAAAAGACTGATTATTTTTTCTGGTATTTTGCAGGCTCTGTCCCCTGCTAAGGAAAACTGGTCTGTACATCTCAGAGTTTCCATACTGTGAGACTTATTTAAGATAAGCTGCACATTTGCATATATTTTTAAGTCACAATTTTAGAGATCCCATGTTCAGTGCCCTTAAGAGGTTAAGTGGCATGTTTCAGCCTGTTCTAAAGTTTGCAAGTGTTTTTGTTTTGCCCTGTGAGTCAAAAGTGCAGATCCTGACAGGTCACTAGTTCCCACTTGGTGGTAAACTATACTGTGAGATTTCACAGCTGTCACTGAAAAAGACTAATGCCCAGAGCCTGCTTAGGGGCACACAATATAGGCTCTAACCCAACATAATCTCTGCTGTTAAAAGCTTCATTTGAAAATACTCTTCACTAATATTTTACTCATTGTAAAAAATATTGACTTCTGGGAGGGTAGAAAGAACACAAACAGTTTTTCTTCTTTCCTTTGATTCTATAAACATATTTGCATATACTCTAGTTTAAAACACTAACTCTGCCTTCTGCTTTTGTAAATGAGAGTCCAGGAAGAATTTTCTATTATACCCAAACAGGAGAAAAATCAATAAGTGTTAAACTTTTCTCTCTAAGTGCCTGCTAGACAGTGTTTATGAAAAATGCTGACTCCAACAATATTGAGGGAGTCCATGCTTATCTGTAACAAAAGAAAGAATGCACTACTTTTCCTGCTATCTTGTATTCTATTTCAGAAAATTGGCATCCAAGATGCTAGAGCACTTGCTCAACTCTCCAAGTTGATTATTTGGTAACAGAAGTCAGGAAAGACAGATTTATCAGCATAATTATTTATTTTTGCCTTGCATATAGTACACTGATGCCATCTACAGACATGTGTAAAAGCATTCCTAAATGCATCCAATTCAATCTATGAAGGTTGTCTGCTGGATATGAATAATAAGTTTATTTCAATGGCTATGACTGGAATACTGATAGTTTAACCACTGAAGATCAGTTCATCCTTGACTGAGATTAAATAAAAGGCTCTCACAGTTCAACAGAAACTGAATCAGGCCCTGAAGCAGGTTTTTTTTATCTTATACACACTACACACACACCATCCCTTCCTTTTCAAACTAAATTATTTCCTCTTATTTTGCTGCACAAGACAAACTGTTTTCTTGACCACAGATAATACATTTTGGTTGATTTGGACAGACTGACCAAACCCTATGGAGGGGTAAACTGTTCTGCTGCATCATATATGTCATTTCAACACCCTGTCTCTTACTTGAGATCATCTCAATGAAACAGTTTTACCTGGTAAATGCCAGGAAAAGACTAGGGCTGTAATTCATACCCTTGTGCACAGCCCAGCATTGCTTTTACATTCACAGATCATCCAAACCTTTGGAAGGTTCATATTCTACTCATTTATCTTGATTTTAAGACTAAACAAATGCAGTCCAATGTGATTTGGATTTTGATTTATAGATTTTTTTTCCCTTCTCCTTAGCTTTCATCATGTCCCCTAGACAATTCCATTATCTCACCTGTCACTAAAATTTTGTTCAAGATATACTTTGCACTGCAAAGAACTGCAACTATTTATTTCTGGAAATATCACACTGAATCCAGACACAGTCACTAGTTCATTCTCAACAGCTACGCTTTATTTGCATTTCTAGCAGAATTGACATTGGAAATGTACTGCCTCCTGTACAACGTCTGATGAAAGAGGGAGGTTCTAGCTGAGATATCAGAAAGCTGACAGCATGAATGTAGCTGCAATGTTCTCCCTGCTCTGAGGCTGTGCTTTCTCAAATACATTTATGTAAATAAATGTATCAGTCTTTATTGCTCATGATATGATATGCTTACAAATCACACCTTTTGAAGTTCATTACACCCACGGGCTTTTTCTGTTTGAATAAAACTTGAGAAAGGAAAGCAGCACTGAGAACAGGCAGCACAGGTACACTGAAGGTAAATTATGTTTGACCCTCCTGGGGTCATCACCTGTGACGATGGCCCTGTAGATGATGGGACATCAAAGTATGCTGTACAGCCTGACTTTAGCAAAGACTCTAAAATGACCAAGCTGATGAGATAGGGTTTGGGTAAATGGACTGTAAAGTGGGTGTAACATTGGCTGGATCACTAAGCTTAATGAGTTGCCATCAGTGGAACAAAGCTTAGTTGAAAACCACTTCAGTGGAGTCAATGTTGGGGCTGACATTTTTTAATGAGTTCATTAATGACCTTAAAAAATGAAGGAAATTAACTTTCAGCAATTCGGTGGGTGACACCAAATTGGGGAAGAGCAACCAATATGCTGGAATTGGGTTGCAATTCAGAGGTATCCCTCAGACTGAAGAAATGGGTCAGCAGGAATCCCTTGAAGTTCCATGAAGGTAAAGTCCTGCTCCTGCACTTCTATCGAGGCAGCTCTATCAGACAGCTGGTGTCTTGGTGTGTATTCTGACCAGACAGGCATTACTGTGAGAACCTGTAGTATAACAGCACATAAACTAGGCAGGACTCCTGATTACTAAATCCAATGTTACTATCAGCAGGTTAAAAACTAGAAGAAAAAAAAATTAAAACTAACTACCTGGACTAACCTATATTCATGAACCACTTTGTCCATTTCTAAGTTAGGTTTAACAGTAAATTATACAGCTAACTCCTATTCAAAGAAGAAATCCACTTAGGCATAGATTGATAAAATACAGCTTTGCAGCTTAGTAAGAAAGGAAAACTCAAGACAAAGCCTCTTCTTTTTAGATATTTTAAGAACTGTTTATTTAAATTTCTGCTTTAAATACAGAGAATAATAAGAACAATCAAGAACTGAGAAGATTTCTACGGTTTGACTAGAAGATTTCCACTGATATTTTAGGAACATCTAAAGCCTGGATGACCTTTCCAGAATGTCAGATACCTCATACAGGTAAAAGTCAGCTCCTGTATCTGACACCACTACTTGGTACAACCCTGCTAAGTATAAAAGCTCAGTAACTGTTTGTCTAGACGCAGAAACTATATATTTACTCATGTACACGTACAGTTAAGAAGAACAGTATTAGCCAAAATGGATTTAACGTGAAACACAAGAGAAGCAAGCCATCAACTATGAAAGAAGTAAAAAAAAAGGAGAAAAGACGGAGGTGGGAAGCAAAAGGAATAAAGGAAAGAAAGAAGGCAACAGGAACAGTGAAACTGAAAAATACTGTTAGATTTAAGAGGTCTGCAGCTGCGAACTCATTCTCTGAAATAGAAGTAAAAGCTGAATACATTAGTTGAGTACTAGAAAATTTGACAAAGGGATCACAAAGACAAAAAAACCTGATACATAAGACAGGAGAAAAAAATGTCATCATGAATAATCTTTCTTTGGAAAAAATGTGTACAGTGCCAAACATCATCACCATATAGGAAGGATGAATTACAGTGAGTTGAATGCTAGAGTATAGCTGCCATGATAATGAAGTGAGGATTAACACCACCAAATCAAAATATACAACAAGAAGGATTTTGGTTCTTAAATCTTAGCAACATCTAAGCAAAATATAAGATAGGAAGGGGTAAATATCCTTCCATAAACTATAACAGGATGTTATAGTTCTGTCTTTAGAAAAAGAGAGCTACTTAAACAGAAGGAAAATGTTTACATAAGAAAAAATGATGGTTAGCTGAATAATAATAAAAAATTAATGTAAATGAAGGCTTTATAAGCCATCAGTAAAACACAATTAATAGTAGTATTCCAAGCATGAAAAACAGGAAAAAAAGACTAATTTATTTTAAATTAGAACTTATTAAGGTTATGAAAGGACTAATACAGCAGTAGTTGCTGCTGACAAAAAAACTGGACACGACCAAAGTCACCTACTCCCATCCTCTGCTTCTTATGTTGGCTTCCCAAAGTGGCTACAAAGCTGAAGTTTTTATTTACACTGTTTCTCAAAAAAAGCAGAAGGGCTACCTGGACCTGATTGAGGAGTTAGGATCTAGCTGACAGATTGGCTTTGAAAGAATGTGCATTTTTAGGGACCATGAGAGGTTCTTAAATATTTCATTAATGATGGAGGGAGCTGTAAAGAGAGACAAAGAATCTCTACGATGCAAAGAATGCTCTTATATTAAAAAGATTTGAGAAGAGAGTACAGCGAAATACAGAGTGAAATGTCCAAAAATAATAAACAGATGAAGGCAACATTTTCCTTTATGTAACACTCTATGTAACACAAAGCATTTCTGCCTACAACCTGGAAGTAAAGAAGGTGCTACCTAGGCCTTAGCACTGCTAGGGGCTCCAGCTGTTCCATCTTTGCCCTGTGCTTCCTCATAGTGTGTGATCATGACCACTAATATTTTTGTCAAAATTATTTCCCCGGGAAGGGAAAAAATCCTGTATCCTTCATCTTTAAGTGCATCTACATGGAAAAGTGAATATTCAAATAGTAATTAACAAAACAATGTAATTTCTTTATGTCATACTATTGAGGAAGAACTGTGTGTTTTCTTACTACATTGGTCTTTTATAATTGCTAAATGACGGAGCTATGAAATAAGCTTTTTTTGTTTCTTATAGCAGAGCAAAGAAGAAAACAGCTAAATTTTCCCAGTGTTGATAGGTTTCAGTGAAGCCTTTTGGGCAGACGTATATGACCCATGGGGTCACAACCTTCTCTCAGGCATCCACCTGCTCTGGCACAGGGTCTTCCATAGGCTGCAGGTGGATCTCTGCACCTCTGTGGACCTCCATGGGCTGCTGGGGGACAGTTGCCTCACCACAGTCTTCATCATGGTCTGCAGGGGAACATTAGCTCTGGCTCCTGGAGCACCTTCTCCCTTCTTCTTCACTGACCTTGATGTCTGCAGGGCTGTTTCTGTCACATATTCTAATTACTATTTCCTCCTCTCTTCTTAAATGTGATATCATAGAGATGTTACTACCTATTCCTTAGATATGGGAATAAGCACTGAACAGTAGAAGGGCTGATTGTTTGGTCCCCAAAAGATAGATTGGGAGAATCAGTCATCCAGAGGGAATATTGTTTGGAAGTAGGAAACTATTACAAATGCAGAGGCATCAAAAAGAACCCCCAAAAGTCTGCCTGTGCATCACTAAATTAATGCCATCTCAGCTGGATATAGAGGTCACTGCAGCATAAAGTTTATGGGAAGTTACAAATAGTCTGTCTAGTCCATAAAATGAGGTAAAGAAAGGATTTAGGGAGGAAAAAAATAGGAAACTGAAGCTGAAACTCAGTATCTAATTAATGAATAGAACAAGAAGTCTAAGGATCAGCTGTGCCCCTTAATTGCACAGTTTGAAATTAGCACCCATGTGTGAGAGACTGAAATGTTAATGGTTAATGACACAAACAATCAGCCATTTGCAAAAGCAACAGGTGCTTTGCTGAGACCAAGTTCGTACCCTCAACCGAAGAGGAGGAGGAGAGTTTTTAGGTTTGTGGTGGTGAAACCTCTGATCTGCATAAGTATAGCCCAGGTGCAGAGAGGGTGCTCTCCCACCACCAGAGGATGACCACAACAAATCAACCTTTGTTTAGCAACAAGCTGGGTTTTGAGCCAGATACGGGCTCAAACCCCAGGCCAGTAAGAAGCAGATCTCTGCTGAGGTGGGATAATGCTTTTTATCATGCCAACGTCTTCCCTTTCACAACTGGCTCAGGTCTAAAGCCCCCCCTTTTCACTGGGAAGGTATGGGGACATTAACATGTAGGCATGAAGGTATTCATCTCTTCTGATGGGGCATAACTGGCTCCACTACGCTAGCTGGTGCGAGAGGTAGCTGTCATATTTTAGAAGGTGTCATAAACCATCTAAGACCCCCCCAGGTGCCCCCAAACTAATTTCTGGGGCCTTCCACCAGAGGACTGCACATGATCCACAGTGTTGCAACTGACAGTGTTAAACTCCTCCCTCCCCCTCAGGAGAAGTACCTTGGTCTTCCCACCTGAATGTAAATTGAACTTTATGTTTCATGGGCTTCCCCCACCCTCAGCAGATCAAGACTGTAACCATCACCTTGACCAATGGACATCTAAAATGGCAACAATAAAGTCTCATCACTGGATCCATGAGCAGTGATATCTTTCCTCTTTGCTAACTACTCTTATTCCTTTTTTTCTTTTTCTTATATTTTTAAGTGATATCTTTATATTTTTATATTGTTACATTACTGTAGATAATAACCAAAATGGCTACATACCTACTTTCCATTGCAACCAAATTGTTCTAAAATAAACCCTTCATATATATGTGTGTATACATATATACACATATATATGTGTATATATATACATATACATGCATACATATATATATATATAAATAAACGCCCATTATTCAGTGCCACTTTAATCCACCTCAAGGGATCTGTTAACAAGAACCTCAGGGGTGAAGGTGCAAACAAAAGCACAGTTGAGGCTCAAGCATGAGAGTTAGACTAGAACTTAGTATTTGGATGGAGGGTGGAAGAATTTGTAATTGAAGAAGAGAACTGATACACCAGACACATTCCTTTAAACTCTTTTTTAAATTCCAGAAGGAGATATAGCACAGCTGTATGGTTTTGGAAAAACTTCATTTCTTACTGTTTCTACTTCTCCATTTGTTGAGCGCAGTAATATCGTCTTTCTCTTACTGAAACTTTGGGATGACAACTCAGTTAATGGACTGCCTAACAATAGTTTGACTGACTATGCAAGCCACAAACAACTTGAGCTATACTCAGCTTGAGAACTTGTGAGTTCTCAAGTGCTGTTCAGTATTTGCCTAAATTGCAAATGTTTACAAGGTAAGAGAAAAGGACACGTTGTCCATCCTCTTACTCCCTTGCCTGATCATTTCCAAAAAATATCCAGGAACATGCCACAGGATAGCAATCCTGGCATTTTCCGGCAAAGTGCAGATGTGAACAGTTACCTCGGTGCTACAAATGTAGCTCAGAAGCTGAAGAGATTGGTGCAATATAAAAACTTCCAAGGCAAAAAGGAGCTCATTATTCTAAACATACCAGATCAGTTTGTTATCATGCAGTTGTATTCTCTGTATCGTTAATAAAAAGACAAAAAAGATTTTGAGTTTCCTAATACTGACACCACAGATGCTGTTACCACATGGTGTTGCCACAACTCAATTTAGATCATAATTCAGAATGCATCTGTTTAGAGGTATTCAATTTAGGATACACTGTAATCATTTGCTTTAAAGGAAAAATGAGAAAACTAAACACTAAACTCTCCAGCAAAGACAATGGGAGTCTGGGAGATGGAAAATTGAAGGAAAGATAATTACTTTGAAATGGTGAGCATCCAACACACAGAGAGTCTGAATATTTCAATTCGTTTTCCGGTATGTGATTTATCTGTATTATATTAAATTGACATTTGTGTGCTATGAACATTCCCTGAGACCATGATAAACAGGTGTTAAACAGTCATTGCCTGTGCTAGTGAGATCTCCTAGCCTTCCAAACAGGGTGACTGCAGCATATTGCTTATTGGGAACAGTGCCTAGAACCTTCAAACTCCCAAATTATGCCTGGGAATTGCTTGGGGAAGTGCCAGCTGATACAAATCAAAACTCTTCCAGGGATTGTTCTAATAACAGGATAGATCACAACTTTCCAATGCCCTGATACATTCCTGAACACAATTTATTTTATACACACATATAAAAAATAAATACATACACAAAAAAATATTAAAACATTTATTGTTCATATGACCAGAAGTTCTGCTTGTCCAGGTTCTCCTAATTTAACAGAAACACCAGTGAAAAACTTCAAAAGGTTATTTTGCTTTACCCATCTTCTCCTGTCAGACCTCAGTGGGAATTGCCAACAGGAAAGCAGGACATCTGGGATGGATACCAGCTCAGCCCATTCTAATGGGGAACTTTTAGAGGTTAGTTCATCTGGATGGGGAACTGACTGGTATAGTATATAACAATAATTTAAACTTACATGTGTCTGAATTTTAAATACCAAATGAGGAATCACCATGAATAAATACAAAAGAAAACTATCAGCAGTAGAGGTACATATCGGCTTCTATAACAATATTCAGACATAAATTATCCAGACTTTGGTCAGAGCATATAATTTTATTTTTGGCCTACAAGTTCACTAATATCTTGCAACTCACTTTGCAGACTGTTCTTGTCCTCAATTCAAGCAGCACTGCTACTATGAGCAACGGGTGTAAAAGACTCCCTGTATATGTAAAAGAAATGGCTGCCAAGGCAGCTTCATATGTGCAAACTCCTTCCCTTTGAAATTATTCTTTTAGTTCTGAATCTTACACACTCCATAATTTTTCATACAGGCTGCACAGCCCACCTTCTCAAGCCTGCACTGGGTAGAATTTCTATTGGGGGAAAAAAGGGATGCAGTGGGAAATTTTTTAAGTTGGTCCACTGCTAATGAGTACCATCTGGCTGGAAGGAAAGCAAAAAGCTGCTGGTTTATCAAGTTTGGTTTGTACCTGCTTTTTTTTGTGTTTTGTAAAGACATATACACAGACCCTGGACTGGCAATTTTTGGAGAGGACCTTCTAAAACTTAAAGTTAACAATTTTTAAAAGTATGGAAAAATAAAAGTGAACTTACTGATAGAGACCTTAATAAAAGTAATTTCTCTGAGTTTGCCATATGCAAGGCAATTATTATCATTACTTCTTACAACTTACAGATGAAAGCACTATGGCTGCACATGTCATTCCCTCAGCTTTGCAAGCATGGACATAGCCTTCCTCGAAAAAGCAGTTGTACTTCCTGTGAATTACAAAATCCTCTGATGCAAGAGGTATTTTTTAAAGCAAATGATTACAGTGTATCCACAATCTCTCTGGGTAGCCAGTTCCAGTGCTCTGTCCCTTTCAAAGTAAAGAATTTTTTCTTCATATTCAGATAGAATTTTCTGTGTTTCAGTTTATGCCCGTAGCCTGCTGTCTTATTGCTGGGCACCACTCAAAAGAGTCTGGCCCCATCCTCTTGCCCAGCCTTAAGATATTTGTATTCATTGACAAGATTCCCTCTCAGTCAACTCTTCTCCAGATGAAATGGTCCTTGAATATAATAGAAATATAGTGATCTATAACAATATTGGTGTTTTTCATACATCCACTTTGGGAGGGTATTTAAACATATACCTAATTCAATGCCACATACTGTGTCCATCATCATTATCAGGCATCGCTCCTTCCTCTTTTTCCTTCCTTTCACCTTTGGGAGAATAAAAATAGTTTCAGTCACTGTCAAATCCAGTAGGCTTTGAGGTAGGTTTTTTGGTGGCTAACTCCATGCCAGCAGTAAGCTGTGAGTCCCTGCTCTACCACAAGTCCCTGCAACCAATCAGCCAGTGAAAATATATTTAAAAAGAAGGATGTTGATACCTTTGCTCCATTCTGGAGCTTCTCTCCCTGTAATCTGGAGTCTCTGGGCTGGCAGTATGAGGTACTGCTATTGCATCACCAGACTATAGAAGCAGAAATCTTGGCCACCAGACAAAAAGTAATGAAAATTTCAGAGGTACAAGGCTCTTCTTGGAGCTGCCGAAAATGACACAGATGTCAGTGAAATCGTAACAGAAGCATCTAAATGAAAAGAAAGACACCACCAATAACAACAACAAGTTTTTTTTCTTGGAGATAACTAAAAGTGAAGGTTACAAATACTGTATATATATTTTAGGAGAAAAAGTCCTTCCCAATACTCAAGTGGTTGTTTCTACTAAAGGAGCCCGCAGAGGAGGGAAAGTGATTTTTTTTTTCCTAAGGACAGAAAAAAGACCTCTCACATTAAACATTTAAGAGCCTGTCAGGACTGAAGAGTAAACATACAAACATGGATGGCATTCTGTGTCCTGCAGTGTAAATGCCTCCTGAACTGCAAATATTTAGCTGTTCCATAGTCTGGTCTTCAGAAAGACAGCTATATTTTCATCCTGCAGACCCAAAGGGAATTAGATGCCATACTTCATAGGTGCTGTGTTGTGCTGCTCAGAAAAAAATACTCTAAAATTGCATTCATTTCCATGTACCTGTGGATTGATTTGTCATGACCCTTTTTAAATTATTAAAATTTTTATATTTTCAGTATATAAACCTAAAGACCGATACTTGAATATGTTTAAGAAAGAGGGGTTGTTTGATATATGCTATGTTTTATAAAGAAAAAGCTATACCCAATCACGAGTTAAGCTATCTAATTCTAATATTGCATATCATTTTGAAAAGAAAACTACAAAACACAAAGAAAATCAAAACCAATGCTTTCAGTTCTGTGTATGTATGTGCATTTTATGCAATATTTACAAAGCTGCCAGATACAGGAAGAAATCCAAGAGAGGAAAAACTCTGTCCTGCATCACATGCTTTGATCTGCTCCGAAGTGTTGTTTAAAGCATGAATCTTTTAGTAACTTCACCAGTAGTCGCATGGGCAAGGCAAGGGTTAGAGAAGAAGTGGCCAGAGAGATCACTTCAAAACCTTTCCTAAATATTCCCTTCTGATAAGGCTTAAATAAGCAGCACAAACCTTCCTGCAGCTGCCTCTCTGTCACAGCCAGTGCAGCAAGAGCTCCCCCCTTTGTTTTAAAAAATTTTAACCACTTTGCTCACTTCTGACTCTTGAAAGGAAGAACACAGGGGGAAAAAATGGAAAAAAGTAGGTACTGTGCCCAATGAGAGAGGGGAAAAAAACCCAAATAAACAAAACAAGCCAAAAAAGCCATCCCCAAAGAACCAAACCCAAACTCTTAGTTCTTTATTTCAACAGAAAATACATAAGCTGAGTAATTTGGGATATTTACAAAACCATCCACTTCAATCCAAATTGGACTTGCTTAGGGAACAGGCTGTTTTGAAGAAGTCAGCCTGGGAAGAAGTGACTTTTCAAGGCAAATACTGTAGTTGTTTATTTTATTGAAAGTTTATTGCAAGTTATTTAAAGGCCTCAAGCACACCTTGTGAAAATCAGTAATGCACATATATTAAAATGCAGTAAAAATAACAAGAAAAAGCAAACAATTCTGGAAAATCACCTAAGACATTATCAAAGAAAATTTACTAATGCCTCTCTAAAAATTTGAGCAAATTTTTGAGTAAGAACAGTCAGTAACTGCAACTTCAGTAACTATAGTAATTAATGCAGAGACTTTTAATTCTCCTCCTCTGGGCATGGGCTGACAGCAATAAGGAAGATTTCTTATGGCACCGCATTACTGCTTGCTTATGCTAATGTGCCTAATTCTCAAACTATAGCTGCATGAGGCAGGAGGAAAGTTGAAGTGCATCTTATTGTTCCAGAGACTGTTTTATTGCAGTCTTAAAATAGGAGGAGGTATTTCTATTATCATATTATTCTAAAGAAAAAAAATATTTCATAATAAAATTAAAATACATTTGCACATGCTACAGACTACCTAATGCTTTGCCTGAATTGCATATTTGCTCTTTCAGTGCACCTGGCAGGGTGCTTCAAAGTGTCTGACTCACTTAGTTGTAGCTCCACGATGTGGCCAATGTGTGAATATATTGAAGGAGAGAGAGCTATCCAATGCTTTTCCAGCTGTTATGTGCTTTCATTCTCAGTTAGACATCAACAGCTTTATCCATCGCCTTCTCTCCCACCAGAAAAGATTACAGGGTAATGCAATCTACTAATGTTTTGGGGGTTTTGCTGTGTTTTGGTTTGTTTCGTTTTTCAATATTAGTTTCAGGAACTTAAGTATTAACTGCAGGAAGCCTAACATTTTTTTGTATCCTGTGAGATGACGGCTTTTATATAAAACACAATACTGAAGAAAATACAATCAAAGTAAATACAATTTATTGTATTTACAGTACATAATTACAGTATTGATGAAGACAAAAGATACAACTGTCTGGTAGAAAAGCTTTTCATTTTTTAAGCAAATTAATGGTCTGATTAGACAAAAACTGTGGATATTTTAAACACTGTAGAAGTAATTTCTTTTTCCACTGAAACAAGTGGATAAAGTGAGATAAATATATTACTTTGAATTGCATGTCATTGAGCATTACATTCACTTACAAACATCTATTTTCTTATGTTATTTCTTTGAGAAGCTTAAAGCTAAATCAATTCAGATTATTTGTTTTAGTATCTATGTGTTTGCACAAGCTTGCTTAGTTTAAAGCTGGACCACAGATCTAGGTTCTAATATTCCTTGAGGGTGACTGGAGACATTACAGATCTATAGTCATTCAATACAAGTACTTATTGAAATTAACTACTAGAATAAATGCATTAAAAGTTCCTTCAGTGTTAACTGCAAAAGAGATGACTATTCCGAGAGTTTAAGAATACAATCAATTCTGTGCTACCATTGCTGAACTGGTTCATTCTAGCCAGAAAGATTTTAAACTGGGAAATTACAACACAGTTAAGGTTGCCAGTTTGCATTATTTTATTCTTAGCTAAACCTTTCAGGCATTCATAAATTGACCATAAAGATTTGCTCTGCCCTAAGGCTACTGTGATATATACATTAGGCTGACAATCTGTTCCTTATTCAGCTTGCTGTGTCTAGATAAGAAATATTACACGTTATCCTGTATCTGCTTGCAAAGTCTTACAAGGGTATAAAGTTAAGAATCCAATGTTAAATTTTATCCTGTCTTTTCTCATATCAATTGACAATGCTCTGTAGAAATTTGGTCACCTAGTTTTGATTATCCTCATGATAACTAAAACAGTAATGATACTTTATCAGAATACTTTACAAGCATGATTTAATTGATATTCACTATATCCCCATGAGGCAGATAGGGAAGTGTTATTACCCTTATGTGGGGAAATAGAGAAAGGCAAAATGACTTGCAAAAGGTCATACAACAACTGAATGCTACGTCAAGATTAAGACCAGGGCTTTTCTGACATAACCCTATATCTTTTCTTCTGGATTATAGTTCCTGCCACATTTATTAGCCATCTCAGTCTAGTGGGAGGTGTCCCTGCCCATGGCATTGAGGGTTGGAACTAGATGATCTTCTATGCCCCTTCCTATCCAAACCATTCTATGATTCTGTGATTCTATTATAAAAGTCTTTGAAACTAAAGACAAATATTTTCACAACGTATAAATGTAAGCACATTAGTGTTGAGAAGATTTTTTTTGTTCATATTTAGTTCTATGATTAAAATGAATTAAAAATTAATCCTGAATTAGAGTTTCAAATGTTTCTTTTAAAGTAACACTGGCAACATCAAATATATATACTCTTCCAGTCACAAGGCATCTGAGATAGCTATATAAGAAAGGAATGATGAGAAATAACATTGCTTTTCTATGTGAGTCTGATCGTTCTGAGAGTGCTTGGGTATTTTGGGTTTAGCTGTTGCTACTGAACCTGTAAATGCTCTTAGCCAGAGCCTTGTAACAAATTGCCATCTTTTCTTCTGCTCCTTCTATGATTACACGTTACTGAATACCCAGAACAAATTCCAAGATCCTAAAACATTAACTCATTAAATGTGTCCAAACATTTTATTTTCATTTTACAAAATACCCAAGAAAATATCAGTCTTCACAAGTATGCATGGTACAGACTATGCAAACACAATCACAGACTACATTTCACTTCAGTTTACATGATGCCATGAAGACTTCCTTGGAGTTAAGTTTTCTCAAGAACTGTTTATCCTCTGCGTTGCAGTTCCTTGCTGCCTGACTCCCTCTGCCCACTATTCTGATTTAGAGGGTGTAGTGGTATCTCTCACCTGTCTCATTTCAAGGAATTTGCCTGAACACTGTAGCTTTAGAAACGTTTTCAAGAAATCTAGTACTACTAAAAGAAAGAATGATATTTTTTTGAAGAAAAAGAATGGGGAAGGAGAAATAGTTTTAAAAATAAGTGTATTGGACATTGCTTTAGAAGAATGAATTATAGAAAATTATAAATCAGAATTCTTTTTTTTTTTTTGATTCAATGGTTTCCAGTATGATATTTAGCCAAGGGAACACACAGCTTTTCTGAGCTGTAAATTATTCTCTCTGTATCTGTGGATTTACTTATCCAAGATTGGCTCCTGAAGTAATTGAAAACAGTGTCTAATGTTTCTAAAGACCCACTAACAATTTCAGCCATACCCTTCTTTATAAAATCTCTGCTTGCATCTTTTCGGGAGCATCTTTCAGTGGAATAGAGTAGATAATTTCCTTTTATCTTCCATTGTCACTTCATGACTTCAAAGGCTGTGAATATACCCCGTATTACAGTTTGAATAATTAAACATTCCTTTTTGTCTGAAACCATGAAAAAATATCAGTTCAGGCTTTGTTTCAGAGACAGAGGGAAAAAAGTCTACGTAACTTTGACTATATTGTACTAGCATATAGTATAGCATATATGTACATTATTATGTCATAAAAACAGCATCAGAGAAAGAAATCGCTTCTATAGCATTTAAAGGCTGTGCCCAAAAATCATTGCAATTAAAACAAAGAGAGAGGACGAGGGAAAAATATCCTCATGGCTGAGTATTCTCATTAAACTCAAAGTCCGTCAATGAATATTTATCTTTATTCTTCTGCCTGGAAGGAAGGCTGAAGAAAGACTGAGCAAGACACTTATTTCTGTCAATGAAGCTTAGTAATCAACTCCATCACCAGAAGTCCTCTTACTGCCAGCTGTCATTCAGATGACAGGTTATTTCAGTATATCAGCAGAGGGCCAGCTGGCAGGGGGATAGAAATGACAGCCTTGCTTAAGCAGTGAAAAATATTTTCAGCAGAATTAGCAAGTGTGAGATGCCTGTGTATGCCCAAGGATACAACTACGGCCAGAGAAAGGATGCATTTGAGCAAATAGGCATATTTATTCTCTCTTTTCTAGTGAATGCAGAGAAGTATTTTTTCCAATTAGCAAAGAGTATGTTACTCAGAGATAACTTCGTTTTTGATCTGTTTGACAGGTTTCTTTTTCTCTTCTATTTCCCAGTGTAATTCTCCCACTGTGGGTCCCTTCCAACTCAAAATATCCTGTGATTCTGTGATCTCATACATTTAAAAGTTTCAGCTCAAACCTGCTTTATTGCATGACATACAGTGGTTTCTCTGAACTTCTTGTCACCTTTGTGACTTTCGCTTTTCTCCCTTTTAAAATCTTTATCTCTTATTTTGTTAGTTACTTCAGATTCTTCTGTCTCTGTCATTTTTCTCCCTGCTGTGCATTCTATCTGACTTCAAATCCTCTTACAGGTTTAACTCTAGTTGACTTTAAAATTATCTGCTTATGGATAAAACTCATATTTTGAGACACTCACCAGCAGAACTTGAAGGTCCAGTTTGCAGTACTGTAGTGCAACTGTAAGAAACTTGCATTGACTTCACCCTCAGCTGAAGGCATCAAAAGTTGTTGAAAATCAGTCTCTGACTGTGAGTATATGCAAATGAAAACCTGACTTTCTTCTGCTACTCATTTTGTGCATTTCTTTTATTTATCTTTAGTTTTGAAAGTGTCTTTTGAGTGTTTCTTTTCAATCCTGACTTCTTTCCGTCAAAGTGTTCAAAAACTCCTTTACTGAATTCTCTATTTTCATAGGCAGAATGTGAACTTAGAGTGACTGATTGAAAATTAATTGGACTTGGAATTGATTGGTATTCTGTAACCTACTTAATGTTTACAATTCCAATGTATTAAATAACTATTTTCACCTATAAAAATCATCTTGTTGAGTTCAAAATGTAGGGCACAGGATACACATAGCTTCTGTTTTCCCCAGTTCTCTCAAAGTAAAAATATAATCAACCCTAAAGTAGAAATTATATTTTCTATACCTGTGGTTACCCCAGCTATCCTGTGTAAAAATTAAGCACATAAAAGTTCTGCAAATTGGTCAAAGGAGGGACCTTGTATCAGGGCATCTCATATCAGTTATTCTCATGCTGAGGTTTGCATTATCTACAGAAGAAAATATGCCTAAATTAATGTTTCTTATCATATACACACATGATCCCATCTGTTTCCTATGGAGTAGATATCACCCCATCAGTACTCATAAACATAGGTAGGATTGCAAAGAAACAAAATGAATTTTTGAACAATGTCTTGATTGAGTATCAATAACTATTTTGCTCCCCCAACAACATTTTAATAATCTATAAATTTTAGGTTTAAATTTAAAACATCTATAAATTTTAAGGTTGCCCCAAAGCATGTTTTGCTAGCTCATTTATTTGTGCCTAATGTAGGTTCAGAGACATAAGGTACCAAAACAGCTGTCTTGAACCATCCAAAGCACTTCAACATTTTACTAAAAATATGGTGAAGTGTTCCAATTTCATTATGGTATAGGTTTTTAATTTTTAGGGGAAATTTCAATAGTAATAAGATATTTAAAATACAACAACACCTTTCTATTTTTAGATTATTTAACAAACATGGTTTTTAACAACTTTTTTTTTCTTTTTCCATAAGTTTGTTTTCATTGCTATTACCTTATGAGCAGTGAATTCACTGAAAGAAAAGAGGAAATTGCTCAGTTTTCAGGCATTCCTATAACAAAATATCTATGAATTTCACTTACAGTGCCTACCTTCCCTTACTAGGATGCAAACACCGAACTCTCACTGAACAGATTTATTTGCCATACTTCTAATGCCATGCTGCCAGACTTTAGAGGATTTCACAGCAAAATGCAACTTTTCTCAAGAAACTAGTGAGCTCCTTTCCTTGGTAAAGGTAGGGCCTAGGAATTTCAGTGGCCACTGAAAGGTTTGCTGTATAACATCTTTATCCACAAAATGTTCTTTGAGAATGGCCTAACTCTACATTCTCAAACAACTTCAAGCCAGTTTGCATTCCTAAGAGCAATGTTGCTATTTTAAAAAGTGCAGCTAAGCAAACTGCACACACAACCCTTCCCTGTTTCTCATGACAGAAGAAAAGATGAAAGTGCTACTTACACTGTGACCTAGCAGCATTCAATATTGTTCAGTATTTGGATATCAAACTGACAGGTGCCATACTAATATACAGAATTGCTTGAAGACATTAAAAAAAAAAAAAACAAAAAAACACAAAAAAAAACCACAAAAGAGCAACCAAAACCAAGTGATCACTTGTAAACCAGTCTTTAAAATGCATGACTGCATTATGTTACTAATAAAGGCACCTTGGACGTAATACTAGTGAAAGCACAGATGGGTTCTGAGTATCCTCTCCAAATTCTCTTGGGAATTTATTACATTATAGACAGAAAGGAGAAAGGTGGACTCTTCTGAGATTGCTCTCCTGAGAAATCCATAATGTAGCTTACAGCACAGTCATTAGCATGCTATTTCAGACATAAAGGCAATATTAGAGGATACTGTAGGAAAATCAGCATAAATGATCCACAAATCATTAAATTAATTTTTCATTTTCTGGAATGTATCCTTTCCTTTTCCCTCCTATCATCCTTTCCCTGGTATCATCAAAGAGTGCTTCAAATCAAAACAAACCCAGCTAAGATGGAATATATTATTCCAGCCTGGAGTCAGACCTAATTTCACTGGGACAGCTGCACATCATGTGCTCAGCATCCCCATTTCCTACATCTCCCACACCTGTAGTGTATTACAAGAATTAATATTCACATGGTGGTGTCTTTAAGGTTCCAAGTAAAAAATATTACCATGGGGAAAAACAAACAAACAAACAACAACAACAACAAAAAACCCCATCACACACATACACACACACACACAAAAAAAAAAAAAAAACCAACCAAAAATTATTACTTTTATAAAGTTCAAGAATTTATGGCTAGGAAAAAACTCCCAGAAAAGACAGACACACAAAAAATGAATATGCTGCAGAAAAAATTAGATGTTCCACACCTTTTGAAAGAACCCATCTCTGCAAATCCACAGAACAATTACATTAACCCACTACATTTTAAATTACTATGTAGAATGTGTTTTACTATATTTAGGTAAATAAGAGAGAGCCACTAACTATGTTCTTAAAATCTTTGGACAATACATGTTTCTAGAATGGTCATTTTCAATGATTCAATGAAGGTCCAGGTCACAAGTTGATGCTACCAAGAAGAGCAGATAGGCACTTAAAATGCTGAGACGACTGTCAAAAGAAATTAATAGGACTGAAGCCAGTAAGGAAAGAAACTCCCTAATTTTTCAAGGTAATGAATAATTCTGCTTTCAATGAACTGGCTAATATAAAAGAGTTAATGTACCAAATGAGTGTTTAAATATATACCAGTATGTTTTTTCCTATTTTTTAGGAATCTTTGTACAGCAAGAAAGAAAACTGTCATTATGAAATATTATCTCATACAAATATTTAAGGAAAAGAGTAAGTATTTGGTTGTCTGTTCCCTGTAGGCATCACTGACTGTTTGGTTATGAAAATTGCTCAATGGCCCCTACGTCTTCTGCATTTCTTTTTTCTCTGATACTCCATGGGAAACACTGATAGATAGCTTGCGTATGTCTAACTCCACAAGATGTCGAGAAGTTGAATTAATTTCTCCAGAGTCTTTTGTAGTTTTAAAAATATTTATGTGCCCCCTTGTTTCAGATGCAGCAGGGTAGTCAAAACTATGAAAGGATGTCATATTTAGACAACTAAACTAGTTTAAATAATTATTGCCACTATACAATGGTTTTCAACAAGGATGTTGACTTTCTGGGCTTTTTTCAAATTAATTTTCCTTTCTCTCCCCATTGAATACAGTTAGTCCATCTGTTCTTTTAATAATTTGTCTCATAATATCTTTCATCTTTTGTACCCCTATCTAAGCAGTAGTGAAAATCTACATAAGCACTCTTTTTCCTGCCTGCTACAACATGACAAGAGTCTCCAGTTCTGTTTTTTCTCCAACACCCACTGTGTAATTTTACCATAAAACCTGTGATCTGCTCCAACTCGAACTGTGCCTTTTTCCACAGCACATTTCTGCCCAATGACTGGAGCTAAGCTTGACCACAGCTGATTCACTGACACTGGACTGCTTTAAATAGCCTGGGATTTTATCAGGGCACAGCATCCTGTTGTACACATCACCCGACTCCAAGGATTTTGGGAGCCAGTCAGTGGTGTTGGACCATATATATACGCATTCTGGTTCTACTTAGCCAATCTATTGGTATTGCACCAAACTTCTTCAAAACAAATAATGTCTGGTAAGATATTCACCAGAGATATGGAGAGTAATTGAAGGTTCTACGTGTGAACATAATTTAGATAAATTTACAAGATGCCATTCCAGCCATACTCTGTCAAAAAAAAAACTGAGTGAGGTGAGCCTGAATTAGTGTAGGGTAATATAAAGATAGCTCTGCAGCCATGTGACTGCTGCAAGCCATCAGTAGGTGCACTGGGGTTTTATGGCATTGCCAGGGAGGAAGGAAACAGATGACATTTACAAGTGAATCTGGGAGGCACTTTTACTAACTTCTTTGCCCAATTGATAGATTTAAACCACAGTTCATTCCAAAATTTATGGAACTCAGTGGAGGTTCCCATTCTGCATGTTTGACAGTTGCAAGCTTAACTATAAATAATATGCAAGTAATTTACACACAGCTATAAATTCATACATAGCTACTTTTATGCACAGATAATTAAATTTGTATCCTCAACTATTTCAGCTATAAACAGGTAACTGTTTCACAACAGTTTATAGACACAGGTAATGTTCATATACATTTGAATACAAGAACACTGTAGAGATTGATAATTTGAAGGTATTTGATTTTATTTTTTCTCCTCTGCACTATTATAATTAGTATTTTGGGGAAAATTATCAGGAAATATTGTATGTATTGAATTTTTTTTCCTGGGTAAGGGGATAGATTCAATATGCAAGAGGAATGGAAGGAGATAAGGAAAATGAGTTTAAGAACTGGATTTTATTACTCATTATTTGCTTGGCTGGGTTTTGTAACTAGTGATTAATAATTTCTTATAGAATGAAGGAAAACCTACAGCTGAAAACTTAAATAATAATAGCAAAATACTAAAAAGTAATGTATTGCAATATGGCACAAAAAAGATCTTAAATTCATAAAAAATATGAAAAAATATGACTAAAAAAAGAGCTTGAAAATTTCAAAACCTAAAATTTCAGACAAATATTTTAGTATGAATCTTTTGAACACATTTTATTATCCCAGATTTTTTTTACATAAAAGCTGTTTCCACAGACACTTCACCAACTTCAATATTAATATTCTCAAACACGTGATTTGGGCACAATTTTCCATTGCCAGCAATTTTTCAGGTAATACTTTACTAATCCATAAACTTCAGTCCCTGCAACCACATAGAAAATACTTAGAACTACTTCTAAAGTTTAATTGAATCTTCACATGAGTTAGTATTTTTTTAGTATTTCTTTCCCAAGAACACTGACATTTAAATTCCATAATTTTTGTGTTTATTTCATCTGCCTTCAAAGCTGTTTCATCTTTTAATATTTTTACCAACAACAGTAATTCCAAAACTCAAATTAATCATATATATGTCATCTACCTACGAGTAAAGGTACTGAGAAAAAGCAATTTTGTTTTCTGGGACAGCAAGAGCAAAAGGGAGAATATTTTAACAGAAAGAGACATTGATCTTCTTAATGAAAAAATGCTAACTTGTGGATTTATCACTTTAATCAATTCTAAGTCCCCTTCACATCTTACAAAATATAAAGGTTATGCTTTTCAAACAAAATTTGAATCTTGATTTTAAATATGATAAATGCATTAATACAACAAAAAATTAATTATTCTTCTTGTGAATCAAATGTGCATTGTAACTAAACAGCTTATGATAAATTAATGGTATTGGAGTCCTGAAATGGGTATTTAATCTACAACACAAAGAAAAATCTTTAAAGTGCTCTAAAACTGCTTTGACAGATAGCCAAATAGGTGTATTTTAGATAAACTCATTCAGCTCATGCCACATAAATATGATTTCATAATGGAAATGTAAACATTACCAGCTCAGGTAGGCACTGCCTTGGGAACCTTTTACATTGCACTCCTTTGAGCAGGGAAGTTTGCCATTAAAGAGGTTCTTTAGTGTAGCAGAGCCGTACACAGGCTAAGGGAAGATGATTGCTTCTGTATGGACACACTGTTCAAAACCAGAAATGGACATGAGGTATAGAACTGCAATTTAAAAGTGGGGTTCATGACGGCTTGAGAACAGGACTCAGCATCCTGCAAGCTGTGTAGCAACGTCTGAAGCTCAGCTCCCAGGTATTGGCACCTTAAAGCCCTTGAAGAAGCTTTAAACATACTTTCTATTATTCTCAAGAGCACTGCTTTACTGGGGAGAAAGGAACAGAGAGCAGACCTGTTCACAGGCCTGTTCACAAATCCGTTTTGACAAAAATGGCATGGAAGACAGTTCCGGGGAAAGGATGGGTCCAGAAAAGGTGGCTGTTTTTAAAGGATCACCTTCTCCAAGCTCAAGAATGGTCCACTCCTTGTGCAGGAAATCAAGCAAAGAGACAGGAGGCTGGTTGAAAAAGGAGCATCTGACTATCCTCAAGCATTTAAAAAAAAAAGTCTGTAAGAGACAGAAGTAGGGTCAGGGCACCAAGAATGAATATAGAGATGAGGTGCAGGAATGACAGTAAGTCAAAACCCACCTGGAGTTGAATCTGGAGAGGGTCACAAAGGACAAGAAGGAGTTTCTACAGGGATATCATAAGCTAAAGAAACCCTAAGGAAAATGTGAAACAAGAGAGAGTCCTGAGAAACCAGCCCTGGCTGACCTGCTCTGAGCAGAGGGTTAGATTAAATGTTCTCCAAAGGGCCCTTCAGCCATCCTATGACTGCATGACGACCCCAGAGAACTCATGTGCTTACTCAGAGAGCTACAGGTCTCTATATACCCTGAACCACAGCTGACTTCAAAGGACTTCATGTTCTGTTCCCCAGGAATCATTGACAGTGAAGGATTCCTACTGGCTTTTTCTTTTGCAAAGGAAATGTGAAGAATTAATAATGATTTTTATCCTAAATCAGATAAAGACTTTTCTGACTTGTGCAAATGCCTGTGTAATAATAACTGACTATCAAAATAGAGCAATTTGCCTTTTTTTTACTGTTCCTTTTCTGTTAGCCATATCAGAGAACTTAGAGAAGACTTCTGCCTTTATGTAGAGAGAATATGCCATTACCTCTTAATGCCATTATAGAGACACCTATTTTAATGTGGAATAAATGGAGTGCTGCCAGAATAAATTAGATCAAACTAAGATATGTGAAGCCTCTGCAAATCAGCAAATCTTTTCTCAGGCATACCTATCATTATTTATCTCTGACATAACCAGTGTTATTTCTTTCTATATCTTCCAGTAGTAATCCTTCTCTGTTTTCTGTTTTTATAGAACTTCACTTGTCAGTATTATGGTGCCAACATCATAACAAAATGACACAAAAGAGCTAACAGCTAAACAGATCCAAAACTCTGTGAGCGTGCCACAACCCAACACTGCTGCATGAACACTGCATCTCATAGTTCTCAGCAGGAACTTGCTCTTTTTGTGCCCTGCTTACCCTGGATGGACACACTATTTTGGCTCCCTTTCTGCTTGATGAAGAGAGTTGAAAATATGCAACAGTTTTGCATACTGTGCTTACCTCTTTCCCAACAACATGTCTGTCTTGGAATATATTCTGACTGTGATGCAGCACAACTTCTTTGCCTTTCCTTGGAGATCTAATGACTAATGAGTTCATCCATGGCATTTATTTCTGTCTAAACCTACTGTTCATTGGATTTTTCCCTATAAAATTTATTTCTTCTTTTTTTTTTTTTAGATGTCTTCTGTGCTATGCCAAGATACTTTAAAAACATTAGTGTTGTTCTCCACCTCATGAGCTATTAGGCATCCTACACAAACACTCCAAATCTAGAAACATGTTGCATCTTCCATCTTATTTCAGGGTTCCATTGGTCTTCCATAGCTTAGCCTGCTCCTTTTGTCAGCAGGTTAATAGTTGAATTACTATGCTAATTTTATATGAATAATAGAAAAAAACTATTACAGAAAAAAATTATTATTTTACGGAAAAGATTTTCTAATTTGACAGCAATCCCAGCTCTTACAGTCTGATTGAGCACCTGGCCTTCTTTCTTTCCCTTGAATAGGCCTTTTTATAGCTCACTTCAAGATAGCCAGATCAAGAAGGGGAGGAAAAGCTGCAGTTAATCACCTTCTTCTCAGATCAGAAACAGGTCAAGCATAACTATCCAGTATCTGAAAGGATAGAGTTAAATAAAAAGAACTAATGTTTTTATGCATATCATGATAATGTGGTAATATAGTTGAAAATTCTTTACAAAATCAGCCATATCTATGAAATACAGCAGCATAGTCCTTCCTCTATTTATTATAAGACCCTTTACACAAAAGCAAAACTTGACATCCTCTGGTGAAAAGCACATGTGAAATATTTGAGTGACTATCTGGCTTTTAAAGTTTCAGTCAGTCTTTGCAAGAGCTTTGGCATAAATACATTTTTATCTAAACACAAACATGAAAAGAAATACTACAGTTATTGATTGCAAATGGAGAGCCAGCTGGTTACTATTTATTTAACAAATAACTCTGCCAAAGAGAGAGTTTCCTCCTCAAAGACTTCATTATCTAACACCCCAGCTTTGCAAGTACTTTTCTTATGTGTGTGGTTACAAACATAAGCAGTTCTTTTGATTTCAGTAGTACTTTTCTGACTGCATTTACCTTCCAAAATGCCTTTTTCTTGTCCAAATTTAAGCAAATGACAAAGTCAAGGGAAAGGAAGTCTGAAAGAAAGATGAATTGGAGGGATTTGGGCAAGGCTTCCTATGTTATCATGGGAGAAAGGTGGCTGCTTCTTCAAAAATGCTGCTTAGAGAAGGAGCTTAACTCAGGGCTTCCCAACCACCTTCCTGCAGAGTCTGTCCAGCTCTGGTTGCTATTTAGGAGATTAGCCCATGAAAAAGCCCAAAGTCAGATGCCTAAAGCCCAGGTTAAAACCATGTGCCATTATTCCCAGTGTTTGCACTCCAGGAACTGAAGCACATAATCCACTGTGTTGTAGCAGTATTAAAACATAGCTATTTTTAGTGTATAAGTCCACTTCCCTGACTAGACTAGAAATGCAAAGTAGCTCCATCCCCAAGATATTTTAGACAGAAAACAAGTTCAGCTTTCTTGTTCTCTCATAGGCCAGGTATGCAGAGAATCCAATTTGAGAAACATTTCCCTTCAGCAAGAAAAATATTTCATAAACTATATTTGTGGTGATAGTATTAATGCTGCAATCTAGCCCTCAAAACACTTTCTATAGCTAAGAAGTCCTGAAAATCAAATTGTTATTATAAAAAATGTTTACAATGTTTGGTAATTTTAATTACTACATATTGTAGTTCAGACAAATTTGCTACTTGGTCTTTAATACTATGCTAAGCTCACTCACACATATATGGGAATGACATATTCGCCTAATTGAGTTTTAGTTGGTAAGTATCATGCTAGATTTCATTTACAGACTATGTCACACAGCAGTGATACAATCTTTTTAGTCTACTTGGCGAATATATTAATGCTTTCAGTGTACAGAATTTTCTTTTTTTCCTATCTCATATGAGTCAGCAGACACAGAAAGAACATAGGTATGTAAGTTAGTGTCATTCCATCCCTAACAGAATCTATACTTGTCATTATGCACAAAAAATAACATCTTAGTTGTTACCAATTTTATAAAGGTATCATTACTTCTCATGGCTTAAATAATTGTTATAAACAGTTATTACTTTTTACAGTAAACAGTAATTAAATTACATTGTAAAGAGTCTTTACAATTTTTAACAATTATATAATTTTAGCTAATTGCTCAATTGTTTGGCTGAGAAAAAAATGATTTAAGATAAAAACTTCCCTAACATATACAAATATATGCTTGACCTGAAAATTAAAAAAAAAAAAAAAAAGCTTCTCTGAAAACCATTCATGTCTTTGAACACTAATGAAGACTCTGAAGACTTTTTTCCTATTTTCAAAATATCTTCAAATCCTGACATCTCCTCTTGTAAGCACAGCCTGAAAGAAAAGATCTTAACTCTGAGGCTTTACTGCCTTTAAAATTTACATTTATTTTAGTAGGATGCTTGTGCTGCATAGGTAAAAGTTATTAATGAGAAACTATTTCATCTGGATTAATCCCATTAAATATGTTATCTTATGAATGTATATAATGGGTTTTGGTAATCAGTTTTTAATCCAAAGAAACAAACTATAAAGATGAGTGGTATTTTAAATTCCTTCACTTAGGAGCATATATACTTCAAAACTGAACAAACAGATGATCTGTCACATTACCTAGTCATCCATCACATGGTGATGAAGCTGAAGTGTCCCTGACTGTGTAAAATTTATTTAGTGTTCCAAGATTTCAGGCAAGAGGATAAAACCATTCCATAGTCTGAGGTTTCTTCCAGCTCTAAAGCAAACACTGGGGAGTTTAATCCACTGTCAGAGACATTTGCCCTTTCAAGAAGCAATGCAATCTCTAAGACTGCAGAAATGCAAAGCAGCTGTTTCAAAACAAGATGAAGTCTGCTAGTCCACTGAATGACTGCACTTGGTAGCTTTTCAGTAGTGGAAGAAAATCAGTCCTTACCTTCTGCAGAGCCAAGAGCATTTGGCCACCCTTCTGTGAATCTCCTGCATTTCTTGCTTTTTTCTGTCTATCACAGAGTACAGTATCACAGTGCTCATTTTATCTCCTTTATTTATTGGTATTGGACCAGATAACCTTTTGATACTGCTTACTGAAATGAGAGGACTGGCAAATGCACTGTCCTCGGACCTCCACTTTCAAGTTCATGTTTCCTCCAACAGTCAAAAAATTTTTGTGTCATTCTACTAAAACAATTGCTTTGTTGAAGATGACCACAGTGGGAGGATTTTGAAAAATGTCTACTACTTTATTATAACAGAAAAACAATGCCAAAAATCTATAAATCAGTAAGCACTCGTAAGATTTTGAAAATTAATGGGTTTCATACCAATAACAACTGCTATAAAAACTAATTTTTCAACTAGTACAGCTATACAAATTGCTGATACAGCTGCAGCTATTTCAGAAGAAAATGCCTCACACATGGAAATTCTTCCCCTTACGTTTACAGGATCCATTCTGATGCAGGCATCTTTACACCCATAAACCAGAATCCACACTGAGTAAATAACTGTACCAAGGGAGCAGAACAAGCAAACCTTAATAACAGGCTCAGCAAGAGATCTCAGTCATTCTGGCATCTTTTTGTGCAAGACAGACTGAGAACACACAAGGAGCAAAAGCCACAACTAATTTGTAGCATTTCAGAGTTACATTAACACCTCTAATTGTAACTGACAGAGTAATTAAGGCTGAAAAACATCCCAATACACTGCCTTGTACGTGATGATTGTCCCACTGAAACAACAGATCATGTATTCTATTTGGAGGAATAGTGTTTCACTTTATTTTCCTCCATTGAAGTAGATGTCCCAGTTCATCACGCCTCATTAGAGGTCTGTGTTACTATAAACATGATTATTTCAAACAATCACAAGCCGTTATATCAAGCATATAATTTAACAATTTCATTCTCAATAGGAGTGTCAATGAGGTTCTTTTTTTTAAAAAAAAAAAGAATGTTAATAGTTAGATAATCCATTAAAATAATAAGTCTTAGAATAATGAACAGGCAATAGACTGAATACAAATATATCACACACGGCCTCCTCTTTTTTTTTTTTTTTTTTTTTTTCCTTTTCTTTTCTTTTCTTTTCTTTTCTTTTCTTTTCTTTTCTTTTCTTTTCTTTTCTTTTCTTTTCTTTTATTTTATTTTTATTTTTTTGGAAATCCAGACAATTTGTCTCATGTGCCTGGGTTTGCCAGGTTTTATACAGTGGTTTTCCTACCAGTTTCCCTTCCTCCCATAACCATGTGGTGAGCCATAACAATCCATGCCCAATACCAGCATGTGTCTATAACAGAATAACAATTCTGTTAAAGAACAGTCACAAATTTTATTTTTTCTATAAAAACTTGATACTTATGACCCAATATCTGCAACACAGATACCTATATGAGAAAGAATACTTGATTAGATCTACTCTAATCCCAAGAGACTGAATGCCCATTTGTAGTTAGAGTACATTAGATGCGATCTTCAGGCACACCTCACTGAGTTGAGTTTCATTTGAAAGGAATCCTGTTTATTTTCCCCAAGGCTGTTCCACAACATGAATTGAAGTAACTGGAGATGACTGAGAGATTTGTGTCAAAAGCACACTCCTGCCTCAAATTAAAATTCTAATGTAAGTGCATCTGTATCTTCTTCAAGTAGAAAGCAAGTGGGTAATGAGTACGTAATTTAGGAGTCAAGAATCCCGCTCCAGTTTCTGCACATATGCTCAGGATTTTAAATGGGTGGGATTTTTTTTTCTCCTCTGAGAACTCTCCCAAATCTTAGCTGTCGACTATTTAATTTCCCTACTAATCATTTGGGATATACATTTATATATCAAACATTAATGATATCTGGCCATACTTTATACAGCTGTGATTCATCTGCAAAAAGCCAGTCTTAGGGGAATCTCACCACACACTTCATAAAATATCTAAAATACAGGTATAGAGAAAAAAAGGCACCCTGTGATCAGCTGAACACTGGAATAGGCTGCTCTAAAAGTTAGCAAAATCTCTGTCATTGAAAATCCTACTCAGCTTGACAGAGTCCTGAATATCCTAATCTATGGCCTTGACTTGTTACTGAAGTTTGTACAAGTCATTCCAGAGGTCCCTTCCTAACCCAGGCTTTTCTCTGTGTCTAAGCCCTGACTAACAATAGAAGTGCTACACACAGGGTGAAAAATATTTTTTTTTCCCCTCGTTGGAATCCTGAACTGCAGCAGTTCATGCATACTTGTTCTTGGAAGAGGATAAATTATAGCATATTTTTTGGTTTTCTTTAATTCAAACTACAAACAATGAGAAGAGTACAAACACATAGGTTTTATATCCTCCAGAGTTTCTGTCTTGTATGCTATAACTTGGTTTCATCAGTAAAAGACAGGAGTATGCTAATGTGAGGAGGGCTTTAGAGAAGTTGAATATCTCACAAATTTGGAAACCCTACATGAGCCATTGCAAGCAGAAACAGCCCTGCCCTCCTCTCCTGATAAAGGCTTTGGGGGAAAAAATGAAAAATAGAAATAACAGCTAATAGACTAGATAAGGAGGCTTCTTTTCAGCTGAAAATATGAGGGATAATTTGAAGACACTGAGTTTCTGTCACTTTAATCTTTCTAAATAAAGGAAGCACTATTTGATACTTTGTAACTTGGCTTTTGTCACAGCAATGGCCTACTGCAGACTTCCAAAGGAAAGAGTATTTACCAGATAACTTTATCCATATGTGTTTGGTCTGCTCTGGACACCCTTGGGGCTGTGAACTGGGGCAGAGTGATGGTTCTTCAGGGATTGCTTCTGATATGGAAGATACTGGTGACTGTCTTCCATGTCTCTCTTCTTCAGAGTTATCAACATCCTTGTTTTTTTCGCTACTCTAATTCAACCTACTCTGTTCTCCTCCTTTTGTTAAATACTCAGAGTATTTCCTCATGATACACTACTTAAATACCAGTGGCTGCCAACACTTGCCTATATTAGCTTTGTACAGCAATTGCAAACACTTAGATGAAATAAGTACAGAATGAGTCAGAAAACTCAGAACACAGAAAAGTCAGAAAACAGTAATACAAACTGGAAAACAGGTTTGTGGTTTAGGTGGTTTGTTTTTCTTTCCTCAAAGCTGTGAGCTGCTTGTTTAAACATAGCTAAGGCCAAATGATGTTTGTGTTACAAGAGATTTTTAACTGCACGTTATAAGAAGTTGAAAATAATGTGATCTCTTTTTTTTTTTCTAGAATACAAGGCACTGTTGCAAATCACATCTCTGATCCCCTGCCATGTTAACCAGCTTTTAGATTAATATAATGGAACTGCATTGTTGTATCAGGTTGGTATATGGCACATAGCACACTGGTCACACCCAGCAAACATCTGGAGAAAAGGGGCAAACACCAGAGGGCTTTATAGCAAGATTCCACGCTGTTGCTAGTTGATCTTTTAAATCTGAGTTAGAGCAACTAAAAACAACAAAAGGAAGCAGTGCTTCCCCAAAAAGACCACCCACAAACATTTGCTTGCAGAATAAAGGGCTACTGGCCATAGGGTAAGAAGGGGTCACGGCACCAAGCATTCCGTGGTTAAAGAAGAATTTGGATGATACTCTCCAGGCATATGGTGTGATTTTTGGGATGTCCTGTGCAGGGCCAGGAGTTGCACTCAACTTTCCTTGTGGGTCCCTTCCAACTCAGGACAATCTCACTCTATGAGAAGACTTCTCATTTTTGGGATTGCGAGCAGAAGTTACAGTCTTCTCCACTGGGTGGCAACCTAGGATACAGCAACAGCGAGAACAGCTCTCTCCACGGGACCACCAAAAAAAAGGGATTTTCTCCTGTTGATGTTTCATTTGGCACTGCTGTGAACATGGCAGGTGGGGGGCGGGAAGTAGTAAGAAAATATATGCAATAAGAAATATAGTAAGGAAATGAAAGTAACAAAAGTAAATTAAAGTCTTATAGTAAGAAACTGAAAGACACAAATAAGGAAAAAAAGCCACAAAGACGATGCCTCTGATTTCTTTAAAATACTGAATGCATTTTCCCTGACAAAATTCCCTAGCACAAGACTACACTATGTATCTGTGCCTCTCCACTTCCAGCAGACACGTGAGGGTGATGTAGCATTACTCCCAGATACACAAATGTTTAAATGCATAAACTCAGAATTATTTCAGACGCACATATAAATGAGAAAATGAACTTATTACACTGCCTATTTATCAGGAGATGATTTTCTAGGACACGAGTTCTACTGTTCCTAGAGAAAGAATTTGTTGTCTTTCTATGAAATGTTAATCTATTCTAGGTCTATTTTGTGTTTATGGAAAAAGTAAAAAAAACAGACAGTGCAAATACAAATAGTTTAAACCTTTTGGGGATTGATGGAATTATTAGAAAAATCTGCTCATCTGAACAACAACTGTAGGATCTTTTTACATATGGCTTCTCTTCATGTATTCCACTGCAATTTGTGTACACAGCTGAGACAAGAGTTTTTCTTGTCGCGAGCATCTGTTTGACTCATCCTATGTGCTGTATCTATCACTGTGAACTGTTCCATTGGCAGTGTTGAAGCATCTGCCACATAGGCTTTCTCTACAGAGGAGTTCAGATCACAGAGGAATCTGAAAAGAAGGAAGCAGTGAAAAAGCAAATCAATGAGTTTCAGCCGATGTTCAGAAAACTCAGGTATTTTTTACTTTCTGATAACATTCAGCTAGCTTCTGGTGACATTTAACTAAGGGTGGTGTGCAGTGGTGTGCCTGCAACTACAGCTTCCTGAGGCACGGGGTAGAAATGACCCATTTCTGTATTTTCTTTTTGGTAGCCATGAAATATGCTCTGAATTGACTCTACATGTTCATGCTGGTTTTAACTGGAGTAGAGCAAATTTTCTCCACCATGACTAGGATGGGGCTGCATTTTGGATTTGAGCTTAACAAATAATATAGAGATGTTTCTGCTATTGTTGAGCAATACTTACACAGAGCCGAGGCCTTTTCTGGTTTTTGTACTGCCACACTGGCAAGAAAGTTGGAAGAGTGTGGGAGATTCGGAGAAGACAAAGCCAGTACAGGTGACCCCAACTGACCAAAGGAATATTCCATACCATATGACGTTATGCTCAGTATATAAAGTGGAGGGAAGAAGGAGGAAGGGGGGAACGTTTGATGTGATGGTGTTTGTAACTGTTAAACATGATGGTGCCCTGCTCTCCTGGAGATGGCTGAACACCTGCCTGCCCATGGGAAGCAGTGAACTAATTCCTTGGTTTGCTTTGCTTGCATGTGTGGCTTTTGTTTTCTTAGGGTATAAATGCTTTTCTATCAGACTTGTACATCCTTGAGAGCAAAATTCAGATGATCTAAGCTACGCCGAAACTCTGTTCTGCACACTCAAAGTGGTTACAGTGGTTAGAAACAGCCAACCCACTTGCACGAAGTAGGATGTGTCTCTCTCCACTGACTGCACAGACTCAAGCTGTTCAGATGCCCAAGTTTGCACAGCCATAGATGTCAGTTGAATCTCACTTCAGAAAATGAAATCTTCCTTGTACACCTAAATATGGCATCGTCAACATATGAATCCAAAAGAATCAACTATATTGACTGAAATATGAGCTAAATTATTTTTCATTTAAAATCCTTCACAGGTGTCCAAGTAAGTAAACAACTTCTGCCTGTTTAATTCAATTTTTTTTAACTACAAATATATTTCTTTACTAAGCAATTAAAAATATGGAAGAGGTAGAAGAGTGTAGTTATCAGCACTTGAACCAACCAGTAAAAAAAATTCTTTGTTGAAAAACTAATTCCTTAGATATGAATTCGAAATTAAATAATTACTGCCAAGATCTCTGTGAATATAGTCTGTGTTGTCAAAAGGCTGAAGGGTAGTATTTCAAAATGAGTTTTCATTGGGTTGTATCATAATAAAACCCTCCCTGTCCTAGAAATACAGGCTGTTAGGGGCTAGATGTCTTTATCTTGAGATTCCTATTCAAGGAATTAAAGAAAATACAGTGATAATCTGCATTTACAGAGGTTTTTTTTTAAAGAAAACTATAATGGTTTATGCAATCTCTCTCCATGAGCTGCTGTCTAGAACCCTTGTACCATTTCAGTGCTGCTTTTTTAACCTTCACTACTGCCGTGTGTTAACTGACCATGTTTAATACTTTTCAATGGAAAATGAAACATCGTTGTAGCAAAAACATTGGTATTTTTAAATAAGTTTTTATTTATTTTAAACAGTTTCTGTACAAGGATTTCAGGAGGCCCTGTTAATATTCTTTTCTTCTCTAAGTAGAATAGAAAAGTTGTTTTGATGTTTGCACTTAAGGCAATAATACTAGCTATCTGCCATTCTATCTTTGTAGATTTCAGAAATAATTAAAGAGTGAAAAAATGCAGTTTTATTAGACTACAACATAGGATAGGCTTATTACTTCTTCTATTACTGTTGTACTTATGTGTGATTCAGAGGTTTTAAAGACCTGGGGTTATGAAAGTGAAACATTAAAATAAGTGTTGCTAGGAATCTTGTTGTGTACAGGAACATAAGCAACCCCCAAATATTGTCATCATCATATTTAAAAAAAGGACATGATCATACCAATTGTTATAGTACTTTATAAGAACTGAACCTCAGTCAGAGAGGTTACAGAGTCCCCCTCCCTGGAGATATTCAAGAACGATCCGGACACAATCCTGTGCAATGTGTTCTAGAATGACACTGCTTGAGCAGGGAGGTTGGATCGGATGACCTCTGTGGTCCCTTCTAAACTGAACCATTCTATGGAGACTTAAAACCTGAAGGTCTAGATATCATAACATCTCCTACAGTGAAATTAGCCTGAGGAAACAGAGTGAATACAAAAATAAAAGTTAATATTCTTTCCATAAATACCATAACTCTCTTTATTCCCAACTTTATCTAACATTTAAATTGAAACTCTAAGAAACTATGCAAAACACAAAGACTTATGCATTGTTCAAGAATATGTTCCATACTTGACCAAAGGCACTGAGAAAGAGCTTGGTCCTGTACAAATATTTTACATAGCTTAGCCCAGTGAGCTTCATACATCACTTTGACCAGAAGATCAGTACCAGCAAAAAGTAATGGTGCTATATGATATTATTTGTGGTATATGGATGAGCATGGGTACCTAGTTTTTGAGTGAAATACCTCAAACACTTAGGCATAACTAAGTGTTCTGGATCAATCTCACAGCTTTAGTACTTAGTCTTAAGGGTATTTTAGGTTTTCGTCTCAGCACTGATACTTTTTATTAGTGTGAGATTCTAGATATTTACACTTGGATAAAATAAATTCCACCAATATCTTTAGACTGATGCCCTTTACAGACAAGGGAGAGAAACAAGTCCTTCTAGGAAGTTCTATCCAACTATTTGAAGACTTAAACAAATTGCATCCTACAAGGGCCCATTTATCTCTGTTGAAAAAGAGGCCAAAAGGCCCATTCAGGTGTGCATTTCTTCACACAAATACCTGGAGTAGAACAATAACGTAAGTTTCAACATGGTAAGCTCTTATTAACATAAGACAAAAATGTGTTTAAAAGTTAACATGACAAAGATTCACATCTCACACTCCTTAGGAGGAGAAACTACATCTTATTACACAGAAGTATGCTAGAGTGCAATCCATTCATCCAAGGCATTTTCTCAAATATACAGAATCACAGAATCACAGAATATGCTGAGTTGGAAGGCACCCACAAGGAACATCGAGTCCAACTCCTGGCCCTGAACAGGACCATCCCCAAGAGTTACACCATGAGCCTCAGAGTATCATCCAAATGCTTCCTGAACTCTTGAAAGGCTTGGTGCTGTGACCACTTCCTTGGGGAGCCTGCTCCAGTGCCCAACCACCCTCTGGGTGAAGAACCTTTTTCTATTATCCAACCTAAACCTCCCCTGACCCAACTTCAGGCCATTCCCTTGGGTCCTGTCACTGGTCACCAGAAAGACCAGGGCCTGCCCCTCCTCTTCCCCTCATGAGGAGGTTAAAACTTCAATGAGATCTCCCCTCAGTCTCCTCTGCTCCAGGCTGAATAAGACCAGGTGATCTCAGCTGCTTCTCATTCATCTTCCCCTCAAGGCCCTTCACCATCTGTTGCCCTCCTTTGGACACTCTCTAACGGCTTAATATCTCTCTTATACTTCAGTGACCAAAAACAGCTTGAAGGAAGGTCTTGCTGGTAGCAGAGGGGTATAGTTTATTGTAGAAGAACAGCTCATTATAAGATTGGACTGTGTTTCTTGCTTCGTCTTTTCTTTCTCTGTCTCATAGGTATCAAGTATGTATTTGGGAATGTGCACTGTCTCCAGTTGCACCAATGTAACAATTTAGTCCTACTGCTTTAATATATTCTTCATAGTAACTTCTGATATGAAATCTTAGGTGCTACCTGAACCTGAAAACATTTCAGGTTTGGACATGACTATTCACACTAGTGCTTGACTGGTCACTTACTAAGCCTGCAGCACTCACATCATGTCAGTGTGTACATATTTCATTTTCACCAGATTTTGATTCAGCCTTTTTTCAGAGAGAGTTGTCACCGAAACCCTCACAGCAGATATGTGCTTGCCTACATGGTTGAACTCAAAACACCACTTGGAACATATGAAGTGCATTAACTGGGCTGGCTCATTAAATTTCTGTGTGGGATACTACAGTTTAAAAATTAAAATTCTTTCTGAATTAAAGTAGCTTCAGTTGGTTTATTCATTCAATGAACTGAAAAGGAGTTAACGTCACTGATTTCTAAACTCACAGTTTTCATTAATGCAGCTTAATCTTCCTGAGTGTCCACATGTGGACAAGTGCTAAAAATCTTTGACCCTAAAAATGCAGTGTGAGAATAGAAACAGCTAGAAAAACATAGTCATTTCAGTGACTATGAACCAATTTGTGATTCCAGTCATGCAATTCTAAAGGAATTCCAGTAGAAGCTGAGCTGCTAAGGAAGGTAAGAAACCATAACTATTATTAAAGAGGACAAAATGATATTTTGAAGTACATGCTCGTAGACTCACAGTTGTGAATGGCAGATTAGTTTTACTTCATTAGAGAGGATCTTTTGACTACAAAAGCAGCAAGAAAAATACAATTGGAAAGAATAACATTTATTTCTAGAAAAATAATTAATTAACTCACTCTTCGGATGTATTAATAACTGTATGAATATCCATTTTTAGCACCTGTATTACATAAATGACATTAACAAAATTAATCTGTACACATAAAAATCTACAGAATATTCATCAAAATGGGATTACATAAAGCAATTTTTTCTAATATAGAGTAAAACTTACTGCAAACTTTCACAATTAGACATATAGGAAAAATCAGTGGTTTTTACATAAGACTCCCAACCAATTTCCAGACCTCTATAATCTCCCTGCTCAGATATCTTAAGTCAGCTGTGAAAATGTAAAAAGCAAAACCCCAAGTATAACCTAAGTTTCAGCAGCACACTTTATATAGTTGGTGCAGGATGCTCAATGAAAATAAGACCTATAGCTGTCAAGAGAAAAGTCTTCAGCAGATACCACATAGTAATAAGAATGTCGAAAGGAATATCTGTAAATGCTGTGGTGCTGAACATAATTACACTGAAGTTTCCTGTCTGGACTGGTAAGGTTGCAGTGTTTACAGAAGATTCTTGTGGGCATTACAGTGAAAGACCTCAAAGACAATATTTCACAATACAAAATATTGTTTAAATAATTCATTGAGAGCTGTTGTATTAAATCACCATGGCTAGAGGTGATAAATAACTTGGTTTAGAAATATAAAATGTTTCAGAAGATCAGTGTGTGAAAGAAGCCTCACTGGAAAATATCACTAAACATTATTATTTGAAAGAGAACCTATATATCAAAGTTGAATTCAGTAAGAGCATATTTCTTTTATAAGAACTTCAATAAGGCACAAGTACAAACTTTCTGTCTAGTATAATCTACTATGACTCATAGTTACTTATTTCATGCAGTAAAGCCTCCTGCGTGAGTTTTCCTTGGTGTTAATATTAACTGTTATACAAAAAGGAGATCATAGATTTTCTTTTTGCTTTTTCATGTCATAAACTGTAGTAAAGTACTCCTGAATTCACTACAAAAACTTTTAAGAGTCATCAGATCACTAATATTAGATTCTGAAGACTATTTTTCTATAACTGTTTAAATGGAAGACCACAATGAAGGTATGATGATGGTCACTGTTCTTTCTCATGCCTATCTTTCAGCAGTTTTCTGTGAATTTAAAAATAATTAATTTAACATAGTGCTAATCATGTTTTCCTGTTTTAAAATTCAATACAATTTGTAAATTTTTACCAACTTAATAAAAATGAATTCAGCTAGTGTTAGAACCCTTCTTTTACAGCCTCTGCTGTGCATGACAAACAAGTCCAATGTTTTTTGGACAAACATTACAGAAAATTAAGTATTTGTTCAAGCAAACAAGAAGAAAAATATAACATTTGTTTTGAGGTAATCTAATGCAATACATATTTTGCTGCTTTTATGTAATTAAATCCATTCCATCCTGAAGTGTCATGAGATTTACGCAGGCATATACTGAGAAGTGATACTACCAATATTAAAAAGCAGGAATTACTTTTGGTTTTATAACTCATGGCACAATAGGGAAAAAACCCCACAATTATTATAAACAAAAGGATCACATGGCATTTCATGTATTTTCTATGTTGACATGAAAATATTTATCTTAAGCCCTTCTAAGCCCCTCTCATTCCTTGAAATAGGACCAAGAAGAAATTATTTGTGATTTGGGGGACAGGGAGGGAGAACAGTGGTATTGCTGATTAGCTGTTGAATGTATCTTGATGTCAGCAATTTTTCAAATGAAAATGCATGAAATGTAATGAAAAAATCCTCCTGAATTCAGGGTGGACCTTTGGAGCCCTATCTTCTTATAGACCAGATGACCTGATTTTTATTGCAGCCCCAGTGTCATATACTGGTGCCTTCACTTACAAGCATCCCTAAAGGGGCAGCAGGAATTCAAAACAAAAGTACTTCAGAATTCAGGCATATGGATTTTAAAATTTATTCAATTTTTATTGTCTTTACAAAACATTTAGCCTGTGAATATCTTTATCGACCTTTTTTTCTTAAGTTGACTCAGTGCTGTGGTACCTGAAAAATTCTGGTTCCCTTGTTGTGGAATGCTACTGGTGTTAAGCTTTTTGAGGGAGCAGAAATTCACAGTTGTTTTTTCTCTATGCATCTGTTTCTGGTCCTTGTTAGCAACAGCATATTAAGCAAAGCAGTAAGAGCCATAATGGGTTATTCCTGGATTTTAAGTTGCTCAGGCAAATCTTTCACATTGGTGTCAAGTGGTGCCTCCTTTGATGGCAGTTTACATTCTCCCTTATTATAAAGTGATGACTAGCTCAAATTAAAGAAAATTAAAAGCAATTCATTAGATCCCCTTATATCAGTGTTTATCTTCTTTTGTTGAATAAGAACAGAATCAGGATTGTACTCGTGTTTCAGAATATTTAAGAATCAAAAGAGAAAATTCCTTTCCCCGGCCTAAGAGCTGTGCTAAAACTAAGCATTTATTTGATGATAGATGCTTATTATAATTACTTTCTAACGATTTGCTCAGCAATTAAAATCAATCATGCTGTTTAATTTCTCTTAATTTGGATACTTCAGATATGCATTTCATATGAAACTCTTCCTTCAAAACTTGATTAGCTGTTTTTAATAATCTCCATTAGACTTGAATCCTTCAATACACATAATTTCATTTTTTTTTTCCTCACATCTATTTTTGCTTCACTTGGATCACTGGTCTCAAGATGTACAGTACATATTCTTCTCTCCTCTGTAGATTTTTAATCCATCTCTCTCCACATTGTAGCCAGTCTCTCTGGACCATGAAAGCTCTCTACCTCAGTGTATTTGCACTCATTATTTTAGTTTTAATGCTAAGGTGCCACCAAAATTCCAAAGTGATGCACGAAATTCTTCTCGTATGCTTTGTTAGTGCTTAACTTGTTAATTGCAATTCCTCTTTTTCCATTGAAACTAAGGAATCCCATAACACTTAAATTCCAGGTACTTCACCAGGACACTGTATTGGGTCTGGCTGAGATGGAGTTCATTTCCCCATAGCAACCCTCACAGTGCTGTGCTTTGCATTGGTAGCTGGAAAGGTGTTGATAACACACCAGTGTTTTGGCTACTGCTGAGCAGTGCTGGCAAAGCATCAGCACTGTCTCTCAACATTCCTCCCCACCCCCGAGTCGAGGGCAAGATCCTGGGCCAGCTGACCCAAACTAACCAAAGGGATACTCCAGACCATATGATGTCAGCTCGGATATAAAAGCTGAGGAAAGGAGCAGGAAGCTGGGGGACATTTGCTGTTTACAATGTCTGCCTGCTGGAAAACTACTATGTGTGCTGCAGCCCTGCTTCTCAGGAAGTTGCTGAACACCACTCACTAATGGGAAGTAGAGAATAAACCTTGTTATTTTCCTCTTCGCTTGTGTGCGTACAAACTTTCCTTTTTGCTTTAGTAAACTGCCTTATCTCAACATATGAGTCACTTTTCCAGCTTATTTTCTCTCCCCTATCCGGCTGGGAAAGGGAGTTATAGAGGAGCTTGGCATCCAGCCAAGGTCAACCCACCACAGACACTAAGCTTATGCCTTTAAAAGTGAAGTTTCATGCCCAACCACTGTAGTCACACAATTGGATAAAACAGTGGAAGGGCTCAAGACTCTGCTGAGATGTCTTCTCCCTCATGCTGCAGTGATGTGGACCTCATGCGTGTGGTCTTGCCCGCTACTAATCTTGTCAGGCAGGGATACAGGAATGTGGGGATTCCGGTCTCAGGTTTTGATAAAAGCATGAGCCTGTACTGTGTGACAGGCCAGATCCAGAACAATTTCTAGTGCATAATCAAGGGCCATATTTCCATGTCATTGTGATTTGGAAAAAACTAAAGGCTTAAGCGAGAAAGGAAACAGCTGAAGCGTATGAAATGTAAACCGTTAAGTAAGCTTTTATTTCAATAATACCCTTTTTTCCTGACCTTTTCCCATCCACACTTGATAATCTCTTAGATAGTATTAGAGAAGGCAAAGGTCATAAGATTTATCTGATATACAATATTATAGCTGTTAAAAACCTTGAACTGCTTCCTTTAGAAAAATGAACAGAAAAGGAAAATAAAGAACTGCAAAGATCTTTTAAAAATATATCTGTCTCCTGTCTCTGGGGCTTTTGCTACTTGAAGCTTGCAACACAGATACAGCAAGCAGTCTTAGCAATTTCTTCAGGTCCTGATACACCAGCATTATGTAGTTTATGATATTTTCTCATGTCAGGCCCAAACTTGCAGTCATCAACAGCTATGACACATTTTTTTAAAAAGAAGGCAAAAATGGATGGGAAAGGATGAAGAATCTCAAAACAGATAAGCTCTATTTATCTTTGATTTATTTGAACAATACAGGCTTTCCCCTTTCAGTGTCAGAAACACTGCACAGATGAGTTCACCAATATCTTTATTTATTATTATACTAGTGGAAAGGCAGGGTGAGGGGAGAAAAAAAGAAGAAAAGAGACTGAGTGTGCAGGTTGAGGTGTTCTTCAGTACTTAGAGAGAAAAGTGATGAAGCCTGCTCAGGTCATTATTGCCTCTAAAATGTCGTGGTATCCTGGGATGATGGCAATAGAAGTTGAGCAACACAGGATTTAGATAATCCTAGATTCAGAATCATAGGGCTAGAGGAGATTTTAAGAGGTTATCCAATTTGTGTCTCTAAGAAAAATCAGCTTTTGTTGCATCATTTTTCAGTGCCTTGCCTGTTCTTCAGGCAGATGCTGGACAACAAAATTATTTATTTTTTACCCTTACTGTCCTTGTCACTAGAAAACTCTCCCTAATGTTTAAAGAGAGTATATTTAAAATGTTCGCTATGTGTCCTAGCCATTATGAAAGCAGATAATAGACATTCCTCTTTCTGCTAGCAACAGCCTGTTTCCACCTAACATATTTTCCTTTCCAGGTTAAACAAATATAATTCTTTGACTCCTTTTTTTTTTTTTTTGTAAGATGAATTTCTTGATTGATTGTACTACATCTGGGAATACTCTAGGAGTATGCCACACATTCCTAAAGCCTGGTATCTTCATTTTCCTTCACAATATCCCCAACCACAACCACCTCTGATGTTGGTCATCGCTCATTAGACCTCTTAGCTCGTTGAGTGATACAATCAATCAATTACAAATGTCATTTCACAATCTGTGGGGCAGATCACGAGCCTTTTTGGCTCAAACACAACTTCCTTGTTTCCAAGTTTGTAGAATTTGTTGGACTGTGTTTCTCACCCTGAGTTTGACTTTCCATAGCCAAGTGTTTAGTGTACAAGCAGAGGTATTGAGATGTGTGAAATAATCTGCAGGTGTCAGATTATCCTGCTCTTCTGGTTTTAATCATCATTCTTTACTTCTAAGTATTATCTACATCTCAGATCTTTAGGAAGCTAACACTAACATTTACTGACCAAAAATATAAATATAGATACATTTTTATATATATATATATATGTATATATGAAGACAAAATATTTTTGTAAGGAAACTTATAAATTAAACTTATACCAAAGTGGCCTTACTTTTAAGATAGATTGCTTTTGTCCTCCATTATATTTTTAAATGGATCCAATAATTGCTGAAATCTTTGGACCAAGGTTGCCAATGAGACTATCAAGGGGGTCAAATGCTCACTGGACCTTGGTGCTGCTGAAGCACCGCACTGCCCAAGAAGATAAAGAAAAGCAGGCCTGTAGCTGTTTGCTGAAAGGATGTCCATTTCCTTAGATATCAATAAATAAATGACAGTTCCTACCTAACTTTTTTAGAGATACCTAAAGGTGCAGGCTGTCCACTGTTACTTCTACTTCGTACCTGCTATCTCATGCTACTGACTCACCTCACAGCCTTTAGCCACCTTCTTTGATATGATCTTTGATACTACCTACTAATACCACTAACGCCACATTACCATAATGATTTTTAATAAAAATAATTGCAATAAACCTTTCAATATTTTGGTCTCTGTCATCACAACAACTTCCCACTCAGAGAAATATTTGTTTTGGTGATCAAAGCAATAAAGCAAAAACATAGACATCAGCTCTCTGAAAGTTTTTCTGCCATCCAGAAATGCTAGTATTTTGTAAGCTGTGATTTCAGAGATATACATCCAGGAGCACAGCAGTTTATTATCTCTTTATCACTGCTGCTGAGTGATATCTTCCAAGCTGCCACATACATAAAAAAATACCTGTGTTTCACCTTTAAAATGTGTCTTCATCTTTTAGCTCTCTCTTGAGAAACAATATATATTAAGAGATTACTTCGTTCTTTTTCTCTTCCAGAAAAAGTCTTAAGCTTGAGTCTGTTATCACACGCTCTGCATTAAAAGGAGTATTCTAAAAAGACCAAGATGAAACAAAAATCCATGTCGTTTTTCTCTAACTGTATTTTGTAAATGCCAATCCAGATTCTTTCCCAGTGCATATTTAGGTGATGTAAATCTGAAGGGAAAATTTCTGAAGAACAGTAGAATTCTTTTTTTTTTGTTGTTTTTTTCCTTCAAACACAGATACAGGGACATTTTGTGTACTGTTTACTGTTTACAGGCGAAGCCTGAGAGAAGGAAACCCATGCTGATTTATTTTTCGAAATAATCTTGACACTGGCACAGGGAAACAACTTGACTCAAATGGAAGCTATTTCAGAGAAGCATGACTTACAAAACAAAACAAAAAAAATGACAGGAGTCAGAAAGGTACCTTTTTATGACATCTTCTCCATTCCAACACGGGAGTCCATCTGCAGCTGCCAACTCGTTACTGCACAGGTGATCAGCCAGGCCACCGTAAAAGGCTCTGTAGAGCCGCAGGTGGCTGATAAATTCCCTGCACAGGGGAACACGAGAAATAATAGGCAGTGTCAATCAACAACATTAAGCTGTTGTGCATTTATACAGGAAAATACGGAATGTGCTTATTCCATTACTCTCCACTGGTTCCAGCGATATTTTAAATCAATTTGTCAATTTCCTGTTAGAAAAGTTTAATTCTTTCAGATACACTTTCATAGTTTACAAAGTTGATATTCCTACTGGTCAAATAAAATAAAAAAAAATACCTGCTTTACTCATGCTCTGGAACAGGAACTATTTTCCTTCAACATGAAATTTTCTTGCATAGCTGTGATACTGTTTGCAATGTTATACTTGGGCAAATAAATGAAAAAATGTTCCAAAATAGGCAGCATAGCAAAGAAAAAAATAGGAGCATATGAATAAGTTACCTCTTTTCAAAAGGGCTATCAACTAGTCCACTATACCCCTTTACAGATACTGAGACAAATATTTGTTAAGAGTTATGCAGCAACTCACAATGTAGGTAAGATGGGTTTAAGATGTAGGTGCTAAATATTTAGTGGAGATTTAAATAATGCTCTGAAAGATTACATCAATTCCACCATGTGCTGTGCTGGTACTTTATCAATTATGAATTGTTATTTTAAATAATTGTCAAGATGCCCAGAGCTAATGATAAGGTTTTGTACTTAATTCAAAACAAATTAATTACTTTTTAGCTAGTATGTTCTTAACTGAATTGTGATATTTAATATAAATTGTTTGCTTATGTATTGAAAATTTCTTCCTGGGACACTCCTTCCTGCTGTGAAAAATTGAAATATTTATTCATTTTGGTGTAGAACATCACACTTTACTGAGTTATCTATGACCTGCAGGCATATAGAAAAGCACCACCAAATGCTGTACTCATTGCTCTGTAATCCAGCAACCTTCACTTTATGTTTACTTCTTGTACAGAACCCGGAGTTGTGAAAAAATGCCACAAATAATCTATGTATTCCTCTATATTGGGTCAATGTGGCCTAAAATGGTATAGGGAATTAAATTAAGTGTTGTTTACTTCAAATTAAAACAGATAAAACATCAGTGATTACATACAGTTCATAATTTAAAAAGCCACATGTTCTTCCATATAATACAGCAAATATTTTACACAAACCACAGTGATTTTGATTTGCTATACCTATTAAATGTGATGCCAGTGTTTTAATAATTGTAAAACTATAGATATGAAAAATCTTATGTATTGTTAATTTAGAGTAGGTATCATATAATTGCCTATGTGCAATAGTGCAATAGATTTTAAATATGTAAATATGATTCATCCACACTCTCCTAGCCATGAATAGTCACATCTTTTATTTCTCCACACCCAAAACTGAATCCAGTGTGCACAATGTGTTTGCAATTTCCCTATAATTCCCATTGAATGAGACTGATTTTGGTTTTGTCTATGATTTACATTTACATTCTGGATGAAAACTGGTGTTTAGAGCCCTCACAAAGTGAATAGTTGGAATTTCTTCTGAAGAAGAAATATAAATAAATAAATATAGGTGGCATAATACCTTGTCACAAACTGCATGTTAACAGAAAGGTCATTCAGTTTATTAGTAAATACAACCTGAGGCAAAGCTAAAGCTAATAGAGAAGTAATAACTGATTTCCGCCCCCACTGATGTCTGACCAAAGTATTTAGAAGGGTGGATGGTATGAATGTCAATTTTCACATCATCATCTTCGAGACCAGATAGCATGTAATTATAGGCAGCTGAGCACAAATGTGCAATTACAGTCAGTGGAAGCTGAAGACACCTTTTATCTGTTTATTTCTAAATGTTTTTTCCTTTTTTTTTTCTCACTCTCTGTGCTAAAAGCTGTCTGCAATATGAAGTTCTGAGGAAAAAACATTACATACTTTCAAGTTTGTATGTTGCTATGGAAGGGTCTGCTTAGCTTTATTTAAAACTTCTCTAGCAATTTTTTGGCATGAAAAGCACAGAGAAATTTCTTTTTCTTCTTGGACCACATAGTAGCAGAAAATACCAGCTTAAATCCAGTGGTAAAAATAATCCAGGAAAAGTTCAGGCAGAGGCAGTCCACCATGTACTTAAAAATGTAAACTTTCATCTGGACATGCATTTGAAAAACATTAGGAAATCAGGAGTCACATATTGAATGAAATTTTTTTCATTCATTTGTTTTCCCTCAGATAACTGTCACTGATAAAGTCTCCAGTTTGGAGAAACCAACCCTTTGCTGCTAAAGCCTGTGAAAGTTGTTGAGAGTAAGCTGCTGCCAGAAGTACATAGGCAGTAAATAAGGTGGAGTTAGAGAAGAGCACTTCCTTAAAAGCAGGCTGCACATATTTGCTGAAATCTCTCTTCCATGTGAGGTTCTTACAGTTGCCATGGGAATATAAAGTGAAATATAAAGTGACTGTGACTAATAAGGAAGGAGGTGATTCAGGAGGCAGTAACTGCAGATGATATCAACTATGAAGTTGTTAAACTGAAATCTGCGTCAGTGGATGTCAAACTTTCTTTCCCTTCCTCCTTTCTGGTGCAAAGCCTATGGCATGTCATAAAGGGTCTCCATAATCTCAAGGCAGGCAGATATCAAGGGAAAACAATATTCCTTTGTGTTGCCAACTATCCCGCCTGCGCCTTAGGGTCTCTCGGGCAATCTCCCTTAAAGCCAGTCCAGTGTTCTGTCTTGGTTTAAGTCATATTTTAGAACATGGTTTCATGTTTGCAGAGTGCTAGAGATCAGAAAACATCAAGAACTTGTTTAGCTATGTATAACTGAGAAACACAAGACCGTATAATGGGTATTTCCTAATGAACTTCTGTGTTGGCTAAAGCAAACTTCTCTTTCTGCTCCCATAATGTTTTCCAAAACTTGTGCTATGTATATTCTGGTTTGGAGTTTTTTCTCCACTATTTGCTACATGAAGGTTGTTACACTAAGAAGAATGGTCTGCCTTTGAAACTCAGAGGCACCTTTTCTTCTCCAGACATCAGGAGTGAGCAATTATTCCCTGCAATTCTCTCACTTCCATTTCTTTCTGCACTGCAAAAGAAAATGAGAGGAGAAAGGGGACAAAGAAAACTTCTCTGTATTTTAGCAAACACTGTGACAGAATTGAAATTTCTGATTTTAACTTTGCACTTTATTTGCATAAAATAAGGCCTTTAGTCTCACTGAAACACTATTCTTATGTCTTACCGTGCTATTACTTACTTACAGTCATTAAAAACTTGATTAACTTGTCTAAATATAGACTGGCCTTTGAAATGTTTTCAGCTATGCAGGATACCTGCAGAAAGCTGAAAGATATGAAACAACTTACAGGATACCTGCATCCTTCCTGGCAGAAGCAGATCAGTTGGGATACCCCAGCGTGTCCTTGAGTGGCATTGGATGCTTGTAGATGCATGGGCAGCTGAAATGAGTTCTCATTTCCACAGACTACAACAGCAGCTTAAACACCTAACTCATAAGCAGTTAGGCAAATTTCACCCTGCAGTGCTGCATTAAATGAAATCTCCAAGCCTTTGCAGTCACCTCAATTCGCTATATACTGGCAAAAGAGCCAGAGAAAAAAATTAGCAGGTCTTGCTTGAACAGGACTTTCAAGATTAAGTCCCAGATGCTTAGTTGTCTCATTTTCTACACTAGAAAAGTATGTAAGAAAAGTCATTTTTTCTGCATTATCGACTTCTGTAAAAAGCTACAGTCAGTTTTTGTCAGATTTAGTATTGCCTGCTGATGCGCAAAGTTGAAAGTAATTTGAATAATTACACATAAAGATAGAATTAACATTCATATCCTACCAATGTTATCCACTCAAATAGTTTAAAACACACCATATGACTCTGGTCATATGTCCATTATTTCAGAAAACAGAATCTAGTCATGAAAGTACTCAATCCAAAATGTAACAGAATAGACAGTGTTGCTGAAATGTTTCATTCTTTGGAGTCTTTATTCTCTAGTAACGCATGCCATTGCATTGAATATAATCTATTCTGTTGTAAAATTAAGGGCTTACTTTCTTTCTGGCTGTAAAACTAATGTCTTACTTTCTTCTATTGGTGAGTGTTTCTTCACTGTCTCTTGAGAACATCTTCAATCCTTGATTATCTTTGTTCTGATCAAAGGAGCAACCTGGAGACTGCGTAGGCTTCCTTACAGGAGGACCACATATCTTTTTCACCTACATGGAAAGAAAGCCACAAGAAGAAGGAATGAACACAAGTAAACAATAATTATTATGTATATCTCAATTCCGTTTAAAACCATTTTAATAAGAAAGAAAGATCTGTAGACATTAAGCTAAGAAAACCATAATTAATTATCATATTTCTCAACCCTATATCTGTAATGAATGAACAAACACATAATTAGTCTTTTTATAGTTGGAAAAAAATAATGAAAGCACTCCTTTTTAAGGAATACTAGGTGTATAAGAAAGTCACTACATGTATTTTATTGATTGTGCCTTTTTAATTTCCATAAGGGAAGTGTATTGCTATGCAGACAGTAAAAGTAACCTCAGAGAATATGATGTGTTGTGAACAGCAGCGTATTTCCATTTTTTCTGTGATATATCCCAATGACATTTTTAATATGCATTGAACTTCTTGATTTCTTTCGAGGTTGATAAATTATTATGGCATGTTCAGCACAGTTACACAGAGCACATACTGAACAACGAGCATAGTGGAAACTTGCATTACAACGTTGCAACATGTTAATTTAATGATCCAAGATGTAAGTTTAATGATTCGGACCATAGATGTTGAAAATATCAAGGCATTTTATGTCTGGCTTTCTGATCTGGATGTCAACAGATACAAATTCAAATGAACTCCCGTCTTCTTCTTTGTAAAGCGTGATATTGAGCATTTTGTACAATCGAGGATATCAAATCGTGTTCATAGCTCATTAGTCTACCTAAGCACTGAATAAAAATAATTAGGGCCATATATATTTATTAAGTAAGAGGTAGTTCATGCTGGGAATCATATCAGACAAGATATTAAGCAGACCGAAACAGCATGTATTTTGTGCAAGTTAGCACACAGGCACTGGTGAAAAACTAACACTGTGTGTGATTTATGAAAACTTGGTTTCAACAGGTAGTCAACTTTTTTAAAGGAAAAAGGGAGAGAGGAGATTGCTGTTGGCTCTAAGACAGGGTTCAATTTTTGAAGCTACCATGAGAAGGAGGAAAGAGTGTGTATATTACACAGTAAGAATTATTGTTTCCTTTTGCATTTTATATCCCCACATGTAGGAACAGAGAAAGCAAATAAATCTCATTTTCAAGTTATCATCACACATAAAGAGAGAAGTGCAAGTCCTAGGGACCATCTTTCCAACTAAGAATTGCTGTAGTATTAATTAAGAAAGGCATTTAACATTTAAAATAGAATAAACCCATCTAATTTTGATGAGTTTGTTGTTACGCATGGTGTAAGAGGTGATAATGTAAGACACATTGAATGTATTTGCCTAAGCCAGTGAAAAGAAGAACAATCAGCATCATTGCTACACATGAATATTGAAAGCAAGACTAAAGCCAAAAGTGAACAGTACTTTTTGGGCTGTGGCTCACGTCTTAACTCAGGCAGCCAAGTTATAGTTTGAATCCCCTTCAAATGAGGTGCATGAATTTACCTGCAAGACAATTGTCTCTGGACATATGACTAATGTCCTTTAAGGGAGTACACTTTAAACAACACTTCAAGTATTATTTTCACCATTTCTTATCAGAAGCAGTGTCTCTTTGGGTAGCATCTTACTACATTTGTTCTTGTGCTCAAATTCAATTTCCAACCGCCCTCACACTATTTTCCCCATTAGCTCTTTTTCAGAGCACATTATAGCACACTCCACCAGCTTAACTGGACTCTCATTTTCCCCCCCTTTAAGTCTCCACACTTTTTCTAGGCTTCATCCATCCTTATGCGAGTTTTCTCCTTCAGTGCTGCACTCTGCCAGCCTCTGCAGCAGCTGATCCCATCAGCCAATCTACACCAATATAATGCAGAAACACCAGAGGCACAAAATATTTTTGTCCTTTTACTTGTCTCACTTTTCCCATATTCTCTTATTCTCACAGATGTGACACAGAAAGCTTTATGTTTATGATCAGCTTTTATAACAAAGCTGATTGTTTGAGTTGGCTCAGTTCCAGCTTGCCATACACTTTAACTGCTCTCTGTCTTACCAAGAATAAAAATAAAGGCTAAAATAACAGAGAGTGAGAGTCAGATTGAGATGGGAAGGAGTCTCTGTCTCATGACAATGTAAGGAAATTTGCATTCACTGATACATGTAAATACAAATCTTAGTTTCAAATATAAAATCCTTCTTAAAAAATAATCTTGGGTAAACTTTATATATATATATAAAAAAAAACCAACATGAAAAGCCTGTAATTATCTGAAATGTCTTTTTAAGAACTTAAGGTTTCTTTCTCAGCGTTTGAAAATCCTGAAAATTCTACTAAAAAGCATGTGCAGAGCACCGTATACACCTCTGCCATTCTCACAAAGATATGCATGACAGTAATCATACTGCTGAGAACTCAGTTCTGTTAATGACAGCAATAGCACAAAGTTAGTTACAAGTCTTTAGCAGAGTCACTTACTTATTCAGGCATAGTTTCTTCAGAATGTGCTACTTCAGCCTGTACAATGGTGATGTCATCCTCTCTGTTACCTTCCTCATATCTCTGATGTTCAAACCTCAGGCACCACTGACTGACTGACTGTGTTGGTTCTTCTTTGTGTGTTTGGTACCTCATGCATTTGTGGCTCACCCAGCTGAACCCAACCTGGGTTTTTTAACTGTTCAGTAGTGTCTGTCACTTCTATGTCATGTTTAAACCATTAACTGTATGTGCATGACAAATTCACTTTTGTCTCCCACACTAGCCTAATCTTTATCATCACCTGGTTTCTTCAGTAAACTTGTGCACATGAAAAGGTCATACAGTCTTATCTTGCTTGTTCTACCTGTGAACCAAATAATTTATAGCCCAAATATTTCAGCATCCTGTTTCACAGTACAGGGATGATGATAGTCTAAAAAACAGGGGACTACAGTTCCTATGTGTGCTTTTTTTTTTTTAATGCATTTTATATCTCAGGGAATGAGTACATGTGGTAAGTGTAACACCATCTAATTGCATTTCCTGTGTTTTCTGAAGGATTACAACTCTATCCATTAGCTACATTGTTTCTTAATTTTTAGTCCTTGGGTGCAAGTAATGAATTCTTACAAGTAGGAATTCATTCAGTGCTGTTATTGCTCATCTTGAGAGACACTGACTGGAATTGTAACTTTAAGAGAAAGGGAATGAACTAATGAATTACCATTTTGCATCGATATCTGACCAGAATGCGTTCTTACTATCTTACAGTTTCACTAAAGTGGTATCCATTCTGAATGCTTCCACAAACTGAACGGGGTTTTTTTGGCTTCAGAAACCAAATCACTGAAGAGTGTGTAAAATGATCCTCAAAAGGGATCAAAAATACCCTGAGAAAAGTGAGACTGAAAAATCCCCAGAAATACTATTCTGGAGAGAATTACACATCTCACTGAATTTCAGGAAGAATTAAAGACTGCTACCAAATTTTAAAATAGACAAGTCTCAGCAACTTACTAGGATTTTTTTTTTCCTTTGGTGAAATGTTCTTAAATGCACCACAACATTTAAGGACATAAAAAGAAACATCATAAAATTATAAAACTCCTGATTTTCACAGTTCAGAAAAACCTATTGTCATTATACTCAGCATGCTGCTATTATGCACAATTTGTATGCCACAGTATGATGACTGGGTTAATTAAAAGCTCTTGTAATAACCACGCAGTTAAATTACAATTAGTGCCGCACATGAACTTTATGGCAGTTTGATTTTACTTGGTGAAATTCCTTAAAATCTCAACTTACGGTTACTTACAGTTTGGAAAACTGGGGCATCATAAACCTTTATATTTACACAGGACTGGACAGTGATGGAAGCATCATATCAGTAATGGTCAGACATGGTTCTCTAAGTTCACACACTCAATATGAGAAATCTGACACATTCTTTGTTTTGGTTTTGGTTTGTGGGGTTTTTCCCACCATAGAAATTATTCTTTCTGACCTCAGCATTTCTACTGAAATTATTTTACATCACATAACTGAAGCAAACTCAATGCACAGTTCCGTAATGCACTTCAAACTAGATTTGCCAAGTGATTAGTGATGCTGCTACTGTGACAGAATTTAGACTCAAGAATCCTGAGACCCTCTGCTCCAGTTTGGGTCACAGATTGTTGTGAAATACACAGGAAAAATTATCATCTTCTACTCTTGCAGTGTGTTCATAGTCTTTTTCACTAGTTCTTACTGCCGTGCACAGAGGAACAGGGAAGAAAAAACTTCTCCGTACACAAAATCTCTTGGGCTTAGACTCAGCTCTGGCTGGGAACCAGAACCGAGACTCTGAAAATTGCCATTTTCTTTATGTTTAACTCTCCTATGCTTGTTTTCATAAGTTTAGCAAGCACTGTAAGTTTTTGATACAATTTTGATACAATACATATGCCAGATTTCCTATAAATGTGTCAAGTATTCACTAGATTGATCCAGTCTCTCAGACCCGCAAGGCATCAGAGTAGCCATAGTCCATGCAAGCATTGAAAACTGATTTTATTTAATGCAGGTTTTAGTCTTGTGATTTGTCTGGTGGCTTTCAGTTCTAGCTGGCAGATCACAAATTTGCCATATTCCCTCAATCACTCCTGAGCAAACACACAGCTTGATATCTAATAACTCTAAATAAAAGCAAGAATGAGAAGGCAGGCTGGTTGAAAATACATTTGTTACAAATAAAATTGTGGTTAACTTATTTTTATTTTCTTTTCTAGAAGTACACAAGTATTTCTTTGAGAAATAGATTTTTGATGAGTCACAAGCATTTTCAGTATCAGATTACTAATCAAACTACCCAAGATATTCATCCAGAAAAGCAATGAATTAAGCATTTATGAAGTATCCTTGGCTTGTCTTATTCCAGTTCAACCACAAGAGGGAGTATCAGCATTTCAGTATTCCCAAGCACTTCAGCAGCCTTCTATCAGTTTCGGTTTTTTTCTTGCAACAGTTGCTCATCTAATATCAAAATTCCGTTTCCAAGAAAGATGCATTTTGATATGTGAGAGGGTGCACATGTGCATGGAAGATTAAAATATTCCCTATCGAGACAAAATTCAAGTTTTTGGAAACAAGGAGAGCAATCATGAGCTACAAACATCCATTTTTCCTTCAGAACAGGAAAAAAAGACATTAACGTGAGATTATTTCAGGAAAGAGTGGAGGAGTACCACCAGTGTTTGCAATGCAGGAAACCTATGCATAAACTGTGTATTATTTCCTCTGCTTTCCTTGCAAATTTTGTGTTCTTTATCTGTGACTAGTTGATTTTAGCAATATATCTTAGGCATACTGAACTAAGCAAGCTCTGGAGTTACAGCAGCAAATGATGTTTCATACCTAGGCTTAAGCATTTTACAGAACTTGCAGGAGAAGTCCAAGACAAGTGAAGAGGCAAACATTCTGAATAAATGCCTAGAGAATTAGAGAGCAAAGATGACACTTAAGAGTAATACCTGCTCAAATTACTAAACAATTTATAATAACCTGCAAGATAAATCTTAAACAGGCTTGCCAGCTAATGATAATTTCAAAGCAATTTTATTCAAAATTGAAATTAAAGTCTCAGATGATCCATAAAAAGGTGCATTTATAATTTTTCAAGGGAGAAAGAGTTGGGAATGGTTTCAAACTCAAGAAAGGACAAATCAATTCAAAGTAAACCCATGAAATGTAAGAGTTTGCCCCACACCCGAAAAGATAATATTGTGGAAACATATAGGCAAACTGCAGATATACAAAATGCACACCCACCAGCAAAGCAGTGGTAGTCTCATCAGGAAAAACTGAAAGGATTACATGTTGCAAAGAAAAGGCAAATAATTTTCTGTGGCATATAAACTGAAGTACAACTTGGAGATACTGAAGTAATTATTCTGCTCGGTTTGGCAGTAGTGCAGCATCAGTGCCACTGCTGTACAATTTCTCAGGGAAATGCCCCATCACTGGAAGTGTTCAAGGCCAGGCTGGACAGGGCCTTGAGCAGCTGGTCTGGTGGAAAAGGCACTGCTTGCCCATGGCAGGGGGACGGAACTAGCTGATCTTGCAACGCAAACCATTCGATGATTTTATGCTTCTACTAAATCGACATCAAGACGGAGCACCAAGGAAGAGACAAAAATGGGAAGTTTGCAAACCAACTTTATCAGAATTTTTATATGGTTTTATAAAAGACTGCTGTCCCAGCTGTTGGATTCTAGGAGCCACAGTCCCCAACTTTCATGTGACTGAGACTCATATCCTCCTCCTACTGCTACATCTATCAAAACTAGTGCTCCAGTCCTTTTTCTTGAGACTGTTCTCATATCTTATCAGTGTTTAATTATCTCTGCTTTCCTTCATAATTTTGCATGTTCTGATTGTAAAATAAAATTTAATAGACCATTAAATATGAGCTACTTAATATACTGTTAATTTGTGTCTTCTGGTCTTTAATTACTAAAACCATAAATGGTTTTCATTCCATGCATGCTCCATTCATGAAGGACTAACACTTCGCAAGTCTGTCAGTAAAAATAGTTGCTCCTCTTGAATGGGGCTGGGAGGAAAGGAAAGTATTATTTTTTTTCTTTAAATGGTTTAATGTCAGGGGAAATCCTAATGTTCTTAGCCAAGTTACCCTGCAGCCAGAACACAGCACTGCCAGTTCAAACTCTTCAAAGGCAGTTCAACAAAAACTGCTTCTTATGAGAAGCTGCCAGTTCTCCCGATCCAAGTCTGCTTCAGTGGATGCCAAGGTGTTTCATTCATGTTCAGTGAAAACAGTGTGGTTATCCTCTGAAAAGAAATCATATAAAATCAGTAGTAGCCCTTTCCAAAGATCAGCAGCTTGTGTGTAGTTTTGAGTGATTTATTTATGTTCTCTTGTGGTTCAAGTGTACTTTATTGCTCATTGCTTCTGTGTGCCTGCAAGTACAGCTCTGACACACTGTGCTTTCTTGTTGGGTAGAATTCTTCATTAAATCTAGGTCTAAGTCTATCCAGGATCACCTGTATAAACCAAAAGAAATTCAGCAGGAATGTGATTGTCAATGAAAGCAGAAATGGGGCTCTATAACCTTTACCAGGTATGTTACTCACTTAAAAACATATTACAACTTACAATACATAAAGAATTAGTGAAAGCAAAACAAGTTGGCTGCATCAGCATATCTGCATAATGTGTTTATACTTTGTGGTAGGTTGCAAATTATGCTCCAGAATTGTGAAGAGCAGAGTAGTTTTGTAAGTAAGATTCTGCAACAAAAGTATGCAAGTTAATAAGATCATGTCCACCTAGAGTAACAGTCATAATGCATTATTTCATTTAGCATAAGACACTGTCAATACCTCTTTAGATAATTGAAGGGTCACCTTCTTGTGATAATAAGAGTCAAAAAACATCAGAATAAAAAATAGGAGGGAAAAGCCTACTATCTAGTTAGTCAGCATTTCAGAGAATCTAGGTGTTTCTCCTCCATGCTGAACTGCACCTTACAAGATTAGTGGTTTTGTTTCCTATATCCATATATCAAGTGTTTCAGTGTCTCCTTACTCTCTTCTCTGAACCTGAAAAAACCAGTTTTCTTTGAAGATCTTTTATCACATACAAGATAGTCACTTATTCATACATGTTTGTATCATTTCTGGGACCAAAACAGTCCAAAAAGCTCATCTGCTTCAAAATATCTGTATTTGTCCTCAAGAAAAACCTTCCTTTCCAATACAAAGGGTTGGTACTGGTTAAAAGACCAACTGAGATAGCAGAAGTCTGCTCAGCTCAGTAGCTCACTTTGTGAAGAGCTATTCTGTTTCACAATGAAAAGTGCGAGACGTGAACTTGGCACTGGATTTGAACCTCTTCTCACCAAAGGTAAAAAATATGTTCTCTCTCATTTCCATAAATGAAAGAAGAATCAGGAAAAAAAAGAAGAGAAATTGGAAATTTGAAACAGGTACCAAAGGCCCTGTCATCAAATACTCAAATGTTGAGAAGCTGATGAACGTAGCAACTGACTTTAATTAGGCACTTATGGTTTCATGGCTTCATGTTCTGCTATAATATTTAAGAAGTTCTTGGCAGATACCAGTGCTTCCAGTGTTTGCCACACATCTGCCAATGTACCATAAACCTTAAAATAAAGGACACCAAGAAGATATTAGTACGTGTATGTCCAGCAATGTGTATTAATTTTATTTTTTCTTTCCAATATGCACTTGAGAAGTAATGCCCTGATAAATGAAAGGAGCAGATCACACACTGACATACATTTTTCCACAACATGTGCACAACTGCATGTATTACTGCCTCTGTTAATATTCTGTGCATGATTCAAAGCCCTGTTTCTACACATTGGAAGCAAGTAGGCCAGTTGTACTGTAAAAGGACACCAATTTTGAGCATAATGCTGTAGCACAAAGCATACAACTGCCATTCCAAGAAATGCTCTGAGATGTGAGTACCATTATTTTTATGTTAAATGTTTTAGCAGATATCTTGTTATTAGATACAACACCAATTTCACCTACAAAAAAAACCAGCATGGACACTTACAGCAATATATAGTGTGTGATAGGAATGCCAGAAATAAGGGAAATACTTCAAATCTCAGTAAGTGCAAGCTACTGAAAAGTATAGCAAGGATGAATCAAACCAGAAAATATGGGAAGAGCTGTCAAGAAATGTTTAGGTAGGAATAAAGCCTACTATTTAATGAAATATTTAATAATTAATGAAAACAACTTTTCATTAGTTAAAAATAAGCTATGAACACTTGATTTGGTGATTTGTTTTCGGAGTTCTCCATTCTGTTTTCTGATGAACAAAACTCAGTTTAGTTTCAGAAGAAAACTTTCTGATAGCAGCAAGGAGCTTTTCCATGAGGAAACAATGAATAAGTAAAACATAATACTAAAAGAATCTGCATTAGATGGAGGTCATGACTGCAGTAGACCAACTTCATGCTACATTAAAAAAATGACTGATGTATAAAAATATGTCGTACTTTATTACACAAGCAGTCCAGTTTTTCACAGCTACAGCTGGATGCATTTCTGTGAATGAAGAGAAAGGGAAGGCGATGGTCTTCAACTATATATTAGGTTAGATATCAAACTTTCTTCTAGAACACCATCATATTAGACTTTAAATCCAATTACTGTTCAGCAGTTTTCACTAATCACTTTATATTGATCTTGTGAAGTAATTTAAATTCAGCAAAGTAATGATGGTACAGTCATATGCCAAAAGCTTCAGGAAGAACTCCACAATTTTATTTCAAAAATCTGATTTGTTGAAAATGACGGGGTTTGGTTTGTGGGGTTTATTTAAAAAATAAGTATGAAAGAACTATATGGCAACTGGCTCACTTGGGAGTTGTCTTTTACAAAGTGCTAATGGGAACACACACTATCTATCTGGCTGAGCCCACATTATAATTAAGTTTCCCACAATGTCAAATCTAGGCAGTATCTGTGCCATCGCTTAACTAAAGCTCATTTTCCCTCCACAGTTCATCATCAATACTTCCACTTATCTTGGGAACAAAAGTACCTACTGTTGATATATAGTTTGCCTACCAACTCATTTGAAAACCTCTGTCCTTTGAAAATCTCTGGGCTATCACTCTGTTAATCTCAATTTCTATGACCCTTTTGTGAGGAATTTTATCCAGACTTCGATACTGCATAAGGAGGAATTCTTCTGCTTTGACCAAAGATCTCTGAAATAAACAGACAGTGTATACTGACCTCAGAAGGTTCAGTTTTAACATGCTCACATGGCAATGTTCATCAACATGAGACAAAGCCAGTGCCTACATCCTGCATTTGGGAAAACATCATGAACATGATTTGTTCTTGCCTTGTCTCTGATGTCCACACGTGGGTCCTATCCAACCACAGCTGATTCAAAGGTGACAGGCTCTTCAATAAGAATATTCCCCTCATACACCCTCCTTCTAAATTATTTCACAGAATCACAGATTCATTTAGGTTGGATGAATTTCTTGAAGTCATGTAGGTTAACATACCTATTCAATCAGGGTCAGCTACAGTTGGTTCCAGTTTCATGTCTGATTGGGTTTTGCACATTTCCAAGGATGGAACTCCACAACCTCTCTGGACAACCTGCTTCATGGAATTTCATGGTTTTTGATTTCTGCCCATTGCCTTTTGTCCTGTCAATGAGCAAGGCTGAGAAGATCTTGGCTTTTCCACTGGCTTATATCACGTGTTTATACAGGCTCAACTGTCCCATCTCTTTCAGCCTCTCTGCATATGAAAGATGCTCCAGTCTCTTTGTGGCTGGACTCTTTTCAGTCACTCCATACCTTTCTTGTACTGGGGAGCCCAGAACTGGACACAGCATTTCAGATGTGGTCTCCCCAGTGTTGAGGAAAAGGGAAGGATCACCTCCATCAAACTGCTGGTAACACTCTTCCTAATGCTGCTTTCCAGTCAGTCAACCTCCAGCAGATATTGGTGCATGGAGTTATTCCTCCCCAGGCTCAAGACTTTTCATTTCCCTTTGTTGAACCTCATCAGATTCTCCTCAGGCCAATTCTGTAGCCTGGCAAGGTCCCTCTGAATGGCACAGCCATTTGGTGTATCAGCTACTCCCCTCAGTTTCATATTGTCTACAAACTTGCTGAGGGTGTACTCTGCCCCATCATCCAGGCCATTAATGAAGACATTAAACACTATCTGCTCCAGTATCAACCCCTGAGGGTCAGAGTAATAGTGACTTGCCTCCAGCTGTACTTTGTGGTGCTGATCACAATCCTCTGGGCCCAGCCACTCATCTGGTTTTCCTCACTGTGCATTTTGTCAGTTTATATTTAAGGACCTTTTTGGAGACAGTCTCAAAGGCTTTGGTAAAGTCAAGGTACACATCACACACTGCTCTACCCAGAGCCTATCAATTTGGCTGTCCTATGAAGGTTATCAAGTTGGTTAACAATAGTTTCCCTTTTGTAAATCCATGCTGATTACTCCCAGTCAATTTCTTCTCCATGTGTTTGGAATGGTTTCCAGGATTAGTTGCTCCATCACCTTTCCAGGGATGGAGGTAAGGCTGATGGGCCTGTAGTTTCCTGTATCCTTCTTCTTACTTTCTTTGAAGACAAAGGTGACATTTGATTTCTTCCACTCTGCAGAAGCCTCAGTCTTCAACCTCTCCCAGTTTCTATGACCATTCCAAGACAATTAAGTGGACACATAAAGACATCAGCCAGCTGCCTCAGTGCTTGAGGATGCTCCTTCTCAAGCCTCATGAACTAAGGTATGTCCAGTCTGCTGAAGTGTTCTAAGGTTAGTCCCCTAACCTTGTTCTTCTCCACTGAATGTGAGTCTTCACTGATCCACACCTTCCCCCTAGTCTCTGGCCCTTTAATTTCTGAAGGTCAGTCTTACTAGTAAAGACTAAGGCAAAGAAGATACTGAATACCTCAGCCTTTTCTGTGTCTGTGTTTCCAGTTCCCCTTCCCTATATCAGTAGCAGGTACACATTATCCATACTGGGGCCATCCTGAGGCAGAAAGCTCTGCAATCAGCACTGACAGTGCTGCTTTTTTCTGCCCGTACAAAGTGCACCTGGAGCCTTGTGTTACACAGGGCTCTGTTATTAAAGGAGAGCGATCCTCCAAGGCAGTCATAGCAATCATGACAAAGGAGCGGGAGCATGTGTAGAAGCACAGGAGAAGGAAATTAGCCATTTTAATATGGTAAGTTGTCTTTGCCCTCAAGCTGCCCTTCTTTAGCTGCAGCACTGGAGAGCTCCCTCAGAATGAAGCTGTCTGTATTTCTCCTCATTGTGCAAATGCCAGAAAAAGTTGTCTACCCAGCATTAGATAAACCACAGAGAAATGCAGTCATCTATTTGGAATAGCCAGATAGTTACTTTTCTAAACTTATGTATTTCCAATCAGATAAAGTATACCTAGAATGCTTGCAATATAGAAATTTACTTTGCAGTTTAAATATAAACAATATGTGCAACAGACCAAAGCAGTCATAAATTATACAATGCTGTTTAATCTGTTTAATTTGTAAAATAATAAGCAATTAGGTTATTCTATTACATTTGCCAGTTTTACTCTAGCATATACAGTAAATTAGACTGTGAAACTATGTTTTCACATAACTAATTCTTCTTATGTGTAGGACCTTTGTTTCTTTTTAACCAGGGTTTTGATTTTCAGTCTATGCCATTTCATAAAGTGGATAGAATAGAATAGAATAGAATAGAATAGAATAGAATAGAATAGAATAGAATAGAATAGAATAGAATAGAATAGAATAGAATAGAATAGAATAGAATAGTCTGACTGGATAATAGTCTAATCTAACTGAAATAGTTAATTCTATTCTATTCTATTCTATTCCTGCCAGCATTCTATGACAAAAGAAAGATGTTGCTTTCTTTACAGTATTAGACAGCTGATTAGAAAAAGGCAATACAAAACTCTCTTTTAATACAATATTATTATGTCTAGTTTTTAGAAGACACATAACTTAGATTTTCCTTCAGTATTAAATGGAGATGAAAGGACTTAAAAACTTTCAGAATTTTGATATTTTTGTTATCTGCAACTGTTTGGGAAACACAGTGAAGACATAAAGCTTTTGAAAATCCCATTCTGAACTTTTGTAGGCTTATATTACATAAAAAAGTACATACAAGAATTTTACCAAACCTGTATCACAAATTCCTCACTTTCAAAATGAGGAAACTCCACAATTTCTCTGTGTGTTTTTATTTGTTTGCTTGGTTGGTTTGGGTGTGGGTTTTTTGTTTGTTTTTGGTTTTGTTTTGTTGTTTTTGTTTGGTTTGGTTGTTTGGGGGTTTTTTTGTTGTTTTTTTTTGTTTGTTTGGTTGTTTTTTTGGTTTTTTATGTTGTGTTTCCGATTCCCAATTTCTATATGCATATATAGCTTATAGCTTTTAATATCATGGTCACATACTTCATTTTCCTTCAGATCCCAAAATCATCAGTGCTCAGAATAGCCAATGAACAACTACTTAATATTCCTTTTAATCTCTTTTATTCAACAATAAACTCAGACACCACTGATCTTTTGGGAATCACGAACAACAGTTTAATGTAAAGTTTGGAGAAAAGACTTAATTATAAAGCCTTGTGAATTTTCTCTTCTCTTTTCCTTTCCCTTTCCCTTTCCTTTCAGCTCTTGCCTGACCTCAGACTCATCTCACCTCCTCTCAGGTCCTTTGCTTGTTCCACTCCAAGGAACCCCTCAGCTACTGTGCTACCCAAAGGGTGGCAGCACAAGTCTTCAAACACCAAAACAAAAATATGGCTCAGAATGCAGACAGTTCCCTCAACCAGCTTGACTTTCAGCTGTCAGAGCAGTGTTCACACAGGGAAAGGGGTGGGAACAGGGTGAGACTGGTTTAAGTTGCTGTTGAACTACATTGTGAGTGACATAGGAACTTGTCTTTCCATGGCATGGGACTGTGCCATTAATCCATGCCTAAAGAGAAGGGAAACACACTCTTATGTTGAGAATACTAGGTTCCATCCATACCAAAACTTTGTAAATCTTGCTAAAATCTGTTTGTCCTTCTGTCTGAACGCTGACAGTGGCTTGGATAACAGAACAGAGGTAACATGAAAAAATTTATTACAACTTGTATTACAACAATTTCCATGGGATTTTTGTTTTGGGAGGTATTTTCTGTTGTTGTTTTGGGGTGTGGGGGAATTGGGTTTTGATTTTTTTTTTTTTTTTACATTTGTACAAGGCTTAAATGTGTTACAAAGTTCTTGTGCATTCATTCCAGCTGTACTCCTGTCCCAGTCCTTCCAGTGCCCTCCATGGGGATCTCCTTGGCTAAACACAAGCTCAGAGATCAGCACAAAAGAACAGGATGAATCTGCAAGGTGCTCTGTAACAACAGGTACCTTTAGCTGTTAACTTAAGGCTTAAGAATTAAATACCACCCTTTTCAGGTTACCTTAATAATGCTTCCTGTTCTTGCCTCGTATGATGCAGCTCTCTTAAACCTGTATTGCATTACATCTGCAGGAACATACACACAGATGTTTGCAAAAAAAGAGGAGTTTGTTCCAACTCCTACCAGCTAAAAAGCATAGGGTCCACAATGCACTGAGCAATACCAGCAGGTGAATGGAGATATACAGACTTTAGGAACAGAAGCTTCACTAAATATGTATCAATGTGAACGTATGAAAATACATAAATATGTGAATAGTTGCACAACCCACACTTCTCCACTAGATTCTGCAGAATAACATAAAATGAATGCCCAGGTATCGAGATGATGAACAAGTGCTGCACTTATTTGTCAGTCAGCAGAGCTGTGGGAGGTAGGAATTAAAGGTGAATTTGAAACTGGAAGAACAACGGGAAAGATGAATTCCATCTACAGACAGTTTGGCACTGCTCTGCTGATCCAAGCAGAAAAGGGAACAAAAGTTGCAAATTACCAGAAAAAGAAGCCATGTTATATTGGCATTAGTGGTCTTTCCACATTACACAGAGTTTAAAATATGAATATAAATTAGATGTAAATGTTCATGTAACATGTTAGAAAAATTCCTTTACATGCTGTAATTTACACAAACATACACACGAACAGAAAAAACTGTACAACTTACATGTATCACTAAGCAGGATACTCTGCAGATTCTCATAATTAACACTTGCATATGTATATATGATATTTCCAAAGATTTCAAGATTTTTTTCTCAGATTGCTTCTTTAAAACTCACAAAATATAATGAAATTCACTTTTAAAACTGCAAAGACTGCTGTGTGCTTAAGCAAGCCATTACTTGCTCACTCATAATCATCTTTTCCCTGTCTGTTGGAATCACTGATGCATTAATTGCTTATCAAAACTTGAAACAGTTCATGAGTCACTCCAAAAATAAAATAAATAAATAAATATTAATGAGCCAATTTCAATGGAATTCATGTCCTATGCATCTTAAAGCTAAAAACTGTATTTATTACATGTCAGAATTAAGTCTTGATACCTAATAAATGGGAAAATATGAAATACAAAATATACTGATTGACTAGATCGCCATTTTTCAAGGGATAATTGCATGGTAATTTTATTTGATCAAATTAAAGATCAAAGAGAGAAAGGATTGGTCAATTATAACAGAAATGAACTGAAAGAGATGGGTAGGTCTGATGCAGTATGAGTGAAAAATGAAGAATTTAGGGTTGAACTTTTGGAAGTGATTCTATATCAGACGATCTTAACAGAAGTAAACACATAATCTTCAAACAAACACATTGGTAACAAATGTCGTTACATAGGAAATTTTCTGTATTCTTTACATTGTATGAACAAAGGGGAGAAGAGAGAGAGGCACAGAGTTTTCAGGAATACAAAAGCATTTCATTTTGGATCAATATGAAATGTTCATTAAGCCAAAACACTAGTTGGAAGGCTCTTCACCTATTTAATTTTTTTACTAAAAATGAAATACAGTGATATACACTATTTTGGAGTGTAAAAACTTTCGCTTTTTTAAAACAAGAGTGTGCTGAGAGATTTTTAAGTCTGTGCCCATGACAGTTCATTGCTGAAAATCCAAGTCTAAAACTTTTCAAATTAAATTACCCAGGATGAAACAGGAAACACAAGTCCTTCCCTTGAGTATTTATTTGCTTGTTCTAACTTGTTCCTGAAAATTGTAGGCAAAAAAGATCCCACAGAAATCAAAGGGGCAACAGGGTATATCCCTGAAAGGCAACTGTAGCTCTGATATAACTTGAATTAGACAGACATCAGTGAGCCACTTTTGAGCCAAACTGTTAGTGAAAAAGCTTTTCCAAAAAAAAAAGACAGTTTTTCTCAAGGAAGTTCAGCAGCAGGATATTATGGTTCATGTAGCTGGCTGGTATAAAGCAGATAAAATGGGAAATTCGCAGAGTGAGCAATTTTCCAGTTACTCAGTGACTAAGCAGGATGAAGAATCAGTTTTAATAAACTCTGAGTCTTAGTAAGAAATGAAAAATGCTTTATTTATTATATTAGGTCAAGTTGTTTACTGTCAGAGGTCCTATCAACTGCTTAGCAGAAGAAATTGCTTCAACCTCAGCTAGTCACGTACTGAGGTTATGGCAGTCCTAGAAGTATTACTGCACCTCAGCTGCTGCCACACCAGAGGGACACCCAGACACCCTCTTCAGACCAGTGTGTACCATAAAACTAAAGGCATCTCCCCAAACCAAGTTATCCAATCCAGCATTTAACACAGAATATGTCACTGTCAGTGAAGTCTGAATGTAAGAATACAGAGAAAAATACAATTACAAAACATAATACAGATTAAAAATAATACATGAAAAATTCAAATTTTGGTATTTAACCTTCATAAATTAGCAGATATACTAGGGTTTTTCCTAATATGTAGCTAAGTAGTGCACACTTTCCCTAACAGTATCTTAAAGTTCTTCACTTCATGCATTCACAGCTAACAGAGCTCTCACATAACTTGCTTTTTCTCTCAAGCATATATGTAAGGTAGGACTCAGTTTATGTCACAAATGAACTGCACTACTTCATCTGAAACCTCAATAATTACGGAAATAATATATGCAAAGTCATAGGTTCTCCAAGGCAGGTCAATAGTATCTAAAATAAAGATTGCTTAAATTTATCATTATGTGCACACAGGGTAACAATGAAGTGATTAGAAAATTTTCTTATGTTCATGAAAAACGTTTTTTGCGCTCCTAAAAATTGCATTGTCAAATGAAGCTGAACGCAAGATACAAACACGTTCTTCACCATAAAAGTGTCCAAACAAGTAAGAATTATCAGTCCCACTTTTCCTACTGTCACTGCGTGTGTATAAACCACCTTCTTACCTGCTCAGATAACTCTGACCCATGGTTATGAGCCTGTACCAGAGCATCATTAACAAGCGAATGAAAGTTGAGAAGCACATGCTCAATGTCGTGTGTTCCACTCATGGCGCTTGAGAGCTCCTCCAGGGACTGAATATATCCCCGCCAATGAAGATCAATTTCCGCTGTGTTGGCTAAGCAGCCCCGGATGATGTTGAGGCAGTAGCCCATGCAGGGCTTGCTCGTCATCAGTCCCTGGCAGTGGGGGCAGTACTGCATTCTCAGTAAAGCTCTGCTGCAGTCTTTGGAGAGATGCAGGTGATCTGTTGTATTGATCACTTCAATCCCCAAATTCAGAGCCTGCAAGAAAGTCCGGCTGGATAAGAGGGATCTTCCCATTTGACCTATGGCCTTTTTGGGAATGTTGCCAAAGGGCCTGATGTCTCTTCTCGCCGTCTGTAGACACTCTGCATATTCCAGTGAAATGTCAGTCAGACCAGGGTTAATCACGTGGTTGTAGACTACCGGAAACAGTGTGTCAAAAAATCTATTCACAGATTCCTCTGTGCTAATGTCCGTGCCAAATACGAAGAGTCCAACATCAGTGAAAAACTCCTGAACATGCACAGTAGCCTCAGCAGCCATGTTTCTATATGCAGTGCAGAAAAGTGTGCTTGTGTAATTCTCAGCCAGTCTGATAAGCATTTCAAAGGTTTCTGTAATTAATAAATCAATCAATCAGTCAATCATTATTTTTAAGGTTTAAAAAATAAGAAATTAGAGTAATAAGAACTCAAAACAGTTACATTAGGACAACTTACATTTACCCTAGATGAATTTTTGCATTAGAATTTTTGAAGAGACAAACTTCTGACAAATTATGACAACTGTCATATAGGGAAACTGTATATAGGGAAACACTTTACAAATAACGTTATAACACAATTAATAATCCATATGTTTTCCTTGCAGGTTATATTAAACACAGTCTAAAAAAAGACATCTCCTCCGATGCAGCAGCCCAGAACAGCATGGATAAAAATTTAAGTCAAATTGATTCTTGGTTTAGATTGCTTGAAATAATGAAGTGTGAAGAATATTAAAGGTTTATATGAAAATAGCTATCTTTGTAACTGTAAATTCAGTCCTTTACACAAATTTTGCCAATGCTTTAGATGAAAATTGTTAGGTAATATTAGTAAAATAGTGATGTTTCAATAATACCTATAGAATTACATTAGTAAGTTTTTTATAACCCTTTTTTTTTATTACTACTTTTCCTAGATGAAAACCATAAAGAACGTGATCTAAAATGTCTGCCTCAATCCCTGGGTGCAGTATCCTATTACCAAGAGCACAAATAGTAGTTGAAAGACTAAACCATGCTGCAGATGGATAATCAATAGATTTTACAATATGGTATAAACAATAACAAATCTTCAATATTCAACTACATTGCTAGTGCCTCAGCAACCCCCAGATGAATGAGTACAACAATCAACTGTATAATCGATTGGCTATTTGCGCTTTTCTAAACAGGACATTATGATACTGTCCACTTGTGTTTACAATTCTGCATCACACTGTTTAACTGTCATTTTTGGATTTCTTTAAAAATTTGTTAATCAGGTTTATTTTACTGTCACATTTTCTACTTTATAACCACCAAGGCTATTGCAGAGATTTGTTCTGCTCTCAGACAGTCTGACAGACAGCAAAGCAGACCTATGTTTACTTTCAATATTGAACAGCATCTATGAATACCTTATGATGGCAATCTATGTCATTTATAACACATACAGATACCTCAGTGACAAATCAAGTTATGTTGGTTCAATACTGCAAATATATCATAGACATAGCAATGTGTTTCTTTATCTTTTAAATCTATGGGCTCAGACTAACATATTCCTAATAACATAGTCCTAATTATTCAGCCGCATAAAAGAAGTGCTGAGTTTTCAATCAATACAAAGCTAACACACATAAAATACATTTTAAATATAACCAAGATGACTTAGACAAGCTCTTTTTATTGTTATTAAATGACTTTTTTAATCTGCAGGCTCAGTGCTTCTTATCTCCATCCCTGATCAGATCTCCATATTAATCACTATACAATATCCTACAGAACTCTCTGCAGTACTCCTGTCAATAACATCTAGCATTTACCAGAGATGAAATGTCAATTTTTCTTTTTCTAGAATTAAAACTAGTATTTATACATTCCTAAGTCAAAAATCAGAGTTTTCAATATCTTAACCCATTAATTTTTTTAAAGAACAGTACTGTTTCTCTTCCTGATTTTGCTAAGAAGGAACAAAACTCAAGGCTAGGAAAAAATGTAGATGAGAACTTGTTTTATGTATTATGTTTATTCACCTGATACTTCATATCAGTACATATATAATTATTTTTTGATAATAGTGTATTTAACAAAGGGATCAAAAAGTGATGTAAAATAACTATCAAGTAATTGCTTTAAAAGATTTGCTGTCTTATTCTTTAACCTTTCTGTTCCTGAGAGCCATGAGTAGTTCTAAACTACAAAGATGTCCCAGTTTAGCAATCAGTCCAGTGGATTACTAACTTTAATAGAAAATTCAAAAGTATACACATGCCCTGTTTACTAGAAAAAGTCACAAAAGGAAACAAAAAAGAAATGTTTTTTATTCCTGGACATTATTCATTAATCAGATTTAATGGAAATACTGCAGAGAATGAAATAGAATCTGGATTGGATTTAAATCAGCCCTGTGATTCTCATCTTTAATAGTTTTGAAAAAGTGTCTTTCTACTACAGGTACCTTGGAAAATTAATTTGGAATAAATTTCTATGAAACTGTATTGTTCTAAAATATCTGAATTTTCTTAAGTTTACCCTTTCTTCAAATGGATGAATGTACTATAGAAGCTGCTAAATGAGCAAATGCATGGTCTAAATTCTGAGCACTGCCTTTTGAAACACACATAGTACTTAGTGCAAAGATAATCTAATAAATTAAAAATCCAATATGGGCCAACAAGTTGTGAAGTCTTATAATTCAGCAGTACTTTACCAGCCCACAATAAATATTATAAATTAATTCACAGTTAGTCAGGGTATTATATAGAAATCAATAAATTATAACCGGACAGGTTAAAATCCATCCTTGAATTATGGACATTGTATTTAGCAAGACTGCCTTTCATGGTCCAGAGGGGAAGCAAAACTCATGAGCCTAGATTACCTTAATGATCAGCCCACAACACATAGGAATCTAGATAACCAAATCCAAGCAAAAGCTGAAAAACCTAACAATTATATGAATTTATTATGATTTGAAAAATCCTATGGGAAAGTATTAGACTGTTGACAGCTGCCATTAATGTTTGGTGATTTCATAATTTTTCCTTCTGTTTATAACCCAGAAGCATCAAACTCTCTCTCCCTAAAGACTTATACTCCAATCAAATGTATCTTGTATACATTGTCCTACTGGAGTCATGGGGAATCTCTCAGTTAAAGTACACAACCTAGGTAGCAAAAGGCATTCAAAAATTATGAAAAAAACCGGTGTAAAATAAATTAATCCACACAATATTACATTCATAATATCTTTGTTTAAAATACATCAAATAGAAAAATTCATATAGGTGGGAAATTCACTGTGGCTGTTCCTAACTACAAAGCAGTTCACAGTGCCATATATACTGCAAAACCCCTCAATCACTTACCATATCAGAAAAATGAGCTGGAAGAATAATGTTTTCAAGATATGTAAATGGATTACTAAGAATGAACTCATTAGGGCATTGCCTGTGAAGGTTATTTGGGAGAGAGGTAAAAAGGATAAGTGCGAACGGAATAGATTTTAGACTCACTAAAACTGCTCCTCATTAACACGTATTTCAAATTAATCCATTTCATAGACTGTAGACTCACCACTGAAGTCAGTAAGAAAACAGGTGTAACCGATTAAACCTGTAGCACAGACAACTTTGTGTTGTCAAATGCTAGTGATACACCTCAGGCTTTGCAGCCCGAAGTACTCATAACAGACTTCAGAATTTGTCATATCTTCTTTAGACCTGAATTTATTTTATTAGTCTTTGAAATAAACACAAATATTTAAGAAACCTGAATTAGAATCAGTTGACAATTGTCTAAGTTGTCTGTGTTCCATGGCGTAAATACTCAGATATTCAAATATCAGGAGTTTCTCACGTATCCTGTGATTTTGGGTTTGGTTTAGTTATACTGTAATTTTTTTTTTTTTAGTTGTGGTTTGTGTTGGGGTTTTCATGGTCTTTTTAGCATCAGGACACGAGGAAGTTGGTACATTTATTTGGAGTATTAATAGGAATTAGCAATCACACATAATTTAGGCTATAAGTATTAGTTACACTGAAAAGAACTGTTGCACTTTGAAAAGAAACAGCAAATTCTCTGAAATCTATATGTAAGGTACTGCTCTCCTTTACTTCCATAATGAAATTGTGAGGACTCAAAAGAAACTCTTTCCCAAGTTAACCAATAAACAGAATGTAGAAAACATGTCCCAAAGCCATCTCAGGTGAGATGAAGTTTTACACATATTGCGCTACATCTTTTCCTGAGTCTGAACTGATAATGATACTTCTCATTCTTATTTTATAATCCACCTAATATCATCATCAGTGTTAACCTTTGCTTAGTAATTCTGATACCAACTATTTTGCCATGTAGAACTTGCTTTCTAAGTCAACAAATACAGGTGTCTTTTAGTTTTCCTTCTTTGTCTTGCTATGTATACATTCAAGAACAGGCCCAGCACTACAAGAGGGCTCAAGTTCAGCTGATCTGACACCATGATCTCCAAGTCTTGTAATTTGCTTGGGGTTTTTTGTATAAAATATTGGAATAAATTTTATCTTTATCCAGTTCTCTGGAGTTACATTAATTTTTACAACTTAATGGAAGTCACCACAATTGATTCAGAACATTATTTTTGACCTTTTCAGTGCAACTTACTGCTGTTGATTTTAAAATATCTCACCTTAGAATCTATTTAACATAGTCCCAAGTAGTAACTGGAATGTAAAGTATTACTAATCATGTCTTGATAGATTATATTTTAATATTGAATGACTTTCATATGAATGATTACATTAATGAATATCATAAAGTTATTATTTTATCTAGTTATAATCACTGATTCCACTTTCCTCCCCAAACTATTCTTCTTTTTCTTTTTTTCAGTCTGTTGTTATCCTTTTAATAGTGCTGACTATGGAAACATTCATCTAGTCATTTTGGAAGCAACATGAGCAGATTGTTATGCATGGTGCCAGGAGAAGAAACAACTAGCAATTAACAGAGCTCAACCAAACCATTTTTTAATCTCTTGGATTCTGTTTGTGTTCTTTCTGATTTTGCATTGTTCCATGTATTTCACAGGCAATGCTTTCTTTCCCAGAGGAAAATATTTCTAAATTCTGAATGTATTGCTCATTACCCTGGAATGAAATACACTCAAGAGTTGCAAGCAGACCACTGAGGGGAATCAGAACTTTAACACTTCCTATAATCAAGTTGTTTGGAAAATATTTTGACTTCAAATGTTGTGCATGGTTTGCCAAAAGGACGTTAAATTGATACTGATTTAAGATAACTGTTTTTACACATTTGCCAAAATAAAAAGGGTGGCAAGTCATCTTAGATGTATGAAAAGGGTATTTTTTGAAAAGAGGAAGTTGTAGCAGGATGATAATTTCAAACATATATATGTGAGCTAACAAGCACTTAATTCTAAGGTATGATTCATCTCTCTGATTTGAGATTACTACTTTGGGTTGAGATGAACTGCTAGCTGGAAGTGATTGTTCCTTTCCCTTGACTATAAAGCGATGTCCCTGGTGGTCTAGTGGTTAAGGGCATGGCACTGTCACCGCCGAGGCCCGGGTTCGCTTCCCGGTCAGGGCCACTCCCAGGCAGATGGAGCTCGTTAGCCCTTAAAGGCAACCCACCTACGTCCTAAGGACCTCGCTGCCACCGTCCAAGCTCGCTTGGCCCCGGCAGATGAACCTTAGGATTAAAGGGTGGGCTCAGTTCCGCGCACACTGTGTCTCACCTAAAAAATCCAATGCGCAGGCTGGAAGGTGTAAAGACCTTCCCTGGATCTTCGCTCACAAAGACTGGTCATTATTATTATTATTATAAAGCGATGTTACAGTGAAGCCCTAAGATTTCTGTAAGGACTGGTATAAAGAGAAAGTGTCCTTAAACATAATGCAATGCTGAAGTTTATACAAATAAAGAGATGAGATTACACCATGTTTCTATAAAGTTGTTTTGATGGTAGATAAATTACAAACTTCTTATACATTTATGCAAGTCTTCTTTCCATCTGCACACCTGTGAACATACTTTTCTTAGAATTAAATAAAGTATATTCTTGGTTGCACAGAGCTGCCTGAGCATCATGACTATACATGCTAACTTTATAAAATGTAATTATCAGGGAATCACAGGGAAATTACACATGAAGAGAAAGAACACCTTCAGGAAGATTTCCACAAAGCTGTGATGATGACTGACAACAGAAAAAGCTTTTGCCTTTATATTTAAAAGTTTAGAACCTGAATTTTTATTTATTTTTTTTCCCCAGGTATCCTAGTTTTATGTTGACAATGTTCATCTAACTTAAGTAAGCTGATTTTTGATTTATACAGGTTTAAGTGAAATGTTAACTGGGTTCTAGCAGATGCAACGTTTCTTGCACATCAAACAAGTAAATATATTCATTTTGTATCACTGATTATTTAATCTCACAGCTTTCTTTTAAGTGTCAGTTGGGGTTTGGTTAATGCCTGTATCCAATAGTCTGAGGAAATCCACACTAAAAATTGTCATACCAGTCAGTCAAAGGAAGTTAAGGAGTTTGTTTATTTAACATATGACTATATATAATGGGTTTCAAGGAGCCTCCAGAGAGCTTGGTAGGGGATTAGTTGCATTTTTTATCTTTCACCTCACTTTGCTTTACTTCATATTTACTGAGAAGTAAAACAAAACAAAACAAAACAAAAAAAAAGATGAAAAAAATGTCCTTTAAGGTTACACTTCTTAAACATTAGTGTTTTAGCTCTGGTATATCAGTGATTAGTGATGTAATCACCGTTAGTGATTAGTGATATGTATATGTTCAAAATCCTTCTTAATGCAGGTGATACAAAAAGGATTTTGGTCTATGCCATGTACTTCAGCACCTACTTTTAGAATGCTATAAAAAGGAATGAAGTATGCACTTCCAAGTTTCATACAGGTTAATGAATGTAGCATTTCTCACTTGACAAGACAGAAACTCACAGAAGGTGGATAACCACGCAGACAAAAACTTTCTTTCACAATCGCAAACAGAAAATAGCACCTGTTAACAATACAAAAACTCCAGTTTTCTAAACTGGTTAGGAAAGGACATACAGATTTAGTATATAAACTTATGAAAGTTAAGTCAAATTCAGCTCTGGGGAAGTCTCCGGAAAAAGAAATTGCTTCTAGAAGGACTTTTTTATTCTGTGTAGCTGCTTTTGATGATAACATCTTAAAATCAGATATTGATATGGATTGGAATAGTCCACTCTGTTTTGATTTATCCTTTTTTTCCCATCATTACTCCTGATTTTAATACAATTGATTTCTACAACAACTTCTAACACATTCTTCAGAAAGAACTAAATAATACAAGATAAAAGATTCATAGTTGCTAATAGCTTTGGCACTTAGAATGATAGAATCATAAGAATTGTTTAGGTCCCACTGAGACTCCTTCTACTCTGTTTCCTGCAGGCCATGGATCTCCATGCCCTACCTCTGCTGAGGTGGCAGACCAAAGGAGCTGCCATCTGATTTTTCAGTCCAGTTCTCTGGCCTCATGGCACCAATGAACAAGAAGTCATAACCTGAATTTCTTTATTTAGCCTGGATTTCTTTCTTTAGTCTACATAATTTGGCAAGAAGCAGACAACTCCATGAAAACTTTTTAAATCCTCTTCTTAAATACCAATCCAATTTTCAATGAGATTATTATCTCACCTATTATTTTCTGATTTTGTTTTGCATGGTGTTTCTTTATGTCTATTAATGTTTAGTCAGAGCTCACTCAATGGACCAGAGAACAACAGATGTTAGATTTGAATGCAAATCAGTTGTTTATCATATAATTACTTAAATATGGGTTGAATATGGGCTGAATATAATTAAAATATTCTCTTCAGCTTTATGTCTTAATGCTCTTTAGACTTCACCAAGTTCTTTCCAAATACACAGAAGATAATATGCCTTTTTAAATGCTATTTTTTACTTTCAGAAAGATCACAAATATAATCAGTACATTATCTGCTTCTGGGGGAGTTAACAGCCTTCCACCCTGCCACTATTTGTAGCTGCTCTGCTAAGCCCTGTCCTGCAAATGCTGTTGCAGCACTGCTGGGTCACACATTCTCAAGGCATGTAATGCTTTCTGTGAAGGGGCTGGTGATATTAGCTGATGGAAATATGCATCTTTTCCAAACTATAAGCCCACAGTGATTTCTATCCCATCATGTGACTTGCCCCATCATGTAATGTGACAAGGGGTACACACATCATAGCATCACTCAAAACTGGATCATTTCCTCCCCATTCCCTTTACAGCTGTGTATCCTAGATTATGTAGGACTGAGATATCTATCACTAGAGAATGAAACCACACAGAAACACAGGGGTAGAAGGCACTTGAGATGTGCTCTAACCCATCCTTTGAACCCAGGGAATGTTCAACTAGGTTTATTATATCATATTTTAACATCTTCATCTGAAGAATTCTTTAAAAATGCACATTAACAGAGTGGCCACAACCGTCAAGAAAATCATTCCATTGCTTTACAATTCTCTCATTTGCTCTTACCAGTGAGAACAAATCATTTACTTCTTCCCCCTTTTAGGTATTTCAGATTAGATCCTCTCCCAGTGACAGCAGACATCTCCAAAGACCAAATGCATCTCCAAAGCAGATGTGCCTACATCTCAGCTAACCAGCAGAGAGGATGATGGCATGATTCATCTGACCTAGTTTAGGTGTCCACATGGAAATAAGATGAATCATGCTGTTTTTCTCCTCTATTTATATAGAGAAACAGGGTGATTAGTTCAGAGGAGCTAGGAGATGAATCTTACTCCTGAAAACTGTTATAAACCTTTTCTTTTTATTAAAATGAACAGTCCTACTACTCAGTCATAAAGAGGTCACATTCTGCCTATATGTAGTCAAACTTAGCTCTAAATATTTCCAAAGGGAAGTCTAAATTGCCCAAATTATGTGCATAACAGGACCAGCTGTATGTTTAGGAGTTTGAAATTCATATATAGCTCTGTCTGATTAGGTACTTCAAAAATGTTTTCTTAAATTATTTCAGGATGGCATTGCTTCTCTAAGTCATGTTTACCTTGGGAAACACTAAGCTTTATACATCATTTCAACAGAACAACTGATGAGCCAGTCCTTCAACTCATCTTCAACTCATCTTACTCCTACCTCAGTGCAGAGTCTGCATATGACTCCATTGAATTACATCCCTCTATTTTGAATTCTAGCTTTATTTTCCAGCCTGTGCATGCGCTCTTGTTGCCCTCCTTCACTTGTTGAAAGCACACTGATTATTCACCACTCAACACAGTGGTGAAAATGGTGTCTTGTACTTGCCCAAGAACCACATCTGAAGAGTCTTGTTCTATTCTGACCAGGAACACTCACTAACCAATCAAATGGACATTTCCAGAAACTTTTGCACCTGTTTAGTGGTCATTTAATCAAGACAATTCCCTACTTATGACAATGCCACGAGGAATAGCATAAAGAGATTTAGGAAAGACAGTTGATTTAACATCTGTGCTGCTCACGTACCCACACTTTGGTTCCATTTCCATACAGGGCTATTAGACTGGTTTGACCCAACTTGTCACCAGTAAATACAGTCTTATTGTTATTGTTTGATATGTTCTTGTCTTTGGTTTCTAAACAGTTCAGCTTTTCACTCCCAATGACTGAAATTAGGCTAAGCAGTCTAAGATGCTCTAGTTTCCTCTTTTTTTGTTCAACAAAAAAACCCCAAACCAAACCAAAAAACACCCTTTTCAGTCTTTTGCTACCTCTAGAAATCCAAAGACAACTACTAGTATACTTCAGAATAAGCATATTGACAAAAGCAACCAATCAATGAAAACCATGTGGAAAACAACTATGAAAACATCCTTTTCATCTTACAAATGCTGTTCCCTAGCTGTACATAGGGATCCTTTATCTGTTAACAGCCTGATCAACATGAGTGTTAGATGGACTTGAACAGAATTAACTGTTTTCAGGGTAACCTGATAGGGACATGTGAGAACATTTTGCCCTTTTCTCTTTTTAATGACTTCACATGAAAATCTTCTTTATGGTCCTAGAGTAACATATTCTGTGATGTCATATATTAATAAACACTTTTACTCTATAATGCAAAGAAAAAGGTCCAATATGGAGCTTTCCATTTTATACATTCCAGTTCATACATAACTTTGAATGCATGCATGTCAATACTGATGAAAGCAGTGACATGCACTAAACAATTGATAATGCCAAACTCAAAACCCTCAAGAAGGACAGCAGATAAAGATCACATCAGCTTATTACCCCATCACACAAATATACAGGGCAGTGATTCATCCCAGCTACCACCTCAGCTTAATACCATAGTCTCTTTTTCTCAACAGGAGAAAGTTATGGGAAGTTTAAGGTATGATTCATCTGACACATTTTAGATGTTTATAGGAAGATGAATCATGCAAAAATATTTATGTGGGCATGAATCGTGCCAAAAAACTGCCTCTCAATTTTCTGCTGAGGGAGCTGATGGTGACAAGCTCAACAATCCACTCTATTATAGCAATCATCATTAGTTTTCCATGTATACCTTGGTTGTCTTAGTTACAAAATTACTTATAACTTCCATATTATTGTCATGTAACAGTTGTATCTGAACTTCCACTGTAGAAGATTAGATCAAGCTCTGTTTCTTCCAGAGGTTTATTTGTCCAGAGATTATTTTCTTGCAAGTAGGTACATTTTTAAAATGATGTATTCATCTAAAATGAATGCAAATTCATCTAAATGAATGCAATCTATATCATAGAACAAATTTCTAGTGAAAGTAATGAACTCCTAAAGAAAATACACAAACTCTACAGAGGATGAACAATATACCTCTGCAAGTTGGAAGGCATGTTCCATTTCTTTTTGATGTTATTAAGTTTAACATTGAACTAACAGTCACACAAAATAAACGTGTATGCATTTTCTTTTATATATGCATATTTACCACTGGACACATAACTGAAAGCTTACTCTCAGGATTGTTTCACACCACTCCTACTACTTCTTTCCAAGACTGCCTGTGTGATTCTACAGACAGGTTTACTACAGGGACCACTCTGGAAAAAACAGTATAGCTGAAACTGTGTAAGCTTCAGCAGTCTCCACTTTCTTTCAGTTTTGCTCCAGAAAGCTTCCCATTCCCTTTATCTTTCTGACACCCCATGGCATATAGCAAAGCACTTTGGGTTCATTTTGCTGGGTACGGTGAATCCTTCCCTACTACTGAAGAGACTGAAAAAATGCATTTTAAAAAAAAAAAAAAGGTCATGTAAAATCAAAAATGCACACACAGGCAAGCATTACATGAAAAGGATGTGGTCATCCTGCTGTAAAAGGAGCTAGCCTTAAATGGTGTGGACACAAGCCACTCTGTATTATTTGGCCTGCAGTCTGATGTCTCCTGAGACCTGTGCAGTTACAATGCTGTAGTACCTAATGTGTCCAGTTCTGAGCAATCTTCCTTCTGTAATCATGAAGACAGTGCTTTAATGTTCTCTCCCTCTTGTGTACCTTGCATCTCACTTCTGAATTTTGTACTTGGTTCCTGGTCTACTGACGGGGCTCCCTCACCGTCCACTAATAGAGATCAAACAGATAAAATAGATACAGGAGAGAAAAGACTGAAGGCAGCATTCATATTCTCTGCTCTACTTACCAAATGCCTTTAAATTCCCTGCCAAATCCAGTTTCTCAAGATCACATATTAAACTGTTTCCTGAACTGGCCACTTTCCTAGAAGTGACAAAGGGGACCTCGGCTCCTCTCCATACTGCAGTCTAAGAAGAATGGGATGGAAAAAGGAAAACCAAGAGCACTGATCTGCTGTGACCATCCAAGGAAATAAACCCTTCATTTCAGTTCCAATTGTATGTTTCTTTTAAAAGAAAGCCATGCAAATCAGTCCTACTTTAATCCTAAGAGATGAGCAACAATTGCAGCTCTTGAACACAGACTGTTACTCTGAACACAAGACATACTAAAGATGTAAAAGCTTTCTCTGTAACCATGAAAATAATCTGTCTGTAAAGCAATAAAATACTCCCTTTACAAATCCCACGCACGCGGGAATGATATGTTTCCAAATTAGCATATAACATAGTGTGAAAATAAGAGGAAGGTGAACAGCCAGGGAAACTCTCGATCTCCTGAGACTCTCAGAATTGCTCTGCTATTATTTTCTGTGATTAAAAGTCCATATGGTTAATTGGTGCATATTAAATATCACAGGAATGTTCTGTTGTGAGAACTAATTTCCTCTCTCTATTTGTGGGTCTTAGTGGGATGACATTTACAGCAGAGATACAGGATCATCCTGCCCTTTCTTAAGAATTCTGTGTACTGTTGTCAGTGGTTCAAGAAGACTTGCAAACCAGCATGACTGCTGATGAAGGACTCTCCTTGAAGATGGAAAATTTCCCTCAGAAAGCTGCACTTGACTTGAAGCATTTGGTAAGGAAGGAATCCCCTTCTCTTCTAGTTGGTAGATAATTCAAATTAAAATACCTCAATGCTGTTCTAAAAATGTGACTAGTCACATGCTAGGAGACTCAGGAATTAAGCACATGTGTCATGAATAGCACTGGCGTGCTTCTGAAGCTGCAATGAGCATTATTTATGTGAAGCTGAGTATTAGAACATGTTAAACAACTATTTCTTACATTCTCTGACTTATTCCTACCATCAGGATTTTTTGAAAATTTTTTTTCACTTGACATCTTGCTGCATGATTTGGTTCATCTGCATAAGTGACTTTCTGTATGGCACGAGCAATAATCACTGGTCATTTAGGAACCATGGAAAAAAAGTAGCATAGTAAGAGCCACTGTGGATCAATTGGAAATATGGGGCTTAGGAAACTTTCATTTACATGAGAAAAGATGACACCCATATATATTTTTTGTAGAAAAGTGCACCATAACATAAAGCATTCCACTGAGCAGACACAGGTCTGTGAGCACTCATATTACAGTAATATATCTTTATAGATGGCACATACGAAAAAGGACTCAGAGGAGTAAAGATAAAAGGCAAAAAAAAATCTATATAAAATTTTTCTTTTCTCTTTCAAGCAGAATGTTCCCTGCTTCTTGGGCTTTACTGGTTTTAGCTACGTCTACAATTAATACCAACACAGATTTAAAATTGCAAAGTTCTGGCTTTATTCTGTCTTTTAACTGTTGATGTAGTACTTAATGTATAATTTATAACTTGCTTCTACAATCTCATCAAATGAACAGTCTTCAATAAGAAATAATTAAATAAATAAGTATTGTTTTTACATTTCTCCTGGATGGCTTAGTTTATACAGGTATGTAAGACAATGGTGCAATTGTATTCTTCCTCAATGGTGTTCTGAGATGGGGAGAAATCAAGTGGATAATATTTTCTCCTTTCTATATGTTCGAGAATTCTAATTTGTAGTATCATAACAATGAGACAATTCCTGCCAAAGTATCATCTTTCCAAAGAATAAAGGATTAATTTCACCTTATTTTAGCCATATAGAAGTCAAACACTTCACTTGCCCTAGCTAGCTGGATAATCAGTGGGTTCAGATAAGCCCCTCCTCATATTATATCCCTGAGGCAAATCTAAGATTACTGATTAATTAAAAAGATACTTTAACTGTGCAAACCATAGTTCCCACTCACACAGACAACTCTGAAGGGCAATTCATCCTGATTATGTCAACCATCCACCTTAGGATGGGAAGAATTGCACTCTGGCATTCCTTTTCTTTCTTCAAGAACTATGCTGAGCCTAAATGAGGCAATAGAGTAGATACTCTTTTAACTACTTTATAGGTGAATAAAATTAGAAAAGAATAATTCCACTCAAAAAGTCTGCAAATTCAATCAGGATTAGTCCTAGGTGGCTTTAGTCCTGAGTTTACCTACCTTACGGGTCTTCAACTGCCACAAAGATAATTTCTTTTAATTAACAGGAGGGCTGGGGCAGGGGGAAGAAAAAGAAAAGGAAAAGTAGTTTACTGTAAGATTGTCTTCTTTTTGGGAACCTTTGGGTCTTAACTTCATTCTGCGAAGGCCTTCAAGTTCAAATGACTAAGCCAGGTATGAAACATAAACTTGCCCCTTACCTGATGATAAGTTTACTCTCTGAGGAGGTCTAAAAGGTCTAACCCATTACATAAATTAATACTTTTACAAAGATTCCTTAAAACTCGGGAATCAAAACTGAGAAAAAAAAATCTGATGTTGTAAAATTTGTTACTGCTGTACTGATTTTGCCTGGCACTAGTAAGATATGCTACAACTGACAATTTGTTCAGTTGAACCCTGAAATGTTGGTTAGCACCGGAGAAAGGGACAATGAAACCCATACTGAGAACCTGTTGAATGAATTCAGCTCAGTGATACACTGTTAAACATATCCTAGTAGGTTAGTGTTTTGTAATTATTTAGTAATACCTATACCTATATATCTACCAGTAATATATTTAGTTTTACCTTCAATGAATGTGTGTTACTTGATATATAGGTCAGTTATCATCCATTTAAGAATTCAATAATACCCATTTTCTGTTCCCACAGTAAGGATGCAGCACACTGCTATTTCAATATATTTTTCCAAAAGAATATTATAATATATTGACATGATTTTATTTGATTCATCCCAAAGAAATAGATACGCTACCATAGAATACATCCCATAGAAAAAGAAATACTGTAGTGAAAAGTCTGCACTGTGCTGATTTTAGGTAAAATACCTTTACTGGCTATTATTTCCATTGCAGTCCAACTTGAAATAACTTTCTGAACTAAATCTTTACTTCTAAAAACTCCACCTACAGTTAAGTATTCTGAATACCTTTATTTTAATATACACTAAGACTCCAGAATTATTTTTTCTGGGTCTGTCTGCACACCCTGCCTGTCTGCACACATTTCCTGAATCTGTTTTAGGATAAAATTCAGGTATTCAGCAAGTCCCTGTCTCAGAAATTAAACTTCACTTCCCTAAGAAGGTCTATGAACAAAACATCAAGGAGAGCAAGACTTGAAGATAGAAAGTCACTGACTATTAAATAATAAAACTTCAATTTTCTAGGAATGCTTGTATACAAAGTTGAGCCAGCTATACAGACAGATTTTGAAGCAACATCCTAGCATACTGAAGGTGCAAGAAAAGCTTTTTGTAAACCAATGCTTTCTGATTTTTCTAACTTAGCCAGAAGCTGAAGGCAACTGTGAGTTTTACCAACAATTCAACCAGCAGAGACTTCTGCCTTCAGTGGAAAATGTAGAAAACAGCTCACCCAATTCTTCAGAGTATATCCTTTTCTGATCACCACTTCTATCTTGCTTTAGAGAGATTATTTATTATTTAAAAGCTAATAACCTGAAGATATACTGACAGTGAGTTAGGAGCATCAGTTTGAAATAGGACATAATGTATTGTTCGTGTGTAAGTGTAGCCAAGGCTGTGGCTGACAGAGTGGCTTCCTGTATAGCATGGGACAAAATAAACAGCCTAGTTCCACTAATGCTCCACAGGTAACAGTTTTCAGACAGAAGAGAAATTACCCAGTAATAGTTTCTAATTCCTCTGAGAAAAATAACGCAAGCCACTGCTGTGTGGGATCACCTATTTCAGTATTAGCACATAAGCATTTGCTAATCTTTGATCTCAAAGGCCAGAGGGGAGACTGAGCTTGGAAATCTCATACTGTTCACAGTGATAAGAAGTCCTTGTTTATTGATGTTACTGGCCCTTGATCTTTTTTGTTGTGCTGTACTGCAGTCTGACTGTGAGACACACAGGAAATTCATTCATGTTGTCTGTTTGTGGAACTCAGTGATTACTTCTTCACAGGAAGGAAAATATGAGCAGGGGGTGCTAGCCAGAGAGATCCTGGATCAAATGCAGACAAGAAAAACTACTGCATTTTCAATTAATGTGCTAAGTACACTTATTTGAAGGAAATCAATTATTTGGATTAACAGTGAGAAAAGTTTTGTTCTATTACTTAGCAGGAAAGGAAACTACTTTGGAGACTGGAGTGTGAAAAGTTTTCAAAGCAGTTCAAGTTTCAGCTTACATTTTCATGCTGAATGCATTAAAAATTGTGAAAGAAACTTATCTGATTCCTTTAGGTTGAAAGCAAGTGTAGCTGGATTTCTAATACTCTGTTCAGTGTTACAGATTAGTACACAAAATAAGACTACTGGTTCCTTGGAAAACTACAAGAAAAGCCAGGGCCGTTACAGTATTTTGTAGTGAGACTAATCCTGCACGCTCTGTGACAATCAGCATCCAAAGGGTTTTGGCATGGGAACCTCAAATTTTTTTATGCCACCACAGTTGGGTTAAAAGATAAAACATTAGAAATTGAAGTCTTCCTACGTATTTATGGAAGTACACTTTTTGAGCATTTTCAGGAATTTAAAAACTGCCACACCTATGGAGTTAGGTACCCACTAAATGGCACGTTTTCAGAGAACAGTTCTGACTGTACACAATCAAATTTTCTCCATATTCTGGTATTCACTCTCAAAGGCAAACTTGTGAATAAGTCATCTAAGAACATTATTGTTCAATTTGACTTCTTACTGGCATCACCTGAAAGACATTTATCAGCTGTACACATTAAGTCTGTTCACTCACTTGAATCAAGAATGTCTGCCAGTTTACAAGTTGATATAGAATACATGATTCAGCAGGCTAGCACAAATCTCACTGAAACTTGTATGTCAGGTCTTAATGTGGGAAAGAAGCCTGACCCCACTGACGCTGGTGTTTAACTACCATGTTTGGTGCTTAATCGCTTCTTTAGACTTAGTCCCTTGATCCAATGTTTTTAAAACAAATTGCAGACTCAGAAGTTTTGCTTTCACTGAATGTCAAGCACTGAAGTCTGAGCAGAAATTCTAGTTTTCTAACTGTGCAGTAATAAATAATACAGTATACAAACCTCTTGTCAGTCATAGTTACAGCAACAGTGAGCAATTAAATAGCACTTTGAAATGGTGTATTTCATTGGGTGAATAGGTTAGAATGCTTATGCTATTAAAAGCTATCCAGTCAAAGACTGGATCTACTAGATTCTTAGAGGTGTTAACAGCAACTACTTAGTAAAAAATCTCCTCCAGCCAAATGAGGAGGCTTCTGGATCGTGCAATACTGGTTCCATTTTCAAATATAGTTCTGTTACATGTGCCGTGCGTGTTTCAGTAACAGAAATACCATCAAGACTCCATAAAAAACTAGTAGGCACTCTCATCATATATGTTTTTGTGATAGGGAACTGAGAATTGAACATATGTAAACAGAAGTAAAATAGTTAATATTTCCCACAATAATGCAGGGTAGTTTGGATCACTGAATAGTACTGCGAATTTTGAAGCTTCAAGTTCCAGTATCCCCAAACTGAGCAGAAGGTGGCTATCTGTGAATACCTAAGGAAGTCCTGTATTCCCTCTATTTCATAAAGAGTCAGAGAATCATTTAGGCTAGAAAACACCTCTAAGATCAGAAAGTTCAGCCATTAACTCAGCACTGCTAAGTCCACCACTAAACCATGTACCCAGGTGTTACATGTACATGCCTTTTAAATACCTCCAGGGATGGTGACAAATCACATCCCTGGGCAGCCTGCTCCAATGCTTGACAACCCTTTCAGTGAAGAAATTTTTCATAATATCCAATCTAAACCTCCCCAGCACAACTTGAGGCCATTTCCTCTCATCCCATTCTATTCTTTTGCGATGTTAGGATAATATTCTTACTTGTATAAGAAGGAGGCTATGAAGATTTATTATTTGATCAACATGTTTTATACATCAAGAGACATAAATATTCTATCTACACTTATGCCTAAATGAAGACAGGAAATTTGCCTGAAATATCATTATTATTGCATCTTTTTTTACCATATTAAAAAAATATATTAAAGTATATGACTTATGATATGTGACTGTTGTGTTTTCTGTTACTGACTGAATGTTCTATAATCTGTTATCTTCTATAACAATGAGGGAAGAAAGGTGGGGGCTACTGTACTAGTGCCAAACTAGAAAGACTGAACAGGTAAAGATAATTCTTACATGCATCTAAGAAATACTGTCTGAAACACAAAACCAGAGATCTCTCTAAATAACTAAATATCTTTTGGGAAAGTAATACAGTGAAATGCAGACTAACAATCTCTTTGGAAGGACTGATACACAAAACAGAAAACAAGAAGACAGAGACCTTAGGAAAGAAGACAGGTGGAAAGACACACTGAGAAAAGTGATGGTACAAAACGTAAAGCAACTAGCAAGGAACACGCACAGTAAACAAAGAAAAAGATCAATAAGAGCATTAGCTGCAAGAGGAAGACAAAGGAAAGCTGATCCATTGTCCAACAGGGAAAAAAGCTATCAAATCATGGCACTACAAAAAACCTAAATGTTTAGTGCATTTACTGCTTCAGTCTTCACTAAAAAGATTAGATGCAATCAGGTAGATAATGTAAATAACACAAACAACAAAGCATTTAAGACAGAAGAAAGGAAACAGGTTAGAGAATACACCCACTAGTTGGCTTTAAATTGTTCAGAAATGACAAAATTCAGGGAGTATAGAAAATTTGCTGAAGCAATTTCAGAAGCACTTAATAAAACATGGATGATGAATAGCATTCAGGAAGACTGGGAAAAAAATCAAACAAGTTATCTATCTATCCTTAAAACAGGGAAAGCAAGAAAAAGCTAGAAAACTATTTATCAGTCACTACTTCCCATTTCTAGGAAAACACTGGAATATATCAGAAAAAAAAAAAAGAGTGCAAGGCTCAGCAGAAGGGACGATGAGTAAGAGCAAAACAATATTTTACAATCAATTTCTGTGGGGGATAGGGGTGAGTAAAAGAAGATTTTACTTGTTTAATGGGCAAAAAAAAAAGCTTTAGTGAAGCTTCTGGTACTAACATAATGTTCTCAAAAGTTCTCATTAAATAACATAAAATGGTTAAAGTTACTCTCAAATGCAAAATCAGTTGGAAAACTATATTCAGAGATTAAAACGGTTCCTTGTTAAACAAGAACACACTGCTTTGAGATTCCAGTGAATCTACTGTTGGCCTAATCAGTATAAAAGATGTAAATAGTTTTTCTGCTGTAGCTGTCTTTAAGACATCTTTCCCAAATCAAATATGATTTGGCATGTGAAAAGCTTTGGGTCAGGACAACAGTGAGTTTTTTAAAACATTTTCTCCCTCTAAATATCTATAACATGATCTTGGTACAAAGAGGGATCACACATGACTTGTTCTCAAGCTGGTATAAAACTACTGTGCATGCTTTTACCTTCCTTCCACATTCTTCCTTTTTTTTATCCTCTGTTTTTTTAATAGGGAATATGGTAGCTTTACCTCACATAGAACTCTGAATGTCACCGCCAGAAGAATGCCTCAATTTCAAAAGCTTCTATCCTGAACTTTCAACTTATGAGGAATATTTCTCTTCCCGAATATCTTCAGTGTAAACATCAATATCTGAGTTAGCTGTATAGCCTCTCTTTATGGAGAGAAATACAGTGAAACATAGTGCTGTATTAATCCTCCCCCTCTAAAATGTACAACTAATACAGAATAGATCAGTCATGACCTGCAGATATCCATTTCTCCCCCAACTATAAAAATTATTACCTGAGCTGTAGAAACCCAGGCTGAAAACATCTATAATTAGATGAGCTGAATCACAGGTCTTTGCACTATAAAACCTCTTTTGAAAATGTTATTCAGAACCATTCACACACATTAGTAGTTAAGCTATGTGCCTAAAAAATGGTTCAATTCAGGGCAGAATAGGTATATTTTTGTGGTTATCATAAAAATTAAATATCACTAAGATTCTCGTAGTCTGAGTATATGGTCCAGGATCACATTTTTTTCTTAAATCAAATGTATTATTATCTTCCTATTTTGATGTGAATTTATAACTGGCTATTACCTGTAATTGCGTGCCCAGGAGTGGCTCCTACATCTTATTTAAATATGGAAGCCAATCTTGCACAAACAAGTGACCATCTTCAGAGTTGCATACCTACAATTCATATTGCAGAGGCTGATTTGTAAAACTTTCCTACTCCTCTTTGCCACATCAATACAATTCATTTTCACTCAGGCAATAAATGAATTCCTGGGAGACCTTAAGAGTATAGCAGAACTTCTGCATATCACCCAGAAAAGCCACTGAAGTACATCGAGCTTCAGAAGCTGTTCTGTTTTGTATTCCAACAGCAGCTGCCAGTGTTCCCTCATGCATTTGTTACTACAATACTGGATTGAAATTTCCCTCATTAACCAATACCATTATGCTGTTTGGTTTATTACTGTCATTTGGAACTACTGCTCTGTTGTGCTTTGCAGAATCAGTCGTGTGTGCAAACAGTTAATTGAAGGGTGGAGCCACTTTGTAAAGTTAAGAGTTCTACACCTGTCCCTTGCTCTTGTCAGAAAGCATCAAAGCAATTATCAGAATTTTTTACGAAAGCCCACTTTATATATATACATATATATGTGTGTGTGTGTGTTTATATACATATGTATACATATATATATATGTGTGTGTGTGTATGTGTGCATAATATGTGCATGTATGCATAGGTGTAATAGAATTTAATCTACTGGCATGTCCTTGAATGAACTTATGACTTTACAATTGGAAGTACATCTTCACTATATGTGCTGTTTACTGGAGGTTCTTTTACCTTAAAATTCTTGTATCACATCTGTTTTATCAACATTATGCTTATTAATTTTTTTGCATGGCTGGCTGAAGAGCTCAGAGCAGCCTGTCTAGAGAGCAACTAGGAGAAAATATACATTCACTTCTTTTCTGCCCAGAGCAAATGAAAGGAACTTATCAGATGAGTAATTTAGAATTTGGGTATATATAATTATTTTTAAGAAACGTTTTACTATACAAATCTTTCAAATTATGAGAAACTTCTATGGTTCTTGAAGCTTTCTTGGTAAGGAAGGAATTTCTTTTAATATACTTGGAAAGAAAACAGATGACTAATTTAATAGAGAAGAAAAATACAACAGATGAAGTTTTCTATTTCATTTAATGTAATATTGTTACTTTACTCCCTTTCATTCCTCTCAAAAAACAGCTTTGTAAGTATAACTTCTGCATCTAAACATATTGCTGTACACACACTCAATGGAAACATAGCTAATAACACTTATAACAATGAACTAATACCACCATTATAATGGCCATATGAACTTTTATAATGTCTTATAATGGTTATGTGAACTCTTTCATTTACGTGTTATAAATACTGTCCTTGTGTGAAATGCATAATACATTTTTCCTAAGGAGACAACACATAAGCTTCCGGTGCTTTTCCTCATAATAATTCCCCTTTATCTCCATATAACAGATGGAGCTAACATTCCTTGGGTATTGAGAGGGCAAAGGGTCCAGAAAGTATTGTTTGTTTGGCTTTCTAGATAATTTTGGACTTAAATCTTTCTGTGCTTCTCTCCTCTGTTTCAACCCATCATTCTTTTAAATAAACAGCTTTTCTTTTTTCTCTTGGTTCTTAATATTACAAGCCAGTGCTTAATTAACAAAACCACTGGCTCGTACAGCAGAGATGGATAAGCACTATGTGTCCTACTGCCCTGCTTCTGAAGTGGGCAGCCTCAGGATTGCAGGCTCAGGTTTGAAACACTGAGAAGATAAGGTATAAAATTCAGTCAGTAAATCTGGCATCTCTTTGGCATCTTTATTACTCTACATTATTTACATTCCATATTATTATTGTGGATAAGCATTTTAGATATCTATTCAGCATATGTTCTGGTATCTTTAAAATCTCTATGGAATAAATATTTTTAAGTGGCCAGCAACTACAGGCACAGGACAAAAAATGTGTGACCCTTCTGAGCACATTTCACATCAACGTTAAAAATCAAAGTCACTATTTTATCTCTTCTTATCAAATTCAAAGTTTACCATTCATAGTATAATTAATCTAAGGAAAGACAGAAATCTTTAGTGTAGGTGTGTAATCCAGGTATCAATTCTAGTTTTTTTTACAGTGGCATCCAACATGGTTTCAGTGGAGTAAATCTGGACTACATCTCATTTTTTCCATTGACTATAAAAGAGTGGGAACAACTTATATTATAAACATAAAGGATAAAACAGAAATTCCAGGTGAAGTTCCTGAGTATGACTTTTTCTATTGCTTCCTGTAAGGCAAATTTTCTTCTCAACACTGGGACACCTGCACTTTAGTGCCTCCAGATGTTGTAAGTCTTGTAAAATACTTAGTGATGAAATGTGCTACTGTACAGAAGTAAGGTCTAAAAACCTTTCCTGAACTTTTTTTAATTCCAACATATCCCATTTCCTGGGTTTGTTATGAGCAGAACAGTATTGCTTTAAGGGAATTAAAAGTTGGGTATAATAAAATTATATAAACCAACACACTGATACATTTAAATCTGGGTAAAATGACAAGAAAATCAAAAAGCAGTTTACAACAATAAAAAAAATTAATTCATTCCAAATGTTACACTACAGTAGGTTATATACTTCTGCCAGATGTTTCTCTTTACACAAACTTTATTATGGCGCAAAGGGCAATTTGTTTTAATGAGAATATTTTTTTGCAGATAATATTTGTTCTGGAAAGCAGTAGTTCTCTAGCTTCGCATTCTGATGAGAACAATTTCCTTTGATTCATTGGTGTTACCATTCATATGTTGACTCAGTCAAAACACCAATTAGCTGCACACAAGCTACAAGAGTGAGAAAGCAGGAAAATGCTGATTAGGGTCCCGATCCTGAAAACTCTTGATTAATATCATTAACTTAGTGGAGTTCTTTGCATAAACTCATCACATGATTAGGAGCTTTAAAAATGCAAAATTAATAAATCACCTGGAACAAATTCCAAGTATATGATCAGTTTCTTTGCTTCTGCATGGGAATGTACTTCTCAAGTCCACTGGGTAGAATTCCTTTAGTGAAAAAGTTTAAGTACCTCTATTGTTTAGGTTGTGTTATCATTAGCTGTTTGTGTTTCCAGCCTATACTATTGTTGTAGCCCTTTTTCTTCAACATATAAACATTTTTGTATACTATGTATTTTTCTGTTATGTGCTACATATTAGTCCTTCAGATTAAGAATCTGAACTCTCTCTGATACTGATGAAATTCACTGCTCTCTTATGTTCATCATATATCACTCTTTCAAGCTGCTACCAAAAAGGATACAGCAACCTCAACCATACCCTGAAAAGCTGAAATTTAAAATAAGTGACTTTGTTTAAGAAAATTAAATTATTTTCATTCTTCTTTAGCTTGTAGGGGATTTTACATCTTCTAGTTACTTTGGCCAACAGATTTTCTCATGAAAAAAATAAGTCAGTGTTAGGTCTAGAAAGACTCAGATGTTTATACAAGTAAAAAGAAGCCTAATTTATCTTTCAGTGCACTAGTGGGTCCCTTGAATTTCTATGCTTTATGAAGTGTCATGTTTTATTTGTTACTCAGAAGAAGGGGACGACCTCCACCTTGCTACAGCCTCTTTTCAGGTAGTTGTAGAGAGCTATATGGTCTTCCTTCAGTCTCCAGGCTGAACAACCCCAGCTCCTTCAGCTGCTCTTCAGAAGACTTGTGCTTCAGACCCTTCACCAGCTTCACTGCCCTTCTCTGGACACACTCCAGCACCTCAATGTCTTTCTTGTACTGAGGGGCCCAGAACTGGACACAGAACTCAAGGTGTAGCCTAACCAGTCCCAAGTACAGGGGACAATCACTGTCCTGGTCCTGCTGGTCACACTGTTTCTGACACAGGCCAGGATGCCACTGGCCTTCTTGGCCACCTGTGCTCACTGCTGGCTCACGTTCAGCAGTTGTTGACCAGCATTCCCAGATCCTTTTCCACTGGGCAGCTTTCCAGCCTCTCTGACCCCAGCCTGTAGTGCTGCTTGGGGTTGTGACCAAAGCGCAAGATCTGGCACTTGGCCTTGTTGAACTTCATACCCTTGGCATTGACCCATTGATCCAGAGTGTCCAGATCCCTCTGCTGAGCTTTCTTAACCCCAGTAGATCAACGCTCCTGTTATCATCTGCAAACTGACTTGAGGGTGCATTCAATCCCCTGTCCAGATCACTGATAAAGATATTAAACAGCACTGGCCACAACACTGAGTCCTGGGAGACCCCAGTGGTGACTGTCCACCAGCTGGATGTAACTCCATTCACTGACACTCTAGGTGTGGCTATTCAGCCAGATTTTTACCCAGTGAAAAGTGTACCTGTCCTAGGCATTAGCAGTCATTTTTTTTCAGAAGAATGTTTAAAAGCAATTTTCAGTATGGACACCAATTTATATATTCCTTCTCAAGTTACCTGTCAGTGCATTTTTAATAGCTAATTACCTAACCACAGCACTTTAAAGAAAAAAAAATTATTTTAAGTACATTAAACACAAGGGCTATTTATTTTCTGATGCTTCCTGTCTATTTTTGTTTTTAAATTACCATGAATTCATATTATCTTCAGGTAATAACCCTAAGCCTACAAGTAAAATTTCGAAGGAACTACAGATACAGTAAACTGATAGTAATCAAGAAAGGTAACAAGAACCAAGTGCCTGAAGCCTTTTCAGTCATTTGATACATATGAATAACAGTGTAGCTATGAAATATATCATACTGCCCTCTGAAGTGAGCTTAACCTGGTAATATCGATGGTTTCATCAACAGGTGTGCTGCTGTTGGTTTTCAAAAGTGCTTCCCACAGAGAGCAAAAAAGAGAGTACATGGGATCTGTTAAAGAGGAAACAACTACATACTTGGTGATAGGTATGATTTCTACCTTTGCCTTTGCCATTCAAAGACAAAACAGAAAGAAAAACCCTATGAGTCATACTACAGGACTGACTCTTAAGTGACTGGTTACTTACTGCAGCCAGTGGTTTCCCCAGTGTGTCAGATGCTTGGCTGTCTTAATGAGAAACTAGCAGTGTATTCTTGTAAAACTTGGCACTGCAAGCATTTCTGGAAAATTCAGAGAGATACTTGAATTTCCTGGATATTTACCATTCCTAGAAATACACCTAAATATTAGTAAAATCTGAAAGAGATGTCTTTCAGTATTATTTGCTAGAAAAGGGGTGTCCATTTCAATAAATATTTTTCAATATCAATGAAAACATTATAGAAATAAATTATTCAAGTTTTTTAATGCACTAAACCATCTGACGTAACTGTAAAGATTTTAATGTCGAAGAAGAGGCACAGTTCCAATAAAACTGTTTCCTCTCTTGGTTGTGTTTGAGATTTTATTTTGGAGGGATTTTGTCAGGTTTTTTCTCATTTTCTTTGCAAATTAACCTCTAAACCCCATTGCATTGTTTATAATCTAGCATACTCTAAACCTAAATATTACTAAATATGTAAAATAAAGTTGATTTAAATTAAACCCATTTGCCTTATCCTGTGCTCTTCCTTCATAGATGAATAGGTCATTTATTACTTCTTATTAACATAACTAATCTGACTGTCCCATTCCAACTGCAAAGCCTGAGAAATATTTTAAGAGCGAAAAAACCCATAAAAATATATACATACACATACAGAGGGGAAAAGACAAAGACAGATGCTAACCTAGTATGCAGATATATCAGAAGTATATATACATACATGAATGCAAACCTAACTTGCATCAAGAAAAAACTGCTTTGAGTGAATGCCTTCTGATTATTTTGTTATAGGCTGATTAGGGCTCAGCAGACAATTACCAATAGCACTAATTGCATCCAAGAGGTATAAGGACCTCTACATGCACTACATCTACCCCTCCATCATTTTGTCTTTTTTAATCATTGACAGTAATAACATTCTGGGAATGTGATTCCATAATTAAAATATCATTTTATTTAGTGCAACAGGAGGGTTTTTCTAAACTTTACTATTATTTTTTCTAAGGGTATTCTTCTCACCCTTAAAGATTTAATTTAGGTTAACAGAACAGGATTCATAAGGATCATCTCCCTCCTGCCCCCTTCTGTTTTTGAAGATCTGTTCCATCCTAACTTTCTTTCTGTCTTATTCCTACAGTGCCTATGCACTTTGTCTTTTTCCTTTTTTCTTTTTCAAATAAACTACAAAGGTAATAAACTGTGTTTAAATTCACTGGGTCCATTCATGTTTTTAGAGCTTGCAAATTCTTGTCTGCTAAAGGCCAGACCATAACTCAGGCTGTAAGAGAGAAAAGCAGTGTAAGGAGTTTGCCTGATCAACCAAACCCAGGTATTGAACAGAGGCTGCGGTGCCTCATCAGCTGTCGCTCCTCACTGCACAGCGGGCAAATCAGTGTAGCTGAAACAGCGTGCACTGCCAGATAAACGAGAGCGTGAGCATGGTTTGAGAATGAAAAGTAAGCCAAAGGCAGATGTCGGTCTTAGCCTTCTGACTCAATACCTGCTTTTTGCCCAGGATTGTGAACTCTCTCTCTCGTGAGACCTGGAGTAGACCCCAGTGTGCCAACCTGCTTCAGTTTGTTCATGACCTTCCCTTTTCATTCCATCCCACCCCAAGATCGATTTTTTTTTCTAAATCACTTGGGGACGTGGCTATTTAAGAGCCATTAATCATTAATTTATTCTACCTTATTTATTAATAAGCATGCTTTCTCTCAAGTTCTCTACTTTCCCTTGATATTCTTTTGTTGGCTCTAACTGCTCTGGTTGACACTAATCTGCTCTTATGTTTTGCTATCCTCACCTTTTAAAATTTCCTGAATTTTAAAGGACCCTGAGTCCATTCAAAGGCAGCCCAAGAACCAACTTGCAAGTAAGCAAAACATCACTTTCTGTCTTTTTTTGCAGTCTCGTGTTTACACATTAAATAAAAGGGTGAAATATTGCATATGCAGTAATTGCTTTATTGCTCTACACATTCAGTGCCTACACCTGTTATCTATTTGATAGTGACCCAAAAAGGTACTTGTTAAAGTAGCTGCAGCCTGCGTGGCTGAAAGTAGAAAATACAGATGGTTGAATAGCCTGTGTGTAACAAGATAATATTGGGACTGTGGAACTATAAAGACAGCAAGACGGACTGAGAAATGTGATGCTGAAATACAATCTTACAGTTTTGTTCAGTTTTGATCAACTTCTGGTTACTGCAGTTCCTTTTTTGATCTGATTATGCATCCATTCTTCAAGGAAGCTATAAATAAATGAGCAGCATCTTTTAACTAAGAAAACCATAGAATCTTAGTGATTTTAAAAGCCTACAGGTACAACAAAAGTGTCTAAGCGATGAAAAGCAACAAGAAACTAATACAGATTTCAACTCTGCAGGTTTAAATGTATGCTGATTACAGGAATTAAGTTGTAGTTTACACAACAGTTGTTCTTTGAAGAGTAAGTATTCTTTCATCTGGAATACTTTGGGCACAGCACCCACCTCTTCATGCAAGAAATTAATTTTTTTCTTCCATTTTTAAGAGATACTTGGAGCAGCTTATATCTTGCTTATATGATGATATATGACAAGGGAATCATTATTTCTCTTTGGAAAAAAAACGTGCAACACTGAACTGGAAGGGCAGTAAGGAGAAGCTGACCCTCACTCTGCCCTGATAATTGCACCCACCTGATGTAAAGAATTTATGTATAATGCCACATAAACCTTGAACAGAATGGCAAAAAAATATAACAAGAGGTTTCATGTGCAGAAATAACATATAAAAGTTTCACATGCAGCTTCAAAAATAACAGTTCTACTAAAACATAATCCTACCAGAAATACTAGTTCTTTTTTCTATGAACATGGCTATCATAACACCCCTGTAGAAAAGACAAATCACCTTCTAACTGATAGATACAGCCTAGTTGATTTAAAAGGAAGAAAATTACTCTGGTGTGGCATGACATTCAGCATTTCATAGTTAACCTCTTTTAAGAAGTGACACTTAACAAAAAAGATAGCAGAGTAACATCTATCCTAAATCCACATTAATATGTCAGAACCAGATAATGGTATTAGATAGTCTTGATGATCCCACAGTATCCACAAGTGTACCACAACACAGTTTTCTTTCAAAAGTAAAACAAAACCAAAACATTTTTTTTCAGTATTTTGATCCTATCTATTGTTAAAATTACAAAATTAACAATGAAAAGAGACGGCCTCTACAGATTGGTGCCATGACACATACAGGTCCCTAGACCTCACTTAAAACCCCAAAACTATGACTGATAAATGGTTGATGACAAGTTATCAGCAAAAGAGGAATATTTTGCAACACCAACACTCAAAATGTTACCATTTAGTCATTCCAGTCCTTCTCCATATTTCTATAATGAAAACTCTGTAAAATTTTATCTTTAGCAATTCACTTATTAAAAATTACCCTGTGAAAGAGCTAACAGCTAATTATTTTCATGGTCAAAGTATATTCCTCTTGATTGTCAAATGCAAACAGCCTACCAAAGCCCAAAGCAGTCAAGTTACCTTACAATCTAGCTATTTATACCTGGTTTAAGAATCTTCTGTTACATATATTTTTCTATTATTCATAAATATTCCTAATTTCTACAACTTTGCAGTTGCAAGGGACAAGACTGGACAGCCATACAGGTTCCCCTGCAACGAAACACTGCTGCGTGCTCTCTTGGGATGTAAAGGCCAACTTGATAATAAGCTTACTCTTTACAAGTTACTAACAGGAACGTTTCCAAAGTAAGACTTTTTTCTAATGACACAGTCACAAATTGTAACTGGAAATTCTCACGGTTAACCACAATGATGTGAACTCTCCTACCACCTCCGGGTATTAGAAAAAAATCTTTGCTTACTCAAGGAATTCCATGCTCAATAGAAAATCTGAAGAACAAAAGAACTAAAAAAACCAGCCCGATGCAGTTCAAAAGATGCAAAGAAATGCTAAGGGATTCTACAGTATTACAAGAATGTCTTTGCTGATCTACATGAAGCATGACAGGTATAATCCAAGCTTCGACAGGAAAGATTAGTAAAAATCCAACCACAAAGACATGCAAAACACCAAACTATGCTGCTATTAAAACATCACTTTCTGATATGCATGAAGCAACATTTCAGAAATAGTATATTACTCAATATTGTTCACGGGAACCTCTACTGCATTTCATATTATAATGCATCATTCATTAAGAATATGAGGAGTAGAATGGAATAACAATAATACCCTATATGTAATGAAACATACGTAATGGACACCAGATTGAGATTTAGAAAAAGACTGGCTTTGTTCTTTAATCTGCCACTGATTACCAGTGGGACTTAAAGGAAATAAATATACTACTTATGCTTTGCCTCCTTTTCTCATTTACTTACACTGTGAACTTTTTATGATTGAGACTTTCCCTATCACGTGTCTGCCCAGCACCAGCACACTGCACAGCACACACTCAGAAAATATGTACTTCAATGTGATCCAATAGCAATTCTAGTCATAATGAGCTCTTGTATTTCTTTTCCATCACTACCTAATCTTACTGCTTCAGACACTCCTTTACACACTTCCTCGCTTTTGCCTGACAGTTTTCTGGATGGCCGTAGTTTTGATATTCACATATCCTAGGTCAGAAGTGTCCCAAACCAAGAATACAGTCACCTGTTTCCAGCTTACATTCCTAAGTAACCTAATGTCAAAATAAATTATATCTTTCCCCTGCCTAAATGCCTGAAAGAAGCCTTGTTATTCAGTCTCCACCACAAGTACCTAAATCTCCTGCAAAGAGATGCTAGTTAGACATAATTTTGCTTAATCACCAATTTTTACACCATTTTCCTAGGAAGTAAGACAACTGTAATTTAGATGTTCAACTTGATAAAGTTTGAACACAAATACTCCTATCACAAGTGGATGCCCTTCTCAGGGCATGCTCCAACTGTCTGCTCCTTTGAGAGTATCCGGTCAAAGAAGCCATAAAGGCATGACCAACACACAGTAAGGGTGGTCATGTCAAGCACAAACTGTGTCTGTCAGTGGTATGAGCAGATAAGGATATGTGGACTGTGAGAATGTTTACCTTTTCAGTTGGGAGGATAAGGAAAGGGAGGGAGACAAAACATAGAAAGACACATAAACGCTGGCCAGTTAGCATTAGCAAGCAATAACCAGAAACAAACCTGATCACTCACACTAACTGAGGGGTTATCAAGGAACTGCAGACAAACTAGCACTTTGCAACAGATGACAACGCAAACCTGGGGGTCCTGCATATTGGAGGGGGTCCGTGGGACTGTGCCAGCTGGAGAGGCAATGTGCAGAAGGGGGAGCAGAGCAGAACAGAGTGAGGGGTAGGCAGAAAGAGGTATAAAATGAGTCAATTGCGTGTTAACCAAAGTCGTTCAGTATGCTTCTCTGGCAGAGGCAGTGGGGGTTTTATCCCAAAGCCACTGTGAATGGCGTGTGTCAAAAATAAGATTGAAGGTTCTGGAGAAAGTGAGGGACAGAGCTCGTGGCTGCAGTTGGATCGCAGGTCACAGCTCACGTGCCTGGTGTTGGCTCCTGGGGAGCGTGAGCATCTCTATCTTCCCCAGACCAAGTGTGCGTGCAGTGTGCCCTCGGTATTTGTTGTAAACTTCAAGCTGGACTTGCCAGTGAGTGCGAAGGAGCCTCAGGTCCCGGCAGGGGTATCTAGCAGGCAGAGAGTCTGTGCTGATATTTAGTGTGGGGTGCGAGCGGGATGAGCGTATGAGTACCACGTATTTGCAGCAAGTATCCAGCTACACCAGCTGGCAAGTCAAGTACCTGTGGGGTAAATAAGAGGAGCCAGGATGCAGGCAGAGGTGCCAGCTGGGTAAAGGGACCATGCTGGTACCCTGGGGATCTCACAAATGTGTGTCTGTGTGAACTTGGAGAGTGCTCTGTGTGTGTGTGCTGCAGCAGTGACCTTTTGGGGCACTCTGTGTGATCAGCCGTGTCAGTGTCCTCTGTGCGTGCGTGTGTCCCCACATGCATGTGTCCCTGGGATACATACACAGCTTCACTAGTGATTGAACCTGCAAACCTAACAACCCCTAGCAACCCTGACATGACATCCTACTGCTGCAGAAGATCTGTCAACCATCCTTTTGACATTGGAGACAAAGGTAGAAATACAACAATCCTTGTTCCAATGGAAAGCAAGAAAAGGGAAATTTGACATTGTTGCTAGGGCATTGAGCTGAAAGAGAGAGAACTTAAACTCTGGTTTACTTCTTATCACTTTCTACCCAAAGATTCATGTAAAATGTCCATGCACATAGGCAGAAACTGATGCCTGCCTCTGATTTCATACTTTCTTTTCTGAATGCTTGACATTAAAGCATTTCTCAGATTAACCACATATAACTTTCTCCATTCAGACTGGAATAAAATCGAATTACCAGCAATTCATATGTAGAATGTTCTTGCTCTTCTTTTTTTTTTTTTGGCAACAGTGTAAAATTTCAAATTTTGCAATTTTCATTTTCAGTTTACATTTATTTTATATTATGTTAATGACTGGTCATGCAAAATATAAGAAAAGAATTTAGTAAACAAAAAAAAAAAATTAAGTTAAAAGTTACAACATACACAAGGTGTATTTTTAACTGCTTATGATTACCTGGGAGGGAGAGGGATCTTTTTAGCATAAATTAAATAATTCAAATCATATGTACAAAATAATAAGCAAAATAATGTTTCTAATTCAGGTCAATATACATGATGATCAGCATCTGAACTTCCAGATACTTCAAAAATATCAAAATCAAAACCATTAAAAATATTGTCTAACAATATATTTTTAAAACATCACCATCTGTTTTACCGTGTGTAAGGGATGTGAAAGTACATCTTACGCATGGTATATTGCCATAAGCCAATTAAGGAAGGTAAACTTCATCTTAGAATTAAAAATTAAAATATGAAAATATATGTTTTTCTTCACAATCTTTAATGATGCTATTTTCAGTTACCTCAAAGAGCCAATGCTTTAGAAAAGAAAAATGGGTTTTTCTTCATTTCTGCCTCAGAGAAAAAAAAACACTGAAACTGTACCATTTATCATCCTGGAAAGGTACTGTATGTATTTGAGATACCTGTGAAAATATCATGTTTTGTTTGGTAATACAGGATTTTTTAATGTGGTTCACTCTACTTAAGATGATGACTTGGATTACATCAAATAAAACAACAGAGAAATAAAAGGAGATTTGAATAAGATGCATCACCCTAGAACATTCCAGGTTGGAAGGGATCTTGAAAGATCGACTGGTTCAATATTTTGTGGGAAAGGAAGCCTAGGTCAGATTATCTAGCATGCTGTCCAATTGAATCTTGAAGGCCACCAATGAGAGGGACTCATCTGTAAAAAGAAAAACCAACCAACTTACTTAATGTAAGTGAAGTCCTGGAGTAGCTGTCAGTCACAAACAGCCCGGGAAAACTATAACACATCACACCTCCTGCAGCCCCTCACCCAGCTCAGATTGGCAAGGACAGTGAGGACACTGCCCTTCACCCTGGCCTGGAACCTCCAGAGTGGCTGGTGGGTCAGAGACCCCGCCTGGGGGGGGTTGGCCACAGGGACCAGAGTAGACAAAACCAAAGGCATGTGTTTGCTACTGTCGCAGCCCTGCCACTGGATGTCTGAGAGCTGGTCTTCCACAAGGTTCCAATGGTAGCTATATCATCTGTCTCTCCCTCTTTCTCCTTCTCTCTTCTTGATCCCTCCGCTTCTGTGTCTCTGCTCCTTTCTTGATGCTTTGGGTGGCTTGGAGCTGGAGGGATTGGAATGTGACTTAAGTGTTGTGGATCCTGATTGACTGGATCCTGACTCATGTGTTGAGGAATAGTATATGCTGAGTCAGTATTGTGGTGGAACATTTTTGTCCAGCTTGTGTGGTGTTCTTTTGAACTTTGGCCCAAGTTCCCTTATTTGCTCCCCTAAATTAATAAAGAAACCCCTTGGGAACAAGCCCGAGGCTTATTCTCTTGACACTATCTCCAGGTATAAAAGAACCCTCTCTATATATTTTAATCTCCTGGCTAAACCCGTGAGTTTGCAGCTCCTAGGGCTGGAGTATTAGACTCATAGTGACATGAAACCTCCCCAAGTGCCACTTGAAGCCATTGCTTCATGTCACCCCCCCGGCTTCCTGAGAAGGGAGAACCTCTGTCCTCTTTGCAGCTGCCCTTTAAGTACTGCTAAGCTGAACTTCAGCTGGTGTTAAAAGCCCACCCATTTGAGTAACAATAGATATAAAAAATCAGTCCTCTTACTTTGCTTTTCTTGAACAATTTCATTTAAAAATGATCGAGAGATCCCAGACAAAGGGACTCACCGTGTCTGTAGTGCTCACAAAAAGCTGAAGACTGCCAGCACTTGAAGTTGCACCTGGAAATCTCCTGTAATTCTGTTCAGGTGCATTAGCTTTACTACCTGTCTTGCTTGCATTAACTCTTACATTAGTCTGCTAAAGTCACTGACTTAGCAAGATTAACATTCCAACTCAACTGAGCATTTAAATACAGGCTTATGCATATCGCTGCTTCAGAACGGATTTAAGCACACAGTTAAATGCTTGGTGTGCCATGCCATAACCTTCGCAAACCCAAAGGACTGTGTCATTTTTGTATTACAAATTTTTGTATTACTGACATATAATATAGAGATATGTAGAGATATAAAGCTTTACAGAGCTTTAGCTAGGTGTGAGACTGCACAGCTCTACTGGGAAAGGCTCCAAATATGCAGCTCTCAACTCACACCAAGAGGCTCTCTCCTTTCGCAATTGAGACATCTGCAAGACTGAGAGATCCCAACATATAAATCCACAGTATCACATATAGTCATAAATCCACAGTATCATTGGCAAGCTCTTTTGAGTTTGGTTGGGTGTTTTGGGGTGGTTTTTTGTTACTATCATTTAATATAAAGAAATGCCTAAAAACAGTCACACAAATGCTCCCAAAATAGCAAAAAATGTAGCTCATCTCCATTTACCTCAAAAATCAGAAATTATATGTTTTATCTTACCTCTTGCCGAAAGGATTAGTTGTCCCATTAAACAGAAATCTTCATGAAAACATAATGTAGATGTTACTAAAAGAGCTCAGTAAACAACATCCAGAAATTCCAAAGCTCTTGTGCTTTTTAACCAGGATAAAATCTATTAGTTTTTACAACATTTCAAATATCTACCTTCTCCAGACATATTACCAGCTTATTACATACTGGGATATGAAATTCCTCAGGATTCACTCTATACAACATCCTACCAAAATTAAGAATCACTACCCCAGTGCTATTTTATTGTGTGGAAATATACCTTTCCAGATGAATCCCATACTGTGAGGGTCTGTCCCTCCTGGTCTCTCTGGGAAACTGAAGATCACTGCCTGCAGTGCAGACATGCTGAAAACAGCTTCTTACCTACGTATATTAGATTAGGTCCCATGTAAAACAGCCAGATATAAACAAAAAAAAAAGAAAAAAATAGGAAAAGAACTATTTTCAGTATATGCCAGACCACAGATAAGAGACCTCTTCTTGGATGTAAAGAAAATAAATTGAAATAGTTTATACTCTTAACCACATCTAACTTCTTAGTTTCTGGTAGGACACATAGTTAAAAACTGCCTCTTTTGTCACGGAATCATGAAATGGTTGAGTTTGGAAAGGACCTCTGGAGTCCCCCTGCTCTAGGATCACCTAGAGTCACTAGTCCAGGGCCACGTCTAGATGACTTTCATATCTCTTCTGCCTCACTGGCATATTGTATTTTTCAAGATTTTATACTCTATTTATATAAGATTATATTTTTATCATAATCTGGTTTTTTTCAGTTTTCAAAACAAATGTAAATAATTATGTACTTTTCACTGGTTGAATGATAGGCGAAACTGAAATGTGAAAGTATTCCTTATTGTGAAATTAATGATCATGAACATACTATGCACCACTACTGCACCAGTAAAATTATCATATGGTAATAACAAAGAAACCAACTATAGTGTAATCCATTTTATTTTGTTCTTTCCTGCCGCCATTAAGTTAGCAGGAAACAGAATTAAATAATTTATAATACTTGCCTATTAAAGAACAGTTGATACAAGAAGTGATGTATGAATGTAGTGGAAAAGTGCTTGACTTCTTTAACTTTTCACTTATTTTTTTCTTATTAAACCAATTATTCCTGCACCATCTAAATCCTTCTGAAATAATTTCCCACTGGCTGAAGCAAAACCCACTGCAGGCAACAAAATCAGCCTTTTTTTTCAAAGCTGCCTTGATGTTCAAAACACACACAACATGCTGCAGAATTCAAGCAGAAGTTCTCAGTTTCTACGATTAAGAAAACTTTGTATTCGTGTCTTCCAGTGGCATTATTCACAAAACATCATGTCCTTCAGCTTCACTGCAGCTTAAGGTCAGCAAGAATGAGATATAAAAATATTCTATTATTAATCACCAACAAGTAAATCTGTGAGCTTATAGCAAAGGCTAAGAGAACAGCATTTGTACCGCTGTCTAATCCATAATTTTTACAATGTAGTAAATTGAAAGGCTTTTGTCATCATGGACTCTTGAAGTGTACTTTATCTTAAAAATATACACTGTGTAATCATGTACTGCATACCTAAAAATTAAAAGTGGCTATTAATATGTGATTCTGTAATTGAATATAGCAAGAATTATCATCAAAATCTTTTGGAAGTACACATCTGAAAGCCTGCAAGGAATTGAAATTCTTTACGTAGATAATCATAATATAAGCATAGCTTTTCTCTCTTAAAATCAGCTTTATGCAAGGTACAAGAAACGTAAGTACTGTCACTATAATGTTATCATTAGAGCTTTGTGAGGTAACTTACTATGAAAAGTGATCATTGCCACAGATAATTGCAAATCAGTCTGAGTAACCAGAAAGGAAAATTGCAGCCTTTTCTCATTATAAGACATTTTTTTCATCAGTTCTCTTGTCTGTTTCCAAATGCACTTGCAATATTTGGAAAATAAAGGAAATGGGGACGGAAAGAAAACAGTGTGAGTGATGCTGTTTTCCATGGTACAGTTGCCTGTGGAAACCAAAAAGTTGTCACTTACTAAAAGGATGGCCATGAATACTAACTATCGCTCACATCAGCCAAGTGGCCAGTCCTGAAACGAAAGTAAAATGTCTACCATATACAGATTAATCTACTTTTTAAATTAATTTATTTCTTTGACTTCATGGCAGAAAATGTATATGCAAACTTATTTATGTAAATCTTGATTATGTTTTCACAGTTACCAAAAATAATTCAGAACATAATACATTCCCCTACTTTCTGGGTCTGCCTAACTTTGTGAGAGCCTATTCATGCAGCATCCTCTTTGCTCTGGAAGCTCTTTTGCCATTAATTACACCCCACTGTAGTTGCTTATTTCTGAGAGTTTTGCACTTTTCTTCTGCCTAGAATGGCATTTCAATACATGTTTAGGTAGACCAGCATCCAAATCCCACCTAATAGCCTTAGGGAAGCCCCCAAAACTTGCATCATCTGCAGAGGAAGGGTAACAGGTATTACAAATATTTTCTATAATATATTTTACATCAGAAATAGGTGTCAACTCCTATGCAAACCAAAGGAACATGAACACTCAGACAGACAGCATGTTTTCAGCTGAAGTAAGAACCTAAATTACACAGATCAGACTGTTTTCCAAAAAGCAAACAGAAAACCTTCCACACATTTCAATCAACCCCTATTTACCCATAACGATTTCAATAAAATCTGGGAAATATCTTAGAAATTTTGATTTTTCTCAAAATTTTGCAAAATGGCATCTTTATAAAGAAGATAAGAAATTCCATAACAAGAATGCTACCCAAAACAAGGTAATCATTTACATTAATAAAAAATATCATTACATGTTAACAAATGACTATTTTTGATTAAACAAGATTTTAAATTCGTGCTTGAAATGATCATATTTGTAAATAATTTCTCCAAAGCCAAGTAAGAAATCAAAGTCCAGACAAACGCATTTGCTATCTTAAGCATCAAGCAAATTTTGAAAATATGGTCTAATTTAAAATCACAGATACAAAGACGTAGTGGCCCTACAAGCCAACTGAAAATTAAGTTTTTGTACAGCCACTGAAAGTTTTGAGGATCAAAAATGAAGCACATTTAAACTACTTTCAGCTGTATGTTTCCACCAAATAAGGACTATGTTTCCATCGTGCAAATCTGCAATACTTTGCTACTTCGGGTTAACGCCTTTCTTGTTTCTTTTATTTATTTTTTTCGTCAATCACAATGAACAAAGGAATGAGGAAAAATAGAAAATGGTTGGTTTTTTCCTTATTTTCGTCATCTGCTCTACACAGAGCTTTTATTTTATGTGAATTTCCTATAAATCCCCCTTCAAAATTCAGAAACCATCTGGAACAAAGAAGAAAAAGCAAAGGGGAAGGAAACGAGAGCACTAATATTTGTGTGCCATTCACTATTCCTGACTCTCTTTGGGCTTTTTTGAAAGTGGATCAAAGAACTTCCCAAATATTTTGTACAACAAATTCCTCTAACATCAAAGTCCTATAAGATGTCACTATTTTCCTCTAGTCACTGATGAAAAATATCATTGGTTTCAAAGTTTATTTTCGCTACTCAACAACAAACTGTAGTCAGGTAAGACTGACATGAAACAGCATAAGTTCCCTTAATTACTTGATTTTTAATTCATCTGACAACTTTTATCTTCTACAAGCAAAATCTCTATATTTCTTTTCTTTTATATTGTACTGAAAACCCTCAATTTATGAGACAAATGAGAGAATAAGATCACCGACACAAACTAAAAAATTACTTTGTTGAATAATTCTTGTCAAGTGAAAAATAATCTCAATGTTATCTTCCCCATACATAAGCTTCCTAATGCAAGTTATTTTTCTAAAGAAATGCATGAGCCAGGTTCTTAAGTCAAAGCTTTACTGTTGTTACTGCTGCTTAAAGAGCTACCAGGTGAAGACAAAGTCCTTAATGTTACTTAAGTTAATGAACATGCAGCAGAGGTCTCTTTAACACCAAGTACAAGAGCACATAAACACAGCACACCTTTTCCCTGAGCTTCCAGTTGAGAGCAATTATCTTTGTCAGTAACTGACAGCAATTGATTTACTGTGATTTCAACACTAATTATGCCCATAGAGAGCCACCGTTCTGATAAATTACTATTTACCTTCTCATGTGGAGCCTAAATAACGTGATCACAGTATTCTGAATAGCACTGTCTCTTCATAACAACCTCATACATCTCTGTGAATATAAAGAACAGACCAATTACTAGTATCTCCTTACTTTTTGTTTATTTGAAGACCTGTTAGTGATGGACCTTGGAAAACATGAACAGAAGACCCACACTGTGGTATAAGAGGTGATCATTTTTTGTTCTTCAAGTTACATTCAGAAAAGGTAAATAAACTACAGGCTGTTGCTGCACAGTATCTATTAAGATGATAAAATCAGGCTGCAGCTGCCTGAACTGTGAATTTTGGATTGCTTTAATAATTCCTTACACTTTTAACTCTAATCTCAAATGAGTCCAAAGAGTAATGTTTGAGTTCTGAGAGAAAATCTGCTTGAGGGAAGATACTCAAGAGCAAGCAAACTAAGTTACACGGTAACTGATGTTTCAACAATTTACAGTAAGATACCTCACCTTCAAAATGTCAACTTTTAGCTAAAAAACAGAGCATGAATTTATTGAACACTGTGGATCCTTTGACCTTGTATCATAAAAATCTAGAAATTACAAACGATGTCTTTCAACATCAAGAGTGTACCTTCAGAAATAACACAGAGAATGAAAAATTTCAGAGTCGAGGCTCGAATACCGTGTTCAGTTCTGGGCCCCTCACTACAAAAAAAGACATTTAGGTGCTGGAGGGTGTCCAAAGAAGGGCAATGAAGCCAGTGAAGGGTCTGAAGCAAAAGTTTCATGAAGAGTGGCTGAGGAAGCTGGGGGTGTTCAGCCTGGAGAAAAGGAGGCTCAGAGGGGGGACCTTACTGCTTCCTGTAACTACCTGAAAGAGGTTGTACTGAAAGGAGGGGCTTGGTCCCTTCTCCCAAGTAACAAGCGACAGGATAAGAGGCAGTGGCCTCAAGTCATGCCAGGGGAGATTAAAATTAGATATTAGGAAATACTTATTCTCAGAAAAATTTAACAAGCATTGGAACAGGCTGCCCAGGAAAGTGGTTGAGTCCCCATCCCTGGAGGTATTTGAAAAACATGTAGATGTGTCACTTAGGGACATGATTTAGTGGCAGACTTGGTAGAGTTAATGGTTGGACTTGATGATCTTAAAGGACTTTTCCAACCTAGTCCAACCTAAATAATTCTATGATTCTAAATTCATGAACTATTTTTCCAATTAGGTTAGTCACTAGCATTTTCTGTGTCAACTTTTGTGTAGTGTACATCTGACTTAAGTGTCTCTAATTTTTGGCTGCAACCAACTAAGAAAACTGTGACACGATACAAGGAATATTACATATAATATTAAAAGCTATGAACCTCATAAGAATTCATATCAAGAGCTCAGGCAAAGGTGCGATCTGATATGTGCACAGATCATGAAGATCTTTTAAAAAACTTCAGTACCATTAGAAAAGATAAAACATCAGAAATAAACATTTACTGTCGTGGCAAAACCACGAACTTGCAAATTTCTCTCCTGTAATTACGTGCTCCCAAAGTTTGTTTTTACATATGGCAAATTTGTATTTTTTATATTTCTAGTAGATTTATCAATAAGGATGACTCAGATTATTTGAGGACTGATTAAAATGTTCTGGAAAAAGCCCATTTCCTGTCAACCTCAATTCTAACAACACTCCTACCTACACTACCAAGCAGGTAAAGCTACCTGTAAGATGCAAAAATCTGTACTAGTTAGTGTGCACTCCATTTTTTATTTTTTTTTAATACAGTCATAGAATCATAGAATCACAGAATGGCTAGGATTGAAAGGAACCTTAAAGGTCATCTAGTTCCACACCCCCTGCCACTTGCAGGGATATCATTCACTGGATGAGGTTGCTAAGTGCCCCATGCAGCCTGGTCCTGAATACTTCTAGGGATTGAGTATCCACAGCTTCTCTGGGCAACCTGTTCCAGTGCTTCACCACCCTCTGAGCAAAGAATTTCTTCCTAATATCTAAGTTAAACTTGTCCTCTTTCAGTTTAAAACCAACGTCCCTTGTCCTGTCCCTTGTAGTCAACATAGCCCAAGTCTGATTAAAGAAAAATAATGAACTGATAGCACTTAAACACTCAATGGTTAAACTCCACAGCTATTGCATACTGCTATTGTGCTGTCCTCTTCACACCATAACACAGCATCATTCCACAGTTTGTAAAAGAGGTGATGATTTACATGTCAGATAATAACAGATTTTGAACAGAGAATACTAAAAGTTTTTAACAAAAGACTAGATACGGAGCAATTTATTGAGAAATGTTTGTTTTCAGTAAACTATAAAGCACGTTACAACTCCAAGACACATCCTTAAATCCTCTAATAAATAGAGCAAGGCATTCTTCAAACTATAGTTGCAAATAGCACATAGGAAGAAATTTATCAGTATCGAATGATGAGCCTGGCCTGTTTCAAGTGCAGAAAGTATTTATGGATCTTTACCATTAGTGACAGCATTCAGTCCAGATCCTGCTTAACTATTTGGAACTTCCAGACTGAAAAGTGAGTTATTCTGGTCTATGGCGTTTTTCTGCATGATAGTCTTGACTGGCAAAGAAATTTCTGTCCATGGTACCAAACAAATTAACATCCTACTAAAAAGAACATCTTTGTCAACAAAATGTGGTTTAGCAAAACCTCAGTCCCAGAGAGGTCACAAGAATGACAGACTGCAGAATGATTTATCAAATTCATCTATCATAGACAACAGAAGACAGTGAGAATAATTTTTCTTCTAAATGTTATATCACTTTGCAAAGTAGTATAATCAATGGACACTTTCACTGGCATCCATAAAATCCATAGAAAAAGATCAACAAGATCTTTAATAGAGGTCTTCAACAGTAAGCAGTTTTGCTTACTGTAGCTGGAAAGACTGACACAATAGGCATAATGACAGCATCTGCAAATGAAATCTGGCATGCCATGTATTTACATGCCAGCATCTGGCTTTATTTTATTTCAGTTGGATTTGATTCTGTCTTGGGGAACAGGAAATGGATCTCTAATAAAAATCCCAGGAGAATACTAAAGCACTAATTCTAATTCTAAATTGTCCCTCTAAAGCAGAGTGACAATAGAAGCTGTTTTAGGAGTGAATTCTACGTGAGACTGGCAGATGTGACACAAGAGCCTGTAAGATCTGACACAAGAGCTCCTTTCTGAAGCCACAGTTAGTGGTTAGACAGAGTACTATAGGAGCCTCTAAAATGGCACTGTCTCTGTTTTCCTACCCAATCTTGTGCAATATCTGCTGTATCTTCTGTATCTGAGTATCTTTTCACATATGCTGCATGAAACTGTGGTTCTCCTCTCTGTGGTAAACATGTAATCATCTTTCAACTACAGCATATCAAAGTTACTTGTATAGCTACTTGAAATGCTGTTCTGTCAGCTTCTGCCCTCTGTGACAATTTATTCCAACATTTTCCTTTCATATTTGAGTATTTTAAAGCAAGGAGAGCATAAGAAAAGTATTTGGTTACAGGAAAAAGCAGTCTCCTAGCTTAAACATTACAAGGAGAGTGATATCCCTTGCATCTCCATAACATGAACTTCAGTAGCAACTTGCAGAGTGCTGTTAACTTATTTTACCTCCTTGGATCTTGATACCTTAGTGCATTTTACCATTTAGACTAATTTTAGTTGAACAGAGTTGGATGCTTAGGTTTTCAAGGAAGAACTATCTTCATTCCAGGCATTTGAATTAGCTCTGTCTTAAGCAAAAAATACACAAACTATGTCTCTCCTTGATGGAAATTAGTTACACAGAATGAGTTTCATCTCACTTAGTCTAATACAGTTGTTTTAAATAAGCATGTTTTAATCTAAATCAGTCATACACACTTTACAAGAAATAAAGGGAAAGAGAGAACTCCAGAAGATAATTCACTCAATTCTTAAACATTTTAAATGATTTGATCACTGAGAAGTTCTGATGATTCTGTAGGTCCAAGAAGAGCTTTTCATACATACATGCAAACTATCAGAGACATTAAAATTCATCTGCCCTGATGTAAATATCTACATCTGAACTAATCATACTAATCTATACTTGTAGAATAAATATGGAGAACTTGGCTGTTTAAAGCACAATTCATCTCTTCCGAAAGTATATGGCAAAACATGTTGATGTGTAAGTGCCTCTTTCTTTTCAGTGACTTTAAATGATGTCTGGACACCTAGCTCAGATACAGACCTCCAAAACTTTGATACCTACATTTTGACAGAATTCAATTTCCCACAAACTGTAAAAGAACTCAGAACTGTTTTGAGGAAACGGTCTCTCTGTGAGAGCAACACCAAACTGGTTTACAATAATTGCTTAAGGAAAAATATTGACAGTCTTCAAGAAAACTGACACAAAAAGAAAAATTCTGTTACAAAAATAATAACTGAAAAAGACATTCTATTCTATATTATAACTATGATGACAAGAAAGTATTCGGTTTTATTAAATAAAGAAAACAACAGTGTTAATCCAAGGCTATCACAAATTACCTCTGAAACAAATAATTTGGACCTTCAAAAAATTTGATTTTTCTGAATTTCTGAAAGATTGAAAAATATGTACATTGTGCTAATAATTATTTTTAAAAGAAAGATAAAGAACTCATTAACAATACTTACACTAACGTGATATTATAGGTAAAATAGTATTTTTCTGGGAAAACGAAATCAGAATGTTCTTAAAAGGAGTAAGAGCACAATTATTTCCAAAAAGTGTGACCTTGTGGAAGATAAGTCTTCTTGGCAAGGTTGCTACTTTTTAATGAGATCACAAGATCTTTCAGTTCATAACAAAAGTTATCTCATAAATGAGATAAAAACCTAAAACCTCTGCATTAATAATTAAGACAAGAACAAGAACTTGAAATAAAAATAGAGTAAATTTCCCTCTTGCATCACTATGTTTAACTAGATTATCCAAGATCCTGTGTTGTGACAAACTGCATTTACCAGAACAAACGACAAAATCTTTACTGAAACAATCTGCAGACTTAAAATTGGTGGGAATACAAATGATGTGATGAGGAAAATCATATAGCTATGTCTGAATCTTTTGGTAATATGCAGTTATTTGCACAGAGACAAAATATAGTTGTCAAATGCTAGAGTCAGAAGAATGTAAGACAAGCAAATGCAGAATCTTTAAACTGATACCGAGGGACCTAGGAATAGTGGCATACAGAGAGCTGAGCTACAACTGCTTCTATGACAGTGCAGTTACAAAGGATAACCCAGTGCTTGGGAGCACATCAAGTCAGAATTGATGCACACATATATAAACTCAGTAAAACCAACAATCCTGTGCCATCTTTTTAAGGAGAATTCAAGGATGTTAGAAACAATTCAGAAAACAGCAACAAGATTAAATCAATTCTATTACTCACACTTTATACTAAAACATTTAACAAGTTCAGCTCAAATTAAGGAAGAGGAATCAACAGATGACCTGGCCATGAGTAACACATTTCCATAGGTGTAAAACTCCAGCCCCAGGAGCTGCCAGCTCACAGGATTGGCTATGAGTTTTACTTTAATATATAGATATAAGGTTCTTCAATACCTCGAGATGGTATCAAGAGAATAAGCCTCGGGCTTGTTCCCAGGGAATTTCTTTCTTAATTTAGGGAAGCAAATAAGGGGACTTGGCCAAAGTTCAAAAGGACACCACACAAGCTGGACAAAATGTTCCACCACAATACTGATTCAACATATGCTATTAATCCACAACACTTAAAGTCAAAATCCAGTAAACCAACAACAAGATCCAATCCCTCCAGCTCCAAACGACCCTAAGCATCAAGAAAGGAGCACAGAAAGAGAAGCAGAGGGATCAAGAAGAGAGAAGGAGAAAGAGGGAGAGAAAAATCATATAGCTACCAGTGTAGCCCTGTGGGAGACCAGCACTGACACATCCAATAGCAGGGACGCAACACGAGGCAAAGACATGCCTTTGGTTTTATCTGCTCTGGTCCCTGTGGCCAACACCCCCAGGCGGGGTCTCTGACCCACCAGCCACTCTGGAGGTTCCAGGTCAAGCGTGAGGGGCAGTGTCCTCACTGTCCCTGCCAATCTGAGCTGGGTGAGGGGCTGCAGGAGGTGTGATGTGTTATAGTTTTCCTGGGCTGTTTGTGACTGACAGCTACTCCAGGGCTTCATCATATGGGCTCCAGGGGCTTGCCATGAGGGATATGATGCCACCCCCACTCTGTGAGGTTCGACCCATCCCTTCCCCCTCTAGACACACACACATACACACACAGTCCCCTACAAGTTGGTTCTGACCCAGTAACAACTTATCTGGTGTCTAACAATAGGGTTTTGCATATTTATACGGCTTTTAAGTGCACATGAGTAGTGACTGCTATGCCTCCTGAAATCCTCTGATTTAAGGAGTATACAAGGGTCATGGTTGCAGGACATTTGCACTAAGTTGTCATGGTAACTCATTACAGACCGAGTACACTCATTACCAGTGCATTAACAACAGTTTATTTCCTAATCTTTTTAGTAAATTGTAACTTTGACTTGTAGTCTCTCTTGAGTTGGGTTCATTTCTCCCACTGGTTTACTTTTAAACCAGCACAATAACTTACGGTATAGATCAAAAAACCCTGTGTAATGAAAAAATTACTAGGTGAAATTTGATGCCAAGTATAGTGAAGTGATTAACAATGACTTTTAAAAGCTCCATGTATAAATTCTGTAGATTAATAGATCCTCTAGTAATATAAAAATGTTTCCAAAATGTTTTACATATACCTGAAGGCTTACATACTGTTCAAAGGAATTGTATCTCATTGCTTTTCCCAAAACAGATAGATGCCCATCTCTGTTCCATACTTTTTTCTGCTCCTTGTTTTGTGGTATAATTTGACATAAAATTGCAATAGAAATTAAGAATTTCCTTGAAGAGATATGAATAGGGCTATAACATGAATCAAAACTACATTTCTTCCAGGTAAAGAAAGAAATGATCCTTTGCAAGAAGACTGTAAAACAGGGAGGAATAACAAAAAAAAAGAAAAAACAAAAAACAAAAAAAAAAAAAACCAACACCAAAACAAAATAAACAAAAAAAGAGCCACAACTGCAACACATGACAAAGTAACTTGTGAAGTCATCTCTTACAAGCTGCATTTAATATTGGTAAACTGTGAGAGATTTCATGTGAATAAACATGTCATGATGAAGTATATACAGCTGGGTAACCTCCATCATCAATTCCAGAAATTTAACACAAGACAAAGAATCACATATATCCTATAAGGGCTACATCAAGTTTTGATACTAACCACAAAGCTTACATACAATTTGGAGGCTCAAGGTTAAGAAGTGAAACGGATATAATTCAGGTGACATTCTCCCCTCACAAGTTCCATGTTTTCTCTGCACTATTTAACAGTGACAGAAATCTCTACTTCAACCATTGTCAGAGATGTACAGAAATAAAACAAGAAGAGATCAATCAAGTAGAGATTACTCTGTGCAGATGACAGTAACACATTGTCTCAATATAACAAGTACAAAGAAAACCAGCAAGACACTTTAAGCCATCACTCTTTCTACATGTAGTATTGACAGGCACTCAAGGATTGAGGTCATAGCACACAATTAAACAAATTTTATTCATACTATTTTCCTTCAAATCTCATCCTCAGTTAAAAAGGCAATTTTATTTTCTATATTTTTTATAATTGGCAAATTTTAATTTGCCTTATCAGCAGGGCTGATTTTTTTTAAAGTGTGAGCATATCTCATTAAAATAATCATTATGAAAATCTCCTTGTCCAGGCACTTTTTATCAACTGAGGTAATTAAGATCAATTTGTGAGTATAAATATTGTTTTATGAACTTCATCCTATTTGGTTGACCTTTATTCTAGTTGGTTAAACTATATTTTCTATATTACGCTTCAATATTAATTGTGAATTACACAGAAATATTAAAACAAGGAAGTTCTGATAAAATGTTGAGATGCTACAATTATGCAATATTTATATATCCACAAGTAGGTTGTAAAGAAGCTGATAAACAGAAAGCTCACATTATCAAAGTCTTACAGGCCATAAAATTATATCATTATTTTTTACAATGCCTAAAGTATATGTTCTTGCTATTATACCTCTGGAGAATCTCTTAATATTCCTTCATGTGAGTGAAAATACCTTCAGTTCCATGTTTTTCTTTATTCTCATTCACAGATCACATCCTTTAACTGTAAAAAAAATGTGTAATTTCATCCTAGTTATGTCACACCCAATGCTTCAACTAACTTCAGTGGAGAACAGAATATGTGCAAAAGCAACCATTACAAATCCTATATGTGCTGAAGTTTACAAGACCACTGCACACTGCTACTTGCTTTCTTTTTAGACACACTATAGAGGTGATGGAAAACCAAAGTACTTCCCATGTTTCTTTTTCCACACTCTCATTGCAATGCAAGTTTTTTATTTTTCTAGCTCTTTGGCAAAGACTGTAGAGTAACGTATCCTTAGACAGATTGTAGCCTCCTAAGAGCCTCAAGAATCACCCAGTCATCATTTCATTACAGACAAATAATCAGAGCATTATAAATAATTTATTAGTTAAATCTATATTAATTGAATAAATACAAATTCTGAGAACTTACCAGAAAAAACAAGCCAATTGTTTCCTTACTTTTCTCAGCCATAACTGGTTCTTCACTTCTGAAGTAGATATAGAGTAGTGCCATTGCTAATAAACTACTTCTTCATTAGAATTAAGTTTAAGCCTTATTCACATTTATGTTAGGATTCCACTGAAGTTACTGACACTCCAAGCTATGGTTTATCACGGGTTATTTCTTAAATCTTTTCTGAATACTGTCAGGCTCACCTTTAGATGGAGGATTAAATTAAAAGGTTTAAATGCCTTTATGAAACACAAAGAGTATGACTGCTACACTTCAGGAGTGATTCCTTCAAACAATGATGAACTGATATTCTAGCAGTTTGCTGTTAAGTGGTTTTGTGAACGCTTCATATTTACTTAGCATATTCTTTTGCAAAGTCTAGACTTATTCAGTTGATCAACGTGTTGCTTGGTAGCATCTTGATCATTTGATTCTTAGTGGGAAGATTAAAAGTAGAGCATTTCATCATTGTACTCAATTTCTACCACAGTAAGTCAAGAGAGCAAAGGTAAAAAAGAAATACCTAATCTGAAATTTGCATTAACACAATTCCTAATCAGATGCAGCTCCTGATAAAAATCCCACATAAAAGCTCTTTGATTTAGATATCACAGGCAAGAAAAAAGCTCAGTTCAGCACAATATAAAATACTGTTTCAAACCTCTTGTGATTCAAAAAAAAAAAAAAAAGTCCCCAAATGCCAATGTTAGTAGCTAAACTTTCTAAGAATTTTAATTATTATGTGCTGGTATAATAGCGTTCTATTAAAAGCAGACTTTGAACAGATTGATCAAAGTGGCGTATGAGTAATTTCGAGAACTTCAAGTCTACAGATATCTGTGACACTTAAGCTTCATCTCTTCTAATGACTTACACATGGCTGTGTACTTTGCCACAGAAGACAGTTTGTATGGAATGACCCACATCCACTCCTAACCAGCACAGTGACTTCAACAGTAGGTGTTCTTGACCCCTAATAACCACAGGAAGTTTTTGATACTGCGCTCGATGACTAACAGGGGACTGTTTTGACATAATTGCCAACCACAGGGATGGTCAATTCCAGAACACAGGCATTTACCTTGATACTCTGTTACTGATGAATTAATAAAAATACAGCTTTTATTTTCATGGACTTAAAAGCTCTTAGCTCAGACTGGGCATTTCCACAGGTCAAGACTGACAAGTGGAAAGCCACTAATAAACACACAGTGCTAATGAATCAAGACAAAATGCTTCAGCATCTTTAACTTAGACAGATGATATTTAAAAGTTATGTCCTTGACTTTGGAAAGGTGATTCCCAGGAACAGCAGTGAGTGACTGAGACCCCACACAAATCGGACTGGGTGTAAACTTCTGAACTGTACAATGATTTAATCTTTTAATAATGCTGGTTAGATGAGTCCTGCTGCTGCACAACCTGCAAAATGTAACTCACCTTCCATAAGTGCTGGAAAATCCTGAACACAAAAAACATTTTGGAATGTCCATTTTCTGTGAAGCTTCTCTGCCTTCATGAGAATTTTGTATTAAGTATCTCCACTTACTTGCCATATGTATTTGCCACTTACTCTCCATTACCAAAAACCGGATTTTGAAATTCTGAATTCAAACTGATTAAGCCTTAAAATGTCACTATTAGTGGCTGTAGCAGTGTACAAGACCTCCATCTTGTTCAAGGCAGATGCATTAACCCCTCTGCTCAAGAAAGAAGCTTAGATCTTCAAATTCTCAGACTTAGTTTTCAAGGAAAAGGAGAATTTTTAATGTATAAACAATTAAAATTTGTGGTGACTGGTCATTTTTTGTTTTGGAGACAATGCATTATATTTTCTAATTCTCACTTCAGAGAAAGATGCAGCTTAAAACACAGGGCTAACTTTAAATAAAATAACAGAAACATATAAAAAAGGAAACAGGGCCTTAGTGACCACTAAGAGCAAAAAGACCATGTAAACACTACCCAAGAAAATTAGTTATTGACAAGACATACACAGGATATAGTAAGTAGGATGAAACCGAATTCCCTTAGTGAATAATAGACAAGGAAATAAGGATAAACATATCAAAGCATGAGATTAGCAATCCAAATGCATTCTCATGTGCCGTCTTAGCTTTTTTTCATTAATAAGCATCTACTGAAGTGGGACATAATAAAAAGAGAAGTCATGATTTGACAGATTTCAGTAGAAGACAGAATCTTGTTAGTTAACAGTGACATCTGGTTTAACAGTTAGGAGCACCCACAACAACACAAATCAGCACATAAATGCAAGCAAAAGTATCATTTACCACAATAATTCTTTGACCTTTTTAAAATGTACTTTAAAAAATACATCTGTGCAGGACATACACACAAGGCTTGTAAATCAAACAAATTTTTGTTAACATGACCAATCACTACCATATTCTGATTTTAAAACTTTCAGTGAAACATACAAAGTGTAAACTTTGGTAAGTGTATATGTGATTGACTTCTTTGTGAATTCATTAAATGATTCATTAATGAACATAGCAACATTAAAGAAATTTAATTCTAAATTTCTAAAATGTATCCTTCCAAAATTATATATATTTTTAAACCATAAATATTTTACCTTATAATCATAAATATTTTACCTGTTTTAAATAAACAGTTCTATTTTAACTTACACTGAAGTTTCCCAAGTAGCAAATAACAAACACAATCACACTTGAATGGAAAGAAAACTAAATTCCTTTTTCAGTGTAGTTCTCACAAGGGTGATACTTACTGGAAAAGAGTATTTCTTCCACTCAGAGTAACATAAATCACAACTTTATTCCATTTAATTTCATAACTGCATGGTTGGCTCCAGTCTTTTACTATCATAAGTAACAGGGCCATGGACAATCTAATTTACTACAAAAAATGCAACACTTCTGTCTTTCTTTCCTTTTTTGCACACTTGCTGCTAAAACATTTTTCCATCTTAGCATACTCATATAAAGAAGTTGATGGAAAGCCCCTTGACTCTGCTTTATGCTCTGGAAAGTGCTTTCTTACAGAGGAAAAAAAAACTTTGTTAAAATGCTCCCTTTGCTGCTGATGTAGAGCCTGAATAGAATAATTAGACTCTGCTGCTTTTCCAAGGCAAGAATTTTATGAGCTTTAAAGGATATTGCCCAGATCACCAAGATGTGCAACTTCAACATCTGGATCCTTCACATAAAGCTGTGACAAAACTGATCTGTCACCTTAGAATAAATTGTCCTTTCCTAGTAACAAACTAATGAGGTTCTTAATTGATTATGTTCTGTTTTGCAAAAAAATATATAAAAGATCTATATGAGACTACCAATTTTAAAATTACTTAAGGCAAGGATACGGATGCAAACAAATTCGACATGATTATGAAAGCACATTGAAAATCAGTTTATAGTATTTAGATTTAAAATCACTGTAATTTAATGTGTAAGCTAATAATCATATTATAAGAAAACATAGTTCCAGTTTTTTGAGGCCACTGCTTTTTCTTTTTCTGCAGGTCTATTAAAAAACACATTATATTTGATAAAGCAGGTAATTTTTTTTCCAGTGAAGTTAATGACAAAATCTACATTAATTTTTTACCCCTAACATTTGGAGAGGCAAAGAGAAAGTGAGAAGGGGAAAATGAAAAGTCTCTTAACCTTTTTGGATGGAGCCTCAGAAAAAGAGTTTCAGGGAACAAAAACTAGAAATGCATGGGAGATCTGCTGTCTAAATTTAAGTCACTATCCTCGTAAAGTATAATACCACGTCTTCCTCCCCCCATTATTTCTGATTGTTTTTTATTAAAAAAAACAGTGATGTTTTTCATTAAAAAAAAACAAAAGCAGCATGACAAAAGTTTTTCCTGTCAATAGAGAAGTCTAAACTGCATCTTATTAGACTGATGTATCTCCATGACACTTTACCAACAATACTTTGAAAGGACAAGGGAGCAGATACACCTCTTGCATATGAAGCAGTCCCTAATCACTACAAATACTTTCAAATCAACCTTCTCAACTCCCTAAGGCAATCTGCATTTAAAATTCTTCTTTAAGAACAAAAATATTAGGCACTGTAGAACCTGATTTTCAACTAGGGGCTGTGCACAGTATATGATCTGACTCCACAAACAAATTTAAGCGAGTTTTTTGACACGACATACCTCAATATTTCAATATGACAATTCAAAAGTATTTATCAATACCCACTCAAACTAAATATTAACAAATCCTCTAGATTGTAATTATAATTCACTACAGTTTCTAAAATATTCTTTTTGACAAATACTGGCAACATGCCAGTGCAAGATGGTATGTACCTTGTTACTTGAATAGTCTAGACTTGGCTAGATTATAGAAGATTTTTCATGCTTGTCTTTCAAAATAGAAAGCAAAAATATCTAGGTTTTAGAGGAAAGATAATGGTGCTGGTAAATAAAAGGAGAGTTATTCTGTTGAATATAATAATTACAACCCCCTGCTGAAAAATATTTTCTTTACATTGTGTGAAGAATTACATAATGAGTATTCAGAATTTTTTTTTATCTTATGACAATTAAATTATTAATCAAAATTACTAAAAACCCCCAATCTATTAATGATTCTTTCTAAGAAAGAACTCTGCAAAATTATCATAGTTTGGGGAATACATTTTCCTTTCTTTAGATAGATGAGTTTAAAAGTACAATGTCATTATCTTAATTTTATCATTAATCTACTTAAGGTTTATGTAATTTAATGATCCATATCTAATAAATGAAATAAATGCATCAGCTTACAATATTATATGGACAGGATCAGAAAAAAGATCCAACTATACCAATATTCTGTCTGAAGTGGTGGAATAGATCCCTACTGAACCACATAAATGACTCTGGAATCATTCTCCAGAGTCGTTTCCAGTTTCCAACCATTTGAGACTGGAAGTCTGCCTTAGCCAGAGATGGCAATTTTGCATTTACTAGCGAACTACTCTGTGGATATAAACTGATGTAAAATTTTTGCAACTACTCCATCCTGATAGCATCAGTGTCATAGTTGTGTGTTGTGAGAAGAATTACTGTCTCAGAAGTTTATTTGATGCTCCCTAATTCTTGTACTGAAGAACAGAGTGAAAAAATCATCCCAGTCATGATTTTAGACATCTATATCATACTCTCTTCTAGTCCAAAGAGTTGTTATTAAAGACTATTCCATAACTACTTAGTGATTCCTTATACAGATGCCTTTCCAGTTCTACAGTCTACAGTATCCCTTTTGAGATGCATAGAAAAGAGCTGAAAAGTTTTGAAAGTACAAGCCTACTAAGGCTTTCTGCTTTAGTATCCTAATGCCTTGTTTCCTTTTTTTTCCTGCTGTGCAGGGGGTTTTGCCACTTTTTGACTATGGGACACTGAACTGACACACTGTATTGGGTTTAGAAGCTGCTGGGAGCTTCCCTTGTCTGGTGGAGCCAACACCAGACAGCTCCAGGATGAGCTTCCTGCCTCTGGCCTAGGGCAAGCCAATCAGGAATGATAATAATGCCTCCATGATAACATATTTAGGAACAGAAGGTTGTTGCACAGTGAAAATTCCAGCCAGGGAAGAGTGGAGTGAGAACATGGGAACAACAATGCAGACACGAGGGTCAGTGCAGAAGGAGGGGCAGGAAGTGCTCCAGGTGCCGGAGCTGAGGCCCTGCAGCCCGTGGTGCAGCCCATGGTGGGGCAGCTGTGCCCCTGCAGCCCATGGGGGTCCATTGGGGTGCAGAGACCCACCTGAAGTCCACGGAGAAGCCCATGCTGGAACAGACGGATAACTGAAGGAGGCTGTGACCCCATGGGAGGCCCATGATGGAGCAGGGTCCTATCAGGGACTCTCCTGAGGAGAGAGGAGCCCACGCTGGAGTAGCTTTTTCCCAGGTAGGACTTGCCCTGTGGGCGACCAACGCTGGAGCAGCTCATTCATGAAGGACTGCACCCCACGGGGAAGTGACCCACAGGACAGCACTCTGGGAAGAACTGTTGCCCGAGGCATGGATTCACACTGGCGAGGTCCATCAAGGACTGTCTCTCATGGGAGGGACCCCATGGGAGCAGGGGAAGGACTCCTCCCTGAGCAGCAGCAGAAACAACAACTGACTGTAACTCCCATTCCCTGTCCTCCTGCACTGCTGGGGAGAGGAGGTAAAAGCTGGAAGGAAAGAGGCATGGGGGAATATGTTTTTAAGATTATTTTACTTCTCACTCTTCTGCTCTGATCCTGTTAGTAATGAATTCAATTAATATCTCCACTTTGAGTCTGTTTTGTCCATGATGGTGATCAGTAACTGACCTCTCCCAATGCTTAACTCATGAATTCTTAGCTGTTTTTTCCTCTCCTCTGTCCAGTTACAGAGAGGAGGGAGAAAGCTGCTTTAGTGGGTACCTGGCTCCAGCCCCTAGACACAGAACTATCATAAACCCACTATGTCAGCACTGAGTAGAAACAGCTCAGCATTGCTATTTTTTACATAAATGATTATTTTTTTATTTGAATGATTTCCCATTGAATGATATTCAACTGAGTAGAAGGTCATCTGGCCTTCTAACCTGCAGTTGTCCTGCCTCTCAAAAGATACCTCTGCAGACCCACACAGTTGGTACTTATTTTCACTACCCTGAAACGGTATCATAAGCAAACCTTGTCATTTTGCTACCCCTTTTCCAGATTATTTGAGATATGACGAACTGTATCCCAAAACATATCCATCAAGAACTCCACTGGTGTCCTCCTTCAACTCCGAGAATAAAATATCTATTTTAATTCCCCACTTTATCTGTTAACCATACAGGAACCTGCATCTTACTTATGGCTGAGTTATTTTCCAAAATTCTTTTGGAGACCCAAGCAGATTATATGCACTGCATCTCCTTTATCCATTTAGCTGCTGATTGTTTCCAAGAACTTCAATAAATGTGAAGAATTACGTCTTTTTACAAACCCGTGTTGACTCTCCCTGACATTACTCATCTATGTTCATTATTGCATCTACCAATATGCACAGTAAATCCTTTTTCAGATGAAAAATATCTTCAAATTCTAAGCTGAATTGAAAAGGTTGTGAAAGCCCCTAAATACATAGAAAACTTTCCAAGCTTATTGCATGATATTTGATTCTCTATGTAACAGAAATTATATTAGCCCTGGTGACAAGCTGAAAACCAAAAGTGGAAGTAAGTGGAGGCAACATGTCCTTATATGAACCATTCATACAATTACATAAAACTTTACAACATATCATTCAAGGACACGCATTCTTCTTGTGTTTATTTGTAAAAAAACCGCCACAACTAAGTAAAAAACCAAAACCAACAAAAAGAAACAAACCAAAACCCAAGAGTCTAGGGAAGCAATAAAATATTAATGTAGCAGCACAGCACTAGTATGTGCTGATCACTGCAGCAGCACAGCATTAAGCATTTCTGTGAAAATATCCAGGATTCTCTTTACTTTGATGTGAAGTGTTTGTTTCTTGAAAGTGTTCTGCATTGCACCGATAAGTCCCTAAACTGTTTGATGCAAGGCTGGTTACATGAGTTACCCTTAATGAATTCCCTCAGGGCAGCTATAACCTATGCTCCCATATTAAAAGAACAGACTAACTTATTTTCAAACTAAAAGCTTGAAATTGCAAATTAATCTATAAATATAATGTGATTTTACACTCAGAAAACTCAGGATACTTGAAATTTCAATGTTTTCTCTTTATTTTATATTCACAGTCTCACTTGTAGCTTTGTCAGAAAAATCACAATAGTTGAGTCAGTACAACACAGAAAATTGTTTCTCACGTATTATTTTCTGTCGTTCTGAAATACATTTTAGCCCTTGATCACACATTCATTAACTGGAAACAGCAGTCAGCTTTCCAGAACAGGAGCATCCTGTAAATCACTGTAAACTACTGCAGTAGATTTCCAGCAGAAGACAAGTATGATAAGGACTGAACACACAAATCAGTTTTCGGTTTTGACAGTGATTTCTTTATAGCTCCTCGAGCTCCTCTTGATTAAGTAGAAAACAAAGTTCTCCTTTCTTCTGATTCAACACCAAAAGATCCTCACATTTTTTCATATTTTCATATTATTTACAGCTACAGTCTGCCACCTTCACACCATCCTCATTTCTCTGCAATGTTTTCTGGAAAGCTACACTACTTCCTTCCTCATGTTAAAAGCCACTTGGTCACACTGTCACTGATCTCAGAAATCCTGTCTCTCAGTCTAAATTCATTCCAACGGCAGCTGGAAAATATTGTAATAAATGTAATTTGTCAGACCTCATTGCACACATTTCCATTAATATGCAGCAACAGTTCTGTTTATACCTACTGTTATATATAGCAACACTCATAGTATAATATTTTATGATGTCTATCAACCTATAAAAATATAAGACAAACTTACATGAATTTTTAGCCAAAAAGCTAAGTACCAACTGCCACAGCTCATCTTCAAGCACTACCTTCTTTGACTGTGTGAACTTGACTAGCATCTCTGGGAAAAACATTTTTAAAAATATAATGGAAGAATTTGCAAATGGTCTCATTAGACCTCTGTGAAAACAACTGACATGATCCTTAAGAAATGAAACTTTGAGCTAAAATGTACTCGGTTTAATCATTATGAGTTGAACAGAAGAGAAAAGAGAAATCCACTGAAACAGCGATGGGTCTATATTAAAGTGAAGATCTAAGATAAAGAGTTGGTATTTTTGTGTATGACAGTAAGAAAACTTTTTGTATGAACTGCTATCACCGTGTAACCAAAGTCAACAAAATACGTACCCACATATGAATACCCAAGTCCAAGCAAGATACGTCCTGTATATACATATCCTGTGTAACTTTTGATTTTTCTTTCCTCCTGATTGGCTTTAATAATTATTAGCTATTCTCTGAAATATCTGTTAACTGAGAAAATAAATGAATCTCCACAAGCAGCCACACCACAGTCACTTTTAGTACACGTAATATTTCAGAAGAAGAAAAAAGATGCCAAATGCCAGAGAAACATTTTTTAGTTGTTAAGTAGTGTTCATTAACTTTTGTAAACATAATATATATTTTATATATATATATTCAAATACCTAAAGAATTCTCTCCAGACATGCAAAACAAAAAAATTTACATACACAATTTAAGGTATGATCTTTACAAAATGCTTATTCTTTGTGTTAATAGAACTCCTGAGGTATGAGCAATTACATTACTATAAATAACCTAAAAAATTTAAATAAATTTAAAAAAAAAATGTACATACATAAGAAAAACCCCTATATTACCAGAGATATCAATTAGCTTATGATCCAAATTGTTTCTAAATCATCCTGCATGTGACAAATAAATACAGAATATCAAAAACATCATAAGGAAATGACCATGAGAATGTTTAAAAGGCAAGTCCCTACTTCATTATACAATATTCTCCTTGGAGATTTAAGCTGCCAGAAGATAAAGAAATCTAGCAAGACTGGAATGAAAATAAAAGATCATATTTTCCCAAAGGAACTAGAATATCTTTGTAAATTAATAAATAGAAGATATTAAAACTCCCCTACAAAAGAAGGGCTTCTTGATTTACTATGATGTATGCATAAATAAGTGCCTTTCATTCAGAATGTTAAAAGGAAGATGAGCAATAGTGAAGGGCAAAGGCTACACTTTAATTTCAATAAAACGAAGTGTAAATGAATGGGAAATAGAATCATAGAATCATAGAATTAACTGGGTTGGAAGAGACCTCCGAGATCACCAAATCCAACCCTTGATCCAACCCCACTGTGATTACTAGATCATGGCATATATTCTGGTATATATTCATATTCATATATTCATGGTATATATTCTTTGGAGAAGAATGGTATATATTCTTTGGAGAAAAACTTGTAACATGGGTCTAAAAAGGAGTGGTTTTGGCATTACCATGCAAGACCAGTAGACCAATTGTTAACAGAAGCAGACAACTTTCAGTCATTGAATATATCAGAATTCAGTGTGCTAAATTTGCAGAAGGAAATTATCCTTAAGCACACATTAAGAATGATCTGTAAGAAATAAAGATTAAAAACAGGATGCTTCCTCAGTCCAATCCTCCTTGATATAACAATTTGATTTGTGGTATGGTCAGGACAAGGGGTTTAGTCCTGCTCTGTCCGCCATGACCTGTCGCATGGTTTTCTGACAGGTGTCCTTGGCCACCATACATGACGCAGACAGAATAGCTAATCCCCTCTGTCACTCTTTTGCTCTCTTTTCACCAATTTGGGTCTCTCTTTCTCCACTCCAGTCTCCTCTCACTATATTCACTATTCATCTCTAGCTTTTTCCCTTTGGTCCCTCTTTTGCTACATTCATACTCAAACTTGGAACATCTGATATGATTACCCAGGTAGTTGCAACTGGTACAGTTACCTGTGTACTGCCAGCCTGGCAAGACTCTTCTCCTCTAATGATCTTCAACACTTCCTCCTGTTACGCATGATATTCAGCCACTTCTCACATATCTCCACTTCATGACCTAAGAAATCCAGCCATTTCTCATCTGCAATTTCTGTCAGCTTTACACACTCTTATTGGTCACAAAAATCTATTTCTCATGTCATATCCAGCAGTTTCTAACATTCTGTTTGATTATCTCAACCTCAGAACATGGTCTAGTCACTTTCCCATGGCCCATTCTACTTCTCTCTGTGGACCAAATAAGTAAAGCCACAGTCTTTAAACTCCTAAGTTATAAGACTAGAATTGGGAGAAATTAATCTGAGTGGGAGGATACCTCCACACAGGACTCTGTAGTGATCTAAGCTTGCTTTGCCTACAGACTTGAGCCCACATAAAGACAAGGTAAGCTGGGCTTCTATCTAAAAGTTGTTCAACTGCCTGTGTAGCCTCTCAGCAAGGCAACCCCTCCTTGAATTCCACATCTGTCCTTATTTTGAAATTCTTGACTTCCAACTCGATTTCTCTCGCAAGACCCCTAGTCCGTATACTCCTCCGCTGCTCCCATGAACAGTAAAATCGCAGTACTGTTTCTTTTTCTCTCACCTAACACCTTTGCTGAAAATTCTGGGAATGTGGACACCAAAATTCCTGTTATCCATCAGATGTGCCAGAATTTGTTGTTACATGTTTTCAGCATAAGAAGTCCTGGAAATTCTCTGCCTTCCTCTCTTCATCTGATATGGCACAGGGAGGCCTTCCTCTCTCCTCACATACACTAGAAAAAAAAAAAAAGAATATGAGCCCTATTTTTCTGCTATTTCCTCTTCTAAGATGTTGGAAATGATGGGGAAAAAAACAAGGAAATTCTCATCATTCTCTTAGCATTGGAAGAAGATGGTTGGATTGCACTTCATTTCTCATGTCAGGAAGGGACAATGGGAAATATTGCCCCTAATGGCAGTGAAAGAACACTGTCATCTCATCTTGCATTCAGCCTGAATGTTCAAGGCTTACAACCAGTCTTCCATAAACCCATAGAATCTCTGCATTTTCAGGGGGCTTAGTGCTTCTTGGTTATAGAAAAAGCAGTTTATTGGACTTACGAGGATAATTTCATTTACATGCAACTTAGCTGGTTGGGTTTTCAACTTTCCACCTCTGACTTTTTCTAAGTAGCAGCAGCACTTTGCATATTTTCAGGAGCAGAATAGAGTAACATTATCTGTACACTACAGGTATTGCTCTTTACAAGTTCTCCAAAAGCTCCACTGAGCAGCAGGTGAAAGCTTTAAGTCTTTAGGACAAAAACACCATAGACGACACTGGGGAGGAAGAAGTGCAGTCATCCCTCATCACACTCAGCTAACCGTGAAAGGAAAAGCTGCAATATAAGATAAGGTAATAAATATCACAGGCAGGCTAAGGAAAAACAATACAAATATATATTATTAAGAATTCAGAAGAAGTACAGAAGAAGTACTATATATGGCACTACAGTGATTTGTATCATAAAATCATACATAATTTAGATCAGTAAAACTATCTGACGATTAGGTAGAATGTTTTACAGTAAGGCACTTAGAGGGTTGCCTAATTTATGGAAACTATTACTGAGAATGGTATAATTACATTTATATGGAGAAAATGCTGGATATTAAAGGGCTCTTTAACAAAAAAGCTGTTTGCATGCAGTGTGATTACCTACTGAATCATATTATCAAAGAAAACAATGGATTAATTTTTTCCTCCTGACAGTTTCAAACCAAAATTAAATACCTCTCTGGAAAACAGTTTTAGCTGAATTTTACTTATTAAACTCAATATAAATGTAGAAGCATAATGTCTGACTAGGTGATCTACCGATTCACGTTAGCAAGAGATTTTGTCATTAGTTCAGAGGGGGCTTCAGCTATCAAAAACTAAAAGTAAGGAACTATAAGAACAGGTCTGTTTCCTCTCATACAGCTGGTGAGAGTGAAGGTGACTCCCCAACTTACAGCTGGTCATCCATAAGTACAAACTAGCTACGTGTCACAATTATGCATTATTACTCCAGTAGAGCAAGACATCCAAGCTGAGACAGGGAATAGTGTCATGCCATAGCTAACTGACTAGGGGAAAAAACAACTTTATTTGTTTAACACAAATAAACAACAGAATGCATTTTTTTAGGTGTGACTTTGAGTAAGTGCAAAAGGAAAGTATGTAGTAACTGCAAGAAACCACATTATTCTGATCTAACACAAAAATATTTACAGGAATACTTTAAAATATGGCAGCCATAAAATGCAAGGAGGGTAACATAATGGGTCATGCTCTCTATCTGCTCATACTCATTGCCATAGCGTATAAGGAATTCTGAGAAAATAATAGTCATGGTAAGATACTTTTTCCTCTTCAGTCAATACCTCAAGTACAGACCTCATTAGAGAGTCAAAGAGCTCTTATACGTGACAGAGTGAAAGTACAAATATGAAAAATGTGCCAGTGTCACTCGATCTTCCACTTTTTATGTACTCTGAAAGCTCTTCATAAAGCTCAGCAAGTTCTGATATAAAAAATTCAGAGCTGATCTCACATTAAATTGGGGTTGGGAACCTAAACAAAGATCATAACCACTTCAGGATGCCTCTGCACCAATGAAAGAAAAGAGTCATCCTGGAGATCAGGTCAGTGTTGAGTGGTCTGTACCACATTTCAAGCACAGGCTCTGCCCACCAACTAGCTGGTGAATCTTATGCCATTAGCACCTAATTTTCATTTCCTTCTTTACTTCTGTTCAAAAGTGTCTGAAGGTTTATCATAGCAAGTTGCAGCACCTTGCCCTAGCATATAACAGAACCTAACGTGTTGTGACAGTAATGTCTGAGGTCTACCCAGGGTAAAGACAGCTGAAAGCAGTCTGATCCAAATGGCCTTTAGCAATTAGTCTCTGTGATGAACATTTCAGAAAGCACAATACGGCAGTAGTCAAACATGATCTAAGAAAACACTAATGGCTTGGGCAGCATGGATAAATAATAGTTTCAATCCTCTTCCCCAGCTATGTGCTACTTATCAGTACAGATGCAGCTCAAACTAAAGCCAGGAAAGATGGATATGGGCCTAAGATCATAGTACTGTCACCCTTAGTGAGACTACCTAGGTGCTGAAGGCATCGCCATGGTGTGATGTCCCATCTCTGTGACCACACGTGACCACGTGCCTGAGTTCCACCTCACCCTCACTGAGAACCAACCACATAAATCTACCCTTATGCTTGCTAGACAAATTAGGTTTCTTTTTGTTCAAAGTTTGCCGATTTCTCATTTTATTCCATAGCTACAGTTTGTTTGCAAAGAGCTGAGAGCTGGCACATTTGCAAGCAGTAGAGACTTTTCTGGTTAGACATTTAATAGGACCTACCACATCTGGATCAAAAAGAACATTTATGACTGCAGCTAGTATCAACATCTGCCTCTCTTTTTCCTTCACTTTTAAAATCTTTCTAGAAAAAGGCTTGCCTACACCCCAATTTGTGCAATACTTGATCCCCAGGAAAAAAACAACCAAAAAGTAAGTTAATAATTTAAAAGTAAAATATTTCGCACTCTTCATTTATAAAAAACACAATCTTATCGAAACAATGACACTAAACCCAAGCAGAGTCAGAGTGCCACATTCATAAGGACTATTATAAATCTGCTGAGAGACAGTCCCACTTGACTAAGTACAACACATGTATGCTTATTTACTGATAAAATGAAAATACAAGAACTCTTTTATACCCTAATGCAAAAAGGAAAGATTTTCAACATGGATCTGTTCAAAAGCTTATTTTCCCCAAAACTTCCCAGCAAAGGTCTGGAGTATATATGAAGCAAGAGTCAGAGGAGAAAGACTTAAAGAAATGTATAAAACAGAAAGAATTGCTGGTATTTTGGCTAATTTCTGAATATATATTAACTTACAGGTTAATGCCCACTTCTGAGATTTTGCTGGTCAGATACAAGAGTAAGGAAATATATTCCTTCTTCCTTTGATTCCTAACTGTCTTCTGAATTATTACTTATCACCTTCAATGTTATTATTTATACTGGATAAAACATGTCGTTATTACTTTTAAGCTGAGATAGGTGCTAAATTTCAAAATTTTATTTTCATCAGATGGATGGAACATTGAGGGATAGAATAAATATTTTAATTAAACATTAGTCACATCAGCCATCTCTGTAACGTCAATGCACCTTAGCATTTATTACCAGCTTAAGTTATGCTGAATTTCAGAGTTCAATTCAGAAATTCTATAGTAACTTGTGGATCTAATTTGCCAATCTCTCACATTTTATACTAGAACTGTTGCTGTCAGTTGTCTTGAGAGAAGTTTTCAAATTAATTATATACTACATTTTCAGTCTGCACCATACAGAACTCATGCAACAAGTTTGCAAACAAATCCTTATGAAATAGAATATGTTTCTGATGCATTTACTGGATTATAAATATCCAACATGAATTATACTATACTATGGACAAACTATGTCAACCTTTTAATTAAATATATTTTAGCATTAGTCATACAAAGCACTTGAAGTGACAAGACCGTCCTACTGCTTTACTTCCCTGAACTTGAAGTAGCCCATTTACAAATGGGTAAAACAAATCAGGTTAATAAGTACATCTTGGGATGAATGTAAGTATCTCCTCTAATAAGAAAGACTACAAAAACAGAAGTTATGACAGTCCTGTAATCATAGCTGCCTTTTAATTATAAGCACTGGAAGTAGCTCAAAAAAGCACCGTGACTTAGGTTGTGGTTTCACAAGTCTTTGGCTGCAGTACCAGACAGACACACAACAGTTTGTGCAGCTGCTCTGTGAAGCAGATCAGGGAAAGGATCCAATTTAAATATAATACAGAAGGAAAAATTATCCAGCACTAGTTTTCTAACATAGTTCATAAAGAAGCCACAAAAGTGGTTGGGCAACTACAAAGAGCAGAGGACACAGCATACACTGTCAAAAAGTTAAGAGTATGAAGCAAGGAAGGAACGGGAATACCTTAAAGTGCATATCAATGCTAAAAATAAAGAAAGAGAAAATTAAAAAGAGTTTTAGGAATAACCACAACCAAAAGAGGTACTTAACAGGGAAATTGCCAAACAAAGCTATCCTATCCTGTTTGAACAGAATTCTATTCCTCAGCATAAATGGTTCTGATATAAATCAATGAAAATAAAATGGATTAAGTCAAACGAGACAAAACTAGCTACACTTCTTAAAAGATATCTCCAATACTCACCTGGCTCACAAGCCTTGAAATGTATTTTATTCTTCCAGTACCACAGATACTTACAAGGTAACGAGGTCTGTAAACATGGAAGCTGAAAATAAAAGCCATGCTCACAATGGGGTGAAACTCATACCAACTTTAATTTAGGAACCTATGTCAAATAAGAAAGTCAGGATTATATGGAATCCCACAAATCCAACAGAGAGAATCAGATTCTTAACTCAATCAGCTGAACCTCTATTTGCACAAGGAGGTAGAACATAGATGTTAGCAACCAAAATAGTTTAAAAAAACGAATACCCTTTAATACCCAAATTCACAGTGGCAACCCAATTCCTACTGAAATTTATGTGATTTGATACCTCAGTTGACACTGTCTAACTTCAGGTAGCAATTGAGGCACGGAGGTAGGAGATGAAGAAGTAGGCTAATTTTCCTCTGCAAGCTGACTACAAAGGAGCCCAGAAAAGCCAGGCTCCTAATTTAGGAGTCCAAGTTAAGTGGAAGGCAGCTGGATTTTGACACCTTTGTGGATTTAGTCCAGCTGCTCAAATGCACTCTACTTCAGTACAAACAACAAGGGCTTGTGGCTCTGGGCTCTTTCTCTTGTCAATGGAGAAAGGTATCTCCAGGAATCATGGCTGGTGAATTGCATTGTCCTTTCTCTCCACAGCCTGCACTAGGAGGTGAAGTGCCTAATTTATGATAGAATTACTTTCAGCAAATTTTCTAAAATTTATAATCACTGTGATTGAACAGCAGTAAAAAATAGGTATGTTTCAGTGTCAAATTCAGATGACATGTCTTGGAAAAGTCTTTCAGCATATCCTCTACAGATGAATTAATTATCTCCGTGGTTCCACCATTCAGCTGTCCTGAGTGACTCAATGCCACATCACCATGCTATCAAACTAATTTCAGTGAGGTGTACTTTCTACTTGCCACTCCCCAGATGAAACACATAAATCCTGGACATCAAAATCTTCACACATGAACAGGAGGGTGAGAAAATACTTATCTTTTCTATGAGAGTTTATAAAAAAAAAAAAAATAAAGGATATAACCTGAACAGAATAGTGTATGTCTCAAACCCTCCTGCTTTTACTGTACTAGAAAAGAAAACATAAACTGAATACTGATGGATTGTAGGTTCTGAGCTCCAGTAGGGAAAATTATTAAGCTATAAAATGTTTCTCAAACTACTTTCCTTCAGGCTGACACTGCAGACATTCAACTCAAATAATTTCAACTTTTGAAGCAAATGTAACCACAATGGTTTTCTTTATTCTTCTTGAAAGAAAAATATTAGAGTAACTATATTTATAAGCCATTATATGCAATCCTTCGTGGTTATTAAGAGAGCTTTGAGTGAAAAATTTATAAAGAACAGAGAACACTGGTTTTCACTTTCATGTATTTATAAGTGTGAAAGAAAGGGTCAAAGGCAAGAGTAGAATTTCTCACAATACTCTCCTTGTGAATAACAGCTGAGAAGTATGGAAAGCAAACTAACTGCTTAACTTTCACATTATCAACAAAGCTGTCTTTTGAAAGAGCAGTTAAAATCTCAATCACCTGTTATGTTTGACCAAGTTAGATTTGACTGAAATACTTGCACTGTCTGAAAAGAGAGCTCTTTATTTTCTGTAAAGGGTTTCAGAGACACCTAAGAAAATAGTGTTTCTTTCTACTTCTAAGCCTTTTTGGGAGAGGATGCAGGAAACAGTAACCATAAGTACTGCTATCAATCAGAACAATATAAATGATAAAACAAATGGTCTATAGTTAGAAAAAAAGTACATTGAAACAATTACTTATTTTGAGTTTCTGATACCTTAACACTAAATATTAAAAAAAAAAAAAAAAAACCACAAAGCAAAACCCCCACAAAAATTCACAGAATCAATTAGGTTGGAAAAGACCTCTGAAATCTTCAAGTCCAACCTTTGACCAAACACAGCCTTGTCTACTGACCACACGTCCAGTCATTTCTTGAACACCTCCCAAGGATGGTGACTCCACCATCTCTCTGGGCAACCCATTTCAACATGTAACAACCCCTTCTGTGAAGAAACTCCTCTCTTGGTTCAGCTTGAGACTATGTCCTCTTTTGTATGCAGTTGTAGAGAGGGATAAAGTCATCCCTGAGCCTCCTTTTCTCTGAGCTAAACAGTCCCACCTCCCTCACAAAAGAGGGAGAATGTGATTCTATCTCTACATATAGCATGTCAAACAGAATGCATCTTTCAAGTTTATATATCTATATCAAAATACTGTCCAACATTCAGGATTTGAATCTGGTTCCCAGATATTTTAATGAGCAACAATATCTGAAATAGGAACATTTCCAAAAAAAAAATATGACTAGGTATTAGCCCATTTGTGCAACTCCAACTCTGACATCACATCTCTCTTTTCAGGAATCAAGATATTTTCAGTCCCTATTACGGGACTGCTGACATCTTAACACAGCAAAACAATTGTGCAGTTTCAGCAAAGACCCTAAAAGGATGCCATTATATCATACATCTTACTTTTTCTTCCTTGGGAAGCCAGATTTCTGCATGCATCCCAGTAAACTATAGATATATACTAAGCTTTTCTTGTCTTCTGAGTAAAGAACAGCTTATTCTCCCAGTCTCATTGCATTCAGCTAATTCCTAAATAGTAATGTTAAAAATGCTATTGCCCAGAGTTTCACTGTCATCAACACATAATGTCAATAAAATCTGATTAAAAGCAACTTGAATGGGATTCAGCTATGTAACCATAAATAGACAATGGAATAGAAAGAGCCCCAGAGTAACTGTGATAGCCAGGACGACATGGCACAGGATTCACAGGAGACCTGTGCTTCTCCAGAAGTGCCCCTGAGGTCAGGTAACAGGTTTCAGTTCACCAAATATAGTATTAGACGTTTGTGCTTAGGAAAACAAATAAAAAAAGGTGTCTAATTTCTGTAATACACTGGAACAGAACAGCTTTGCTTTCAATATAACTGCTTTTAATTTCAGAGTCAAATGAAAGCACTAACTAAAAATAACCAAACTAAAAATAGACAAAGAAAAGAAAGTTATGAACATAAGAATGAACATCAGATAAATCAGATGGCAAATGTAGATGCATGAGCAAGAGCGTGATGTATTCAATTCAAAGAAGTACGATTGATAGAAAAAAAGGAAAAATACTTTAAAAAAGAACAAGAACCCTTCATTCTCTGTGAGCTGGCTATGAATTGTTATCTTTTCATGATTGGATATGTGTTTTTTTCTCCACATTTATTCTGCTGAGGAACTCACTGCATCTATCAAAGGCATTATCAAGGATTCCATCTATCCTGAGAGTGACTACTACCTGTATTTCCTTGGCAAAATAACAGGGTTTATTTTTGCAGTAGACTTTTTTTTTTTCAAATTGGTGTAAAAGTGATGCAGACAGACCACAATCTCTTTTAAAGAAAAAAAGGAAAAACTTATCCATAGACACAAAGGAAAATTATTAAAACAAAAGGTCTGTAGACATACTGCAGCATTCTCCTGAAATTAGATATGCTAGAGCTTTCTAGCACAATATTTGGGAATGAAGTTTAATCTTCTTCCCTGAAGAACACATTTCTTCCTCCAGCTTAGCAAGAAGCTTTTCAATCACTTTTTAGTTCATTGTTCAAGTGCCTCTATATTTTAGGCCCTGGCTTTGTCCTTAGCCAAACCAGTTGTCTGTAGCCTCCTCAGGCAAGGAAGAATATGATATCTGTGCGGTATATCGACAGGAAAAAAAACCCCAGCAGCAGAATAGACCTGGATCTCCAGATTATTAAAATATCTAACACCTAAAACACTGATTGTTTTTGTGACGATGTATTAAAAACCAACAGAAGTGGATTAACTCTCTGTACACATTACTCATTCAGAGAAAAAGCAACAACATGATTAAAGTATTCATACATAGATACTGGTTAAAACCAAACCAAAAAAACCAACCAAACAAAAAACCACAACCCCAACATTTTTCCACATCTTAAACTATTTTCTTTAAATCTGGAAAGAGCCAGATGTGGCTTCTCCTTGGAACTAACAAGCAGTATGGAAGCAAACACCTTTCACTAGTCCTGTGAAAGGTCAGCCAACCACCCTCTGGCCTGGGATGAAAGATTCCCAGGGCGGGAAGGAGAGCAGGCAGAAGAAATGTAGCTCTAGCTTAATCATCAAAAACTCAGATAAGGGTAGAAAGAACCATGGGTTTAGTTCTTGCTATGAAGACACAGAGCAAGGATGCCATGTCAGTGTTTGAAGCATTCTGGTTTTGACTGTTTTGAACCAACCGGTTGTTTAAAATAAAATACATAAATATACCAGAGAACAGAGTTCCCCTAGTGTCCATTTCTAGGTAGGCATCTTCTCCCTCACAGAATGGAAAGGAAGGGGAAAAACCACAAAGTATGTGTTTGCAGAAAAGTAGCATAATTCAAGTCTCAGGAAAGATTTCTACCACTGTGACCTCACAAGGTAAATACTTGGAAGCAACTGCTACATCTAATTTTTGAAAACTTATCAAAGCTAAAAGACAAAACAGTAAATCACAAGCAAAAATGCTCATCCTTCCACTTAATGCATTTCACAAGGTTCCTCTGAAGCATAACTTTACTAGGTTAGTAACAACAACTAGGTAAGAACAGGCCTTGATGTTCACTGGGCGACTAGATACCAGTACTGGAAATAGATCTGGGAGCAGGTAATATAAAACATTCTTTCAAAAAATCCTGCAATAGAATTTAATTGAGACAGGATTGAATACAAGAATTTTCTCTTTGGATTAATTTTCTCGCATCTAAAGTATGCTATCTACTACAGTACTGTTCTTACAACTCTGGTGACCTAACCACACAGATAATACTGGCATTTGTAGATAGAGGTAATAATTTTTATGAGCTCAAAAAACACAGTTAAAGTTTATCCACTCCATACAGATCATGAGAGAAATTATTGCTATCTATAAACTTCTGCCAAACCTATTTTATATAATAAAATGCAGAAAATTATAGCATTTTAATGATAATTTGTATGATATAAAAGTAATACTTTTTCATCCTAGCATTTTTTCACTTCCTTCAGCTAAACACAGTCTCAGTCCTATACACTTACCAGTTACAGAGTCATGAATCAAAAAAGACAGTTGAAAGCAAATACATACAACAGCTCAAAATAATATTCACTATAGAATCACAAATTAAAAATAACCTCATTTCACTTAATATGTAGGTAACTTGTTAAGTTTTAGGCTGCTAAAGAATGGAGGCAAAATATTACTTCATTGAGCAAATAATAATAAATCATGGAAGCTGGTTTTCAATGTTATTCTTTCCCTGTATAGCACTACAGCTTTCATTTGATAACCTGAAGAGGACTTGGGAGCAGGGATGGGCAGGGATTATTTTTCATGGTGAAATAGCAGTGTTGTAAGATGTCAAGATGGTGAAAGTATCTCAGTCATGCACTACCTTTCTCCATCTGTGATCAAGTAATGTAATGTTTGACAAAATCGTTAAAGTCCTGTTTCACTGTAAAACTCAATAGTTTGAAGTTCCATCAATGGATCTCAGGCTTTACTACTTTCTTAGAAGATGGAGGCAAATTCAGTTAGACTACGAATCATGGTGGTGTGAAGAGAAATGGAAGAGGTTTTGACCCCTATCTGCTTTTTAAAAAGGCCTCAGTGAATAACATTACAAAAACTGACTGCACAGAGCAACAAGGTCAGTGATATACAGGTCTGCGATGTCAAAAGAAATAAATGAAAGTGACTTCAGCACTTAAATATGTAACTTTACTTGATATCCCTAAGCAATACAGAAAGAATTCATTAATGATACAAAAGTGCATGGATACTAAGGTCCTTAGGAATTTACAAAGCATGCAGAGGGAATCCAAATAAACCATAAATCCTTGATATGATATTTATATTTGAGAAGAATTTCATGATACACATCCCACACTAAATCCCACTAAGTTGCAAAGATGCTTGGAGAGATTGAATAACTCAGTGGTCTTCCCTTAACTCTCTGCATGAGGGAGAAACCTGGGGGAATATGTGTGGAGTAGACTGTATTCAGTTTTCTGATTAAATTGATACTATACATCTTTCAAAGAACCATTCCAGTGCCAGACTGCACTTTGATGAATGCCTTCCTATGTTCATGCTCACCATTTTTAAAACTAGAGTATGATTGTAGAATCTGACTGCTATAACACACCTTGGGCCTGCAAAATAATTCTTTAGAACACAGGGCAGTAGCTGGCATTTGATTACAGCACCTCCTCAAAAGCTGATGGATGCTAAACCTGAACTGAAGAACTTGAGATGGGATTGATATTCTATCATCCTCATACACAGCCTGGTTCAGCGGCTAATCACCTTGAGTATTAAAATTTATAGCCATGGTTGGCCTTCTTTCAGTGTCATAGAAGACACTTTCATGTAAATTGGCCAAGTTAGGGAAATACTTCTTACAGCCTTGAGCCATACTGTGTTTCAAAAAGGCCAAGTGCCAGCTCCTGCACTTTGGCCACAACAACCCCCTACAGCACTACAGGCTGGGCACAGAGTGGCTGGAGAGCAGCCAGGCAGAAAGGGATCTGGGAGTTTGGATTGACAGGATGTTCAACCAGCAGTGTGCCCAGGTGGCCAAGAAGGCCAATGGCATCCTGGCCTGGATCAGGAATGGTGTGGACAGCAGGAGCAGGGAAGTGATCCTTCCCCTGTACTCAGCGCTGGTGAGGCCACACCTGGAGTGCTGTGTCCAGTTCTGGGCCCCTCAGTTCAGGAAGGATATTGAGGGGCTGGAGCAGGTCCAGAGAAGAGCAACGAGGCTGGTGAAGGGACTCGAGCACAAGTCCTATGAGGAGAGGCTGAGGGAGCTGGGGTTGTTTAGCCTGGAGAAGAGGACACTCAGGGGAGGTCTCATCACTCTCTACAACTCCCTGAGAGGAGGTTGCAGCCAGGTGGGGGTCAGTCTCTTCTCCCAGGCAACTGTCAAGTAGGACAAGAGAGCATGGTCTTAAGCTGCGCCATGGCAGGTTTAGGTTGAATATTAGGAAAAAATTTTTTACAAAGAGAGTGATCAGACTTTGCAATGGGCTGCCCAGGGAGGTGATGGATTCTCCAACCCTGGAGGTTTTTAAGATGAGAACTGGATGTGGCACTGAGTGCCATGGTCTAGTAACCACGGTGGTGTTGGATCAGGGGTTGAACTTCACAATCGTGGAGATCTTTTCCAACCCAGCTGAGTCTATGATTCACTTAAAGCTAGACAATTCAGAGAAGAGAGGAACCATAGTCTCCTAAACACAACCTGAACTTTTTTTCTTTAGGTTACATAAGGAGAGTAGTGTCCTCATTTGAGGAGCAGAAAAGAAATTTTCTGGATTCTCTACAAAAAGCAGCTGATGAGTTGGATACATTGAATTCTTAATAGTGCCTTTGTTTTCACCCTTCCTTTCTCATACTCATAGTCATTTTAGGTTTTAATCTTCTCAAGAAAGGACTGTTGGTAATAGTTGTACACTGCAGAGGTGAGGGAACTGAGGGTGTAAAGTTCTAGAGAAATCAAGAAATTAAAAAGACATACCTATCTTCTTTCTCCTTAATGACCTAATTCTATACTCCTCTCATTATTTCTCTAACGTTTTGAATTTTAGGATTTACAAACTTCCGATTTGTTTATTTGGTTTTTTAATCCATTCCTCTGATCAGTACGCAGGCATAAGCTGATGTCTAGATATTTTTTAAAGGTCTTTAACAGACATGGATATTTTAAATTATTTATGTCACTAGTATAAATGCTCTTGATTGGTTTTAAGAAGATATGCACCTCTGTGCATTTTCCCAAATCTGTTTGACAGTATGCTCCTGTTCCAGTTGCATTAGGTACCATAGCAACTGCAAGGAGGGAAGCCAACTATCAAAAAACTATTTCAGCTAGGGAAGCAAATCTGTAGTTAGAAACAAGAACAAACCTATGATCATGATTTTTTTTCCCCACCCTACTACCTTGTCTGTTCTGTATCTAATTCAAAAACTGGGATATTCCTGAAAAGCAGCAACTTGAATTGCTATTTTTTTTACCTTTTTTTCCCCTCAGGCTCCAGTGACAGTTCTGTTACAATGGTGCTGCCTAGGGCTTCAATATAACTTAGCTCCTTACTTTTAAAATATACATATACACTAAATACAGTTTATGTAAGTAAAAGGGCATATGTATTGGAATTAAACTCCATTTAAAACAGACATATTTGATCTCATTTCCTTTGTCCTTTATGGGACTTAAAGCCCTACTTCACAAGTAGACACTACATATTAACTTCTACAGTCTGAAGGAGTGAACTTGAATCTTCTGCCCAAAATACAGTAGCATTTGCTTTTCTTAAGGTTATGCAGGATATCCTCCATGGGATCAGCAGATGTGACAGAGGACAAACAGGACCAGCACTTCTCGGTAGTGTTAGGCCTGGAAGACAGACAGGACACCCTATGACAGCTAAAGCAGTACTAGATAGATTCCTGTTGTGCAGCTGAATCAAGCCCTGAAGCTCATCCCAATGATTTACTGGGATGAGTACCCTTTGCCCCTGGCAAGGTCACACTGCAATATGTCATTAACCTTTCTTTTCTTAGGCAGTTACCTCTTCTTCTCCTCATGGTGCCCTTCTAACTTCTCCCTTGCATCTTCCGCAGCCTTGACTAGTTTGTATCACAGTAACACAGTACAGAGGGAGGAAGCAAAATTAAAGTTCTTTAAACCAAAGGGGTCATTCATCTGTCTCACAGTAAGGAATCTGTGCAGTGAGTGGGGCAAGGGTTATCTTTAAAACTTAAATTATAATAAATACTCAAAAAAACATTATCTTTAAAAGAAAACAGCAGGTTTATGATCACTAGGTGTAAAAGAAAGAAAGAAAAAGCCAGTTTAATAAACCATTAAACATAAAATGGAAATATTAAACAAGCTAAACCTTTCCCAAGGTGGTAATCACTACAAAATTTCCTTAAATATTAGCTTCTACCTAATAACACAATAAAGAAAAAGACTTTGCATAAAAGAAATCACAGATTTTAATCTTCTACTCCAAAGGAAACCCTTAAATTAGATGGCTATTTCAATTTATGTTTAAAACAACAAGAGTTAAGTCATGAAGTATCAAGTCCCTCATGGGATTGATCAAAATTGAATTTGCAGTTTCCTGCACTATGCTGACAATCATTTACAATAAAATCAGAATGAGAAAGGGAAATTGTCTGTGGGAGAACTGGGCCAGGTAATAGCTTCTGTATAACACAATCACACAGCAGAAAGCAAATTAAAATGTACTTAGAATTTTAATATGGTTGAACTAGGCTTTACTTGGCTTATAGGATTCTTTCTTGCAGCTTTTAAGTAATAGATTAGGAATGAAAAACTAAATACTCATTGGTGATAATCAGGTACTTTACATTACCAACAATTTGTTTAAAATAACATGAGGTTAAAACTGTGTTAGGCAAAAGCAAAGAAAATTGGCTCGTAAACTATTTTAGTTTAAAACTGTATTGACATAATAGAAGCACAAAGGAAAGCCATACTACAACTTCAAATTTCTGGTCCCATTCTGTACATCTACAAATATTTTAAATTATAACTACATTATCCCATCTTACAAAACACAAAGAGCTCATAAGTACAATATAAAGAACTAGGACTTTCCAATTTTTTCATTATTTTATATACCTAACAATAAATAATTATATTTATGCATAACACATTTTACACAAATAGGAAACAAAGACTTGGTATACTTCAGTAAAAAAATAACACATTAATTTGATTTGAAAGAAATCCTCTCAGTCACATAATAAGCCTGACTCTGCAGAACATCTACATGATACTTTGTACAAGTTCAACAAGCTGCCAGCCTTTGGCTATCACAGTGGTAGCAGTGGAGGGGAATGTCCACTGGAATTTAGATGCAACCCCTTTCATTCTTCTGAGAAGTTAGTTAATTGTCTCCCATTCAGTACATAATTCATTATTTTTAAAAGTCTGATGACCTTAGAGGATTCATTGAAAAGGGCATCAAAATGGATGAGATTCGGACACTGGAAGTATATCCAGCACAGAACTCATGAACACCTTGAAAAATACTTGTTCTGAAGTGATTTAGGCCTGGCAGATGAAGCTATGCTAATGTACACTATATTTATACATTATAAAAATAATTAAAAATACTCACTGGAGCAGCAATCTTCCTTTGTGCCAGACAAGTACCCTAACCACGAAACCACAAAGCTCATTTTTCACTTTGCTTCTGTCCCAGTGAATATTAAGTAGCTGTATACATGTTCCATATAGATCAGAACAGCCGCAACAGGGAAGCCTAAGAATTACACACTGCAAAGTAAATAACCCACGAAACAGTCAGCTCTCCTCAGTGAAATCCACTGTATTTTTAGACACTACCCAAAATGGCATAAATGGCTACTGTACAAGTGCTGAGCAGCTATGCAGCTGATCAACAGTAAATCTGTAACATGCTGTATTGGGACCTGCTATGCATAAGCATTTCAAATGCACTGAAATAGTGAATATAAAACGTTCTCTTCTGGAACTCAAGGTTGAGCAGATCTCTATCATGGCACTCCTCTAGTCTGCACAGACCTAAGTTCAAGCCCTTAATGCAAGCTGCAATTCATAGATTTATTAAGAATTGACACTACTTGTGTCAATAATTCTTTCAGGAATCAAAGTACAGTTACCTGCACCTGGTAATGATCTGTTTAATATCAGTAAAAGTTTGTTTCATTACCCCTGTTAAAATCACTATGTCACCTACTACATTGCAAGACACACATACCTTTGCGCTTCATTAAAGAAGAACAGAAAGAAAAGTAGATATTCACTTCCTATTTTGCATGTAAGCATATTGCCCCATGATAAGCAAAGGGGTGAACAATAGGTTTCACAATATCTGCACATAATGTACTTGAACATTTGTACCTCTCCGGCAGGAGAGAAGCAGTTCTCTCCAAGCAGTAAGCCAGCTTTCATTTACTTCAGGTTAAAAGTAATCATCTCAAAGTAGCTGATAGGCTGGAAACTCAAATATTAGCTAATTGCTCAATAACCTACTCTTGTTCACAGACCTTACTCATGCCCTTTCAGAGTAGGGAATTCTGAGGGCTGTTACTTTGGTGTATAGAACATACTCATTGGGGCACAGCTTCAGACACCCCAGTGCAGGTAGCTAAATATTTGAAATTTAGCTTTCCTTACAGTCAAGGGTGACACTGCACTCAGCTCAGTTGTTTAACCATAGGTTTCTGGTGACATTTGACAAGACCTGAGGTGTTTAACAATAACTTTGGTGTTGTGTCTCCACAGAAGCAAAATTCTCCTCCCAGGTTTATGTGTATAGTACAGTTCTTTTTTGCATATTTCCTGCCTTAATTATCTCTTTACTACACTTTCATCTACTTAAATACAGGTGTAGTTATTTAAAGGAAAAGTCAATACTTAAGACAGTTAAATTTTGTAATACTGTATTTTAATGGGTTTTTTAAATCAATTTGATGCAATTCTACTCTCCCTCACTTTTCCTTTTTGCTGTTTTAACAAGATGGTTTTCTAATTTAAAAATTCACTTAAAATGCAATCAGATTTACCTATTCTAGATGTAGACATATCTATCTTAAAAAATTTCACCTAAAACCAGATAAGGTTAGTTTACTTTTGTTGGGAAAGAAAACTGGTTTTACCTCTCACAAAGCCTTTGAAAATGCAGTACATGATTCCACTTCTTCTAAGCAGTATGTCAGGTTCACCAAGATGCAATTTGAAAAAAAAAAAAGACATTAAAAATAAGACTGTCTCTGTTGTAGAAACTGCAAAAATCCTTGAATTTCCCATGTAGAATATGTAGTTCAAAATAACATAATTACTAAGTATCTATTCAAGTGACAGTCTACATATCTATTACCTTTATATAAAACAGTCCAATTGTAATATTGATACTGAAAAAAAATGTGTACACAGTTTTAAACAAGTTCTTCTTCATTTAATACTGAGATATAGTATTCTAAATTTAAACCCATTCTGCAAGCATCTTTATGACAGAAGCAATCCATCTCATTATGTTATAGTAGAGAACTGTGTAATCTTCTTGGAGAGAGATTAAAGAATAAACCCTTTTTTGTTAGAGCACCCATAGATTACATTTAAAATTAGTTAAAACATTCAAATCACTTTCTTTGCAAATCACATTTTAAACCTGTCTCAAGGTCTGTCAAAAGTCTTTTGAGCAGTCTAGTCTAACCCCTGGCCTCCAAAGCAGAATTTATCCTATTTACACCATAGTTCTTGGCAACTGTTGTCTTGTCCAGCTTGTTTCTAAAACCTGTAAACATAGAATCCCCAAAAATTTTAATCAAAAGCATTTTAATGTTGTCATTGGAAAATTTGATAATATTTGCGAATAGTGAGTCTATATGTTTTTTGATGTAGTTTGACAACATTGGTTTTTTATCTACTACAGACAGAGGATGAATAGAAATTTCATTCTGTCTTATGGCTTACTAGAGAAAGAAGCTCAGAAGATTTTAACATTACTTTATCTACTGACTAAAACTTTATCATATTTAAATGTAGTAATTGTACTGTGATCTCAATATCATATAATAGTTTGACTTCATTTAATTCTGGTCTAGGATAAAGTGGACATTGATCTATCACATAGCAATAATTTCACAGAACAACATGAAACTGCATCAAGAAAACCTGATTCAATATACTTCAGAACTTACATAGCAAAGGCATTAGATTTTTCCTACACAGTAGGAAAAGTGTGAGGCAATGTTCTACTGAAGAATGCAGTTTATTACCTCCCGCATACAAACTCACATTTGCCAAGTCCACTGTTTCAGTGCCAGGTTGCCACATTCAGAAATGATTGATGCTTCCATATTTATAAAAACTATTGCACAGTACCAGAGTTGCCAAATGCAGTAGCACAAAGAAAAGTTCATTTGCTTTGGACTCCACAGCCAAATTCTTATCTCTAAATTTCCCATTCAACTAGAGAAGCTGTTATTTTGTTCTGTGTCATACATCATCACTTTTTAAAGGGTTATGAGCGCTCTTGTGGAAAACCAGTGCAGTGACACAAGATCTGCTGTTCTGTTGCACAGTGCTCCATATCACTGCAGATCAGGTTTAAAAAGCATTCATTTTTATGTTGCAGCTATCCCCATACAGCACTCACAGTCTTTACCTCAAATACTAAGAAATACTAAAAATGCAGAGATGTGCAAGAATGTTATCCTATCAAAATAACTGTCTTGAAACATGATTAGCACACAGCTTAAGTTCTCTAGTCACCTCTCCTGAAGGAAAAATGATTTACTGCTCTCCTCAATGTCTCTCCCGCTTACGAGATTAGTATCTTATTTAACTTTACTCTCACCTATCCTTCTGTTCCCTTACCAATCCTCAAAGGTCTTAAAAAGAAATAGACTCACAATGAAAAAGAAAACATAAATTCTGAAATACCCTGAAACATAAGGAAAAAAACTGTAACAGTATTCACTAGGAAGAAGTACACCAGTGGTGCAATTTGCACCATATGACCTAAGAGACATGGAATTTTTGCAACGTTTGAAAATTACCAATAGTTACTGTCAGCAGGCAGCAGTTATAGACCCACATAATTTTGAAAAACATTAGATGGTGACAAAGATATGCCAATATATATATGATTTTACTTTCAGGTAAAGATATATGCACACACTTACAGTTAAGAGATAGAAAGGCAGACAGCTGTCTCATTTCACCATACAGTCATCCTAAGTATTTGGTAGTCAAGCTGTCTTGAAGACTCAAGGTCTCTAGACTGTATTTAATGTAGAGTGAAAACACACCTCTGAAGACCTCCAGAGTCAGATACAGACTGCTTATTTTAACTGCCTACTTCTCTTTACTGGATATGTAAGAAACTGAGAGAAAATATTAGCTATTTGTTCTGTTTGGATCCAGTCCACCCACGTTGGGCCAAGACATCCAGCCTCAACATATTTTGAAAAGAGGTACGTGACAGTAGTGACAGAGTCCATGACACCTGCTCCCTTCTGTACACACCCCAACAATTCTCTTCACACTTCCTGCCCAACTCCTGAGATGTCTGTCCATTTGCCAAAGTAGCAGAAGAGGTAATCATACTCCTAGCTGCCCAGCCCAGCCTCATCGAAACATAAAGTGAATACCGAAAGATTTGGTGGTGAGATAGACACCCTGTCATACAGTGATTCAGACTGTAAAGGATCTCAAGTAGGTCTCCAGTCCAAACTCCTGCTCAAGGCACCGTCAAAACTGAATTCAGATCAAGCTTAATGTCCTACTATGTTCTAGAATTCAAAACTGAAATGAAAATATAATGAAAATATCAGCAGCATCTTATTATGGTTTCTGAATCTGAAATTATTTAGCTTGAATGTTAGTTAGCAATGGCTGGAATTTTTCAATAAAGACTGGTATGTCCAACAGCATGTTTTTCCTTAAATAACTACTTCAAGGTTACACAAGGCTTTAAATCTAAATAATACCAGAATCCATGGAACATTCTCTCTCAATTATACTTCTTTACATAAAAGGAAAATAAAGACAAAAGTACTACGGACTAATACATGTACTTCAAAAACATATGTAGTGTATAAGATATATGAAATAGATATACTTTAAAGTAGATGTTTTTAAAAAATATTTGTTTTAAAGTAAATAATGAAAGAAAGACAGTGGGAGAATCAGTTAGTGTTAGGCTACATATCTGGGAAGGATGGTTTGCATTCCTACATCAAGAAATGCTTACACGTTTCACCAAAAAAACCAAATACTATCATTCTCAAGCAGTCCTGAAACCATCCCTCTAGAAGGAGGACTAGGCTACAGAGGCAGGCTTCTTTCTTTGCATCAGTGCTTCTTGAATTTCCTTCTACACTGTAAATTAGCACTGCTAGGAGAGTTAGAAGCGCATATGTCTCATGTTAGCCTCTGACACGGTGTTTAGGGAATCCCCCTGGGCTGACATGCCATACGGTTTTAAGGTGTACTAGCTGAGAAGAGCCTAGAGCCAAACGCCTGAATAACCACTCAGATTATACCAGACAAATTCATAACTATTCCTCCTCAAAGGCATGTATGTATCCCTTTCAGGAATTCTCCCTGAATTTCCTCTCAGGGAAATTGAATGAGGGAGATGTACCCTTCACACATTCTGAAAATACTCCACTGACTAGCCCCACAGGACATAAAAGCAAGAGAAATACAGTTTTGGGGTCCTTAATTCACTTCATTTCATTATAATGTCATTTAAGTCCCATTCTTGTGAAGACTGAGAAATCTTGGGATTGCACAAGTATATTATCTAGGTAGCTAAGGGTTGGTTTTGTGCACTGTTTTTTCGCTTGGGCTGGGGTAAAGGAGGAGATATTAAAACACTGAGGCGAAGAGTACAGCCCTCACTTATGCAAAGCACAGTTAATTTCTGAGCTCTGCAGAGTCTACAGCCCTAGGTCAGCCAAGCAATACAGCATATTATACTCTTATGGTACAAAAAGAGCTAATACACGCAAGTTGAAAAGAAGAAGGCAGAAGAGAGCAAGGGAAAGATTTCTTTGCACATTTTACCAGCGATCTGCTGATCATAACACCCATTGACAGCTGAATTAAGCAGGCTAAAAGGGAAAACTCCCAGAAGGCAGAGAGCAACTTCAAGTTGGTTTTAGCATTAAACAGCCTAAATTTCAAAAAAGGGAAGTCTTTAGAACTCCAAAGTCAACTTCTGCCCATTTTATGACCCTATTCTGCTAATCACTTCAACTTCACAGGTTAAAAACAACAGAGTCACCATAAGGACAGCTTCCCAAGCCCGTATGCAGTTACCATGTTATCCTGTCCAATCAAGTGGTCATAAAGGTCATAAGTACATATCAATAGACAAAAAACAAGATGGTAGGACTTTGTCCTCAACACACGTGAACTGTATATCCCTTTCTATCACTTATGATCTCGTATCACCACTGTTTTTCACATCTTCCCAGCTCCTAACCAATTTCTGCATTAACTTATGCCTTATTAAGTCAGAAAAAAAAATGAATAGTATATGCAGGGTAATTGTGAATAGGCAAGCCAACAACCAGTCCAAATAACTATTATTTATCTGGTATCTTCCTATTTGTGCATTAGAACAACTACTGCTCAACCTACAATTTTTTTCAATTAGTTTTAGAAACTCAAAAGCTTACAAAACTAGATCCCAAAAATGAACCTCAAACCCAAGCTAACCCAAGTACATTTATAGAACAAGACAAAGAACATGGTGAGTAGGAATACTGTAATAAAAAAAAATCTCTTTTGTAGCACTCCAAGCATTAATTTTGCTTTTTAGTATCACCTAAATTAAAGAAGTTCAAGAGGAATGTCAGGTTACTGGTTTACAATTAAAATCAAAGAATCTTACTAAAACAGTGTCTTACTTTTTTGCAAATACATTTTTTTAAAGTCACAAATTTCAAAAGCAATGCAGTTCCTAATCACTTGCCTTATTTAACACTCCTTATTTGAAAGCATAAAAGCATAGTGAGAAGCTAAAAATTAGCAGATTACTTTTATTACATGCATAAAACAATCAAAGATAAAAATCAAGAAAAGTATGGAGAAGTTTGGAAACAAAAAGCAGAAAGCCTTACCTTGAAAAGCAGCTGCATTACGAGATATTAAAAATTTTAATGTAGCGCTTGATGTTTGAAGCACTTGCTGTATATCTTGCTTTGCTGCCATCTGATACCTTTCTTCCATCTTTTTAGTACAGCATGTTAGATTTCTAGAAGTACAAACCTGGAGATCACCACCTAAGGAAAAGGTAATAACGTAATTACATTGATTAATATAAACCAGAAGTATGCAAAACACAGATACATAGAAAACAGCTACTTTTTTCCTTTTTTTTCACATAGGTATTGACACACAAAAGAAATACCAAAACTTTAAAGATGTTTGGCCTCATTAAACAGAAGGGGATAACAACTAAAATTCCATGGGAAGAGTACACTTAATACAGTTAATAATTTCCTATAATTTCCCTGACACTGCAATCATGTTCCAGCTGTGAATATTGCTACCCAGCGTTGCTAAAATATATTGAATATGCATTGTACATCACTTACAGGTGGTAAATGTCCCACCCTTGGAAACATCCAAGATCTGCTTAGATGGGGCTCTGAGCAACCTGATCTAGTTGAAGATGTCCCTGCTGATTGCAGGGGGTTGGACTAGATGACCTTTAGAGGTCCCTTCCAACTCAAACCATTCAGTGCTTCTATGATCCTCTAGAATACTAAAATGCTGGACCAGATCAAGGCTCTTGTGGTTCTGTAAATCTTGGACCAGAAACAGCTAAATATTGCTAAATATTACAAACACACCAGTGGAAAGCCTATTCCCAACAGATTCATAATGAATATGCTTATATTAACTTTTATATGGAGCAGCCCTAAACTCCAGTCCCTTACCACGTCTTTCTCAAACATTCCCATGTATCCATCACACTGACTCACTCCTTCATTAATAGGTCGGGAAATGTTTCTAGAAAGAAACATGTTTTCAAATTTTGGGCACGATGAAATTCCAGAGGGGCAATTCAATACTTTTGTAACTTTAAAACTGAAGATAATCAAGAATTAAAAGACCTTATTCACCTTCCTTGTTATCATGTGGCATTTAAAGTTTTTTTTATATATATACTATATATAAACAATGCTTTCTAAAATAAGGAACAAACATATAATGAAAGAAGAAATATGTGAAAATTTAAATTATATTAATACAAAATTTAACAGTCCAGTCCAAATTTTGTTCTCAAATATGTTGTTTCACTGATAGGTATCACAAGATTTCTAGCAAACATCACTCTTTCTTTATAACTGGTAAAAAGGAAGACTATGATTGGAATGAAAAAAGTAAGAAATTAAAAAGTCAACTTAAATCCACATTGCCCTTGACTCTGCACCCACTTTCAGCTCTTACACTAGTTCTGTGTACTTAAACTTTTATTTTCCTACCACCAAATCTACAAGATTTAACATTCCTTTAAAATAATTTTTTTGCAGATTTTCCTCTGATAAATCATTCTAAGACAGTATGAATACAGCTATAGGGAAAGGGAGGCCTTACACACTTTGTATCCTAAATATTCTGTTAGTTGTCTTAAGTAAATTAGGAGTTTTAAAAAAATACATTCCAGAAACTTAAGAAGGAAAAGTTAAGCTACTGAGGGTTGGATTGGAGCACTCTAGAAGAATGGTGAAATGTTTAAATACCTTAGATCAAACTCATGTCCCTTCATCTATGTGTAGCACTTCAGCTGAACATAAGAGAAAAAGTGTAATTATCTACATACAGCAATCTCAATTCTAAAGCAGGAACTCATTGTGTTAAAGAAGATACAGCAGATTCCTTAGAAATCACATTTTAAAAAGCACAAGACCAGAATGAAATAGGTAAATTATATGAACCATTAAAAAAAAGTGGAGTTATCAGAGTCCTTGATGAACACTTGTCTCTACAATACTGCACAGAGGTAATTTGATTCCCATGACAAACAAACAAATTTCCCTTGCTAATTGCAGACAATACAGTCTTGGATTTGCTGAATATTTCCTTTTAGTATCATTGGTTTCCACCTTCACAATTTCTTGCACTCCATCATAAGGCAGATATGGAAAGGAGGACAGATTTAAACCTTCAATATTAAATACTACAGAATTTCTCTTAATTTTTAAAGGATCTTTTCTGCTTCATGCCTTAGGTCACATGATGTAGGTTTTCAGGCAAAACTATTTCGTTTTAGTGAGGAATGCTGCTAGTGAATTGACACAATTCCATATTTATAAAGACAAAAGTTTGACTATATATACAAGAACAGTTTACTGCCCATGGTAAAAATATGTGTCGAAGTAAATCCATTTTGCAGACATAAGCTGCAGTAAATATCATTATGATACAGGAAAATCATTACATACTTTAAGAAGCTCTACAACAACACAGAATTCACAAGTCCGACTCTGCCTTCATGGTGGCATGCAAAAGCAAGAACATAACCTCTGGATGTGAAAATTAACTAAAGCAAGTGATATCCCTGTAAATCTCTTTGGAGTGGTCTGCAGCAGCAGTTTAACACTCAGGGATTGGTACACCTACAAGCCACAGTGCGGGAAGCTGAACATCTTCACTAGCACAACAAAAATTTAAAACTCTACTCTTACGCAGATATGAATCACCGAACTTGTCAGAGTAAGAAATTTTATATCTTAAGTGTTATACTATATCTTTTTTCCTTGTATAGTTTAATTTTTGAAGGCTATTTATCTTCATCATTTATTTCAAAATATAAATTTCTATGTTCTTCAGTATACACAAAGTCATTTGTTCTGTTTGGTTGTTTTTACAAACCTCTTGCCATATGAAAAGTTTAATATTCCATCCTCTGATATTCCAATATAGAGAAAGAATGAAAATAAAGCTGCAAAAATAAGCTGCTCTATTAAATTATCTATTTATTAGCTACTCTAGTATTTATGTCATGCATACCAAGGAAAACGCTTTGTTTCAGAGTCGGTCTTAATAAAGCTGCTGCCTCGAAGCAACTTTATCTTTAAGGCTGCTTATATCTTAAAATAATTTTCATTATGAGTATTAAAAATCCAGTCCACCAGTGCTCAGAACCCACCTAACTACCTACAGTCACTCTCAGTGCTATCTCCACTGCATGCCCACCCTTCCCCAAGCCAGATTCCAATCCTTTTACCCCACTGACTCCAACCTCCCAGTCCATACCAGCTCTCCAAACTGAAGACCCTGGGCTGTTGACCATCCTTACCTACCTACACCATTCCTGCCTTCCCACATTCCCAGTAATAATATGGGAGCCCCTGGTGGTCTAGTGGTAAAGGCGCGGCGCTGTCACCACCGAGGCCCGGGTTCAATTCCCGGTCAGGGATACTCCCCGAGCAGATGGAGCTCATTAGCCCTCTAAAGGCAATCCATCTATGTCCTGAGGACCTCGCTGCCACCGTCCAAGCTCGCTTGGCCCCAGCAGATGAACCTTAGGATTAAAGGGCAGGCTCAGTTCTGCGCACACTGTGTCTCACCTAAAAAAAAAAAAAATAAAAACCAATGCGCAGGCTGGAAGGTGTAAAGACCTTCCCCGGATCTTCACCCACGAAGACTGGCCATTATTATTATTACATTCCCAGTCCTTGACATCATGTCCCTACTCCCAGAACACTGAAGACTCCTCTCATCCCACTACTCCTCACAAAACAACAGAATACCCTACAACAGTCCAAATCACAGACCAGGATAAAACAAAGCACATGCAGAAACTGCAACATAACTGAGAGCAACACAAAGCTGGCCTTGGGTACAGGACTGTCTGCAGGGGGCAATAACTGCAGTGCAACTAAAACTCCACAAAACATGGAAAGTAGCAGAGGCAGTACTGGACCGACTCATGGAATCCCAAAGCAACGAAGCGTGATAACTGTGATGCAAAAGATGTCTAAGTTGACATTGTTAAAAGAAATAAAACTGCAAACTTCCATTAATCCTTTTTAATCCTCTCACTCATCATTAGATACATTTGCTGATGTATTCAATACTAATTAATTAAATATTAGCTACAGTAAATGGGAATTTTAAAACCGCATACTGTTAAAACAACAAGCAGTAAACTGGACTAACATACCACCCACTTATAAACAAATTAAAGGAATGATAAATAAGCCCACAGCAACATTAACTCATCATACCAGAAAGGTCTAACCACAGGTATGACATGCAGTTCTCTCTATTTTTTTTTATTATTCCTGAAGAGTTTATCACACAAAGAACATCTCCAGTACAAGACAAGCCAACGTACAGCCTGTAGTATGCCAGCAGCAATACACCTGACAAACATCGAGAGGAAAAATGTTTATACTGACAGCAATATTCACAGTCTTGCATTGCAACAGTCTTTTTTCCTATTTGGTTACTGAATATTATCTTCTCCTTGTAATACAAGGCAACTCACTACTGCTGAAAAAAATACCAGCAGCTATCTAATCATGTAACAGACACTGTAAAATGGAGGAATGATGTTATTAAGTTGTTTGAACACATTTCAGTGCCACACCTATTTCAGACTTACTATGTTATATTCTCTATTCCCTTACACACATTCTTTTAGGCTCTTTTCTGAAAACAAAACAAAACAAAATTATGTCTGCTTATTTAAAAATAGAATCCCTCTACTGTGTATTCTTTAAGTGTATTTTTAAGTTACACGTGCAAATTGACATTCAAACTGTCAAAGTTTTTCTGCTTTTAAGACTTTCTACACTTTATTAATTAATTCATTAACTAATTCTGTTTGTGGCCTTGAAAAGGTATTTCATATTGATACGCTAACTTTTTTGTCTGAGTTTATCTCTGGAAAATGATATTGGACAGTTCACTGCAGAAAAGTAAGTTGTGAAAAGAGTGAATGAATCTTCATTGAGACACTGCATGACTGTTTTCTTCACAGTCATGTTTTCAGCAGAGAAATCAAAAAGAAAGAATTAGTCACATAACCTGATTAGAGTTTCTCCATTGGTATTAGAGTTTGTTTACAGGTCTGTCACATTGACAAATCAAACAACTTTACAATTCTTTGCACGACTTGTTTTTTTTTAAAACTCCAATTTTGCTATTCCAGGAAAGTCTTTATCTTTATACAGAAGCCAGAATTACTTATGAAGAAAGAGCACAGAGGAGAAGGAAGTCACTTACCATACTGGAAATCTAAGATAGAGGTATTTTTATATCACAAGAATTGTGATGTAATGACGTCTGTTACGTCATTATTAATACTGCTGCTCTAACTTACATTTGGTAACTAATATATAATTAATTTATGTACATCTGAATTTGGACTCTATAGTGGAAATACCCTATGAAGATAATATTTTGACCTATCAGATGGCCTCAAGAAACAAGCTGAACAGTTAGGCACAAATTCCTCATTTCATTAACTCATAGTCAGACTAACACCTGGATTAAACTATGAATTCCTATGTTGCTGAAACCTCTAGAGATATTAGAAATTTTACTATATGATACATGTTAAACTCATGTCTGACCTTGCCCAATGCCCATGTTTCTAAAGAAACATGATTAACACCTACTAAAGAGACTGACACAGATGCTAACTCAGAACAACCCTGACTTTCCCTCAAAGCTGTGTATGTCTTATGGGGACAAAAACCACTAAACAAATAAATGATAATATAGATAACCAGGAGATAACCCACTGCTCCTATATTGCTCTTATAAGAGCTCTGTCTACTCTTCCTTCAGTGTGCTCTTTCAGTTTACCATTGCTGCTGAGATACCTCAGGATCACTTTGGCTTCTAAATCCTTTTATTCTACCAGATGCTAGAAACAAATGTTCTAAACCTGCTACTTCTAACTTCCAATTTCACAAAGCATCCCGAGAATCCTTGGTACACAAAATTATATATTTATACATACGTATTTATTTTATAGCAAAATTCTTAGCACATTTTCCTGTTTCTTGGTTTCATATGTTTGAAGATTGATATGCCTAGCTACCCTTAAATTCTTCTTAAACTCAGAAAATTTTAAGTATGATTGTAAGAGCCCAACAAATCTGTCAGAATAAGAAACACAGTAGCAGCTTGAACTAGAATTAAATGAAAGAAAAAGGTAAATTAATCTAGATTAATTAAGCGTTGTCTGCAGTAGGACTTTCTTCTGTTCTTCTTCACAAGTTGAAAACATAACCATTAAGAAAATAGAATCTTGCAGTGTCTCAATGAAGATTTATGTACTCTTTTCATAAATCGCTTCTTTGCAGTGGAGTGTCCAATACACACATGAACTCAGACAGAAAAGTTAGCATATCAATATGAAATACATTTTCAAGGCCACAAATAGAATTAATTAATTAATTAAGCATAGAAAGTCTTAAAAGCAGAAAAACTTTGACAGTTTGAATGTTGATTTGCAGGTGGAACTTAAAGAATACACTCATGTCTGTTTTTCAGTGCTAGGGTAGCTATTTCATTATAGTTGAAGTGAAAAGAATTAAGAATCAAAAGGATAATTAAAAAAAATTAAAATTAGACACTTTTTAAATATTGTCATCAACAAGAACTTAGATTTTCTAATTGTTCTCTAAGGGTACATAGCCAAAGGCCGATCATGGTCTTCACTGACTATAGTTTTGAGCTGTGTTTATCATCACTAACTCTAAGGAGTGTATAATCAAACCTCTTCCTTACTTATCGTGTGTCAGCTTTACAATTCACACTATTCCTGACAATACTGCAGTAAATGAGTATTAAGCTTTTCTGTAAACTTACTACACAAAATAAAAATAACTCTGAAAAGGCTGAAAAAAAGAGAACTCCAAAATAGACATATTTTTCTACTCTTACATCACTATAGTCTTACAGTTTTATCACAAGTGATTTATTTGAGAGATACAATTTTGTACAGTAGTCTCCCCAGTACAACTGTTTAATCTTCAGGCTTCAACACAGCTTTCATACAAGTCAAAACACCAGCAGGAGACTCACAGCTATTCCAAATAAAAGATATAGCTGTAATGGATTTGGGAAGGCTTTTGCTTTGCTTTAGGAAGTATTTAAAAATTAGTAAAAAAACTCTACCTCACTTCCATCTATAGAGGATGACTTACCTTAGTCTCTAAATCTTAGCAGATAATAATTACATATAAATGTCCTCCCTCTACTTGGAACTGAAAATGTAAGAGAGAAAACTTGGCAAAGTGTTATTATCACATTGCCTGAAACACAAATAATATTGTGTTGCATACGGCATCATTTTAGACAATGGCATTGTTGTATAGTAAACCATAATTTCACAATCAGAAGGGTGTAGCTGAGTTGTCAAGAAAAGCGAAAATTAGAACTTGTTAGTACTATTCCTTATTCTCCTACTGACTTATGTCTCCTTCACAAGTAAGCAGCAGCTTCACTTCCCAGAAGCAATGACCTCCTTTTTCCCTGTGAGGTTCAGTAAAGATCTTCCACAAAACCTGAGCCATTTTTCCAATATGTATGACCTTTCACCCACCCGATTTCAGTTATTAATAAATAATACACATGGTAACTGCTCACATGCAGTTCTACGTGTACACAGGCATAGACATGCATAGTATTTGTTTAAATGAAATTAAATTAGCTGTATTACCCAAGCTTTTCTTAGTATTTTAAACAAATGTTAGGCCCTGCTTAGCTCTCAAATCTTTGCCTTTTGTACAGCAGGAGCTAATGTGAAATTTTATCTACCCTTAATATGGGCTTTAGTATAGCTTCAAGAAGACATTTAGACTTTCAGTAAAACTGTAAAACAATAATGAATATTTGTTTATGGTTTCAGCTGACCCTTCAATATTATTTTAGTCCCTTGATTTTATGGCAAATACTTTTTTTAAGTGGCATCTTTTTAACACAGGTTTCATTCCCAACCCTAAGGGAATTTTGTTTTATACTATTAAGACTGCTAATCACGGACATATAAAGTTCATTTTATTAACCTACTTTTGTTCCAGCTCATTAAAGACAGCTGCTTTCAATGGCCAGGAAAAGCAACATGCAAAGAACTCGACTGACTAAAAAATTGAGTGATTGGTCAAAATCCACAGTAGTTTTGTAGCTGTTTCTTTATAAAACCACAGAACAAGTAACAGCTTATGGATAATATTTCAGAAGAGGGTGTGAAACAGGTCATTCCATTTCAGCACAAGCAATATTAAAAATACCCACACTTATTTTCTGTGTTTTCACAGATAAAAACCTTCCCATCTTCCACAAGAATTGTTTTATCAATAACCAATTTTGAAATGCAGAGAGAAAACATTTTCTGCTCTGATAAAGCATATTGGCTTTTTCAGTATCAAATTCTGATGGTTCCACACTATGATCTACTTTGAGACAAGATCACAAGACAGCTAGAAGCAAAATAACTTGTAATAAAAAATTGTAATAAATATATATTGGCATAAACAGTTACAGTATAGGAAAGGTTTTAAAATTGAAAACAATCTAGATGGGTTTAGGAAAGACAGCTCAGGAAGAAAAATGTAATTTTTCTGAGATGTAAGTTTACCTATCTGGAACTGATTTCAAACTTTAATTTATGGTCTCAGCCATAAAAATCTGTATTTTCAGTACATTTGGATAAACAAATGCTGACAGGATGAGGATGTTTATTGCCAGGAAGAGAAAATGCCAGATGTGTGGTAAATTTCTCCCTGTCTACTTAGACTTCCAAGAGATCAAATCCAGAGTCTGAAAAATCCCAAAACAGACCTAGGATTGTCATGACAAAAGAGTCTCTCAAAAGCCAGCACTAAAATGCCATAGGGCCTGGAAGCAATTGTCAAATCAGCGGTTTATTTCAAAATAAAATTTGGATTTGTAACCTGTATCAGACGTAAGTCCTTCTCACGCTCATCCTTTAATATTTGTTAACTCATTTTTGTCACAAGCACCACTCCAGACATAGCATTATTGCCATCACTGTGGTTGTTGCAAAGTACTTCAGCACTGCTCAGTAAATAAGATGGTGATCAGCCTTAAGCACCTGGACCTGGCTGTCGACACTGTTAAACTATCACCTCACTTCTTTCTGTGGCTCTTTTCAGAAGGCACCAGAATCTCTCTCACCTGCATTTCTAGAGATTGTGAATATTGCTTTAAGAGGACTCTCTAGGCAACACTATAGTACAGGTTTGCCTTCTTCCTTATACCCTCTAAGATCATCTCCCTACTAGCAGGCACCCTAGTAAGGTCAAGGCACCCCTCCATACACCCGCACTCCAGCTCACCAAACAAAACATGTAGTCATGTTTTTCAACTGCCTACCAAAAGACCTCCTATTTTTAAGATTGCTTCAATTGTGAAGGAAGGGAACCCACAGCACCATGGCATTATAAAAGCATCATTTTGGCTCTCAAAAGGATTGAAGGGCAAACCCCGTCAAGCGAGGACAGTCCATCCCTTTTGCAGGACACCAGCCTTGAGCAATGTAGACATGAGCCAGTCTATTCCACTCGCCATGAGAACCAGGAGTTGATCCTCTGTCATCTACTGAGCAGTACAGACAACACCTTTCAGGTCATCCCAGTCAGATCAAGTCCTAAGGCTACTGAGCACTGATGACTTCCTAGAGAAGCTGAAAGATGGAAGATGGAGATAGGGAAGCTGCTACATTGTTGAGCTCATTTTTTTCTTGGCTTTAATCTCAAAATATTGTAAAAATATTTTCACGGGGATAATTTTGTGGATCCAGAGGTGAAATGTTCACACATACACAAAATTATGTTGTTGGTAACAGTCCTTACAAAACCAGGCATCAGTTACTGATATGACAAAGCAACTCACTTTCTGTCTCTGACTAATTCTCTTTCCAGAGCTCTGAATATCAGTTAAATAGAGTAATTAGAAGTGCCCCTGCCTGCACACACCAAACAAATCTTAATTTCACTTGAGATAGAACAAAAATCCAAATTACCTGAATGTAAATCATACTAGAAACCCAAATTAAAATTCAAATATGATCTTGGAATTGCATCAAAGTAACCTGTTCTGGATTTCAGACTGAATTCCATTGTTACTTTAAGTGGAATTAGCAAGAATATTTTCACTTGAATTAATAAGTGTATCACAGATCAGCTTTTTCTGAGATTATCTCATCCTTCCAGCATAGTTTTTCTCACTTATTCAACTGCATATTCATAATGATTCTCTACCAAAAAGCCTTTGCAATAAAGTTTATACTAATCACAGTCTTCACTCTCTTTTGTGCTTCCTGTTCTCATAATTGCACACATAATCTCCCAGATTTTGATAAAAAGCCTAGACTGATTCCTGAAAAAAAAAAAAAAAAAAAAAAAAACAAATAAACCCCAAAAAGCAAACCAACAGAAATCAAACAAACAAGCAAACTGCTGAGAAAACAAATATCTCCAACCCATTTTTTCCCCACTTCACTGGGAATTGTTTGATTCTACAGATTCAATTCTAACATTTTTCAATAAGCTTTTTGGTGCAAAGAGATGCCTGAAAGTTTGTTCACTGACATACCTACTGAAAGTCCTTTGTCAAAAAGGCAAGAGTGCATGGTTTACTGTTCATCCTATTCTGTTGTTCACAGGATCATATCATAGAATGGTTTGGGGTGGAAGGGACCTTATAGATGGTATAGTTCCAACCTTCCTGCCATGGACAGGGACACCTTCCACCGTACCAGGTTGTTCAAGGCCCCATCCAAGCTAGCCTTGAACACTTTCAGGGATGGGCCATCCACAACTTCTCTGTTCGATGTATTTTGAGAGAAGAAAACCAGAAAAGAAATATTATTTGCAACCAAAATAACATGGAGAGCTCAGAGCTTCCATTTAACCTGTCAGAAACATGAGTTGCAGAAATCAATTAACTTGCATATATAGCGTAAAAGAGTGGAATTCATCAAGAAAGTTGATTAGGTTACAATACAGAAATTGAGCATATGAAATTCAAAAATGTTTAAAAACCAGTATTTAACATATAACATTTTTTTCAAAATAATCCAAGTCATACTGATCCACAAAAACAAAATAAAACCCCCAAATCTAACCTTAGAGACCTTTTTATACTTATTTCATGCTTTGCATATTGTTTGATTCTTGATTCTCCATACACCAAAAAGTGTCTTTTAGGATTTTTAATTATTGAGGCTTCTCTGTACAGTTCCACCAACACTGCACTTGTAGCACAGAACCAGACAGGAAAAAAAAAATAAAGTACTTTTGCAACTAACATTTAAAATCAGTATGAAAGAGATAAATATTTCAGTATAGCATGTGATGGGACTGAGCATAAGTCTGTACTACGAGTTCCCAAATCACATCTACAAAAGACTGCTAACAGTTAGTCAGGTGTCTTGACTGCTGGGAGTAGCAATAAAAATCTTAGGTTTGGTAACTATATTAATTCATTTTGATCATTAGTTGCCAGTTTCAACACTATGATATCTTGTGCTATGTGAACGACAACACAAAGTTGTACTTCCCATATGCTTCAAGATCACCTTCACACATATGTCTGGCATTTCTACATATGACGACAGAGGTATTTTTTTCTCTTTTAAACATACACAAACTACATATAACAGCTGCAAAACTAATTATATAAAATAATGCATATGTTTTGAGCTAACATATATTCAAAATACAGAGACGTGGCAGTCCCCAAATGAAACAGAATTAAAATTTCATCACTTACTGATATAAGGCTGCTTAGTTTTTCTTACTACTAAGAAGAAGAAAAAATACCAATATGAATGGTACAGCCTTTTTATTTTAATACATGCAATGAACACAAGACCAGTACAAGCCCTATAATTTTATTGACTGTAGAGGTAGCCTTCCACTGTATACAAATCCACACACCAACTAATACTCCTGCTCTTCTTTAGTTAGCAATCTTACTCCACCCAAAAGGTGTGGCTCAGTTTAAGACATTTAAATTAAAGTGTTCTTATATAAACTAGGTCTAAGCTACCACTAAAAAAAAGATGTAGAGGCAATGAAATAGAGGCATTATGCAGCTTGTTCAGAAGTCAGCACCAATACTTGATGATAACTGACTGGCTCCTGGATGCCACAGGCTGCACTGGCTGGGCATTGTGCTTGCCCACAGGGAGCATCTGAGATGCCAAAGGTATCCCACCCTCCACTCGCTGCCGCTCCAGGAAGACATAAATCTCTCTGAGGTATTGTTATCTGTTGGCCCCATGAGACATTCTGGAAACCGTAAGAAAACTCAAATGGTGCCAGATGCTTATATTTGAGCAACCAAATTAAACCTTATAAAGGCAATTTTGACACCTATTTTTGTAAGTGGACACCGACAAAAAGTGTCTGTGTTGTATCTGTGCATGTGTGTGTCTTCTACACAAACACATTGCTAAAGTGCCATCAGAACAGGTTTTAAAATATTTTTACACCCTGCCTCTAAAGACGACTTAATACAGAAGATCAGTAGCAAAAGTGACATTTCTTTGCTCTTAACATTGTGTTTTCAGCCTATGAAAACCTTTAATCACACCTAAACCTTCTAAAATACTCATTTTATCTCCATTACTTTTGTCATTGTCAATTCAGGATAGGTTTTACTCTTCGCAGTTATTTGTTGCATGCATCTCTGAGACCGGTGCTACTCAGAGCAATGACTCTGACACTCGAACAGGGCTCCTTGAGGGATGGTGTCTTCCAGGCTGCCCACAGCAATGCAATTCCTTCAAAGAGTGAAAGGCTGCTGACCACGCAGTTGTACTGCACCTCCTGCTGCCCGCTGCTTGCAGGGGCAGCAGCAGAGAAAGGAATTCTTTTATTATTCTTATAATTCAGAAATGGCTTTTGCTTCAAACAGAAAACATAGAAAAGTCAAAAGAAATGAGAGTGAATGGTAGTATAAAAATATAGGGGAAGGGAAATCAGAAGAGCCGAGCAAAAGAAACATATATAAGGTACCGTAGTAGTTCTTTCCTCTCGAAGCAACACACTTCCTCCCTATCCTAGTACACAAGTGAATGTATGGTATTCGAAATAAATGGCAGTGAAAGAGAAATTGTAGTAGTTATACTAGGATACAGAATATATACATATGTTCACACACATATAAACAGATAACATATAATTCATGCTGATATTATTCACACAAATAGCACCAAAAAAATAAGCCCCTGACAGGGCTTTAACTCAGATTTCACTTTCCAGACATTTTCACTTGCACAGTTCCTGTCTAATCAGGCTTTCCATTTAAAGTGTTTATTTTCTTTTTAGTAAAGACAACTAAAAATCTTTAGCCAACGACACCATAAGAAGACAACTTGTTGTCAAAAGTACTGGCAATCTTTTAAATATAGTATTTTGATTTTTAAACTGCACACAACTGTGTCAAGTTTAGAATTATCTGTCATGCTTTAAACTAGAGCCATTTAAAAGCTGTATTTTGAAAGGATTCCTTTAAAATAAATTCAGTATGCCTTAACTTGCATAGTTAATAAAAACTACACAGATTATCTTTAAGAAAAAGAATGATGCTATTGATATTTTAAAGTGAGGGGGACATTATTTCAGCTTTTGTTACATTCAGAAATAATTTTCTGTCAAGAAAGTATTGATACACATTTACTAGTTGACTGTCATCCAAACATGAACATATCTTATAGATATGTACATCTCTGATGATGAAAATAACTGCATTTTAATTTTGTGATTAGTACCACTGAAGCCAACAGAGGTTCTCATGAAGATGGTAACAAACCTCAGATCTAAGGAGGTACATCTTATTACATACAAGCTTTGCAATGTCATTTGATGCACTCTTAAAGGAAAAGTTTCGTTGTTGATACAAATGCTAGATATACTCAAATTACTCTTTAAGACATTACTTTCCCGGGAATTTTTTTTCCATTACAGCGACAGGCAGATATCCAGCAGAGAAAACGCGCAGCCCCACCACTCGCAGCGGTGTAAATCATTCTCATTTCACACCAGGTAACTCCACCAGCCCCAGACGCCGTTCAGTGGCTCTCCCCTATCTTCAGGGTTCGCGCCGGCACCGCTGTACCTGTGCCTGCCCACGGGCGGCTGGAAGCAGGGTGAGCCCCAGATGAAGTTCGCTCTCCTGCGCGATACGGCATGGAAGTGGGTGGGCACAAGGGGGTTTTACGCAGGTGTCAGGGTGCTTCAGTGCCCGCAGCCCGAGAAGAGCGTTTTCTCTCTTGAGCGAGGGGCCAAGCATCCCGCCCAGCCACCCCCGACGTCGCTACGGAACCCGTTTCCCCGGGCCAGGGGTGACCCGAGGTGCCCACGGGTTCGCGGCACCGCCGGCGGCGGCACCAAATTCAAACCCACCGTCTCCGCACCCCGGCAGGGCAGCCCCCCGGCTCCCGCTGCTCCGGGTGCCTCCTGCCCCCCCAGCTCTCCCTTACCTGCCCGCGGGGACTCCGGGACGCCGCCGAGGGGGCCGAGCCGCCGCAGCTGGAAAACTTTCCGGACCGCCTCGCAGCTCGGCGGCGGCTCCGCACCCGCCGAGGCGGCGACCAGGAGCAGCACGCCGAGGCTCAGGACGCCGAGGCTGTTCCCCTCCATGGCCCGCCCGCAGCTGCCGCAGAGAGCGCGGCCGAGGCGCCCCCGAGCCGCCGAGCGGGGGGAGGCTGCGGCACCGCCCCCTGCCCCGCCGGGACCCGCCCCCGGCCCGGCCCCTCCCACCACCCCCCGCACCATGGGGGCCCCGCAGCGGGGACAGGCGGGAGGTGTCCCAGCGCCGGTGCCGCGGTGCCTTCGCGCCGCCCCGGCGGGTCTTGGGGTGGGCACGTCCCGTCTGGGGAGGAGAGGAGACCCCCGCCTACAGCCGGGGTGCCGGGGGTGCGGGCTGCGGAGGAGGAATCCGCAGGGATTGTGATGTCATGGTGTGTGAGCAGTAACTCCCAAAATGCACGCAAAATAGACGGACTTAATTTGTAGAGCTTTGGCAAACTACTTGGAACAGGCGTAACGCTGCCAGTAAAGTACGCCATTCAGACTGGCTTCAAACACCAAACTTGCTTTTCTGACAGAAGTCTCCAAGAATTCAGCGCTCTTCATGGTATCTTCAAAAGCTTCAGTTTCCTGAGGGAAAAGTTACTAAGGACGAGTTTACAAAACCCTCTACAAGACGAAGTCCGATGGTATCTGCTAGAGCAGCCAAGGAAGCTGGGACTATTCAGGTTATCTTTAAAACAGCTTCCCTGATGCCAGCGTCAAGAATCCCCTCCACGCACAAATGTCATACCTTACCCATTAGAGCTGGAAATTTTTCTTTGTGCGTTTTGAAGCTGGTGGTGGTCATTCGGCACTGTAAAGCATTAGGCTTTCAATTTAAAATAAATCTTTGATCTGTGTCAGCAATTTCAACACAGGACTGCAAAACCAGTTCTAAGTGTGATTTATTCTATGCATTCATTTGAATACAGTTAACAAATTGACATGTAAGTTAAAACTTGCAACCATTTCACTGCTGAGCAAAGCAATAAAAGAATGGTGTTAACATTATCCACTCTACTGAGTGACAGTTCATAAGAAGGGGAGAGGACCAATAGTTCCCTTTTCTGAATCATCTATACTCCGGGACTCGGCAACTTCCTTCTGTCAGCAAGCTCCAACACATATTACATGAAATGTCCTTTAACAGAATTTGTTCTACTGCTCTTATGCTTTGATGTATGAAGAGCTAACACAGCTGATGGGTTACAATCTTCTTGATAAAGCAAACTACAGCAAAAGACATTTTAGGCCCCCCATGAGGAAAAAAGGGGAAAAGAAAACTGAAAAGTTTAGATTAATTAAGAAAAAAATAATAAAAAAAATGCAATACCATGTGTGGAAGCTGGTAGTAGGCAAAGAACCCCTTGTCAGTCACTAAAACACTTCTCCTTAAACAAAACACTTCTCCTTAAACAAAACACTTCTCCTTAAAATATTGAAAAACACACCAGGGAAAACAACTTGAATATGGGAGCCAGAGAACATAGGAACTTATTCAGCAACTGCAAGACTGTAGAGCAAACTGTGGGAATGATGAAACGCCATTCTCAACACCCAGTCCAAGATGTGCAGCACTCACAATAAACATGTGAAAATAAAGTATGAGGAGACATGAAAGAATTCCTACAGGTTAATAAATTTTAAGATACGTATTCTATTAATAAAAAAAAATAATGAATACAAGTTTCTCCTTTACCTCATAACTACACAGAAGTTTGCCTATAGCAACAAATGATGTTGGGCAAGCTCTGGAATGCCATGGCTTCAACTGAAACTAGTACTTCCTTGCATCTTCTATCAATTCAGAAAAACCTCTACCCTCCAGCTCTACAAACTAATGGAAAAGAGAGGCTTTTCTGGTAAGAAATTGAATACACATTTTAACTAGCTCTTTCAAGATGAGGAAGATTCTACTTTAGTCCAAAAGGTGAAGTGGGCTTTCGTTTGTTGGGGTATTTAGAGGTTGGGGTTTCAATTTTTTTTTTTTTTTTAATAAATTTAGCATAGCAAGTGAAGGAAACAATTCTCATTTAATTAAGAGATTAAATTTAATTTTCTTGCAGGTTTTAGGCTTCAAGGTTGCCTTGGTTTTAGTGTTAAAAATGTATATTTTAACTAACAAGATTAATGATCCGATATTCTGGAAAATATTTCTGCATGTTTTCAATCATATGCAGAAGAAAGGGACTTATTTTAACATGATTGCATGTATCTATATATATAAAGTTTATGAGAGATCATTAAGATTGACTACAGACTTGTATCTTCTTGACCAAAGCCTTAACATATGCTCTTTGTGGCTCCTCATGGATATCTACCTGTCAGCTCAAGGTGACTAAAGAATAACCCAACACAAATTCTCCCTTTGCCTCTTTTCCTTAATCATGAACAATACCACTGTATTACCTGAAATGCTGGCACAATGCCAGAGAACGTTACACCTTCAATTTATCGCTCTAAATCACATCAAGCTAAAATGAACCATTTTATTATTTTTGGTACACAGCACTAAGCTTCCTGCTCATCTCTTTCAGACCATCGTCATCTTGTAGCTACCGAAAAGCCTTAATATGGCTGTGCCATCTTCCCTGTTTGCATCCCTTCACAGAGCTACTACAGAAATAACCCTTTCCAACCTGTCTCTTTGACCATATGCACTTTTGTCATGTTCTTTGTTATGTCAAACACAAGTCGCTTGGCTTCAATTGCATATCCTTTTACTGTTCCCGTGTCAGGATGCAAAGGGAAGTTTCAGCTTCCAGAGGACCTGTCTCCACCTCCAACATCTGAAATGATGAATTGCTTTCATGCTATATCCTATTGTGTCTCATGTATCTGAAAGTAGTTCAAACATTCATTACACTGCCTCATTTTTCCAAGTCACCCTTCAAATCTTTCTTTACTCCAAATCTTTTTACTATTATGTTGATATATATCAAAGCAGTTAAGGGAGCTTTTTATTAAGAACACAGACTGTTGTGTTGATTAGTATGTTCACACCATGTCCCAGTGGCAAATCTACCCATCTATTTCTGGTCTAGTACATGTTCTCTATAAGTTCTTTGTTCCAATACTATTCTTTTGCTTCTCATACAGCTTTGAACAGAGTGGGGATCCTAGCACTCAAGCTGAGCTTCTTGAAATTACAGTAACAGCATGGGTGGGGGGGGAGGAGAACAGGGAAACAAGAACAAAACAGTTCTCTTATTTTAGGTTGAGATAATTAAGCTAATCAACTAAGACTAAAAGCTACATAGCATTTGTATTCACAACAGTCCCACACTCTTACCAATGACCCTATAAACTTAGGCCAGTAAAAATTCACATGCAACTCTTAATTCATCTAATGGTCCATTAAATGTAGAGCTGAAACAGAGTTAATACTAGTCTTGCAAAAGTTTGACCTGATTTGAAGATAAATTCTCAAAGAATATTGGTTGGGGTTTTTTCATTCTTTTAAAAGGAAAACATTATGAATTTTAACTGAAGATCTTTTTGAAATCTTCATGAGAAAACGATATTGTTTCATGCTTGCAATGACAAGACTTGCCAGCTGAGACCTCAGGGAGGGACAGATCAGAGAGAGAACACTGAGGAAGTAGGTGCAGACCACAGAGGAGTATTTTACAATCATAAAATAGTTTCAGTTATAAGGGAGGGACCTTTAAGGTCATCTACTTCAACTCCCCTGCAATGAGCAGGGACATCTTCAACAATCACAGACCATCAGCATTGCCTCCTCCCACCCCGAAGCGCGTAACAAATGCTATTCTACTATTAATTTATATTGCAATCTAAACTTCAGTTCACGCCTCCCCCATGCATTACGGCCCCAGCATCCCTTCCGTCCCAGCTCGCGGCCTGTCCCTAACTCCCCGTATGTTCTCCGTATCTTCCCCGTGAAATCATCCACCCGCCGTGTCCCAGGGAAAGGTCCATGGCAGGCAGGCAGGGCAGCTCGAGGAAGCGCTGCTCCCAGGGGGTCCGGCCGGGCCGCCGTCCGGGCAAACATGGGGTTCCAAGAGTGCACCCTCGGCTTGGGACCACAGCGGGGGAAGGCCACCCCCATGGGGGAAAGGGTCCTCCCCTCGGCTCCCGCACCCCCTCCGAGCTCTGCACTGCTGCCTTTCCCTTAAAGTGAAAGGGAAAAAAGGTGTAAAAGCACTGCCCTGGGATCCTGGCTGCGCAGACAGAGCTTCAGTTCTTCACAGTAATTCTAAGTTCAGGCATTCCCGTCGGAGCACTGTATCCAGAAGGTAATTACACATCTATTTTCATAAAGTTTTTATTTATTTAATAATTTATACTTCAAACATAGCTCAGCAGTCAGTCATGTACTTTGAAAAATAGTTCTCCTTACTGCTAGGTACACTGTTTCCATGGAAACTTCCTTAGATATTCTAGGGTGAACACTCTTAATCTCTTGTTTTCTTTTCATTTCAAAAATCAGGGCAGACCTTTGCACTCCTAGAAGTCAGTAAAGGTTTAAGTTTCCATTAGTAACAACTCCCAGGCATCCATTTTTAGATCACAAGTAGCCACATGCTGCCAGTGTTGCGCAGGGGACCTACCTCACCATTAGGTCCCATCTGAATTGACAAAGTGAAAGAATACCAACCAAATCCCAGGTTCAGACCAAAACACAGTAAATCAGTCACATCTTATGTAAATAAGTATCAAAGAAAATTAATGCAGACACCTTTCTTTTCTTCAATACCATTCATGCATTCAAGATGCAAGTGACTGGCTGTCTCTGTCTGCTTGACACAGATCCAAACTCCCCACCTTTCCCAGGTGAACATGTGAGGTATTAATGTATTTTTTAAATGACAAGGCTACACAGTGAAGTCTCTGATGTTATCTTAACATGCACTGTGTAGTTGTAGCAGCTGGTCTGGGGAACATCAGAACATCAGCCTACCGAACTGGAGTATGGGAAGGAAGGAGTACTGGGCTCCAATCTCTTTCTACACTTGATCAAGTATTTAATCTAAAAGTGCAAGCAATGATCTCTTTTTGCCTTTAAATACAGAAAACACAGTCACAACTTTCTATCCAAACACTGTTGAACTTCTTCCCAAACTATATCACATGCTCTTTCTATAGATCACTCTAAAGCAGGACACCATTTCCATCAGCGCACAAAAAAATATATGAACTTGACAATGAAATTCACAATGCAATGTCAATTTCCAATCTTATATTTAATTTTTTAAAAATAAAAGTCACACTGCATAATGATGTTAATGCCTATATGCCCATAAGAACTTGTTAATGGGTATCTCTCTGGTATTATGAGTACGAGATATCCAAAATTACTGTTACAGGAAAAGCTTCAAGTGGAAATTGGGGTTACTGTGGGTACCACAGCCAATCACCACACAACAAGGTTTCATGAATACTGCTATCCGTGAACTACTTGTGCAGCAGTACTCTATTTCCTATTTTGTATTTAACAGAAAAATGAAATTAGTATCTGGAAACAGGCCAAAGTCCTCAGTAAAGAAAAAAAAGTGTGCTTAAGGAGCTACTTGGATACCACAAATTTTCATACTGTCGTTACTGCCACTGTAAAGACCTATATTTTTCCTTATATAGACACAAAATCTTTCACAAACTGGAACCAAACTGCTCCCCACTAATGAGGTGATTAGTCTTAGCCCAAGGCATATCTTGGATGAGGATCTCAGAGTTGTGTGTTTTTCCTGTCTTGTGAATAGCATTAACATGTTTCATGGAAACTACATATTACATGTAAGAGATTTAAAAATCCATTGTAGGAACAAGAATTAGATATTACAGCATATAAATACTTTGAGATGTTAGTCTGCTGTTGTTCACTACTGTTCCAAAGTGCTGTCTGGACAACACAAGCATGTAAATTTAATCTTAGTACTAACTGGTTTCAATAAAATTTATCATCAATATGTTAAAATAATAGAAATACTATTAAAAACTAGGAAAAGGTGATTGCAGAACATATTTGAAAAGTATTTTATAGGCTTAGAAGAAAAGCTAAGGGGGTTCTCCAGTAAATACTGTACCTCTAACTATATTGCAGCTTTGTCTTCAAGGGCAACTCTTAGATGACTTTCATTTAAAATATTAATTCAAAAACCTTAAAAAGAAAAAAAAGCAAGGGTAAGTATTGAACTGATACACTTTTTTAGGGTTCACTTTGCTAGAATTTGCTGTTTGATGAAACATTGCTAAGATAGTATGATGCTATACAGCAATCAAAAAAAAGTGACACAAATTCTTATCAGTAAGGCTATTTTTGTTCTTTTGTCTCCTCCAAAAGACAAAAGGAACCAAAAATGAAGGGTCTTGATAAGGAATAATGTTTGCACATTAGAAAGGCTCCTCATGTCCTCCCCCCCTTTTTTCAGCCCCAAACAGAACTTCATCAGCATATTTAACTCTATAGAAACAAAATGCCACACACAGACTGCACTTGCATGGAACTTTGGGCCACTGTATGATTTTACTGGCTGTGTCTTCTCAAGATGCTCTCTATCTCACTAATTTGGAGGGCTAATCTGTACTTGCAAGGGTGCATTTTTTACAGCCTTGTTCATCCAAGTCTCATGTTTATTAAGTGTTCCTGAAATGACTGAAAAGACAGCTAAGCAGTATCTGCTCTTCCATGAAGAAGTTACTATCTTTAGTTACCACTACATCCCTTATTCCCACACCTAACCAAAAGCATTTCCCCCTTTAAGTACATAAGCATTTGTGCAAGTCTCAGTTTAAACACTGTCTACATGGTATTTGCTCATCTCTGCCTCTTTTCCAGAAATGGATTGACTATTCTCTCTCTCCTTTTTCTTGGTCAGGATGGCTGTCATCTCTCCTATGTATATAATTCTACAATATGGACCAGGGATGCTGTCAGCCATGCTGGTTTTAAGAATATTGCTACTGATTCTGAACTGGCACTTGACAAAGGAGCCCCTTGTAATTTATCTTAAGCTACACAGCAATACTGGAGTTTATGATTATTTAAAAACTATGAGGGGGTATTTACACATTGGCTTAAAATGAAAGTTAAAAGTGTTTGGCTATTTACTAAGTTCCTGATTCTGATTTTCCTTTTACATTTCTAACTAGTTCAGTACAGCTAGAACTGAATTAACTCGTTTCAACATTATGTATTGTGATAGCTGCAAAGCGTTGGAGCCACCAACTGTTCAAACAGGGCAACAGCTACCTAACTTCTATTCCAGAGTAGTGGATACAAAGCACATCATGCAAAGTACGTTCTGTGACCACTGAGTTTCCTTCATAATTAAAGATACAAGATTTATCCTATTAAAATTCTGAAAACTTTGATAAAAATGATACCTGTCTCAAACGGTTATATTTCTACCTTTAATATGATGTTAACTTAATACCCTAGAGGCTCTTCCTTACAATTAGACACACAAATGAAAGACAATTACAGATAACTATGGAGCAGATGCAGTTTCTTGTGCACTAGTTCCTAAAAAACAAGTTGACACAAGCATTTCATAAAGAATTTTATAAATCTGTCACTGCAAACAATTATATCCAGAGTTTTAAAACACTTAATAATCAGCAAAATGAAAATACACTTCAAAGCATACTTTTAAAAATCCTACATGTTCTTCTTGAAGTATACCTAGACACAATATTCTAGATTTTTAAAGTTTATCTTGAACTTTCGTCTTCAAGTCCAGAAGACAAATGTATTAATTAATCCAAATGTATTAATTCCCCCTATTTCATTTCCTCACAGTGCCTACTTTAAGCAGAAATTTCTATCATTCAGCTCTACCAATGAGTTAAGGCAGCCAAATGTCTCAACTCCTACAAGCTCTGATGTTTTGTGAACACACCATTAGCAAGTTTGCTGCTGCTACCAAACTGGGAGGTGCTGCTGACTCTCTAAGGGAACAAGAGTCCTTGCAGACAGATCTAAATTGATTGGAGCATTGGATAATCATCAGTGGGGTAAAATTTAACATGTACGAATACCAAATTCTGCATCCAGTACTGGGAGAGAAGTGGCTGCAGAGCAGCCCTGCAGAAAAAGTTTTGGGGGTGCTGGTGGACAGCAGGATCAATGTGAGCAGCTGTGTATCCTGGCAGCCTGGACAGCCAACCACATCCTGAGATGCAAACACAGCATCACCAGCCAGGCAAGAGAGGTGATTATTCTGCTGTATTCAGCATTGGTGCAGCCTCACCTTAAATACTGTGGACGGTTCTGGGCCCCACAGTTTAAGAATGTTGAGGTCCTTGTACGTGTCCAGAGGAAGGCAACCAAACTGCTGGAAGGGATGGAAGGCATGTCCTGTCAGGAGTGGCTGGGGAGTTAGAGGTTGTCTAGTTTGGAAAGGAGGCTGAGGAGCAACCTCATTGTTCTCTTCAGCTTCCTGAGGAGGGGAAGTGGAGAGTGAGGTGCCAATCGCTTCTGAGATCAGCAGTAGGATGTGTGGGAATGGTTCAGAGCTGCACAATGGAAGGTTCAGACGGGACAACAGGAAGCATTTCTTTATTGAGATGGTCAAACTCTGGAACAGGCTTCCTAGAGAAGTGGCCGATTCTCCAAGCCTGTCAAGTGTTTAAGAGGCATCTGGACAATACATTGAAGAACATGCTTTAATTTTTTGAAGTCAACATGCTTTAATTTTTTGAAGTCATGTAGGTTCCTTCCATCTGAACTATTCTATTTTCACCTGAATTCAATCAGCACAAGTAAAGGACCACCTGGACAATAAGCACTTCTAAGTTTATTGAGAATTTTAGCCAGGAGACAATGGTAGATAGTGTTAATTTCAGTTTGCAAAGCATCTTGGAACAAGCTGAGTTTATATCACAGCACTGCAGTTTTGAGGTAGCAGATGTAACTGAACAAGCAAGCTACTAGGGAAATCAACTATATATTTCAACTACGAGAAACTCAGAACAGTTTTACTTCATCTTAATGCAACATTACACTTAGTACTATGAAATAATAAGAATCTAAGAAATTATATATATTGAGGCAGAGTTCACAGTAAGAGAGAATCAACTATGAGAAGTTTCATGACACAAACCGTTCTTCAGATATTTAAACCATTCTAGCTCTGTTAATATTGCATCACCACCTAAGTCCTCGATGAAGAAACAAGATTCCTACATAAGCATGTAAGAGCTGTGGCAAAATATAAATCTGTTCTCTCAGTATCCCAACTGCAACAGCAGATTCCTAGGGAAAAATACAAAATTTTCCCTTCATACCCTTCCAACCATCTGTACCTTCAGAACTACTTGAATAACGCTCACACTTTCTTTAAATGTCCCTTAAAGGATTCCACCCCTACTCCCCCAGTTTTGTTCAACTGCACCCCCCATCACTCCCAACACATTTGGGCATGTTCCCATGTTTGCAATCTAGTTAAGGCAGAAAAGCTCAGAAAAGCTCACTCTGCCAATATTTCAGGATTTAAGAAAGAGAAGAAAACCTTATACACTTCCAGGTCCAACATCTGCACTGTTCCGTTTCTTGAATGCCTTTAAAAAAAAAAAAAAAATCAAAAAGACACCAAAAGCTTTTTTCTCTTCCCAAACACGTTTTCCTGGACGAACTTAGTTTCATAGACACCACCAGTGAGAACAAGTGAAATGCCTAAGTCTTGTCAAACTACAGTGATTCCTTCTCCAGTTCCTAATAATTTGTAGCAAATACTAGGCAGGAAGTTATTTTTCTAAGCAGCCTGTTCTTTGCCTACATTTTGTGGACATAAATACGTACTAGCTTTTGTATACTACTAGCATTCCAACATGCACATATTTATGCACACAATAACTATCTGTACCTATTCAGAGACACAAATATATATTGTGAGAAAAAGTATAGAGTAAGGAAACACGAAGTAGATGTGAAGAATAAGCAATTTCTGAATCTTGAAGAAAGTAAAAAAGCTCCTGCTTTGTTTATAACACATTTCTCAACCCTCTCAAGGAAAAAGATGAAATATCATTTTTGACCTTGAATGCTTAGGGCAAGGCTAACCCTGAAAAAAAAGTCAGGGGAAATCAGAGAAATTGCAAATATCTTTGGTTTTACTAAAGGTTTCCCCATAATGATCCTTGGAATCCACAGCAGTTATTAAAATTCCGACTAACATACAGTCAATTCAAACTAACAATGTAATATTCCTAAACAATGTTATAATAGATTTTCAATTATCTATGTATTGATATAGTGGACTAGAAAACTTTTGAGCATAAAGTTGAGGAAGACTGATAGAAATGCTGCACTTCCAGACTAGTTGGCAGATCTACAAAGAGAGCCTGAGAACTCTTAGCAAAAGACACATAACCCTGATTCTAGAACAGACCAATCAGGTCAATCAGGATTATAAGTGTCTATAGCCTTACTATTCATGAAACTCTTGGAATAAGGAACATGCAAACTTCCCACCTATAAATCTGGTGCACACCAGAGACCCAGACACCAGGGAAGTTCTGATTTTGCTGGGTCCATAAAAAGCCAATAGGATGTTCCCAGTGAGTAAAACAGAGATAAATCTCTATTTAGCAAACAGAAGAGTGAAGCAGCTAGCTGTGGCTCTGACAAGGTGCACAAATCGTGCAGGAGATTCAACTACTGATTAATGCACCAGTTCTATGAGTTACAGCTACCAAATGAAAGAACACTAATTGTCCTGCCTTGCCTGTCAAACACATGGTGGTGTTGCCGCCCAATGGAAGCAGAACTCTGGTATCTTGAGCACACTGAACACCAGCCCTGAGTCCTGGTATCATGTATTTACCACGTGCCGTTAAGGAAACATCCCAGTCTGACCATTCACGAAAACTCTGGCAGTCACACTCCCAAGGCCAGAGACTTTCACTGGGACGGATGTCCTTTCATATGGGGCAGATCAGTGAGCCAGTGGGTGCCCTGCTTGACTCCCTACACACCCACTCAGAGAGTCAGAGCAGATTTCCTACAGCAGTCTCACGTCTTGTTCCATAAAGCCATTTATTCACAGTTCAGTAACACAGAAACAGCCCAAGCTGGTGTCTCCGAGGAGGGACTCCAAGCCAAGGAACCCCATGGGTTTTATACCCTCTCAGTCCACCCGTGCCTGTCTTGCTCTTTCTCCCGAGTCCTCAGCTCCTGCCTCCAGCTCTGTGTCCATCCACCTCGCTGGTGTCACCAGTCTTCACCTCCTTTGTTATCCAAAAGGTTGGCAATTCCTGGCTCCTGCTGTGTCTCTGTGTCCATTCACCTGCCTGGCACTGTGCATCTTCATGGCCCTTGTTATCCCAAAGGTTGGCAGTTCACGTCCTCCTGTCTCAGGCTCTCATCCAGAGCTCAACCTGTATTTCAATCTGCATCTCAAACTGCAGCTTGTGAGCCGAGCTACCTGGACCAGATGTATTCCTCAATAGTGCTGGCTTTATTTCTCTGAATAGCAGTGAACTTTGATGTCACACAGAAAGCAGACATCCATAAACAAGAAATTCAAGGCAATCTGGGTAAACAGGAGACTTTGAGAAGTCATGTTTTCAAGCAAGGAGTTGGTTTTACCACACCACCATTTAATGACCATTTAATGACCAAAGAATGCTTCTGCACAACATCTTGACCCAACCTAGAATCATGGCCTGGGAATACCATCTGGAGCAAATAGTAACAAAAGCTGTTAAAACTGTGGCTGTTACAGTGATTGATCTGGAGTTTTCTGTTTTGGCCACTGAGGAAAACTTAACAGATTTCTCACTGTTGCTCATTGCCTGAGGCCAAAATCAATCAATCCCACACACCGCAAACCTGAATCGGAACAAAGGAATAGGAATTTTAATTACCAGCTTAATGTCACCTAAATTTATATCTTTTTATCTTTTCATCATATTAAGGTGATTGGCTATAACCAAACAAAATCTAATCTTTACCAAGCAGGGATTTTTATTACCCTCCCTGCTTCCTCTTCTTCCCTCCACTGTTCCCCCTCCCTCCTGCTGTCCACCCCCCTCCCCCCCACCAATCACCAGTGCCTCTGCATGGAGTCTGCCTCTAGTTCTAGAAACCACTCAAGTAGCCTTAGCACTGCTTTGGTATCTCCCCTTCACCATCTAGCTCTCAGTTATTTCTTTCTCTCCCCATTTCTCAGCAGAGAAGAAACAGATGCATATTTTTATGCAACTTTGATGTAGGTTCCATTCCACTGTGCTTTTACGAGAACTCTCTAGAAGATAACCAAACTTTTTATCCATTGTTGTTTAGATTCTTTGGCCAAGATTCCTTTGCAATTAACTTTTTTAAATGACAGGGAAGGGGCAGACTTTCCAAGTGCCTTCAGGCTACAGAGACAAGAACTCTGAAATACACAGTTCATGTTTTATGAATATAGCACATCCCTTAATTTTTTCTTGAATGCTGTTCTTTTGTTTCTGTAATGTGTGCAAAATATGCTTACATTCTTGTTGGCTCCCCATGCTTCTTATAAAAGAAACGTAAGGTGGAATGTAACCTAATTTAAATGTCCTAGAAATCTGCAGATTTCTAGAAGTAGGTGATCCCTAACCTACTACAGTTTTCCTAGCCCCAAAGGGGAACAGGCCTACTAATCAATACATTTTAGATCAAACTCTTCATTTAGCACAAGAGAAGCACTTACCAAATGGAACTACACAGATGCACACAGCAAATAATTTTCAAGCTTAACTCCACATGGTTGCAGATACCTGAATATGGCTCCCAGTTGTCAACACTAAATACCTCAGTACATACAGTGCTGTCGACGCTCAAACTATTTCCCCAGGTAACCACTCACATGTCAGAGCATGAAGTATGTCTGCCGAGTCTAGTGATGCCGTTTAAGTTTGGGCGGGAATGAGTAGATGAAGGGTAAAGCTCAGATTCCAGGTTGTGTCCAAACATGCTACTTTGACAATTGCTTAATGAAAGTAACACAGAAAAACATCCAATCAGCACAAGGTTACTTTTTTATGTACTAGGGTATGATGCCAGGAAACAACTTTGTGATTTGGGGAGAAAGTAGTGTTAATACAAGAGTACCATCATCTTCAGTTGGAATCCAGGACAGTCTTTGAACACACCATCACAAAATACAGCAGAAAGGATTCTGCAAGGCTTTGATTCCTTTTTTAACCACTCTCCATTCTCACAGTGAAAAGATAAATCTTTATTTTTATGAAAAGGAAAAAAAAAATTAAAACCACCAGGATGAAGTAGCGACCTATAAAAGATTCCATCCTCTATATCCAAGACATTTGTGTCACAAAGAAGGGCAACTCTCCACTTACCCTCTTAATGGAGTAGTTCAAACCTCTCATGCTCCTGCATTTTCTCTTATAAATGCAAAAAAACCCCACAAAACCCTCCTGTCAAAAACACTAAGCCTCCCAATGTAAAATACATCACCAGAGAGAATGGGATACCTTAGAAAAGCTAAAATATTCTTCATCACATTCAATAGCCATGCTAGAATACGAAAAATAAGAAGTGAGAATAGTCCACTGGTCCAGCAGACAAAGCTCCACAGACATTTTTCCACCTTAGTTCTCTGGCAAACAAACCACCCCTCTCCAAAAAAACCCACAACAAAAAAACCAAACCAAACCAAACAAACAAGAAAACAGACCTCAACAAAACAAAAACTCCAAAATACAAAACCTGAAACACCAAGCAAAAAGCACAAAAAAAGAAATCACTTCACTCTTAGAATGAAATTAAGTTGGCAACAAATAACAACTACTGCAGTATTATGAGCCCAAGAGTGGCAAAATACTATCATTCCAAGCACCAAGCATGGTTTACCTTATTTTCTAGACTTTTTTGGAGAAAGCACAGTTCTAGCCTCCCCAGCATACACGGTTCTCTTCCACAGGAAAGATTTTTCTACCCTTTCCTCTCCTACTCTACTCTTTAGTTTTAACCTCCATCCACCTTAACCTCCTGTTGAGAAATACATTAGTCACATAGAAATATGGTATAAGTAAATGTGGGTTTTACCTCCAAATTCCAAGTGCGGTACATATTTAAATTCATGTATAACTTCATCTATCTACTAACTGGGTGTTTCATTATTGGCTGAATTTCACAAACAAGACTTTACAAAGGGACAAAAATAACTTTGAATAGTAGATACCAACAAATGAACATCTGTTGTCAAAGTGATTATTACAGTCCTTAGATGTGAGTTGCTAGGAAATAAAGAATCTTCCTAATTCAGAATACAGCTTCAAACAGGAGCTGACTCAGACCTGGCCAGACAAAGAACATGCTCACTTTTGTTTGCACTGATCTCCGTGGATAACCCATATTACTACAGATTGCTCATGCAGTCTCCCTGAGCAAAACCTGCTTTCACTACCCTGGTAAAGCAACCTCGCAAATGTTTACCTGCTAGGATGTATTCATAACTCAACCATTTGGATTTTAACCTGGGATCAGTTTCTGCAAATGGAGATTCGTGAATGGGGAGAACAGGGAAGCACTACTTCCCTGAATATTCCCGTGCACTCAGCTATTAAAGCACAGAAACTGAGAAGACTGAAGAGTGAATTTATTTTTTTAAGCACCTCTAGTCCATTTTCCCCAAGTTCTGAGGCATCCCAAGCTTATAGGCTGACTGTTGAAAATACTCCAAGAACCTGTGTTATGTTTCTTAAGCATAATCTACTATAAAATACTCTACATTCATTCTTGTAATTATGTCATTATTTGGGATTTCCAAAACCTAACCAGTTCTTACAGCATACTCACCTGCACAGGAATCCAGTCCAACACTTTCAGAAACACCAGGTATCTGTTACTCCAAAATTAGGGTTCTACTTTAAGATGTTGACAAATGCAAGGAGCACATAATTTGGTCACATACAGAATATTAAAAACCAACCGTAGGACCTTCAGACTGGAACTAAACTATGAACTGAGCAGTTCAGAGAGCAGAACTTGATTATGAATGTTAACCACCCCGTGCAGTGCAACAGGGACTCACAGAATTTCCCTGTGATGGCTGAAAGGGAGCGCTTCTTAGCACTAAATACTAACAAAGACTATTTCCTCCACGAACCTTGAGAATATAAGCATAATGTAATTTCAGACATTCAAGACTTGCAGTGCAGCAGTTGTTTTGATACACACAGATAAATACTCATGACTTGCTTTTATGCTTCATCTAATAATACTGATGCACAAAACTACAGCTCTGTACTATACATAACTGTAGTATATTTAACAAAACACAACCACAAAGGTTTACCCCACATATAGTACAGTCCAACCATAAAATCTAGGAATCACTGTTCAATCAGCATGTTTTTCAAACATGTTTTTGCTACATGGGATTTTACCTGAATTAAAACCCCACTATCACACTGACACTCTTTTCTACAGTTAAGAAAGTGATCCCTAAGCCGTTATTGTTTCATTATGAAACTTTTTAACATTTTTACAAAATCAGAAAAAAACTTATCACCCACCTAGTAGTGCCAATTTCCAAAGTCTGACTATAGAAAATAAGCTTTAAGATATAGCATTTTTTTGGTCCTTGGAAAACCACAAAGTTAAAATAATTAAATAAAAACAACTTGAACCCAGGGTTCTTACACATAAATACCTTCTATTTCCAAGTATTATAGTAATATTCATATGCTACAGTTGTTTCACACATAAAACATGGACCTTTGCCATAGTAGTGTGGGGTGAGAAGATAAAATGATACACACATTTTATAACAACTAACTAGTCACTCACTACTTCCTAAGTGCTCATATTTACATCTCTGGAGAAGATAGTTAAAGAATTAGAGAAGTGACTAGAAAAGTGCCAGTCCTCTACAACAGTAGAAGTAGCTTTCTCTCTGCATCAAGTACACTAAGCAGGAACTAGTTAATTTGTTCTATAGCAGGGAAAAGGATTGTCATAAATGAATTTATAAGATGTGGGTATCTGGAATCTTTTAAAGATTCTATAACATGTCACCCAAAGGATTTCTTATTGTTGTACGTCTTGACCATTGTTAAATTCCAGACCGTTTCTATCCCAACTGCTGACATGCCCCACAGCAGGACAGTTGTTCCAAAATTCTTGTCAGTCACAGCAGCATACAAAACAGATTAAGTAACCCAAGTTATACTATTCTCCTGCCTTAACTGAGCTTTCTACTCTTTCTTTTCCCATCTTTTTCATCTTCCCTACCTTTAATCACAACCTTGATCACGTTCCACCTCCCAGGGAATATCACGCAATTTCCAACTGGGACATGACCAGCCACCACTTACCTCCAAGTCAGATTCCTGAAAACACAGTTCTCTTCAGCTAAAATTACTAGGTCAGACATATTTTGCAGTGACTACAATACAGATTATTTCTATAGCACTGAAGCACTTGTCACAGACCTTTTTTCCTTTCCAAATATTGCTCCATTAATTCAGACTACACATTGATACCTTGCATTAATCGGTCAGCCCAGCAGACAATAACCAAAAGCAGTCTGACTCCCAGATACAACCAAAATACCACCGAAGTGTTTCTTCAGAAAGTCTCAGCCGTGTTCACCAAAATTGTGTTAACATTCTGTTCCATGCAAAGCATGTTGGCCATGTTATTTTTTTCCTTATGTTAACTAGGGAGATTCCTTCCATCAGCTTAAGTGGATGCCTAAACCTGTTACAATTTGTAATACTTGAAAGAATCAGTCCCTAAAGTGCTAATATCCTTCTGTCACAAGATGACATTTAAAGGTACCCAAATAACAACTATTTGCAGTTACAGCTTTGTCCGTAGTTCGCTACCCATGTAAAGAACCTGGTCCATTACCAGAGAGCCTGAAATGTTTGGACATTTAAGACTAGAACTACTCATGTATCATGTCATCCTAGTGAGTTAAATGCAATGAACAAACCCTAACAACACCCCTGCCACCCCCCCAAAAAAAACCCCACCCTTAAATCAAACACATAAGCCCAAAATTAACTAATTAACAGGACTGATCATCCATTAAATGGGGAACTAGGTAAAAAGTTTTATTTAACACTAAGAATGAAACACTGTAATAACTCTGGTGATTTTGACTTCCTTATTAAGGTGGAAAAATCCAAACTAAGAAAAGATCCATTTTACAACTCTTACTTTACTCACAGGGCCACTAGTCAGTTCTCCAGCCAGGAATCCCACTGGCTGTAGCAATTAACAGCCTTGTATTATTGTAAAGATTAATGCATGCAACAGTTTGTCCTGTTACAAAGGGTCTTCAAAGTTTCATAATCTGTAGGATGCAACAATGGCAGGCTGGGAAATCATGCCTAGCCTCACTGATTCCAGGCTGACAATTCTCATGTACCAAATTGACAGGTATCAGTTTCTTCTCCTGCTGGCCTTTATCAATGAGAACAGATGTTGTACTGATATGAAAGACAAGTGTAGCAGATAACCCATAAGAAAGAATATGATACAGTAAAGGGAATAGAGAATTCTTTTAATGACACTTTTATTTTCCCCCACAAACAAGTGTCTTCTCCTTTAGACATCATCCAAAAAGGCGACACAAAGACAATACTCTTCAGAGTAGATTTCATAGCAAGGCTATGATGAAGAATCACAACATGATGCAGTCCATTACTTAATGTTTACTTGTTTAATCTCCTGTATCCACGACACTTATGTGTTTTATATACTGAATGCTATTTGCCTATTAATCCAATGCTACTAGAACCACACACAGAAAAGGTTTCAGGGAATGAATTCTAGTTTAGTGACTGGGGTTGGGGAGGATCAATAAGGAGGAAAGAGATGGTGTGGAAACAAAGCCCAGCCAAGTCCCAGATTTGAAGCAAGCTGTAGGTCTTTATCAAGTAAGACTTGGTAGACAAGACCACTTATGAACTATACAAGTGATGTACTGCAGAACATGGGAGTGCTGCATTTGTTTTCTCATGGTAGCATCTCAGCTATGTGTGAGAAATCCAACTCTGTGTCAGCACAGCAGGAGACGTTCCCTTCTAGTCCTGTTCATTTAACGCCTATGAACAAGCTATTACTCGAAATGCCTGTTTTGAACAGTCATCTCACTAGTTGATTTGGTATTCTGAAGTCAGCACAAGAAAAGTCAATTCTAAAGAACTGAGTTGGTTTTTCAGCATCATCCAGTGACAAATTAGTAAAAAAATGTTCCTTTCCCAGCATGCTTTCAGATTCTAAGACTATAGAGTTTTCTACAGTTAAGAGACACGGTTCTCCTTATAAGGCTAACTGTGCTATACTAGAACTACAGAGAAGTATTAATACTGCTTGGAATTTCTTACTTTTTGTAAGCTATGCCCTTCGTGCATAATACACTTCAAAATATAATTTCACTTTAAACAATTCCTAAAAATCCATGAAGGCTTATTAGTGCAAATCTCACAGAAGCTTCTATGCCTCAGACTAATTCACAGGAGATCGCTTGAAAAATGATTACCTGTATCAAAGCCAATAGAAACAGGCTTTCCACAGATGTGACAGTTTTAATAGACAAGCTTAATACAGCTGCAGAAAATGCCTCTTCGTATTTCTGAAGGATTTTTAAACTGGCACTTGTTTTAGCTATCTAACCATTCCTTTCTGGTCAGATCTGCTAAACAAACATCAGTGGCAAGGCTCAACTTATTTCAGTAAAACCGGTTGAACTCGGCAGTATTAATTCTATCCCTACAGTCTTCTGTCAATTAGTTCAATGTCTCAGCTACACTGAAACCAACATACACAGTTAATTACTTGAAGAAACGCTCAAATGACTGAAAAAAAAACAAAAACAATTTACACAGAATTGAATGTAAAATAGGACTAAGACAGGACTATACCCACTGATTACATATCCATGAGAATGCTACTGATACATTTGAGTTAGATGAAACAGACTATAAAACCATTAAAAGTATTTTCCAAGAACAGCATGTGACCAACTTGAAACTTCTGAAAACTTAAGTTATACAATCAATAAGCCAATGCTGTATTGGAAGCATGCAAGTAAGACTGATATTACAAAAGCAATGCTGTAATTGCTCCCTGACTAAGGCAGAGCTTACGTCTTCAAACTGCTGTATGCTTGTTACAAAATAATTTCTCAGACTTGCACCATATAAAAGTTATTTACTTTACAGTAAATAACTGAATTAAAAGTCCAGGTAATTAAAAGATTAAATTATGGAAACCCTTAAAAGTGTCACATAGTTTGATATTAAAACTACATACACTGCAACACACTCAATACACAAAATTTAAGGTTCCACAGGCATAACAACCACTTGTGCAAGTACCAGGTTTAAACAACCTGCATTAATAAACTGTAATATACATCTTCAGGCATTTCAGAACTCGATACTTACATGGCAGCATAAACATGATCACATATTAAAATGCTTCCTGAATTTCAACTTTCAAGAATGCTGCTTTTACACTCACAAAGAATTACACCTGCCATCACCAGACACTTATCACATAGAAATCAGGACAAGACACTTTTCTTTATCTGCTGACTTCACAGACACAAGTTTTCTCTAACCAACAGGACTGAGAAGAAAATTTTAAGCTTGGGAAAAGAGTATTTTGGACAAGAAACCTATCTAGCAATACATTTAAAAGAAATAGAGATAGAAAGAAAATGGGGTAGAAACTGAGCAGCATGTAGTAAAAGCCTAAGTTGGCTTGGCTACTTCAGAAACCTGAAGATGCCAAAGCCATTTAAGAATTTTCAACATCTTGCTAGAGGACAGAGTAATGTTGCAAGGCAGCATTGCAATATAGCGTTCAACGCTTTTATGAACGACCCATTTAGTTTTGTATTCCATTTTAATTTGAAGCAAGAACATCAAGGGCAGCATTGACCCAAATATTCTTAGTTTTCCTACCACAAAGGAACTCTACTCTGCTTTAGAGTACTATATAGGGTCTGGTGGTTTTAAGTGGCAAAATGATTACTTTGAATTTATGGCATTAGTCCTCTAGAAGCCCGTTTTAGAATTAAACCCATCAATGTTTGAGCTACGAGTGTAGATGACTAATACGCAGGTCATTCAAAAAAAGCAAGATGTGCTGAATGCTCCACTTGCACATTTTAGTGACTGTTGCTTACCACGTCTTCCCCAACAATCTCAGCTTCTCTGAAGCAGTTATTTGGATCAGTTTTCCTTCAGAGAAGTTCTTCAGGAGGCTCAAGAGATGTTTTATTTAATTGCTACGCATCACATGCTAAGTAATTCACTCAAAAGGTTATGAGTTGACCACTGTTACAGTAACCATGAATGAAGATATTCCAAAAGAAGTCCTGACTATTAAAGACTCCATAGCTGATGAATGATTAAAGCTCTACCTGTAATCTCATTTATTACTCTTGAATTTGACAAATTCTAGATGGAAGAACTAAGGCTAAAAATGTGCTCTACTACCATTTGGAATACAGAGTTGCAATGTGATAAGAAGCATTACAAATGCATGCTGCTGAATCCTTCATGTAATTTGAATTTACGAAGCAAGCTTACACTGAACAAGTTAGAACAGAACTTTTATCCAGATTTTCTGGTACCCAAGATCCATTTCTTCCCAACAAATTCGTGAGGAAACGGTAAACAAGCATCCACCGCAGTTTAATAGGAAAGTAATAATAACCTTAAGAAAAATAATCCATAATTAAGAATTTCAGCAAATACAGACTGTCAGCGACAAATCCAATATGTACAAACAAGAAGCCAGATACAAAAAAATTTAAGTCTGGTTAAACATAGAATTACATGACATTTTTTCAGGAAACTTGGAAATTTTAAGTTTCATGGATCAGCGAAGGAGAAATTCCTTAAAGCTACAAAGGTGTTTCAGCCTCTATCCCCACCAACCTCAACAGGCCGGGACAAGTGCAATACCACAGACACACACAGCATTGCAACTGATCCCAACCTGTGTAGAAAGGGGTATAATTTTTCCACACTCACTGACTGACTTGTCACTGCCACAGTCAGTTTTGCATGGATTTGCACAGCAGAGTATCATACAGCTGGATGCAAACCTGCAAAACTAACCAGAGAACAGTGTTCAATTAAACAACAAATAAATTGTACAACACAATATGTAGTTCTACAGCTAGCAGTACTTTAAGTGCTTATAATGCAGTAGATTAGTGAACACTACCTGCACTATAAGCACTTTAGTGCTACAAGAGCTGTCATTCACTAGACTGCTGTTAAAATAAGGATATCCCATAACCAGCAGAAAGCGTTCCAACTCCTTGATGTAGATTATAACAGGCCACCATCAGCTTTGCATAGATTTGCACAACCACTCTCTTCTTGTAGTGCAACTATGCAAAACTAACAGAAGACTGCAAAGCAGAAAACTACTGGAACATCTACAGTCTTAACCTGAGTGACTGGATGAAGACATAACTTCTTATGCCAGAAGGAGCACTTAGGGCAGTAGATGCTAATCTACTTCACTATCTGCACTAGATGCACCTTAGTACAAAAAGCACTTGACAGCACCACACTGTACCTTTCCATTCTCTGAAGTCCTGCAAGATCTCCTGAGGCAGTTGTCAACATAATGCTACAAGTGCCTTCACTGCAGTAGGTTCTATATATCACTACCTGCACTGTAAGCACTTTGACATTACTCTGACGCAAACAGCATTTTTTTAGCAATTCAAGATATGTTGTCTACCTTGTACCTGCTGAAAGAAAAGAACAAAGTGAGTCTTTGATCAGGATTAGAATTGCAAGCTTTGGAACAAATATTCACATTTCTGGGCTAAAGACCTCCTTCAGAGTAAGCTGAAGCATCCCATCAGCCCAATCCAGGACACTCATTAGCAATACCAGGAACATCAAAATCAATGCTGACTGACAGTAAAAGAGCTCAAGTGTGAAAATTCGTTAACTGCTTCTCCCATACCATTCTCAGAACACCATCAAAATTTGTGGAGGTAAAAGTAACTGAGTTTTCATTGACACATCTGAAATTCGCTAAGAGCTTCCACCAACGCTCTCATTAAAAAAAAAAAAAAAAATTACAAGGCCAATAAGTATTTAAACAAAGTTTATGCCCATTTCCAGGACACCAGGAAATTTAAAATTAGATTTAATGTATAATACTACTGGCTTTCTGAAGTCCAGAAAGCATCTCATGAAATGCCAGGTGCCTTCCTAAGTTTTGGAATTATGCTCTTTGCTGCCCGGTTAGAATATTTGCTACCACTGCCACAGATACCTTGTCTCAAATTACAATTCCTATCACGGTATTTAGATTGGCCTATCTAGCAATAAAAAACAGCTTCTAATGATGGCTGTAAAATATACTACCACAACCAAATTACAGTTACTTATTAAAGACCTGATGTTCAGTAAAGCAGGACAGTGCTATACTCAAACTTTGAAAAACATTTTATTCCTTCTTTAATAGGAATATGGACTTGAAGTAACATGTAAACATAAAGTCTCCCGTGCCTGATACTAACAGCCAGCTTAATATAATACTTTGAAACTACAGTAAAACTTGTGTTAGAGTGACTGAAAAAGGAGCTTTGCTCAAAGAAAAAAAAAATCCAAATATCAAATTTAAACTTTTTAAAACTTTCTCACTGTCCAGTTGTTTTAGTTGAACAGATGAGTGGTTGGGAAATCTGCAGTATTCTCCTCTAAATGAGTGAAACTGTGGACTGCTATACATACCTCCAATCCCAAGGAACTCCTTGGAATTTAGTGGTTCTAACTGAAGTCTAAGCCTGAGCCTCAAAACAACTGGTTCTGTCTACATCCCAATAAAGTAAATTAAAATAAAACTTACCATCACCAGTTAAAAAGAACTTCCTCCACACGCTGCTGCAACATCCACATAAAGCTTCATTATGTCCTGCTACACGTGTAGATACTGCGAAAAAAAAAAAACACCGAGTTATCTGCTTTTTGTTGCAGAGGAGCGAACAAAGTCACCGAGGAGCAAGCAAGTTCCCCGACCCAGGGCTCCCCATCCCCACTCCACCCCCCGGGAGGGCGGGAAACGCTCCGCAGCCCCTCCGGCGCCCCCGAGCCGCCCCGAGCGGCACCCCGGGGGGGATCTCGCCGCTTTTCCCGGAGGGTCGCTCCCGCTGCCCCCCGGCGGGGCCCTCCCGCGCTGCCCCCTCGTGCGGGCCGCCTGAGCCCGGGCCGGGCCCGCGCCCGCTCGCGCACACCGCAGCACGTGCTCCGCCGAGAACACAGGGCCGGCCGCCAGGGGGCGCCGCCGCGGCGGCGCGGAGGTCACAGCCCGGCTACGGCGTGACGGCCCCCCTGCCCGCCCGCACGGGCCCCGCCGAGCCCCGCAGCCCGAACCACGCCGAAGGGCCGCGCCCGCCCGCTCCCGGGGGCCGCCCGCGCCGCGAAGGGGCCGCGGCGGGGAGAGGGGAAGCGGCTCCCCGGGCCGCTGCTGCCCACACGCGGCTCCGGGCCTAACAGGGAACAATCGGCCCCAGCACGCAGCCGCCGCCATGTCCCCCGCCTCCTCCCCCTTCCCAGCAACATGGCGCCGCCGAGGCCCCGCAGCTGCCGCCGCCGCGCCGATTTCGTAATGAAGCTCGCGGCTCCCGAGCGGCGGCGGCGGCGCGGGGCCTGTCCGGTGTCCTCCGCCCGCCTGCCTGGGAGAGGCGGGAGGCCCCGCTCTCCAGCGGGGAAAGGGGAGTACCGGGAAAGGGGGTGGGGGAAGAGGAGGGCCTGCCGCCCCCGCCCCTCCGGCGAACAAAAGCCCATGCGGAGGGGCCCGGGACGCGCTCGCAGCCCGCGGCGCTGCCCCCTCCCTGGGGCCCCGCGCCACCTCCCCGGGGAGCGACGGTGCACAAAGCGCCTTCGCTGGGAACTCCCGAGAGCCCCCCGCGGCCCGCGCCCTCCCCATCCCTCCCCGCCCGCCGCCTCTTTTACCGCCGCTGCCGTTCCTCGAGCTGGGCGTGGGCGGCGAGCGGAGCCCCCGCGCCGCCGCCGCGGCCTCTGCCCCACGTGCGGCTTTGTTCTGGCGCCGCCAGCTCCCCCGCAGCCGCGCCGTGCACAGCGCAAACTTTCCCGGACGGGCCTTCCCCCGCGGGCCGCGGGGGCAGAACACCCGCCCGCGCCCACCCCCGGCCGCCGCTGCCATTGTGCCGCGCACGCCGCCCTGCCCTGCCCTGCCCGCCCCGGGGCCTCGGCCGCTCCCCGCGCCGCCCCGGCCCGGCGAGGCGCTCCGGGCCCGGAGCGCGGCGGGAGGGGGTGGGGGGCGGGAAGGAGGCGGCGGGACTCACTGCAGCGGCGAGCGGCGCGCACGCTTTTTCAAATCTCCTCATTCCAGCCCCTCCCGCCCCGTGTGCGAGCTCGGGAGGCGCCGCCGCCGCGGCGGCCGCTGCCATGCGCCCTGCTCCCGGCTCCCCCGCCGCCCACCCACACCTCCTCCTGCCGCCCCGGCCACTCGCTGCAGCCCCGCTAGCACCCCCTGCGCCGCCGCCGCTGCCTCCGCGCCGCCCGCCCGCCCCCGTCCCCGCGCTGCCTCCCGGGCTCGCCCCCGCGCCGGGCGGCCGCCGCCGCCTCACAACAGGTTTCCTGTCAGCGACACGCGCGCGGCAGCGACACTCACCAGCCAGCGGCCGCCGCCACCATCTTCCCTCCTCCTCCTTCTCCTCCTCCCGCGGCCCCAGCGCGGCGTGGCCGGCCCGGCGGAGGGGAGCCGCTCCGCTCCCGGCGGGGCGGATGGGGGTGGAAGGCGGGGAGGGGGAGGGAAGTGGCGCGAAGGCAGGTCCCGGCAGCAGGAGCGACCGGGCTCGGGGACCATGTGGGTGAATGAAGGGCGGCGGCTCCCGCCTCAACGTAAATATCCACAAGCCCCGCTCCGCCCTCATTAGAATAGAAAACAAAGTGCTTCCGAGCGCCGCGCCGCCCAATCGCCGGCCGCGGCCCCCGCCCCCGCCCGCCGCCGCCTGCTGCGATTCATCCACGCACCAGGCATGCACCGAGCCCGCCGCCCGCCCGGCCTGCCCCGCGCCGCGCGGGCACCGCCGACACCGCCGCAAACTTTGTCTCCGCCGTTCCGCTGGGGCCGCGCCGCGGCGTGGGAGCGGGGCGCCCGTCCTACCGCACCGCACCGCACCGCGCACGGCTCCCGCCGGGGGATGGCGGTGCCGCGCGCATCCTGCCTGCGCAGGCGGTGGGGAAGGGGAGGGAGGGGAGCGCGGGGTGGGGGATGCACATGGTGGCCCCTCGCTCACGGGAGGGCCGGGAGAGGCCCGGCCGTGGGGGGCGGGCTGGGCTGGGCCCGCCCGCCGCCGCCCCGCGAAGTTGCGCTTGGTTGGGAAAGCGGGGGCGGTGCGCTCGTCCCGCCCCGGCCCGCGCCTCCGGCCCGGCGCGGAGCTGGGGAGGGGGTGGTCCCGCATGTGGCTGCACTTGTCCGGGGAAAACTCCTGCACTTGGGTCTGGCGGAAAGGGAGAATAGGAAACCCGAGTCGCGAGGGTGCCAGCGCTAAGGTGTGGGAGGGCGAGCAGCAGCAGCATCGCGGGCCGGCGCTCTCGGCTGGGGGTCCCACCCGCGATCAGCGGACCGCGGGGGGCTGCGCTGGGCTCTGTCCGGTGGCAGCCGCCGCCTTGGGCAGGCTCCCTGCGGGCGGGCCCGGGAGCTGAGCCCTACCCGGAGCTGCCGTCGACTGCGGCCGCCCCGAGGGCAAGCGGGTACCCGCGGCCGGGGGTGGCAGAAAGTCCTGAACCTGTGGGATGGATGGATGGATGCCTTTTGTAACAAAGCTGTGTAGATGTGGGGGTAAAGTGCTTAAGTAAAGTGTGCGACTGGGTTTTCCTATGGCCTTGCCTTTGCCTCAGTTTTCTGGACTCTGATAGAAAATGATAGTTGGAGATCAACATACATTTCCTCGACATAGACGCTTATTTTACAGACCCGATTAATCCTGCAGTTTAAAAGGTGGAAGGGCCTTTAGTTATTTTGTTTACATTATATTATTTTGCACAACAATTATATTTTATAGATGAACATTTCAGTTCTGTATGTCATTATAAACGGAAGAATCGCTTCGCCTTCTGAATAAAAAGACCAGAAAAACTGTAGCCTGAATTTGCCATTTTTCAATGCACTTTGAGGTTTTATCTGTTGTATTGTGTTGTTGTCCAACGATTTCTGCAGACAATAGAATATTTTTGTCAATTATTATAATTACCTGCAGTATATAGCAGAAAAAGTTTGCCTACTCTCAATTTGTCTTGTTTTGTAGATTTTTAGAATGGGACACTATTAGTTCCTAAGCTTGTAGGTGCTTTTCATTGAAACTACAACCTTCTCTTTTAGGTGGCTTTGCTGTATGAATTTAATAAATCAGGATATAATAAACCAGAGAGTTGGGAGGGGTGGGGTTATATGTGATGTCAAATATCGCAGAAGTTGACTGTTTTTTCTTATCCATACCTTGTAGTTTGTGGGGGTTTTCTTTTAAATATGTATTTACTGATGTAAAAAAAAAAAATTACAGTTCTGTTTTTGATAAAGGATCATTTCAAAACTCTAGCTGCTTTTTAAAACCACAGTAATGGAAAATGCAGTTGATCTTAGTAATATTGAAATTGTTGTTCCTTGCAGCTGAGTCTCCTTTCTTGCTCCTTAATGCTCTTCACCATCCCCCGCGCACACCATTTCTATAATTTTTTAAAATTTTTTTCTTTCTTTTTTTTCTCTGTACTCCTGTAACTTCTGGCAAAAAAAGCCAACAAAAGGTAATCAATAAGGTGCATATAGAAGGATATTTTTGTTCTTACTGCATTGGATGAACTCCATGCATTGCCAAAGTTGGTGGCAATAGTCCCACTGATTGAACAGGTAAGGTTTCAATCCTTGTCTTATATCTGAAGAGTCCAAAGTTCTTTTGCAATTCTCCTCAGAATCTAGAGTAAATTAATTGATAGGAAAAGTAACATCACAACATACAAAACTGTCCACTGGCTGAAAAGAGCCAACAAAAGCATAAGCAAGAAAGGGGTACAAGAATAACTATTCTTGTTTCAGTGAACTTTATTCATTTGCAACATAGGGGATATTGCTTTCAGTACCTAGGTGTCTTGTGTTCCTCTCACCACACCTAGAAGAAACAATGCTATTGATGAAAAAAAAAAATATTTCACTGATCCAAATGGTTGGGCCCATAGTGTCCAATCTGACTCCTGCTGAAACCAGTGGAATGGTCTTCATAAAGCCCCTGTGCACACAGGTCATGCACAAGCACAGATTTCGCTGTATTTTGTTTCACAGCTCAAGTGGATTCTCCTACAGATAACTTTCTTTGAATATAACTTTGGAGCAGAATCCACCAAATGAGAACAGCTTTCCTAAAGAGGAAAAGGTGACACAAGTGTAAATTCTCTTTAAGGGAAAATTAAATATTGTTCTGTATCTTGAAGAAAATACCAGAAATTAAGGCCCTAAGGCCACTCCTTTAACATGTGTGAAATCATCTGTTTGTCCTTTAAAGAGTAGTGCCATTCTTATTTTTCTTCACTGCAGTAGCTGAGCACATCACATTTATCATATTTACCTTCACGACAGAGTGACATGGCAATTACTATTCCTATGTAACAGATTAAGAATCTGACATAATAAGGATCAGAAATTAGTGTTTTCAAAGTCAAGGATTACACCTTAACTAAGGCCAGTTTTCTGTTTTAATTGCTATAAAGAATATGGAATAAATCAGTATCCTTTATACATCACTCAAGATCATAGATAATGTGTGTGTTATGCAGCACATAGTACTAAGAAGTCTTAGGATTTAGCTACTTTACCAAGCTGCCCCTAAAAAGAAAAGAAAAAATATCTGAAGGGAAAATAAAGGAAAGGAAAATAAAACTTTTGTAAGTTTGTTTAACAAACATAATTATCTAGTGATATGTACAGTAGTGATAACAGTTCCTTGTCCATATGCAGTTACTAAATTAGAGTGTTATTAAAAAGAAGAGTTTGCAACATTCTTTTTGGTGTCTTTAGGGTCTTTTATTTCTAGAAAAATAAATGAACTAAGTATTGACAGACCAACAGAAAGTGCTCTAGTTTGGTATTTTACAATTTTAAAAATTCCCTATTTTTTAAAAAATTGTACTATTGTTTCAAAATGTTACAAACTGTTTATCTTTAGCAGAGGTGTCAGAATTAGTAGATTTCAGTCAGAAAGGAGAAAACAGAATGAAAAACCTCCAAATACCTTTTCATGTTTACTTGGCACTGCTAATGCATGAGCCAGTTAAAATTAAAGAAATTAACTCATCTGAATTAAAACATTCTGGAACTACTGTTTTTTTCAGAGCTAGTTCTTACTATTCCACTTCGAGTTTCAAAAACAGTAAATAAAATTGCCAAAACAGCAAACAAAATGATGTAAAGCAGTTTCCCTGTTTTTAGGATTAGACTATACTTTTCAATCAAACTGGTTTTTTTTTATAATCAAGCCTTTAATTCCTGCACATTTTATCATACTCAAATATATGAATCATAATTTCAAATATTTATATTTAGAAGGAGGCATGTACTCTGTAGGGAGGTGAGTTATAACAAGATACAGGAGTCCTCAGTCACAGGCAGTTAAACATCTATATTTGATTATTATTCTTGGGAGCATAGTACTGCTATCATTCAACCATTAATTTTATTTCCCAATGTTTATGATGTTATCCTGTCTGGAGATCAGTGTTTGCACAGACTCTACCTATTCATTTCACTTGTAAAAATGTTCCCCTTTATATGTTAGTTTCATTTGAGGTATGGAAGTCTTTAATCTGTGGGTATTTTTCAGCATCTGTGGAGAGGTGAAAATTTTACAGCTCAAGCAGCATGAAAAGAGGGAATGTTTATAACTGGAGAATGTTACATTTGCAGCAGTATTTCCCTTACCTCTGTCCTCTGCAGCTCAAGTTTCGTGCACTCTGAGGCTGGAGTGGCTGGGTACAGGCAAGGAGGACTCTTACCCTCCTCTCTCTGAAGCTGGCCAAAAGTGTCTGCTGTTGTGCTTTTTATGGAGCTGCAAGATATGCCTTAGGTTTCTTGAGAATGCTAATAAGAAACTGGAAATATTCCTCAATAGGATGTTGGGCTATTCTGAAATACTTTGGGGAAATGTTTCTGTTACTGTGATTATGATCCAGACTTGGCTACAGGAAGCAAATGTGTTGCTGAGAGGTGAAGGAATGAAGATAAGCTGCTTCATCTTCCACTATTCTGTCATCCGTCTCAAGATTTTACTCTCTTGGCTGTTAAAACTCTCTTTCTTGCTTACTGTTTCAAGCTGTTTACTGCCTTTCCTTTCACAGTGCCTAAGTATCTTACTTGTGTTCTCTTACACAGTCTACGGGGAGGCAAAAAAAGCCTCTGAACAGCTGGGGGAAAAGCACTAAACAGCTGGAAAATAGGAGAAGCCACAGCATTTACTTCAAATTAGATCTAAATTATATCTAAAAATATGGGAGGTGAGGGAGAGAGGTAGAGTCCAGGTGTGAGAGTGGTAAGAAGAGATTTGGAAAGTAAGAAAAAGAGCTGTTAAGAACAGTCTCTGAAAAGAAGGAGAAGGAAAAGTTGAGAGCAATCAGGACAGGATCTCTCCACGATGAAGTTTTGCTCTGACATGGTTCTTATTAATGCCCAGTGAGTCAGTCCATACTTCAACCTTTCTAGGTACCGACAGATGTAATTCTTGCCTTCTATTCCCTTTGCATCCATGCAAAAAGCACATACTTTTTTATCTGCTTTGTGAACATTCAAAATTACTAAGAGCCTGGTTTGAAGCCTCACAGTGCTTCATTATTGAGGCTAAAGAAATGAACATGCCACGAGAGATAAAGCAAAGTGGCTGTTTGTAGCCTTCCCCAAAATCCCCTCTTCACACTCAACAGGAAAGTTTTTCCACTGTTGTGTAGGCACATTTACACAAATAATTATATACCTTCACAGATATGTAAGAGCAATTCCTGAAATGCATGTGGTTATAGAGACATGGTTATCTCTTAGGGATCCCTGTACCTGGCTTAGCTAACCCAAATGCTTAATGCAGTCACCTGTCTCCTGGATTAATTAGAGAATTAAGATTAGTGATGAAAGAGTGAAAAAGGATGAAAATGGTAGAGGGAAGGACTGGGACAACATATATCCTTTAGAGATTTGGGAACGTGAGGATTAATAGACTAATAGAGACAATTAATATGAAAAAAGAGAATTATTGTGTAAGGAAGAGAAAATTATGAGTGGTGAAAAAACTGAGGGTTTGAGAGACTTCTTATGTTCATTTGAGAGCAAGAGCTGAATACCAAGGCACAGTAGGACCTTTTGAATCTTACAGTAATATCTGTAGATGTTATTATAGATGTTCTTCAGAATAATATTTGTAAACTCTTGATATTTGTACTTAAGAATTTTATACCTCTAGCTGTCCCCTGAATCTTCAGGACTGATGCTAAATTGTACTTCAGGTCTTCTGATGAGATCTCTGCTTTGTTGGTGGCTTCTGACTCTGAAATTAGTCAATGAGTAAAGGACCACCCCAGCACCAGGACCAAAGTAATACATCAGAGGAGCCAACACTAATTTTCTTTTGAAGCATTTGGCAGCTTTGCTGACCAAAACATAATTGTGCTGTCCAAACAGAGTCCTGAATATTTGGGATGCACAATGGACTAAGATGCTTGAGAAATACATGTTCATGCACAATGTGCAGTAATAAATGTTATCCTTCCGTTTATTGCCTACATCTCTACAATGACCATTACACATCAAAGATATCCTTTGACATCATTTGAATGTATTTGGAGGTGGGTGGACCCAGTGTGTCCTCACCTCAAGGGAGAATGAAGCTGTCTTTATTTTGTGCTCCTGCAAACACTCAGTCCTTTCCCTCTCCAGTGCTGGCCTCTGCTCCTACAAAGCTTTCTCATGCAAACGTACCTTCTTCTGAAGTGAGGAACTGCGAGAAGGATATAGATGAAAAGGATATACCTTCAATTTTCTTCTTGTTTTAAATAATTTTAAGACATTATTAGGAACAAAATTCAGGTATTTATTTTGTCCACTTTTATGTAGCTTTAACTCAAACTTCTTTATCACAGCAAAATATAGTAATTTCATTTTTTTCCAACATTATCTGAGTAGGTAGGCTAGCTGTCTGCAGACTTCTTGTTAGTGAGAAAAGTCACTCTGAATCCAAGGGGATGACTATTCATATGTATATATTGAAGATCACATTGACTTTACCCTTCATTGTGGGACTGTGCTGAAAATATGATACTAAAATAAACATATATATGGATGCATGTATTCACCGATAAAAATGGTAATGATGTCATAAGCATTCAGCTTGCCCTAGTCTACTGTAGAATATTTGGCCTAGATTTTAGCTTTATCAGTAGCTTTGTGTCAGTAAAACTAATGGTTCTTAATGACATCAGAGTGCACATAAATGGAGATCCTTTGTCAGGTCAGCAACTTGCGAGCATTTACAACTGTTTCAAACACTGGTTGTAGAAGAGAAGAATAAGAGGACCTTTCATAAGAAGAAATTCTGCAATGCTTACCTCCCATTTTAAATGGCTTCACAGGCGTTGAGCAAAAATATTTTGATTATTCTAATGATGATTTTCACTAGATGTTACTAGGAAAAAGTTGTCTGTATCCGTTAGTTCACCTGACTTAATGGGTACTCTGTTGCTTGGAAGGTATTCCTGACTAGCCCACAGCCTTCAATAAGTGTAGAGTTGACAACATTTTGCTAAATTTTATGATTATTCATTGCCTTCCCTTCTTTTCTCTTACTCAGAGTGATAGAGTAGCCAGTGAGAGGTTTAGAAGTGAGATAATGTGTTATTACTGTGCTAACAACAAAACCCATCATTCCTTGTTTCTCATTTTCTACAATTCATATTGTGTCACTAGGAAAGATAATTCAATGCCTGCGAGAAATGGAAGCTTAGACAAGAGCTATCTGGTCACTAGCATTGCAGTAGCAGAGTGGGGAAAAAGGAGAAAAAATGAGTCTGTGTCAGCACCTTTGATTAATTCGTTTGACCACCATCTGTGACACATATTTTAGACATGCAGTCTACTTGTACAGATAGGTATATACACATCAGAAGCAAATAAATATGTGTTTTCAACTACATTTAGGCAAATTCCATCACCTTCTTGACAGCTTCTTCAACCTTTTCCAGTTGTGCATATCTCAGTTACATTTTTGGAGTACTATTGCATTCAACTGCTTTGAAGCTAGTCCAGATTCTTTCATGAACAGAGATTCATCTTAACTGAGTGCAGTAAGAGTGTTGAAGAGCCATGCCAAAACGTAGCATGGAACTTAAAATACTCAACTACAGCAAAATGAATATCATGGTCTGTGGGCTTTCGGATACAGGAAGTAATTTTCATGGCCTTTACATACGGTGTTTATTTGCAGAGTAAATTTAAAAACAAAGTAATCTGGTTCTTACTGTTTTTTCAGAACAAAATAAATCCACACTTTTTTTTTAATCTCATGTATTTACCTGAAAATAGCAAGATGTAGGAACAACTATAAATATGACTGTAATGAGTGAATGAAAATATAGATATGAAAATGTTATGAGCAAATACTGTTTTGAAGGATGTGACAAATATTATTTGCAAATTAAAAATTCAGGAATCACAACTTCCATATTCAGAGAACAGATAACTTTTTATTAAGTTACAATAGGAATTATTGTAAAAATAATTTTGTTCATTCAAATATACTGTTAAATCTTTTGCTTCAAGAGACTCCTTCAAATTCTATGGCAAATAATATCTTTTTAACATAGACTTAACATTTTGCTTTTTAATATGTTATGCATGTATGTAAAGAGGATGAAGGAAACCATACTTTGTTTTAGTGGAATAAAGAAAAACTCCACTAACACTTCTTGTTACAATAGGATTGAATTTGACCAAGCATTTCTATAGTGTGAAGTATACCTGTAGAAATAGATTCTGCTTATTCAGTGAATCTGTTCCTTGCATATAATCCATGCCACATATAGTCTACTGATTAAAAAAATCTGTTTGATGTAACCCTTATTCATTAAACCTGAGGGGAAAAAGAGAGTGTCCGTGCGAGATTGTGGTATAGTTTTCTAAATTTAATTTTCATCAACAACAGAGCTGTTAAATGAGTTTAATTTGTAAAAGTTCCTTATTTCTCTGGGGACATAAAAAAACAACACTGTTTCATATTACTTCAACATTCAGAAACCACTACATTAGGATTTTAAAAACCCCTGAAACTCTGAAACTTTTATGCAATCAGTTACATTTGCTATCTTCATCTTTTTACTTAGGAAAAGTTAACCACGTATATTTCAAGTGATGAATTTCCTTAAATGTAAGAAAACACGAGTGAAGTTACCTATCGTACAAATTCATTATTTCACTTTGCTTATGCTCCACAAGAGTTTGACTGTGAAGTTAGAGACTTGCATGACAATGTATTACTACTTAGAGACTTAATCTTAACACACAACTTAAAACTGAAGCTAATAGTGCTGAATTGTCAGCATCATGTGTGTAAAAATAAAGATCTAATAATTTTGAAAATTAATGAGCTGTCAGAGTTTCAGTTAGTTGATTGGTCATTTTTACAAAAAAAAAAAAAATCTGACAGTAATGTTAAGTTCCATTAGTGAAGTAGGACCTCAGATTTATTAAAATGAAAAAAAAATGTGAAGACATTAGACAGTGAAGAAATCTGATAGTTTTTGTCATGGAATGATACACTAAAAATTAAAAATGTGCTAAATGATTTGGCTGATATGCCAAATAATTTGTAATACTTTGATCTAACATTATGATTGGAATGGAACAAATACAAGACAAATGCAGAGATAAAATAGAATTTGTATTAAGAAAAACAAATAAAAATACCTCATCCTTCTCTAAGAATTTATTGTAATCATTAAGACACATAAGAGTTATGACTGTTAGATATATCTTTAAAAAATGTTTTGTAGAATTACACATTAATTAAGCTTAGTCATGGTTCCTTTTGGAGCAATGGTAAAGCTATTTTTGACCTCAGCCGCACTATTTCCCTACATGAGCAAACAATATTATAATCTCTATTTTTAGTTCTCATGAAATGCTGATTATCCAAAAAATATCTTAGCCTCCTTTTCTTTTTAAAGGAAAAAAAAAAAGAAAACAAAATTGACAAAAATGAGCAAATCTTATTCCACTGTGCAAGATAAAAAGTGTTTTAATGCAAACATTTTCAAGAAAAGCCTCAAAAGTATACTTTCTCTGCTTATCCTCAAAATATTGTCTCCTTTTGCTTTATTCCATCATCTCTCTTTCCATCTGCATCACTCTAGGTTTTTCCCTCAAGAAGACTTCTCAGCCTATAATTAGCACAAGCATAATGAACATGTTTCTGGTACACAAACTAAGCTCACTAGCAGCTGCTTTAGGTATCACAGCATTACGCTGCATTGTAGTATCCTGTGGATGCACTTGCAAAATACCTTTTTCCACCACCCCCCTGCAAAACTGCTGAGTACCAGTAACTTGCAAGATGCTAAGTGCCCTGCTCCTGCTTGCTCATGCTGGGGTTTTAATACACCCGTTGCCTTCTTATGTGCCCAAATAAGAATAAATTAGAAATTTGAGTGCAACATTTTGACCACGGCATATTACTTTATTATTATGAAGTTGAGAAATGTAGTTAGAATATTTATTGTATAGATGTATTTCCAAACTGATATGATCAGCTTGTCTTATTGTGTCTTTCAGTCTGGAATACTGAAAATGGTGTTTTGATGTAATGTCAAAATAAAAAAAAATCAAAATTTATTTTCATAATGGACATATGCATATGTTATTGGTAAAATGCTATTGATGATAAGAAATCTGCAGTGATGATTGTGATTAGAAAGCTGAATATTTCCTTGGAGATTGCCTCATTTTTCTCTAATGAATGCTACAAAGAAAATTATCCATGCCTTTTATTTTTACAAAACGATTTCAGCTTTGGTCAGTTACACCTGTCAGCTTCCTCCAGTAAGTTTATCTGGTGAGCAAACAAGAAACATTAGCAACTTAAAAGTAATTTGAATTTAGACTCTTACATTTCGTAAAGGATGAACTGGATGTTTTGGGGGGTTGCAATGTACCTATACCATTGTGGCAGCTACAAAAAGGTTTAGTTTTTACCACAACGAGGAAGTAGTATTTAGGACCTCCAAACTGAAAACTTCAGACTCAAACTCTTCTGAATAAGAAGCATAACCAATATGAAATCATGAGTTTGTACAATATGTACAAATGATTAATTTTTTTCAATTTGTAAGCTAAACCATTTTAAGATACTGCTTTACCAAAAGGAAAAAAAAAAAAGTTGCACTACTCTGTCTTTTTCCACAGCCCAGTATCTAAGCAAAATATTTAACTTAACATTGACTCTTCTCCGTAGCTTTTTCTGGCCAGTAAACATGGGACAGATTTATAAGTAACATAATTTTAGTAGACTTTGACACCTTATGGTAGCTAGCAACTTGATCCAACAAATTCAAGACTGAAGACAAAAACAAATTCCTTGCAGAATAGAAGAGGGTGTAGTCAAACTGATACTGACAATATAAAGTGAATTACAACCCAAGACCTTATGCTCTATCAAGCCAAGGAATCAACTTTGATAGACAACAGAATAGAATAAGAATGTTTTAGATGTAATCATAATAATAAGCAGAAATAAAGACAATAATGGGAGAAGTGTGACAATATTTAACTGTACTTTCAAAAGATACAAAGGTGTTCAGTTAGTTGATCTTTAGTATCTTTGTCTTTATTCTGATTTTGAGGATTGTGGATAATGTGAGATGTGAATTCTCCTGTTTCTTTCCATATGTTCCTAGAGCAAAAATAGTTTCCTCTCTTCATATGGATTTCTCCAAATAAGGAATGAAGAAGTGGTAAATTAACTCCTCATTACTACAGAACAAATGCATGCTTCCAATATGCTGACTTGAGGGGAGAAGAGGAATGAGGAGACAGCTCTTTGGAAAACTCTGTTGAAATCTGTCTTCCAGAAATTTGCCACTTAATTACAGATTTATTTTTTAAACAGCATTTAATTAATTGTCTTTATACATATAAATAATAAAAAAACCCCAAAAAACCAAACAAATAACCCCCCAAAACAAACAAACAAACAAACAAACAAAACAACAACAAAAAAACACCAAAAACCCAGCCTGAAACTTCTGACCTCAGTAGGAGTTCAACAAGTTAATCAAACTGGATTTTCCAATAAGTTTCTATACATTTGTAAATCCTTGATTCTGGTAAGAATGTAGTACAATGAGGTAGGATGATCCTGTCAAAAATCCACCACTATGGCACAACATGATTCAAAGAGCAGAGGTGACCAGATAAGAAACCAAATGAGAATGTCAGGTCAGAACTGAGCTACAGAGCTGTAAAGAGATTAACAACAGAGGGTTGAATATTTTCACTGGCATGTGCTGTTACTCAGACCTGTGGATCCCCAGAAAATATCTTTGATAAGGGAAGATTCTACCTTCTCTTTCTGTTTTGATGATTTCTTCAGCACCACTTGTACTTTAACATACAATGAATACAACATCTGTTACAAGATGTAATAACATCTGTTGTCAACGATTGTGGGCAAATAGTCTGGGCAAGGTGCAACAAATGATCCAGAATGACAGCAGTTATGGGTCTCTATCACAATTAGATATCATTAACAACAAACATAGACTTTTGCATCCACTAGGACATTCTACTGTTCTTTGAAAAAATAAAAACACTCGAATTTTTTCAAGTGATCATGCTATAGCTTTATGGGAAACAAATCCCTAAGTATAGTATATTCAGGAAAGTATGTATGAGTATGCACATGTATGTTTAGAATTAAAGACATCCGGCGTCATATTGTGTTAGAGTTCTATTTAATGTTATTATAGTCTAGAAAGTGGTATTTTTTTTCCTTTCACAATCATAAATTTTTGTAAATGAAATTAATATTCAAATAGTTAAATGTATTTTTGTTTAAAGTCAAATGTTTTGACCATTAGAAACAGGCTATTTTTCTCACATTGTGACTTGATATTCTGCTTGAGTGTAAAACCAACTCCTTCTTCCTCATTTTATAATAAGAAATCTTCTGCAGAACAAGTAAGTGATACATTCATTGCAAGCATCAAGGTTAAAAGCAAGTTCCTGACCTTGAAAATCAGTAAACAGAATTATCTATTATAGTCCTTTTATTTTTGTCTTCTTTCCTTACATCAACAAAATGCATTTATTATTTCAACACCTTTAGCCCTTCTTCTTGAGGCCACTACCTTTCCTGGTATTGTCATCTCGTTTATTTTGAAATCCTTGAATATTTTATTGTGAATAAATCTGTACTTTTCAAGGTTTTCAATGCTAAATTTTTCAAAGATATATATTTTAATTTCCCATATGGAAGATTTGCTTGTTCCTACATCTTCTTTCACATAATAATCTCTGATTTACCTACTTCCTTGAAATGCATGGAAGTTGCTGTATGAGCTTACTTATGGCTTTTCTCTGCATTTACTTTGTTCTCAGTTCATGGTTTTGAGTATTAATTGTTCATCAGTTATGAATTGCTGCTAAATATACTTGAATTTCAAACTTGTATAGTGTGCTATCTCATTATTTGATTCCATGTCTTACCAAATACAGACAGTTTTTGTGGGAGCTTTTTAGGTGCCTCTTCAATCACATGATAGTTCAACTTTCTCTTTTAAAAAGTTTTCATGTTCCTGGATGCAGAATAATACTTGAAGCCCTATATTCTGTAAAAATTAATGTAAATTAGAAAATTATACCACTTCATATTACTTTGCATCAGTGTTTTGGTTTGGTTTGGTGGGGCTGTATTTTGATTCTGTATTTTGATTTTTTTTTGACAATTTGCATTTTCAGGACAATCTCAGGTTTTGACTGATGTTTCATTTTTGTGAGTTTTTATCTTTTATTTGGTATTGATGTCTCATTTCATATAAATGATTATTTAATTTATAGATTGATATGCATATCAAATTTTGTAATAGTTCAGAACTTACAAACCTGGAAAATTGAAAAATAGGAGAAGGCTGCTGCTTATGATGCTGCAGACTGCCATTAAGGACTGAGGTTCCCAGCCATGCTGGATATCCTTTTTGAGTACTCTGTCCTTATACATATGTGGAAATGGATAGTGAATAAAAAAATAACTCAAGCATTGTAGGCCATTAGATAGTGGATGCTACATATTGCTATGCTTGCAATGCTAACCTATGCTGTAAAATTAGTTCTATTAATATAGGTGTCCTGACTGGCAACCGGATACTGTTTCTGCGCAAAGATATCCAATGAAAATGAAAGGCAAATAGCAAGATTCACATATTCAGCTAGGAAAAGCTGAGAAACTGAAGGCATAACTTAGATGCCCAAATACTGATATGATATGAAAATGTGTGCAGTTCTCTAAGCTGCTGCTCAATGACTGCAGGAATGGTTAGAAATTGTCTCATTTTTGTATGGATGAAATAGTACACACAGCTTATGCATCAATATTAACAATTTGAGCATCAGGAAGCTCAAATAGAGAGGAAATGTAGCTTTTATTTCATGCACAAAACTACTTCTATTTTTTTATTTTTGGAGGGACATGTGCTATTAACTGACATTAATCAGAAAACAATTAGCACCTTTGGTGAAGATCTAGCAAAAGCTTTGCTACACCCTGAGAATATGAGTTTATTTATTCATAGTTAGAAATACAGAATGTAAAGTCCACATAAAAGTGAAATGAGGTGAAAAAATCTACGTGGATGACAGAGCAAAAATGCTCTCAAAGCATATATACTTCTACATTTTTTAAAATATGGTAGAAATCTGAGTCCTGCTTTTTCTAGATTTTTTCTCATTTTCAGGTAGTACCTCAACTGGAAACTAAATACATGACCGAATCTCTGGTCTGTTTTCATTGACGCTTGACACTGTTTGATTGTGATTTAATGAACTTCCTTTATTTGATTTGAAATATAAGTTTAGATATGCAAGCATGAGTCTACATTTACCTTATCTAATACAATAGGATTATTACTAAAATACTTGGTAGAAAATGATGGCAAACCAGATTCTAGTCCATATTTAACATTCATGTTGAGGAATAGCACTTAGAGCTATAACTAAAGCATGTTTTGTCTTCTCTTGATATTTGTTCAACAGAAACTGAAAGTAAGAGTGCCTGAGTCATCTCTACTTGTGGATAAAGAAGTGGACAAATGAAATCAATTAATGCTTAAATCTTCAGAGCATGTGGGTTTGCACAGCCTCAGTACACTGAGGCTTAACCTCTCCGGGAAACAGCAAGGCTGGAATTCTGGAAGGCTCTTAATGATGGCTACTTTCCTGCAGTGTTAGCATAGTTAGCGTTGGGTTGGTTATGCGTATCTGTATTGTGTATTATGTCATTGTTAGCTTTTGGCATCTTACATTTTAGTTTGGTATAAAAGACAATGTGGGGCCTCTAAGGGCCAAACTTCACAAATAGGAATGTGGACATCTAACATGGATATCCTGTCTTTATTGGCTTGGAACAGGACATAATAAAATAGAGTTCTTGCAAGCACCATGAGAGATAAAGGTGAAATCCAAAAATGAATCTTTGTTTTGCTGCCAGATGTGGTCTTGTAGCTGAAGCTCTGAAACTTGAAAATACTGAAATTCAAAGCAAATCTTCAGTCACCTATCTTGCCTACAGCCATTTAAGATTCAAAGTGTCTCCACAGCTACATGGAGAACATAGAAGAACACTTACATCAATGGATGACATTACATTTAACAGCAATAATTGCAAGCACGACTTCTATCATTCAGTATGGTCTGCTGGGTCCTGCCTTTTTCATAACGCTAAGTTACTATACCACTAGTCAGTCATGACAGACTAGACAGAGTGAGAGACTTGTGTTCTTAAGTCTAATAAGAATGTTATACTCAGCTTTCTGAAAAGAAAAAAAAAAAAAGGAAGGAAAAAGAAAAGGACTGTCACATAACTGAATGGTGCTGGTATAAGACACCTCCACTTCTGTTGTCAAAATGTTCCCTCAGTGTACAAGATAGTTTAACTCATTCATAGTACTCTGTGTCATTCTGATTGACACCAAGGGAGCCTGGCTTAGTACATTCAATATTTCACACATTTAATAGTTAGACAGGAAGACATTAAGTTTTGTCATATAAATTTATTTTTTGGATGTGGATCTTGAACATTCAGTGAATCCTATATTGCCCATTTTTTATCCTACTGCAAAAAAATGGGAAGCATTATAGTCTGTGGATTTTACAGAATGGTTCCTTTTGTTGTTCTTTTTTTTGGTAAATTTGAGTATTTTTTGCCTTGATGTTTTTCCGCCCTGTGCAGAATTAACCTCAAGTTTTCTCCAAAATCTGTAGCATTTATCTCCACTTTTTAATATTTTATGAAGCTTATTTACTGTAAATATGCTGAATTTGTTGGTTTTTTTTAATATGCCCTAGTTACCCATATTCATACCACAAACTAGAAAAAAAAAAAGCCCAAACAAACACCCCACCAAAGAAACTCCCGCCTAAAACCCTGAGAAACCAAAGCAAAACAAAAATCCTATGAAATGTTTCTTGAAATAACCAATGAGTTAATGTGAATTCAAACTGATTTCCTTATCTGTCACTAAGTGAGAAATAATTCCAGTGTTTAGTTATTGTTAGGTGGTCAGCCAGTATAAGTCAAGACCTTTTTTGGCCATAGGTGAAGTCAGGTCCAACACTGTTGCTAGGATTCACCTTAGTAAATACACATATTTAATCTTTAGAATCTACACTTGACATAGCCATCTAGGCTTCCTTTTCTCAGTGTAGAGAACAGTTTCTTCTAGAGTGAACTTTTTACATACTGGTGTCCATAATAAATTCCTAAAAGTGCCTTTTCCTTTCCTTTAAGCATAAAAGAAGTCTACACTGACCAGCTCAAGTTTAGGTATTATAGGTACCTAAAACTACCTGAGTTGTATTTACTATGTGCTGGCAAGATGTTTCATTCTGTTTTCCACTCAAAACAGCATGCATTCCTATATCTACGGATCAGCTACCAAAGTCTTATCCAAAACAGTAGCTTTTGTGCCTGCAAACCACAAGTACCTTTGATGACACTTTGTTCCCCCAAAGGTTAACACTGTATGTAAGCATTCACAATACCTGATATATCATGGACCTTGAAACTCCTCTCACACACCTGTTGAACAACACTCTTTTATACTTTGGTATATACATATACTTGATTTGAACTCTGTCTAAACATGATACAACTTCCAAGTTCCCAAGTGTCTACATTCTCATTTCACTCGATCTTTCTTCAGACTTTATGACTCTAGAGTTTGGAACAGCAGGATTTTTACCGCTATGTCAGTGTATTTATTGTCTGCATATAGAAGAATTTTGAAGAGCCTCAAACTGAAGTGAGGAAAAGCTATAGCTTTAAAAGTTCAAAGAAGAATATTGGATTGTGTCAAAGTATACCTCCACAGTTTCAGTGTGGGACTACACAGACAGGATGTTTCTGTAAAAAGGAGATAAAGAGGCTCAAGGTATGTTACTAGAAAGGAGCAGAGGTAGAAATAATGACCTTCTGGTGCTTTACCATTGTTCGTTTTATGATCAGTTGGGGAGAACTTTGATGTGAGCAAAGATCTTCACCTTAAAGCAAGGAAATACGTAGCTTTGTAACTTGAATGACTGTGAAGATGTGATATGACATAACTTGGCAGAAATTGTTCTGAAAAAAAGAACTTCATTCTTATAAAAATATGATATTTTCTTTATAGTTATCATGAACAGTATTGTGAAAAATTCGCCATGTTACTAACCTGCAATCATAACATCAGATAAGGGTAACTGTGGTAGCAACTAGCTTGTCCTTTCACCCCTACTTCTACTTCCTTCCATTTCTTTCTTTCAGCTGTGCTGTTCAGGCTAGGGAAAGCAAAATGTATTTCAAGATTATTTTGAAATTCGAGAGAATAATAGTGCCTTAATGGAAAGAAGAGCAATATTTATTAGAACAACAGTATTTATATTAATATTTAAGAGTACAGGGCTATGTCCTTAGCAAACATCAAATTATGAGAAAAGAGTGATTAAATACACTCAAGCTCCTTGAATAATGCAACAGAGTCTCATCAGCATAGCAGTTGCTCTATCATTACTCCCACTTCTAGCCAGTTTCTGGACGGTGATAAAATACACTTTCCTAACTCAGTAAGAGATACCTGAGTTCTGAAATTATTCGATAAAGCAAGCTTCCTTTGTAACTTCACTGTAACTTGAAATTCCTTCCCACTACTTTTTTTCCAAAGATTCGTAGAAGCTGTCTTGAATAGTTAGCCTTTCCTCCACTGGATCTTGAAGCAGAATATCATTTTAACATTGCAGATGCAACTAGAATTATAAGCTAGTTCCCTTTGTAGGCAGTGATGCATGGTCCTTCAAATGGATGGCTCCTGTCTGTGAAGTATAACTGGCATGCATCATCCTTAGATGTTCCTGGCTTTCTACACTAAGAAACCTGGACAACTAGTATAGGCCAACTACAGGTTTAAACTGCTACAGCTGGATTGCCTAATTCCATGCTTCTGTTAGTTATGCTTCCCAACTCTCTTTCCTTTCAGAAATATTTTGATTAGATGGAAGCCAAATAAAGTTTTGTATGTCTTCATATGGTATATTTGGAGAATGCCAACAAAACTTTTTGTTCCAAAGTGTCTACCACTGGTATGACTGTGCCACTGGGGACTAGTTTAACCTTTTGAAGAACAGCAAACCAAGGTTTGCCCACTGGATAATCACTCCAGTGATTGTATGATGAATCTGAAGCACAGCAACAGAAGCAGATGGATGTCTTGACAATGTTGCCAGAAGTCAGCCATGCCAATGAGATTGGAGAAATGCTGGAAAAAAAGAGAAATGAAGCATGGAAGGCAAAGAGATAGAGGAGAATCACAAGAACCAACATAAAATGCTGCTTCTAGAAGATCTCTAAAGTGATTATGAAATGAATGGGCAAGACATGGATTTTTCACTGGATGTGCAAAAGAGAGTATGCAGTTAGGAGAGGTTTTGTTTCTGCATAATCATGGACTACAAAATATGCAAGCAATATTTTGGAAAGGGAGAACGGGCAAATGAGCCACAAACCAACAAACCATTAGCAACACAAACTTCATTCTCTCTTTAATCAAGGCTCTGAAAGAGGAGCAGATGCAGTATAATAATACTTATAAAAGCTCCTAGTTTTTATATAGGATAAACCTCAAGGTTTTATCCTATATCTAATGCTTATACATAACTGACTAGTTTAGTGCAATAGAATATACCTACTTTTCTGGATGAACTGAATTTAAATGGAAGTGAAGAAAAAGGAGATTTTATTTTCTCAGTAAGTAAAAAATACTAGAATTGAGTACAAAGACAGTGGACTCAATGTACCATATGACAGGCCAAATTTGCCATGCCACCTGATTAGTCAACCTGATTATAGTCTCCAGGCAGCTTGCACATGTGACTTAAAATAGCATCTCTAATGTCTTTGTAGTAACAGACCATGTCAGGAAGAAATTCAGTTAGTTGTTTATATGCAAACTACACTTTTTGTAGCCCATACTTCATAACATCCTACATTTAGGGAGGTGATCCACCCTCCCTAAGGATTGGAAGCATCATGATGTACTCACCATGACCCAATCAAATGAAAGGCAGCAATAATGCCACAGTTCAGATTAGTCAATTAGAAATGCCATCTTGCTAGAGGGCACCTTTCACCACAATCTGCATTGCTCAGGAAGCAGTTCAATTAGACAGATAACACAATCCAAACAGAAAATTTCCCAGCTGTCCAGTTTAAAGACCAAGTTTAAAATTGGTGTGCATCTTTTTTAAATTTGATTATAACATGGATTTCTGCCAAAAGGAATAAAAGGCTGTTTTAAAGAAATATTTCAGTGATATATACTATTTTCTTCAAGACATAAAGGACAGCATGAAAGAAACCATGAAATTGAAAGTAAGGGAATTTAAAATGAATTGTTTTTGACAGAACTTTTATGGGAAGGAATGGAGACAAAAAAATTATTTTCCCTTCTCTTTCTTTTAGAGTATTGCTCCTTCTAGCTGGTTTTTGGCTTTTGGTCTTATGAAATAGTATAAATGACATTAGCTGAAGTTGAAAGGTCTCAAAGAGAGTCTGTAATCTCTCAGCATGATAATCTGGGAGAAAAGCACATTTCAAAGCTTTTGTGTGTTTTGTGATACACAAAACAACGATACTTACAAAGCTTTCATTTTGCTGTAACTCTTGGAAAAAAATATACTGCTGTTTGTCTCTATTATCACCTTGTTGGGCTCTCACTTGTAATAGTTTGCAAACAGTTAGCCTAAGTGAATGTATGTAGAAAACCTTTAGAATAACTAGCCCTGTGACTCTAAGGGTGCAGGTGGATTATGATAATTTTTGGAAAATTTTATTATATAATGTCTAATGTCTTTCTGTATGTTTAACATGCTTTATTATTCCAAAAATTTTTCTTCTTCAATTACTTCCAAATAAGCCTGGTTTATAAAAATACCAATATAAGTAAGCGAGCATGATACACAACAATAAATTATTATCAGGCCAACTGTGCATGCATTCTCATAAAAGCTGAGAGGCGTCCTGAAAGAACACTTATTACTTCACAAATATCTGAAACTCTTGCCCCAAGACCAGGGACAGGACGTTACATTGTTGGTGTCTTTATTGATCATTAGTAAAACATTTTCAAATGATCCCCTAAGGAAACAAGACCTCTGTGACAACACTTGCTGTGTAGGTATGGTATGTATATGCTACTAACTTAATTTCAGTCACTTCCTGCTTAATCAGTCACTTCGGATGAAGAGCTGGATGTATGAAAAATATGTAAGCTCCCATAGTTTTCATAAAAAAGGTACTTGGGAAGAGAAAACCATGTTAGTACACATAAAAGAAAATCTTTAGCATGAACTCAGCCCATCATAAAGGCAGGGACTGCAGAGGAGAAATGACTGTAAAAACAAATCAAACCAAATAAACAGCTTTGTTAAGGGCTAGCAATTCACTGCAAGCTACAAACTTGTCAGTATAAGAATTCAATTTACCTGACGTGGACATCTTGCTTCCACCTACAGCTTAGATAAGAGTTACCTCACCAGCACCGGCCATCTGAGTGTTATTTACTCCAAACTAGTCATATGGGCTATGTCTGTACTGCTGAGTGATACAGGGCTAAGGACAAACGTTCAGACCTGAAAGTGAGTAGTGCTGAATAGCTGTGACTAATAGTGCTGTTCTCTCTCCAGAAAACTTAGGTACTTTTTGAGAAGATCTGCATCTACAGACACATGAAACTTAAGTGTAAGGTATCTAATAAAGATGGACAGAGTTCAGCTTCAGATTTTAATTGATTCTGGTGCTCACTGAACAACCTTAATGTCAGTAATTGCATCCACATTTTATTCCATGGATTTGCCAAGAAGAAAATAAGTTGGAACAATCTGAGGCACTTCCAGACAGTAAAGAGTTAAGTATTTTAACTAAGTATGTATCCACGTTTGAACACATTCCCTGATGATTTTTTACTTCATAGTAGGGTATTGACGGACAGTGGAACTAACAGACAACTCCACAGGATGAGATGAATTATCCTAGAAAAGACTTACCTCTGCTCTTGATTGTAGCTGAAATGTATGCAATACACTTAGGCTAGACAATCAGCTTTTAAACAGTTTAAGTTAGGTATGATTAATCCCATCCTGGATGGTAGTGAACTGCTCTCAGGGTACCTGAGTTCCTTATACAGTCAATGAGGAAGGCTAGGTTTTTTTGAAGATACCACAAGGAAATCCAATTAGCTTAACTTGGCTTGTTAAACTGAATCAGGCAGAATTATCCTCTCATGAAACAAACTCTTACTCTTGACTATCCAGGGAACCTAAGCACTTGCTTTGTACGGATTGCTTCGACACGTTCAAGGCATTTAGGTGTCCAACAAAGATGAAGAGAATTATTTTTTCAGATTTCATTAGTTCTGGTGCTCAGTGAAGAACTTTAACATTATTAGAGCTATTAAATTTTAATATTTAGTATTAAAATTAATGTTTATATTGTAATTTTTATCATCTGTTACCACAATGGCAGAAGATTACAAAAAAGTTACAAAAGGCATGCAGGAGGAGGCAAAACATTCTAAAATGTCAGATTTTTCACCTATACTGTTATTGTCATTTGTATTACTAAGAACTTGTCTAAATTAAGGAACCTAGGAACATTTCCCAGCTAGTGGATCCAGGTGTATGATCCAGCTGATTTCTAATTGGATGACAGCAATTATAGCCCTTTGGATGAGTAGAAAAGAAACTGTGGCACAGCCAATGTGACCCCTTGCTTGGCACACCATCTTCATAGTTCATGCTGTGAAGATGTAAACAAAAGTTTAGGAATGGCAGTTTAGGTCATGTCTGTATACACATATACACACATATATAAAAATACTTCTTTAGTATATTCCTAAAACATTGTAGAAGTTTTGAAAACAGTTTGTTAACTAGAAGATCATTTAAGCTAGAAGCAACATGCAAATAAATAATAAAGTAGGAACCAAGCAACCTCCCTGAAAGTACGGTGAGGTCTACTAGATGTGTTTCCTCTGAACAGCAGATACATCAGGTGGAGAATTATAGCAGATGACAAAAAAAAAAAAAAAAAAAAAGAGAGAGAGAGGACACATTTGTACCAGAGGGAAATAAAATTGCTCAAGGCTGCAGCACTGTGGAGGCTTGGGAGAAATGGTAGTGTTTTCCTGTCCCTAGGGAATCTTGGAGCTGATTTCAAAAGGCAGTACTCTGGATGGGCTGTAGCTGAATTGTTTCCTCAGTCTCTATGGCTAACATATACACTAGGAAATCCTTATGCTCATCTGTGAGCAGACCTTAAGCAGTTATTTAAAGGCATATTCTACGTTTACCTTTTATTGTCTTTTGTAACTTTCCAAATCTTTTTTTCCAATTTTTTTTCCAGTTCTTTCACTGAGCAGTTTATCCTCCTTTGCTAGGACAATCTTGTTTCCTCCTTTAGGCTTTTCTGCAAACTTAAGCAGAATTGCAGATAACAAACAGGTCCCATTAAAGCAATGGCACTGCCATTAAAGTGATGCTCTTTTATTTGGTTATCCTCTGGCTACCAATCATCTAGGGCAAACCCTGAGGTTACATGTATATGAATAAATAAATAGGATAAGGGCTGGTCTACTGGCCCTAGTGTGAGCAGCAAACACACCCATAAAGCTAAAATAATTTCTCACACAGGATGGCCTCTTGCTTACTGCCTAGCAGAGAACAAGCTCTGTCCAGAAGTATTTCCTAGACAGCACCTAAACATTTTCTGACAGAGCCTTAGTTAGAAAGGACTGAAAGCATAGAAGCTTATGTGCTGGCAAATCACATTTACAGGGGATTGTTTGCTAGCAATTCTTGACATATATGCCCTCATCCTGTTTATTAGTACTACAGACATAGCAGCAGGGTCCAGGCATGATTGAGGGGATCAGCATTTTTAACAATTCAGGTTCCTTAATTTTCCTAAGTTATTACAGCATTTGTATCTGTAGTGTAATAGAAGTTCTCCATACTAGGAGTTGAGAAGCAGAACTAAAATAAAATTATCAATACCATTCACTTCACCCCTGTACATTTTAGGGTTCCTTCCAAGCCTGTTTTTTTCTCTATCTCCTCCCTCCAAAGGCGTGCTAGAAAAAAATAGAGGGAAACAGAAACCTTTAATATAGAGTCCCTATTTGCAATATAAAACCAAATCCAACCTCCAAAAAAAAGAACAGAAGTACAGTTATGTATGTCATACAGTATATTCCTTTCCTTAGCTATTGTATGTCACGAAATACCTAGAATATTTTAAAGTACTCACAAGTGGCTGCATTCATCAAATTCTATACCTTAGGAAAAAAAGTAATGAAATACACAGAAGAACAGACACGCTTGGAAGTGGACCTACATTTTCAACACAATTTTTTCAGTAGTGCAATTTTTGTCTGGAAACCAAGAAGCAAGAGGTTTAGCTCGTCATGGATTTCTAAAGAATCTGATTCAGAGGACCTGCTACTGTTAGTGCTGTTTGAAGTCTGAGATTCTAAGTCACAAAACAATTTTAATCTTTCTCAACATTTATATAGGAATTCAATAGCTTTTTCAAACAGTAATATCTGAGATCTTTTTTTATGCATTGGAAATGAATAGCTAACAAATAATTTAACTGAAATTCGGGTTTTGGTTGGCAAAGTTTTTCTGTAATGTCCTATACACAATACTTTCTCTAATGAGTTCAAGCACCCTTAATAGATGCATATGATATCAGGTAGTCAGTTCCTTGTCCAAAACTATTTACTAGTGCCACTGTGTAAATTTCAAGCAGTCTGGAGTTAAAACTGAGCCATGTAGTTTTGGTTTCTGGAGAACCATTTGTTTAAGACAGACAGAAATTTTAGGGTAAGTGAAGTAAGTGGGTGCAAAGCCAGCCAAAATGAAATGACTTTTCCAAACAGACATAGCAACAGTCACTGCACATACTTTGTTAGTTCTATAATTTTACTTTCTAAAAATAGGAAAGCTAGTAAGTTAAATAATAGGTTTTTGAAAGTTTCTCTTGGTAATATTTTGATAAAGATGTTACTTGAAGATGATTTTTCAGTGCTACTGAAAATTTTAGAGCTGCAAGAGTGGGAAATTAAAGGTTCATCCTGGAGAAGATATATTTAATTATCTATGAAAATATTATGTATTAATCAGTGTTTCAAATTGACATCTGATGGATCACTCCACATCTGCTATGACTATCTGTATAGTAGATTTCAGTCTATAATCACTCAATATTGCAGGTTTTTCCACCAGGGAAAATATTAACAGAATGAATGGATTGTAAACTAAAGACTGAAACAGCTCCTTGTGCTGATTAAGGGACAGCTGAACATGATTAGCAAGTCTCCTAAAAATTAGAAGGCCTAGAAAAAATAATTCAAAAGATGAATGCTTATCTCAACCTTGAAATTTTGTTGAAATAATTCTGATACAAAATGGATAAAACAGAAGGGCAGAGCAAGAGAATGCAGTCAGAACCTTAGACATGGAAATAGCCGTGAGGAGACAGTAGAAAAGGGAATTATGTGAGAATAGAGAATGGTTCATTTGGAAGGGACCTACAATGATCTTATAGTACAATTCCCCCTGAGAATTTCTCTCCTCCACCAGGGATGGATATTTAATTTGTAAAGTTAGATTTACTTCCCTCCATACTATTGCAAAAGCATGGAAATAGGTTTAGACAATCTGTTTAAAATTAGTGATGTTAGAAAGTCAGATGACATGAACCATTGCTTTTTTCTTTTATTAAGTCAATGAGTGCTATATTAGGGTTTTTAAGGTTTCTTTAGGTTTTGGTGAGGTAGATGTCATAATGCAAGTTCACATTTACACAAAACTAAAATCTTCTCTTACATTTCTAATTTTCAGGCTTCTTCAGCCACAAGAAATTGTATGTTCCTGATGTACAAGTTTATGCTGACTGTTCATATCAGCTCTTATATATTTAACCCTTCTTCACCTTACCAGTCTGTGATAGTCTGGCTTGTATTTTCTAGCTTTGCTTACCAGGCTACGAGGTAAAATTCTGTAAAGTAATATATCTTGATACTGATAAGATACACTTAAAATTAGAGACTGTCAGTGCTGTACTGGTTTTATATGTATGTTTTTGAGGACTGATGACATCTTCCAAGCACAGAGAAGCCCCAGGGTAAATGGAGCTTTAGAACATACTCTTGTTACGCTATGTCCCTACCAAACTCAATATTTAATATAGCATGCTCTCAAACGCTAGTTCATATAGCACAGTCCTGGTTACATACACAGATCTTCCTGTTCAGCCATTTTTGTATAAATTTTAGTTTTCGTGTATCCATTCTTTCTCTTGAAGTGACAAAGATTTCAGCTGGAGACACCCATAGAAATGACTTTACAATATCTGTAAATATTTCAAAACAACTGTTGAAAAGCAGGGAAAGAAAAACACAAACAAGTCAAGTAGAAAAAAGGTTAATGTTCAGTAATGTAACATACTGTAAATAAAATTGATGCTGGTGTATTTTTACTGTTTTTTAAGCTCTGAGAACTGAAATGATGGTGAAACTGTTACATGTCAAAATACATAATCCAGTAAACCTAGGTTTTTAGGAATGCAGGCAAAATCTACTCTGTAGACTACTGATTACCTGTAAATACAAGGCAAAGCTCTAAAGGAAGGCTGGGTGGTAGAGGGTAGGATATGTGCCAGTCATTTCTTTCACCATCGGTTGAAAGAAAGAGGTGATTCTTTGGTGTAATTTAAAACATATTACTAAAGAAACCTAAAGTGGCCAGATTAATTGTATCCCAAAAGTCCTTCTCTCCCTCGATTACAAGAAGAGCCTAGGCTGACTAGCTCAGATGCAATTGTTTATGTGACTGATGTCTACGATCTGCAGAAAGGAATTTTACCCTAAAAATCACTACGGAATGAAGCTTCATTGCTTTGTATACCTGAAAATTTTAAGTGTAAAAATTTTGAAACCTTTAGGAAAGTTTCAAATGAAACCTAAATTTGTTGATGTAGAGATTAATCTCACATGTAAAGTAACATATTCATAGAAAGAACAGTCTGCCAGTTTTAATTTTAAAAAGAAGTGTGAGCTGGTACTATTTCCAGCTGTTTTGAAAGTATTGTATTAAAGTATATGGAGTGTAATCATGTTCTCTATGCAGCTGGGATAAAGTGGGGACATTAGCTTTGTTTTATTGACACAGTTAACAATGCAATGTTAAATTTAGATGAAATAATCTGTCCAAATATGTCTTTTTCTAAAATTCCTTTCTTAATTACCATTTTGTCCACATAATAAGAACTGCTTGGTTAATTTTCATAAACACCATTTTCATGCCTTAAAACTTAATAGTCTTTAAAATTATTTCTACCATTTAAAAATAATTTATATTCTTTTCATACTCTGAAGAAATCCAGCTTTATACTTTCATTAAAGCTAATTTCTTCCATTTTTATATGTATACTATTTATATATTATTATTTATATTGTCTTTTAGTACACCAATAAGGTGGTATTTGTTTAATTAATTTCTTAAGCTTTACATGTAAGGCCTTTGACACATTCTGAAATATGAAGAATAACCCTTTGATTATCAGGAAGCTGTTCAAAGTTTAATGCATGACTGGATGTTGCAATTATTAAGAAACCACTGAAGCACTTCAAAAATAAAACTCCTCTGCTTATGGACTTTCCTAAAAAATACACTCTTGTAGGGAAAAAAAAAAAAGTAGAATCCAGCATTATTAATAGTGAAAATTGCCATTTGGTGTAACTGGGAAAGTGATTTCTGTTCAAATGTCCTTAAAAGGACCCTTCTAAGAGTAATTTCAGAAGTGCTAAACTCCACTGTAACTCCATTATAAAAATTATGTGTAGACTCAAGCATTCATGTGTTTCTATTTCCTTACCATTTTGAAAAGCTGAAAAAACCCCAATCCAGATAAACCATTTAGCATTATTTAAATTTGTTTTCAGATACACATGGAAATCTCAAACTAAATTAAATCTCAAAAGGCACATCTGCAGTATGAAATGACATACCTCTCCCAGTTTACCTCTCATCTCCTTATCCTTCACACTATGTAAGTATTAGCTCATTTATGGTCATTTTTCTGGACAAAAAACCCCAAACAAACAAACCCAGTTTCTTCTGCAACAAATCCAGATACAGCTCTGAGCATAGTTCACTCTACTTGCAGTTCTGATGGTTTTTAGGTGTAACACTATACAGCTCTCAGCAGAAGCCTTTGTAGTTTACTTGTGCATTCATGAAAATGCATAACCATACCAGAAGTTTGATAAAATAAATGTGTACAATGCACAAGGAGCACTCATTATCACAACACTAAAAAAACCAAGAACATTAAGTTGCTTTATGTTGGAAAATATAAAAATTGGCCTTTATCTTTGAGTTGGTTAAGTTTTTCCTATGCTCTCTTTTTCCTGTTTAGCTTGAGCTGCTGTATGCCTGTTTCTGTGATAGTGGAAAGAGCCACTGAAATCCCTGTGGAGGAGAGCACACTCCCACTCTGGTGTTTACATCTCATTCTTGTGTGTTGCAGTGCCAGGCTTATTGCTAGCATGTGCACTGTCTACACTTAGCACAAGAGTGAGGTAAGACTGATGAAGTTTTTACCAAGGTATCTAAAGGTTTGATAGGGATGGATCCCATCATCTATAAATGAAGAACCACTCTGTGATGGTTCTCACTACAGAAGCTGTGTGGATAAGACCACAATGCTTTCACCCTCTGTCATTCTTTGGTACTGCTTTGTGCTCTCAGATATTCCCATATATCTCCATTTATGTTAATGGCATGAAGGTCTGGCCTTTCCTCAAAAGTATTTAACACCACTTACAGTGTTTGAATCAAATTCAACAAAGGCAAGTGCAGGGTCCTGCACATGGTGGGCAATAACCCCATGCACCAGTATAGGCTGGGAGTTGACCTGTTAGAAAGCAGCTCTGCGGAGAAGGACCTGGGTCCGGGAACAAGCTGTCCGGGAGCCAGCAGTGTGCCCCGGTGACCAAGAATGCCAATGATGAGACTGGATGTGGCACTTAGTGCCATGGTCTAGTAACCACAGCGGTGTTGGATCAAGGGTTGGACTTGATGATCTTGGAGGTCTTTTCCAACTTGGTCAATTCTATGATTTTATGATATCCTGGGGTGCATTAGGAAAAGCATTGCCATCAGGTCAAGGCAGGTGATCCTGCCCCTCTACTCAGCCCTAAGGAGGCCACATCTGGAGTGCTGTGTCCAGTTCTGGGCTCCTAAGTACAAGAGAGACATGGAGTTCCTCGAGCCGGTCCATCAGAGAGCTACAAAGATGATCAGGGGACTGGAGCATCTCTCTTACAAGGAAAGGCTGAGGGAGCTGGGCCTGTTGGGTCCTGAGAAGAGACAACTGAGAGGGAACATCAACAATGTATACAAGTATCTGAAGGGAGGGTACCAAGAGGATGGAGCCGGGCTCTTCTTGGTGGTGCCAAGCAATAAGAGAAGAGATAAAGAGCAGAGACTGAGGCACAGGAAGTTCCACCTGCCCATGAGGAATAATTTCTTTACTGTGCAGGTCACTAAGCATTAGAACAGGCTGCCCAGAGATGTTGTGGAGTTTCCTTTCTGGAGATATTCAAAAGATATTTGGATGGAACCCTGAGAAAAATGCTCCAGGGGACCCTGCTTTAGCAGGAAGGTTGACTAGATGATGTCCAGGAGTCCCTTCCAACTAAACCATTTTGTGATTATGTGAAAACCTGTATGCATTTTTTGTGCTTTAGTACAGGTTGTAGAACAGTATTAAGGTCATTAAGGAGAAGAAACACATCATTAATTTTTTTTTTTTACCACTTTTTCTTCAGAGAGGATTGAGAACATCCACAGGTAAAGGAATTCCTTTAGGCCATTCTTAATACTTACTTCTTGCTTAGTTATCTTAATTTTGAAAAAGGAACTTGTGAAACTGAGATCCAGTTTGAGTTCATTTTTTCTTCCAGTCATCCCAACTGACACAGAGATACTAATCCAAAAAAATTTCAGCAGGTATTTTGTTGAAGAAACAAATATTGTAAGCAGTGTTAGGTCACTTAGGTAAATGAGCTATTTGAAGAATGAGAAAAAAGATACTGAGTTGTAGATTTAATTATAAGATTTATTTTTTCATACCTTGAAATGTATGTTTAGTCTGTGACTGCTGAACCACAAAGTGATAACTTCTCAGATCAAATCACACACTTTTGGATCCTACAAAAAAGCACCTTTTTTTCTTGGCTAAAATGCAGGAAACCTGTGATGCTCTTTTAATGAACTGTAAATGTGTTGATTACTTATAAATCAGTAAACTGATAAAAACATCCAACCTTCTTAACTGTCACTGTTAAACACTGTTTGCAAAAATGTAAGGAGATTTCAGCTGTTTACCCTTTTCTTCCTTGTTAAATACTGCAATCGGCTATTTCGCATTGTAGATGCCGACAGTAATGTTTCAAATTTCTACTTTTGACTAAAGTTACAGTTTCTGAGGAAACTAAAACTCAATTTTGCTTCAAATAAAGAAAATCATGAAAAAAAACACCTTTCAGGACTACACTAGAATTTTCTAAATTAATTTTTTGTTGATCAAGGCTTGTATCTGCTTCTGGAGGAGGCAACTTGAAAATAGTCAAGTGTATTATCACAAATTAAATTAATTTTATGGTTTATATGGCATTTTGATAAATTAGGCTCTTTAGTCAGTAGTTAATAATTACAGTTCTCATTGGTAACGCTGCTCATTGTGGTACTGAGGTAATTGTCTAGATTCAGATTTATCATTACTTATGATTACTCCTAATATGTGTTTAAAGATATACATGCAACCAGGAGGCACAACGTAACACAACACCTGCTTTACAGAATTATTAACTTTTAACAACACATGATGTCTAAGGGAAAGCTACTGTCTTTTTAATACTAAGATTGAACGTGTTTTCAATATACTACCCAAACCTATTAAGCCAAGAAATTCAAAAGGGGTCAACCAATTTATTTCATAATAGTTGTAAGACAACAACACGTGTATTAAGGTATTGTAGTTTAACCAAGTGTTTTAAACCAGGACATAAGGTTTATCCCAAAGAAATTTTCTTCCATCATAGAAACAAATGAATGCTTAATCTCATTCACCCAGCTGTAGAGGCATTTACAAATGTTGGGACATACAGCAGTAATGTGCAGAAATAACAAACCATGTAGGGTACTGTACTCTCTGAAAACAAAAATAAGAAACCTTGTTGGTAAATTACACTACATTTTTTCCTTTCCTGTATATTCTTATTTGCGTAGAGAGACAGAATTATTAAACTTGATAAACATACAAATCACGGAGTTGCTAAACAATTGTTGGAAGAGGTTTCTGGAGGTCATAGAGTCCAATCTCCTACATGAAAGAGGACTTTCACTTACTCCCAGCTCAGCTTTGATGTCTGAAACGCTTGAAGCACAGTCCCTGATTTCACTGACAACTCCTAGTCTTGAACAACCTTCCTGACTTTTTTCCCCCTAATGTCCAAAGTGAACCTCCCAAGCTCACACGTGTAGCATTTTTTCAATCTTTATACCGCCTGGCACTACCGTCACCTTCATAGTGGCCCTTCAGGTAGTTAGAAGCAATCACTTGGCATCTCATTGCTCCTCATTAGCCTCCTCTTCCCAGGACCACCAAAGCCCAGTCCCCCCCTTTTTTGTAGGGTATGTTTTAGGCAATGACCATCTCAGTCACCCATCACTGTACCAGTTTCTCCTGTAACTGGGGAGCCTGTCGTCTGCCAGCTCCCAGCGCCAAGTAGAGAGGAACAGTGATCTTCCTCAATCCCTTGGCCATCCTTCTGGTAAGTGGTTAGCCAGTGGCAGCATGCTCTCTGGACCCGCGTTGGCCACGGCCCCTGCCCGAGGCTTTCCTGGGGGCCAGACCCGTTGCCTGGAGCAGCGGGACCACGGCTGGATGCCACGGCGGCTGCAGACCTTGATCCTTCTTCCCCGCAGGAGGTTTCTGCCAGCCCCGCCACTCCTGGGAGCTTTTTGGCGGTGACCCGACCCGGGACAGCGCGTTTCTCCAGCCGCAGCACCTGGCGGGACACCCTTACGAGGGAGGGGCTCTCTTCTCGGAACAGCAGCGGCGTGGGGCGGGCAGCCCCTGCCGGGTGCGTGGGCGCCTCCCGCACAGGCAGATGCGGAGCTCGCTGCCGCCTGCCGAGGGACGGGGCTGATCGCCGCCCACTGCTCCCCACGGCGCGGCTCCTCCCGGGGCACCCACTCACTCCCCTCGGCCCTGACCGGGACACGTCGACCCCGACTGAGACCCTCCCACCGCCCGGCGCCGCCCGCCCCGGCTCCACCGGAGCCCCGGGTGCCCCCCAGCGGCGGCCAGGCCGAGCCGGGCCGGGCTGGAGCTGGGACGCCCGGCTCCTCCCCGGGGCGGCGAGGGACACCAGCGGGAGGGACCTACTCCACCCGGGGTGCAGCGAGGAGCGGCTCCCGACCTGGGCTGGGGAAACGCTGCGAGGGCGCCGGGCTTCCCGCAGGAGAACGAGCTCAAAGGAAATCGGGGGAATCAGATGAAATCAGAGGAATTAACCCGGGAGGGAATTTTGCCTGCAGATTGTGTGTCAGTAACCCCAGGCTCACGCTGCTGTCAGAGAAGCGGTAACCCACAGCGGGTTTATATCTTAATTGGTCGGCACTCCTCATATCCCATGCTCTGTTCGTTCCGTTTGTTTGTTTTAGTGTGCTGCCTCTTTAAGATGCTATATGTAAAGTTTGGTTGCTAGGTCCCTTTTTTTTTTTTTTTTTTTTTTTAAATGAATGCCAGATGTAAGGAGAAAAAAGCAGTTTATGTTCCAACAAGCCTACAGAGTGGATGTACATTTCTAGCTGTTAGCAAAACACTTGCTAATTACAATGCTTGTTCCTTCTTCCTCTTAAAAACTTGGATAACTTACAGTGTCCTTTATGCTTAACTGTGACTGAATGTTATGGTACCAGTGGTTTTTTTTTTTTTCCAATAGTGCAGTAAATGTTGAAAATTCAACTAAATTCTCTAAATACCTTAATTGAGATTTGGAAGAGCTAGTTTTGATTTTGTTTTCCCTATTTGAAAGCTAGAGAAAGTGATATCTGAGTCGTGAACAGATGGCATCAATCAGTCAGCACAAATCCTGCCTAACGTTGGTGTTACAGTATAGTACTCTACTCAAATGAACATAAATTTTGGACACCAAAATGATTTTTAAGGAAGTTTGTTAGAGTAATTTTATTCATGCGGTACATTACTTCAGTTATTACAATTTTTTATTTCTGGAATGGCTAGATAAACAAATAATTTTTAACTCATTTATAATTCTTAAATAAATGGAAGTTTTTTGTTTTATTTAACAAACTCAAGTTTTAAGTAAAGCTTCTGATAACGTTCTGATAAGAAATATCCAATGGATTATTCCTGTTCTTCCTATTATACACTGAGCAGACTGGTTTGTTAGTATCTTTAGTCTAATTGTGGTTTTTTTCAGTCCTATTTAGTCTATATTGCCTTTTCAGTAGTGTATCAATCAGTCTGCCTCCTATTTTTTCCCCTTACCAGCCCACCCTCTGCCCACATGCATGGGAAAGGGGAAAATTGCTTCACGTATTCTTCTTCTCCCAGCAGGAGAGTAGGAGGTGTTTTATGATACCTTATTCCTCTGTAATAGGGAAGTCACAGAATTGCCCTACTACATGCACTTATTTAAATATCTTTTCAGTCTATAAATCTATACAATTTAGGGGAAAAGGTAGGTTTCAAGAAATAAGAAAAATTTGTAACTTTGGTCTGGATCTAGTTTGTGTATGCTCACTGATTAGAGTTACACTTCCCCATTTTTGGTAAACCCTTGAGAATGACTGGAGTAAAGGCTCCTCATGATTTGTTTAATTCCCATGCAAGCTTCTGATATGGTGTGAAAGAGCGTATAGACCTTTCTCAAGCTTCAGGATGGGGAAGGAAACAGCTTTCACTCTCCATGGGGGCACAGCTTCTCTTATCACCCTTTTGCGGTGCTCCATTACCACCTGGGGGCTCAGGGAAGCCAAAACTCACCCTCTATTCCACCGCCTGGAACTCTGTAATCACAACCGCAATCTGCTCTGTACTCCCTGATCCCCCGGCTCACATTTCTCATGACACCTACCATCACTGCCAGCTATCCTGTTTTTGTTACCAGTCACAACCTACTTGCTCCTTTCAGTTATTGTGAGCAGACCCCAGGGCTTCCGCTTTCCCACAGAGACCGGAGAATGATGCTGCTTCTCTCTGGCTTTCTCTTTTGAGCTCATGGTACTGTTTCCTGTGGGGTGACCCAGCAGTCTTTCCATACTTGCTCTTAAGGCACCTTTCAGGAAAACAAAGTTACTGGTTGAAATCCCCTCTGAAGGGGACTGGCCAGCTTCACAGGCCCCTCATTTCCCAGGTGGGTCCTCTAACCATGAGCATCTCCCCTCACCACTTCTCATGCTTTTCCCACACCCCACCCTGGAAAGAGGATTTTGCCTCCTGAATAAAAGGAAGTGCTGTGAAGCCTGGGGTCAGGACCTATTTTGGTCGCACTTCTCTCCTAACCTCTCATCTCTCTCTCACCTGATGGTCTTCTTTGGGAAACTCACTGTGCAGTGACTCCATCCTTCTGCAGAGACATGGAGGCTCAGAGTAAGCAGACTATCTCTTAATTAAAATACCTAATTTCTCTTTGTAGGATCTCAGCGATGACTTAGGAGGAAGCTGCAGTGATTTTTTCATAGACTAGTAAAGAGTTAGTTTTTAACTCTGATGAGCGTTTCATGTAACAACAGAAGAAAAACATTCAGGAAAAATGGCTTGTGAGGGAAGGAGAAAGATGTCTCAGTCATCCCAGCTTTTGATGTTAACAAACCACACATCGTTTGTCAGAGTGGGTGGTAAATTTTAACTGAGGTGTCTTCAGGAACCAGTTGTTTTAGTTTTTTACTACTGATTATGTTCAGAATACAGGCTCCTAATTCATGTGCTAAGAATCAGGTTTCTGGGTTTAGCTGCCTGACCTTCTTGTCCTGCAAAGTGAAAATTCAGAGCCTAGTCTGGGCAATTTGAACATGATCCAGAGGAAGCTGCCTATCCGAGAACAACCTGTTCAGACCCTCTCACAGCGCAGTATTCTTAACTCAGCCAGTTTCACCCATATCAGCTATAGGTACCACCTGTTATCCACTTAACAAAGTATCAGCTGCACAGGCAGGATACAGAACAGTTTCATCACATGAATTGCACTTGAAGTTCACATGCATGGAATTTGAATTTCAGAATATTATAATAAATCCTATGACAGAAAATTATTTCTTCTCACACTATGCTTGAAAATGTGAACCCAGGCTAACGTAAAATGACAAGAGGGATCATGGTTTCAAGGGGTTTTCTTTAAGGGAAGATGATATTTGAAGTAGGAGACCAAGCTTCAAAAGAGTTGTATTTTTCCCCTTGGATGAATAATCTGGAAGGGGAGCAAAGTCATAGCTGTTGAAGGAATGATAAAAAAAAAGAAAAAAAAGACTTTGAGTGCTCTGCTGTAAGCAAACAGGAGGCGGTATGTTTTTTTCTTTAGACTCCAAATGTTACTGCTTTTCTAAATCCCACTTTTCTGATTACTGAGGAAATACATAGTATTGCTTTTTACCTAAAAAGTACTACTAATCTCCTTTGAAATTCTTTCAACAAATCATGAACCTCAAGTATTTTATTCCACAGCAAATAACTCCTACTTAATTTGAGACTAATAAAGAAAGCTCCACATATGATGATATTCATAGAAGATATTAAAGCAAGAAGAAGAAAAAAAAACAAATACAAAACTAAAACCAAAACCAAAAAGCCCAACCAAAACAAACAAACAAAAACTCCAAGGAAAAGTATAACACAGAAATCTTTTCCTACAATGATTAAAATTTTAATGTTAAATATGTTCTTATTTGTATAATAAACATTTGTATTTGTGCATGGGTGCGTGCTTGCAGATGAATGCTATGGCTGTGACAACTGAGAGATGTGTTTTACATTATGTGTGAAAGGAGAAAATACTGGGTTTTTAGTTGTTGACCATTTAGGCATCTGTATAAACCGAAGAATGTGGAATTATCTAGATTATGTTAGAACAGAACAGTCTAGAAGGAAATGTAACCATCTTTCTTGAAGAACTGTGTAGCAAGCAAAAGATTACAAATGCACATTTTGTTTGCTTTAAAACTAACATTTTTATCTTCCAGAAAAATTGTCAGTAAAATACAGTGGAAATGAGAGCAATCTTCTCTGGTTATTAAGAACCTACTGACATTTTTATGGTTTTATAGTAAGATAAGAAAAAGTCCTCTGAGAATGAAGCCTTAAGTTTGAGAAAAGATGTTTTAAATATTTTGAGGAGGAAAAAACATTTTATCGTCAGCTTATTTTTTCATCAGTCACTTCAATTTGTCAAATTAAAGAGAGGTTCCTGGAACTTGAAGAATCTTAACATGATATAGGCAGAACAGATATATTCTTACCTCCTTTCTTAAGAAGAAACAGTCACTTTGACAATGATCTTCAGGTAGCAAAATAATTGAAAAACAACATTCACAATTTTAACACAATTTTAAAGCAAGTCGCAACTTAACTCTTTATTGAAAACACAAAGTGAAATGGAAGAAGAAATATACAGCTGCAGCAGCAATAACAGGAAACCAGAAGAAAAAAGGGGGTGGGTTCTAGCTCTTGATCTGAATATACTCAAGATAAAAGTAAATTTGACTTGCTTTGGTAAGTAGTTGCATAACAGGTGTCCTGAAATTTGGAACATCCTACACACACACACACACACACACACACAGAGATACAGACACACACACATACACACACCACGTATCTTACAGTGAGAACTTAGCTTCTTTATGTCTGTGGTAATTTTAGAAGTAGATTCTCAGTTATTCAGACCTGGACTGATTTGGTATCCTGAGTCAAAAGACTTTTAAGTTTTTCTCAGAAATTAAAAATGCCCTGGAACCATGGGCATTAGTTTCACTTTGGAAACAGACTTCCTTCTGCTTCTCCTCTCCCAGATTTTCATTAAACTTAAAATTTGTAAAAGTTAGTGTTACTGATGTTAGGAATTAATTAAAATATTAGAAAGATAGATTATTTTCCAAATAGGAAATATTCTGCTAAAGATTGGGACCTTTATAATTTCCCTGAACTTTTCCAGTTCTATTAGGAAGTGTAACTGCTACTGCAGCAGTCTTATTACAGGATGGCAGCTATTTCCAAATGATAGCACTCCTCAAGTTTAAAAGTTGACTTTGATTTAGCACATTTCTTTTTTTTTCTTTAAGAATACACAGGAAATTTGTAGAACAAGAAAGTTCTGTATCCTCCACTCTGAGTACATTCAAAATTTCTTAGATTGCATGCTGTTTCTGAGCTGTGCATGCTGTGCAGCATGTAGAAATGTGTAAAATATTAACACTCTTGAAACTTCAGAAGCCTGGCATTTTGCGATCTACCTGAGTGAAACTAAAAGAACCCCAGATGCCAGACCATTTCTTCATTTCCTTCCCTATCTTAGTATAAATTGCTCAGGCACAGAGAACCGTAATAGAGCAAGGCTGTGTCTCTCTACACTTGGAGTGTGTAACACAAGGAACTCTTTCTGGCATGTCCTGACTTCAACCTTGACCAAAAAGGAGTAAAGACAGAAGCTACTGAAGTATGGTCACCAACACTTGCCCAGCAAGTGCTGTAGCTATGGTCAAAAGAAGATCTGATTAGATTATACTGTTCTTTAAGGACTAAAGATCTTCCAAGAAGTGTTAAAACTTAGTTGAAAGTACTAACCAATATTTCTGATATGGACTCCTTTAATCTTATTTTTTATCCCTATCCCTGTCATGGACGTATTTTTTTATATGAGACAATTAAAGACAGATAATTTAGTCCCATGTTCTCTTTCACTCTATATGATAGTCACCCACAGTTCTCAGAGAGCACAGTACCCACCGTTGGGATTAATGATAAGAATGATGTCAGTTCTAGCATTCAAACTAGCTTTTAATTTTTCATTTAAATACTGCAATTAAAATAATATAGTACTAAATACAACACTAGTAAAAATAAGCAGTAATTTAAAATATATTTGTCTAGTAGATATTGTGATTTTGCCCTTTCACGCTGAATATGAAATTCAGAAGATTTTTTTTCTGAAGAGATCAGTACTCATGCTTGTAATGATAACAGGTGGCAAAATAGTATAATATAGCTGGAAAATGGGCAGTGCTTCAGAGTTAACATGAGTAACATGGCTTTGGGGTTTGGGTTTGTTTTAAACATGATTGCAGTATCAGAAGGATCTCTCCTGTGTGCCTGTACTAGAGCAGATACTTTTGCAATGTCTTCAGTTGAACCAAAGCAAGGTTTCAGATTAAACTGACACATTTTGTTTCCCAATTCAGAAGAGAAGGAAATTGGTTTTCTACTAGGAAAAATAACTCCTATGTTTAATTGATTCCAGTAAGTTTGGAGCGGACTGTCCCTAAATGCTGATGCACAGTGAAGGCAGCAGTGCAGGTAGAATTTTACAGCAAATATAGTACCAGAGAAGGGCACCAGTGCAAAGAGAAGGTGGCACACACAATGTGAAAATGATACAGAAAGGAAGCCAAGGAACAAAATACAGTTTGCCATGAAGCACTTTAAAGAAAATTGTGCAGGGGTAGCAACAAGGGGAAGATTACTTGTAAAGAAATATAGCACTCAAGAGTTGTTTGTGACTCTTAGAAAGAAAGTTTTTCTTAGAAAAATATTTGACATTCTTAGCTGTCACTGCTTTCACTGGTACCCTATATGATAGCTAGTTGTTTGTTGTCAAATGACTCATTACTAACATATTTGGCATTGACTTAAAACACATTATCTTCATGCTATTCTAGATTTAGCAGGACAAAAGAAGAAATATATGGAATATTATGAGTTTGCCTTTTAAAAAAATATATATAAAACATGCTAGCTCTATTAGTTTTTTTCCAAATCACTGAAGTAACTTATGAGGAAATAATAAGTGCCTTTGGAGACTTTGTGAGGTTATGCAAGTTTGGAGATGAGGTTTGGACAAGGTGAGGAGACTTAACTTGCACTTATTCTCCATGTATTTCTATCATATGCTATATAACTATATACATCTTTGCTGTCCGTGTAGTAGTTTTTCTAACCCTGTGCTTATCCTCCTTTTTTTTCTGGATATGTGATTGCTTACCTGTAGGCAGGACCCTGATTTTCAGAATTCATTATCTTTCTATTCTAGTTAGATCCTGTTACAGCATCTCAGTTTCAGGATTGAGCAGCCACATCACTACAACCAAAAGTAACTTGGATTTGACTTTCAAAATATGCTTTGTAAACAACGATTACTTAAAACTTGGCAAAGTAATGCTTTTAATGACTGTGGTTTGTTTTTTATGAAAAAACAGTGGTATTAAAGTAAGGCATATTACCAAGACTAGCCAATCTTTGATATTATATTCACTCAGTACTGGAGTGTAAACCACTTATTTTATTCATGTTTCCCTTCATGTGTACAAATTACAGCAATCAGAACAAATTCTGTGGTTTTTTGTAACAAATCTCAGAGAATCAATAGTTCATACAGTAAGAACTGACTGTACATCACCCCAACATCCTTCTGGACGCCTCTGAAAAACATTGCATGTTGAAAATGCTTTTCAGCAGGCATCCTGGTCTGGAGACTGGAGGATCTGGATTTCAGTGACACCATGAGTGCATTTGCCTCCAGTTCAGATACCACTGTAAGTTCTTATGGTAATAAAAACACAGAAATAAATAAAATATGCAAACAAGATGTATTTTCTAAAGAAGGTGACAATATTACGGATGGACAAAAAAAAAAAAAATCACAAAATGTGGCAATTCCAGTGTTTTAAAAACTGCTCTCAGGGCATGTTTAAACTGGCTCCTAACAATGCCAAAGCACATGTAGGAAAGATAATAAACCATTATTAAACATCTATTAAAGTTCACTTTCTTGTCCTCTTGTTGCTGTGCTCATTCATGTCTACAGAACTGTAAGAGAAGATGTATCTAATGTATCTAAATATATACAAAATCTAACAATTAGAATAATTGATTTCAGAGAATTAATACCTTTTGTTAGTCTCATAGACTTCTGGTTTGTATTAAAATACTTATTAATCACCAGTCAGTAAGTCTCTGCTTATTGTGTAAAAAACTAGTTTTTCATTTTCATTTGTCATTTTCTTTATGATGTTTTCCTGCAGTATATTATTTACTAGCTACAATTCGTGTCCAGTGAAAAGTCCCATTAAATGTCACATTTAATATATTTTTAGATAACTAAACATGAGGTTTGATTTACCTGACTTTTAATTAAAAATGAAAACAGAATAAAATGGAATTATTATGATTAAATTATTTTGTATTGCTAACATTAGTATATAATACAAACACTAACAAACTTAATGAAGTCTCTGCTACAGGTACTTTTGTTATATTATTACCTAAGTTGCTACTGATTATCTTATAAAAATAACAGCTTTAAGAAAAGCAAACAAAACACAATTGGAATAATCTGATTTGCAGAGGCCATCTGAATTCCAAATGCAGCACTCATGTCAATAAAGGAAAGTTTTCTTTTCCTTTATTTTACAAAACTCTTTAATTAAAAAATAAATTTTTTTAAATTTAAAAATCATTCACTTAGTCTCCTGCTAAACTACCTATATCCACGCCAACCGCTGGCCTGGTTTTTACTTTTGAAGTCAAAGAGCTTCAAATGCAAGGAAGAAATCCATAGAAGACATCAGTTCTTTGTGTTTTTTAGGAGCAAAATGATCTCCTACCAGACTTGTTGGTGAGAATGCATTTTAATTTCTGAGAAAATATAAAATTATATGTTAGTATTGCTTTGCCTCAGTGAAAAAAAATTAATGAATATATAGAGTATGTTTCAAAAAGAAACTAGAAGTGAAAGTTAGGGAGTTCTCCATCTCCTCTTAGAGAGATACTAAGACAATAATAAAATAGCAGTGGTGGTTGGGGTTTCCTCCACTGTCTGCACTGGTTGTCCATACATGTATTTTTCCCAACTTGAAGTGGCAAAATACCAGCTTTGTATATTCATGTCACAGAATCATAGAATGGTTGAGGTTGGACAGGATCTCTGGATGTCACCTGGTCCAACCTGCTTGTTCAAGCAGGGCCACCTATGTCAGGTTTATCAGGACTGTGTCCAGATGGGTTTCTTTAACTGTGTCCAAGGATGGAGACTCCACAACCTCTCTGGGCAACCTATGCCAGTGCTCAGTCATCCTCCCAGTGAAAGTGTTTCCTAATGTTCAGAGGAAACCTCTAGTGTTTCACTTTATGCCTCTGGTCCTGTCACTGGCCACCACTGAAAAGAACATGTCTTCTGTCTACTTTGCATAGCTAGAAACCTTTAATACAAAGGAATTGAATATGTAATAGAATTTTTTTTTTGTCATTAGTTCATATTTAAATATCCTTAGAGTAGTCACATTTATGATAAGAATGACTGTTGAAAATAGAGGTCTCAATTCAGCAAAATATATAATACATAATTTAGTTTTGAGGCCTTGACAGTCCAAATGAGTTCAGTGTCTAAACTACTTCAGTAACATATACTGTATATTTTCATTATTTATTACATGAGAGTCAGAACTCATACCTAATACCTTCAGTTATTTGTATTAGACTCATATATCCCATTTATTTCTAGGTACAATCAACTATGTAGCTATACAGCTGCCCTGCAGTACATCTCAGTTATTTTTATTCATCTAATCAGTAAATTTTTTTGGTGCCACTATCTGAAAAGAGTGCTATTTAGCCTTAATTAGAAATTCAGTTACAGGTTTTAGATGCACAAAGTGAATTATTTAGTAACCATTTTCTTTTACTTGTCATGACACACTGAAAATTCCAATAATATTTATTTGGCTGATAAACATATATGATTTGGTCACATACAGTGTTCAACATATACATACATATGTCTTATTGCATGTTTTGTGCTTATGCATTTATGTCCAACTGATTTTGTGAATATGGCATATTGCTTTACCCAGAATACACAACATGTGTTTTGCCCCTAAAACGTAGGAATTATAAATAGCACCTAAACCCTCATATTTATTTTGCAGCAACATACATTTTTTCCTCTAGATGGCAATATATTGCAAGAAATATCGTCAATCTGTTTGCAATACTTTTAAACATTGTGTTTGACAGTCTCCAGAAGGTATTTAAAGTGAAATTACTCTTTCTTTTCACTTGAATCTTTTTTGAGAGTTTATAAGTGTAACACAATATATAACTGAGAAAATCCTATAAAAGTGGAAGAAGTAAATGAGTTAAGTAAAATCATCAGTTATAGTACATTCAGTGCTTAAATACTTACCTATACCTGATGGTCATATGGACTTTTACATCAAGGTAACCTGTGTAAGTATTTCTCAAGTACTAAAGTATTTTTCACATATATTACTGTAAGAAATGTGGCTTTTACATTTCCATATCAAGACTTCAAAATTTCATATTGATTCATTAAAATTTCTGTTTTGATCAGTAATTAAAATATAATGTATCAAAAATGATATTCTGAAACAGTGAACAATACTGATATGGAAAATTAAGTATAATATACTAGAATTAGCAAAGCTGTTGCAGAAATGATGATTCAATAATACAGCAAGAACTAATATGTCAGGAGAGATGGTATCTTTCATAGACCAGATGATAAAAGTAGGATGTTAAAATAGACATTTTTCCAGGCATCTCTGTCAAAAACTTGTATTTTCCCCTTGTTCATACATTTTAAACATCTTAATCTTTTTCTGTTCTAGTATACTGTAATAAAAAGACAGATTGTATTTTCTTGAAAACATTAAATAGAAACTCAGGGATTTCATGGTAGCAATGCACCAGCATACAGTAATCTGGAGCTTATTTATTTTTATGTATGATTTTAGAAAAATACTGTGTCCTTCTATTGAAAAATACTGAATTGAAACATTATTTGAATCCTATCATATAAAACATTTGAGATATCCTTTTTTCTACACATGAGTTTGATTCTTTTGTCTATAAAAATAAATACTGTTACTTTATTGGAAGATTTTCACCTTCACCCATTTCAGCAGAATGTGAAAGATCAGTAAATCAGTCCAGAAGTTTATTCATAGTTTATCTTCCCTTGAAACTTCCAGTATGGATTCCTGAGGAATCACACAAAAGAAATATTTTAACTCTCACTTTTTTTTGAGTCAAGAGGTGATCTGGTGACATGATCCTGAAGACTCTGAGGATAAGCTCTGCAGCTGAGAAGGTCAACCAGCTGTGAAGTATGGCCATAAGAAAGAATGGGAGGGGACAGTGAAAGGGGTCAGAAATGGCAGCTTTATGGCTGCAAATGTATGTAAGTTAGTCATACACTTTGTCTCAGGATAACTCTGTGGGTTTAGGGATAAGTTTCTCTGCACTGTATATTTGCCCTCTTAAAAAGGAAGTGTTGAACTGGTATTTTTGGCCTTCTGGATCTGATTAGGAGAAATGGGGGGTGGGGGTGTGTGGTACCTGAGGCTAATAGATATGGAAAGGCAAGGCACAGATCAAGACAGCTGGGCATTTTTGGATACTGATAGTGGAAAAGCTGCGGGCATTTCCTTTGAGATGGCAAAAGGATGAACCCACGGTTGACTACAGATTTTAAGATGTCTCAAGCAAGAAAAAATGCTACCTGATTTCGCTGTAGCAAACAGATAAGTGAGAGTTAAGAGGGCAGTAGGGGAGTTTGCTAGCTGGTTTCTTTGAGATAAAAACATGAAGGTTAAAAGACTAGTGAAGGAGTGGAGCTGTTCAAGGTAAAGCATAAATAGCATAGGGAGATCTGTAGATCTTTCTGTGGACAAAATACTTGTGAAGCAAAGAAATTAGTGCAGGAAGAAGTGAAAAAGAACTCCAGGATCCCTCTTAGCTAGTTAGAATGAAAATTTCACAATTTGAACAGTGGCAGTTTCGGAAACTGTTGAATATAATGTTACTGTGGTATATCTGGAGCCTCTTTGTAGTGTCCAGCCACAAAGTACTTCAAGTGCAGGTAAAACTGAGCTGAGCTCTGGGGTGAAATCCTGAATGTGTTAAGGAAAGAGACAGGGTGCAACACTGCTGCAGTGCTGCATCTTCTGCAGAAGGTATTGGTGTTTGGTCAGCAGTATGAATATGCGTCATGTAATTCCTCTTCCTTAAACTCCTTAAAACATCTACTGTAATGCATTAAAATACAGTAGTTGCCATTAGGTAGAAAGTAAACATCAACGAACGTGTTAATAAAACCATGAAATTGATAGTGAAGGAAGATACACATTTAAGGCAGAGCAGTGAAGCCCTTTGAAGCTGTAGTACAAGGCTGTATATTACAGTGATGTCACACACATGGCCCCTGTGAGGCCATGTAGATCTAGAGGATATTTCTTATTGAGCAAAGTTATTAGAGAGCAAGTTTGAGAGGAAAAAGTACTAGGATAAAGGAAATGTCCAATCCCTGAACTATAATAGAGATGTATAACTGCTAGACTCCAGTTCTTCCTACTGTTTCATTTCTTCTTCCCATGACTCAAGAAACCGCTTGGATTAGGGGACCACTCAGGATTTAAGGTGGTGCAAGTACTCAGATGTGGTGCAGCTCTTATGATACAGCCTTTCTTTTTTTTTTTCTAGCCAAATGGAACTGTATTTTCAAATCTGCTGCACTTTGGTGATCTCCAGCTGCTATATCAGCCCTATAGGATAACTTACAAACCTCAGGCTTCTCCTATCAGTACTGAGAGTTTTTCACCTTTGTCTCTGGAATTAGTCAAACATGTAAAAAGAACATCAAACTGTCTCTACCACCACCATCTTTGTCATTTATGTCTCTTAGATCAGTGAATTAATTTGCCAAAAAGCACAAATCAGTAATTATAAAAATATATATTATTTAAAATGAAACTACAAATCAGATATGGCTGTATAGGAGTAAGGGTTGGAATTCATCTAGCTAAACCAAGATTACTAAGAGGCAGTCTTCTGTTGTTTGAACTGTCACCTCAGACTTCTTTGACCTTTACTGTGAAAAAACAAGCAGATCCAAAAAGTGATTAATTTCATCAGGTTTGATCAGAAAGTGTCCTTTTCTCTCTAGTGACTAGTTTTAGACACTAAATTTAAGTAAAGTGAATCTCACTTAATATCTGCTCTGAACGGCCCTAGCCTGACTTGGTATGTGTTGTCAAAAAATCTCTGCTCTGACATTTAAACATTTAAGGACTTTTTGTATTGTAATGAAGCTGCAACAGAGTTACAGCAGTTGAAACTGAGTTGAAATCTGGCCTGAAATGTTGTTGTAATGTCTGCCACATTAAATGAAGTCACCCTATTTTCCTTAGAATGGTACTAATACATATGTTTGCTAACCTGTTGTAACTTGGGGTTTGCATTATGGCATCTAAATTTGTTAGATATTTTCATATTCAAATTTCTGTAATGAACACAAAGCCTTAGATGCTGTGGAAATAATACTGCACTGCCTTGAATCTTTTAAACTTGTTTCTGCCTGTGCTAGCTTTGAATGTAAAATGCTGTAAAGCAGCAGTATCTATTAACTTAGTACTTGTTTGGGGTAGTAAATAAATAAAGGGCAAGGGAGATAACTATGATATTACCTTGTGGCAGAAGGTTGTACAAAATTGAATTAATTAATTAAATAATTGATTCTTTACTCCATATTCAGAGAAGAAATTACTTCTTTGAGTGATTCTTTAAGAATTCTATCATTTATGTTAGTGATAAAATAGATATCATACAGTTAAACACTGTAACTTGAAAAAATCCTTTGTGATAATTTAATCCTGTAGATTCCCTCTCAAGAACTGGTTCTTGTATCACCTCTGACCAAACAGGGAATGTATCATTCTTGAAATTCATATTGACTTCTCTATATTTTAAAAGATCTCATGGAGTATCTATACTTATTTAGGAATTCATTCCATTTTCTAGAAAGTATGGAACATTTTAGATTAAGAATGAAGTAGAATGGATGCTGGAGCATTATGTGTGATACTGGCATATGGATGAAATCACACGAATTAGCATAATTCCACATAGTCTTTGAGAAGCAGATGTTATGAACGATGACTGCTGTTGGGCTTGTGACCTGTACCAATATTTATCCATGGATTCAAACCAATGCTTAAAATCCTAGACAGCTTTCTGCAATACCAGCTCAGAAAGGGTCTTTCCTTCTATACTTCACATACAGACTCACACTCAGTTGGGGACTGACTTGCCTTTGGCTTTTGACCCTTTTGAGCCTTTATGAAATCCCAGGTCTATGGCAACAATGGTCACAGCTGAGCTGTGGTACCAGCTTCTGAGTCAGAGTATTACATACAGTTATCCCCACCTAGAGAAGTATATAGGGTACAGTGTGGCCCAAATTATACTATGTACACTCTGGATGCTTAAATCTAAAGTTTACTTTATGGCAGTATTAAACTGAATTGTGAATGTTTCCCTCTTTAACATGTTTAATGAGAGAATGATGGTTAACCAGTTAACCTTGCTCCTCTAAAAGTGATATCTGTCCTTCCTGGTCTGTACCACAATGTTCACCACTTTGCTTTTGCTGGTACTACTGTTGGCAAGAGAGTTGCCAAATCAGGGAGTTGCTCTGGCAGAGACGTAGCACTACACAAAAAGAGCTTGTGTTGGCCCCAGCACCGTCAGTTCCAAGCTGTCTTGATGCCTGAATCCCTATGTACACACAAGGAAGACAGTTGGAGTAAGGGAAGGATGACCTTCTCAGCAGCAAAGTCAATTTAGTTTAGATTTAACTATGTCCTTAGTCTGTACCAGCATACTTCAAAGTTTCATATAGCCAGGGTGTTTTTCTCATCCTATTACTAAAACTCCCTGTATAAAAAAATATGCTAAAACTTTCAGAATAATGTCCTTTTGTGCATTTAAAAGGAAGATAAATCAGTCAAACATTCTGATAGTATATTTCTAATTTAAAGAAAAAACCAAACCCCATGGGTCAGAGAACAACCTCTTCCTCTGTTTTCCCATTTGGGCTTCCGTCTGTTTACTGATATGGATTAATAGTCAAATCTTAGTTTCCTAGGGTAATTATATATGACAGATCATTAGGACTGCCTAGAAGGAGTGATGGAAAATGTTATAACTTCTGATATTTTTTAAGACACCGTTTGCCCAGGGGTTCTGTTTCCAGTAGTAAGAACCAGATAATAACATAGAATTTTTTTCTAACATAAAACAGAGACAGTAAATAAAATGTATTGGAATAGTTCTATTTATTTTCATTGAGTTGTGCTTTCTCGTTTACTTGAGGGGAAAAAAATCTGACATCTCTAAGTCACCTATTTGAAAAGTCAGAATATGGTTTTGTAAGTTCTTTCTAATGGTCTGAGCCTGCTTTCCCCCAGCTGTAAATTGGGAGTAATTTTTCACAGAGGCATAAGGAGAAATAATTAATTAATATTTAAGGAATACTTTGAAATCAACAGATGGAACTTTTTTAAACTTAGTGCTACATGAATAGTGTTCCAGAGAGCTGATAGTATTCTGCCAAAATATTCTGCCAAATATGTAAGTATCAATCAATCTGTAAAACTGAAACCAAATTCAGAATTGCTAAAACTCAGTAATCATGGAAACTAATTAAATTAACCAGAAACGGAATGGCATGCTCCTGATAGGGAACAGAAACTACCTGATGTGATTATTTTGAAGGAAACTTCATCTTCCATATGTCAAGAATGAGTTTTTCTTTTATGAAGCTATAAGGAAATTACTTTCTTTGCAGAACAGACCATCATGGGATAAGATTTGGACACTTAATTGTAAAAGAGGTGTTTCACTTGTCTAGCAAAGGAACAGGCAAAGACATATTTTGTCTCTAACAGTGCTTAAATACAGATTGACATAGATAACTTTAAGGGAAGTGCCAGTTAAGAGTGCAATTGTTCAAGTCTCCCTGAATATCCACTTAAGAGAAGTATATATTTCTCGGGACAAGAGTAATTGTAAGTGGGTTGAATGACCCTTTAAATCTGCCTGGTTTACTCTACTTTGTGAATAGGGAACTTGTGTTACTGCTATGGTTGACTGTATTCCTAACATTGTGCCTCAGTTGCTAAATTTATATCATGAAAGATATCACCTATTAAAGAAGAAGAAAGCAGTGCTAGTAACAAGTCCAGCTATTTTGCCTGCTTTTAAGAAGTGAAAAAGGAGTAAAACAAAATACAGAATGTAAAACAGCAACAACAAAACCCCAAGACAAATGCTTTCTGCTTATTGAGATTTATTTTATTCTTATGGTGTTATCCTGTTCATGACAAGGTAAATCAGTAAAAACACTAAAAGGACCAGACACATTATAAGCAATGGATGAATGTGCCAAAATTCTGTTTATGTATCACTATTATACATAATGGCATGACACCAGACAGCTCAAAATCATGCAGATGAAACCTCAGCTTGTCAGGAGTTCAGAGAACAAAAAGCCTGCAACTAGCTTTCTCCACCTATGCCTGGCACAAACACATTAGATAAATGTTGTATTTTACTGCTAAATAGAAAGAAACAAACAGTGAAATTTTAGCATCAAGCAAGAGCTAAAGCTGGCAGAATAAAAAAAAACCCAGTAGCATTCAAAGAAAATAACAACAAAGCGAGAGTAATATGGTCCAAAAATGAATAAAAGACAAGGGACCACATCCAAGGTTGTAAAACATGGTCAGAGATAAAATATTCCCAGTGGAAGTAAATGGGAGAGGCACTATATCTCATTTTGTGGTCAAGTAGAAAATTCTGCAAATCATCCTTTATATAGCCACAAAATACCACTTTGTGTCTGCACTGTTATCCATTTTTTGGCAGTGTATATTTATTTCCATGTTTTTTAGGGGCTACTATTTTAATTATTTTAATCCCCTTGGTGGTGGTGGTGGTGGTAGGCTTTTATCAACAAAACTATGTAACATATGCCTACTACTGGCCTCATCACTCAGAGCACAGCAAATTTTGGCTTTGTTAATGTGTACTGAATGAGGCATGTGAGTAAAGCTTTGACCCTTCCTTTGAAAGAGTTTTAGTTTTAAGTGCCTTTTGAGATCCCTTATAATTACTTTGCAATAATAAAACAAAAAGAGTCCACAGCTCAAACACACCTGCATGTCAGGACCCCAAAGGGGGGACCACAAATGTGAGGTTATCTGACAGAAATGTAAATACAATAGGTATAGAGGTTGTGAATCTTGTTCTAGTGAAATGCTGCATGTTACAAATATAGATGAGCAAAATGGTTAATGCAATATCCAACTGCTGCCAAAGTGAGATGGTGCTACTCCTCCTATCCCCATCATCGTGGTCCCCCTGTGCATCCACTCTAGCCCTTTTCAGACATGCTGAACAGATTGCTTGATAAATTAATAGAAATTTAATATGATAAAGAAGAGTGAATGTTTTAGCTCTTTCAGAGGCTGAAATCAAACAAAAGGGCATTTCCAGGAAAAGCCAGAGACAGAGTAGAAGGGCAGTGTGAGCTGCACAGTTGAGTATGCAGGGAGAAACCAAGAATAAAGGTTGGGTATCCACAGCCACCTCCTGCAGCAGCAACTGGCTCATATCTGTCACCCTCAGAGAGAGAAAATCCCCATGAGCATAAAAGAAGGAAATAACAAAGCATGAAATAAGCCCCCTGATAATGTATTTGCCACTGGGGAAAAGCTAAAGAAAGAGAGCATTTATGTTAAACTCTTATAGCTCCAACTTTCCAACTCTAGGGAGGAATAATTTCTATATCTTTTATAAGAAAAAATTATGATTACACCAAAGAAGTGACTGATTCTACCATCAGTTTCTTTTCGGAATGGAAACAGCTTATGTTTTATGAATTTTTGCTGCCTATTTATCTCTCAGAAGGAATAGCAAAATTGTCACTGATTAGAGTTCTTTTAACAAAATGGAAGCAAGTTCTGCTGAACCAAAGTGGAGAAGTGATTCAGGGAAAACACCTTGGAAAATCTAAGATGGGCAACCACCCTTAAATATTTGAATAGAGACCAAATGAAATTAAAGACAAGCCGACATTGCCCCATCTGCAAGATATATTTTCTTAAAAAATATATATATATATATATATATATATATAAAATTCTGACCCATTGTTAAGGATTTTGAGGACTATCTCTAGTTGGCCAGGGAAACACAATCAAAAAGCTTCCAGAGTAAAATAGACAGATACAATAGATGGCCAGAAACCTAACTGTCATCTAGAAAAGGTTTCCTCCAAAGAAAACTTTGGTCAAATTACTAACACAGATGAGCTGTGGGAAAGACTGATAGAGCTGAAAAATCACAGTCATAGATCTTCAGGGAAAAAGAGCTACTTGCTTTTGTATTTGGACCACCCAAAGAATTTGCATAGGATTGGGGTATTTTTGCAAATGTTTTCTATATTTTGTAATCCAAGACCTTGCTGGAACAGGTTCAATTTGCAGTGCATCAATTTTAAATATTTAAGCAGAACTGGAATTGCACTTGAAATTGATTGAAAATAAGAATAGGTCCCTCTGAGTTCTGAAATTTGCTAATCTGCAAACCTTAGAAGTACAGCCCTGTGACAGAAAATGATTTTGGCTTTTGAGTGAATAGACAAATCATGTTAAATTCAATTTGTGGAACAAGAGAGTGTAGCAATAATAAGAACACAATATTTGAGAACTGATAAGTGGTGAAAATATATCCACAAAAAGGGCTTTTAAAATGAAAGAGACAGGCAGACCTAAATGTTATTAGTTTTTAAGAAATCTTACAGCAGCAAAAACTGGAGGAGCAGGGGCTGACCAAGAAATTCCCTTCTGTTATTATTTGTTTGTTCCTCACAGTTCAGTGATAACGATAGGAACATGTAGGAAAAGACTGGAAAGCTTAAAATATATTGGACAAATGCAGAAACTGAAGGTTTAGATACTGGTTTATTAATGACATAGTCAGTAATAACTGTGAAAGAAAACCTTCAATTTGTCCTAAGTGGAAAAAGCAAGGATAGAGCATGATCTGCCTGAAAATTCATATTTGAAAAGAAATTTGAGCAGTTAAAAGAAACCATATTGCAGTCTCCTCTGGGATCTTCGAGGTTCAGAGGGATTTCTGAGTAAACACTCATCTACCTTTCTTTAATGAGTCCAGGAAAGCAGAAACTATTATATGTTCCATATATGGAATAATGAAATTCTGGTTTAAGATCACAAATCTATGAGAATCCAAATTGCCAAGGCCTTAACAGGTTTAAAGTAGGCAACAGATTGAAATTTTTGTTTCTCTGACTATTTTTACAAACTGAAGTTATTAAAAAAAAAAAAAGTGTTGAACACAGCCTATCAAATCATGGTATTTTTATAGTTTTTGAAAAGGACTGATAATAGTGGTCCAGTGTTGGTCACAGTAGATCATACTGTTGATCTACTGTTGACCATAGACAGTTTTCTAACCTGGAGCTAATCCTCAAAGTGTAAACTGTTTCAGGAGAAGGAACAATCTGTGAGAAGGTCTTGTTTATCAACACACATTAAACAAAAAACCAACCCCCTCCCCAAAAAAGCCCAAAACCAAGAAGCTTTATACTGGCAACAAATACTATTACTTGGATTTTGAGACCTGTTGCAAGAATCATGGGTTTGTATAACACAGTTCTAAATTGTCCTAATATGAATTATAATGCTATTTTTCATTGCATGAGAGGAAGTTTGTGGTTAGGGGGAAACATGCATATCAGTAAAGGTCTTTAAGTACAGAAATAGTGAGAAGAGCAGCTCATGAAGAGCCTGGGAAAAAACTTTAGCTTAATAATGAAAAAATACATTGAAACCTGATATAAGCTTAGGTTTGTTGAGACACTAATTTCAATGCTCTAAGAAAGCGAAGGAGAAACTGCTAAAAGAGATGTTTACTCAGGTACAGAAAAATTCCATTCTTGTCTTATAATTTCAGAACTGAAAATTTTCCTGCTTCATCTCACTGGCTGCTGGAATGGTGTTCAGATAAATCAAAAATTACCAAAGATAGGATCGTGCTAACAAAATTGTTGTTAGGAGGATGATTTGGCAAGTAGTCACCTAAAAATCACTAGGTTTGTTGTTTGTGGTTTTTCATTTTTTTGTCTTGATTTGGGTTCTTTTCATAATCACATTGATCTTACACTGTGATGGTGCTTAAAAAGACTTAGTCAGACTTAAATGGTTGAAATGGCCCCTTCTCTTGAAATGGGAATAAGTTTGTAGGGCTGGTCCACTGCATTTCTTTCTAATGAGTGTTGGGTATACAGTCAAAAGAACACCCTGTGTGCCACTCTATTACCAATTCATGAATTTCAGCAAAGAAACCTATCAATTAGTCTGTGTGAGGCACTGAAGGGGTCCAAGACATTTGGACTTCGCAACAACCTCCTTCTTACAGTTGCTACTTACAAATGTCCATGTTTTCTCAACTTTCTTGCTATTGATCTATTAAAGAGAAATAATGAGAACATTTAAAACCAGGGTAGCCCTGCTGTTAGTTGTACAAACATTGGAAAGGACTATACACGCTACTGATATGAGTATATAACATGGCATTACAAGAACTAATTGGATCCTGAGCCTATCCATGAGGCTCAGTAAGGACCATCTGAATGACTGATAATTGGCATGGCCAAGAACAAAGGTACAGGAAATGAGATTAGCTAATAAGACAGAGGTTACTTTCCAAAAAATAATCTATCCCTGTCAATAGATGTTTGGCCATTGATCATGCGTATAATTTGGTCTTGCTGTAAGGGAGGGGCTTCTCAGTCTGTTATTAGGGAAGCAGAGTAAACTCAATGAAAACTTCCATGTTATGAGATTGTTATGAACAAATGGGGGAAATATCCTGACAGAAAGACAACACAGTTGTGTGAGTAGCAGAATATTTAGTTATTCTTTTCCAGTTTGGAGCACAGATCAGCAAAAGTTGCATTTCTCAATGCCAGGGTTTTACAGTAAGGTGCTGATAAGTCACAAAATGTTAGGAAACTTTAGATCATTTTAAAAGGTGAAAATAATGATAAAAATTATATAAAATAAAAAAAAATCCGATCTCTTTCTAGAATTACCTTAATTCCTTTGGAGTGAGGAGTTAAGAAGCATCTAGTGGGCTGGGTATAGCTAAACTACTTCTAGTTGCTACCAGCCCTGTAGGTACTTCAGGGAAGTGTACATTTACACCTGCAATCAGGAATTACAGCTCTCTGCCATGCAAGAAATGAGTTGGCAGTACTCAGGACTGGCTTTCTGGTTATTGCATCTTCCTGACAGGAATGCACCAAACACAGAAGGGGTCTGAAAGGGAGTCGTGTTTGAGCAATGCTTTAAACATCATCATTTTAAAAATGAAGACAAATTGGTGTGTAAGAGATGTCATGTGGAGGTTTCTGCAATTAAAATATTAAGACCATATGTCTATGCTTAGAGTTTCGCTCCCCCAGTAGTTATATTTGTAAAAGCTCCTTTTGTGATGCAACAAAACAAAATAGAGTGTTTATGTTGTCTTTGATGAGTATATGACATATACGCTTTTCTCTAAATACCAGGTTTGGTCACAATATTTCTTGGTTGCCTTTAGAAAGAGTTTTTAATGATTGAACTCAAAGAAACCAGTAAGTGTCACCATTATATTTATATATGTATATTTTTCAAACACATAATCTTATTATTTTCCTAGATCTAGATTTTTCTTCCTCGTATAAAAACTACCTTTTTTTTTGTAGGCAATCCTTTTGACTACAGCAGAACCAGTTACGATGAGCATTACTATTCCGAGTGAGTAAGGTTGTTGTAATCTTGTCCTTAATGTGTATCTTTTCTACAACTTATTTATAAAAAGATCTTCATGTTTCTTTTTATTTCTACCTTGGGAAAAATGATTGGAGGAACAATTTTTCAATTGTGTGTATTAAATTCTTTATGGTAGAGCTCAGGAGAGGGGAAATTTTCTAGTGTCATTATCTCTTTATATGTTTAGTACACACAGAATTTCATTGTGGGGTTTGAGTATTTTTTCTTCTTTTTTTTTTTTTTTAGTAGTTCTTGATTCTAACATATTTTGTTGATGTAATAGTTATTAAAGTTATTAAAGACCAAAAACTGGTGAAAATGTTAATGCTTTCTAAGTGACTACCCAGGGAAAATGCAGTAACCATTACTGTTAACGCTCCCCTACTGGCAGAAAGGATGACAGATAAACTGGAATGTGTCAGTACTTCAATTCAGTTACATTGAAATGTAAAGAGTCCAAAAGAAGCTTTGTTAGGTTTTCAAAAAGCTAGCACTTGGATTCATACCCAGCTGCAATGGCACAGTGCAGTACTGTCTATTACTGATGCCAGTTTCAACGCCATTGCGCAAAAAGGTTACTGAATATCCCTAACATCATTTAGACTGCAAAATGAACCCCTCACTCCAATGAACATATCTTCTCTTCTTGCTATGAAGACAGTACAGTGAGAGCATTTGCTAATTCATTATCATTCTGTTGTGTTTAATTATCACTTTCATACCTTTTTCTTTGTACTTAACTATTTTGCTATTTCCCCTCCATTTCATACCTGAAACATGATATGGCTTATTGTGATAAAATTGTTTATAGACATTATTGTCCAATTACATACTCCACACACCAAAATTTAACTTGATAGATTTCTGCTTTGGTCATTGAACAGAAGGGTAACCTGTGTAGTATTGTTTTAAAAAAGAAGCTTCTGGCTCCATGCAAGAGAGTCAGAATGGGAGAGATTTAATTTGAGTTCTAGGGAGTTAGTCGTAACAGCTAGGACAGTGGCTTAAATATGTGCATAGATTTAGCTGGGTTGGGTCTAACCCATTTTTTTTTCCCCTCAGAGCCTGCCGTTCTCATGGTGTTGTGCTAAACAGAATAGCATTTGTACCTGAGCAGGTGCAGCTTACAGTCAACTGTGTAAAACATAACACATCCCATTTTCAGTTCAAGTTCACATTTGCATACACTGGGGGTACTCTGTTCACCCATATTGTTTCCTCTCTGACATGAACATGGCTAGAAATAGACCATCTACTGCCTACACCTCCCTATTCCAAATGTTGCTTCACCAGCAAAGAACAATTTTGAGTTGCGATTGGAAGTCATTGATTTCAGTGAAGCCTCATTTGTCATAAAAATGGGAAATTCAGTTGCAAATCAAACTCCATATATTCTGTCACTGAAAAATTCAAAGACCTATCATGCTGTACAAAGCAGTGAAAAGTGTGGAAAAGCAAATTCTAAAGTTCATAGGGTGGTACGGTAAAGTTCTTCAGATCGTTAAACAGCAATTGCATAACTTCTAATGTAAAGCAGTCTCAATATTTCACTCTACTTCAGATAGAAGGAAAATACAGCAGAATTTTAAAGTTGAATCAGGTGAAATAATGTAACCTTATCTGAAACACGAACAAAAGAGCAGTTGCCCAGAAGAAATGAATGATCAGCTTCTGCCCACAGGTGGCTGATAGGAATGGTGACCTATTTTTCACCTAGTTATTACCTTCTTTCAATATTACTGTTGCAAACTGGAGTGTGTTAATGATTTAAAAAATAAACCCAACTGTTTCTGACAAAACAGTAGATTATTTTAAAGGTAAATCTCAGTCATGTTCTCTGAGACATTTTTACGGGAAGCCTGGAGTCATGCAGGACCTACAGTGTGAACGAGTCCTAGATTGTAAGTTTTTGGGAACAAGTAGGTTTCAGCTGTCAGGCAAGGCGGGATGTATGTGCATCTTTCTGTTAGGATATATTGTAATGTTATATACAATGTCCTTGTCTTACATGTGTGATTTTTAAAACAAACAAACAAATAAACAAACAGTGTTGTTAACAAAACTGTAAATACCCCAAATGGTGAAGTTATGAGGAGGGCTCTTAGTGTGTCTTCTGGGTAATGGGGATGTGCTGTGTGTTTTCTTCTGTATTTATAGAATACTATGAACACTAGGACCCTGATGTTCTGTTGCTACTCATATAAACAATTGTATTTATTTAAATAAGAACAATAAATATTTATGACCTTTATATTTTGGGTTTCATGATACAAATTCCCAGTTCATATTTACATTCACATCCTTACATAACAAGAACACTGAAAGTCAATGAGTTGTATACTTTTCTATATATTAACTTATATACCTAGAATAAAATTTCTGTCTATATTTTGAACATATTTACTGATACAACTAAATTATGACATTTTAGTTGTTAATTGAACTTATAGATGATTTGTTAAGAGTTTTAAGTGTAACAGTTGCTCATAGTATGCGACAAGGGTGAACAGTTGATTGAACATAGTAATCAAAAAGGCAATTAAATCAATATGTTTTCAATGCTTATCTGTAGTTTGGAATATTACCATCTAAAAGTAAAGACATAAATTGAGTTGAATTAAATTCTGATTTCTTTGGAAAGTTCACTCTGTCTCAAAAAGCATTGATTAAATGTATTGAAACAAAAATCTTGCCAGTTCCCCTGTTCTCTATGGGAGTTCCTATAGTAAGCATCTAAGAAATGGTATGATTTTTTTTTTTTTATAACACTAGCTCTATTCCCAAAGGGACATAATTGGGAAATCCCATCTGTGCATATCATCTGCTGCCTGTTAAATTACTTTGCTCAAATTGAGTTTGGTTATATCAATCAACCTCAGACTTAATGCAATTCCTGAGGAGGTGGTTAACCTTAGTAACAGTCATTGGCAGGAGTTTAAATTATGTGTTTAATTCACAGGGTACTGGGGCAGATTATTTTCTAGGAATATATTAGGTTTCCCCAAGTTAAACTGAATACTTAGATACAGGTCCAAACCCACAGATTTGTGAAGGTACAAGTTCAGCTCAGTCAAAATAGAGTGCTAAGATGATCTCTGCATTTAGAACAAGACAGAAATACTTGAAAGTATTAATAAAATATTAATAAATATTTCAAATATTTAAAATGCCTTTAATAATTTTAATTTGCTGAATTAAAGTATGAGAACAGATATCTCACTACCCATAGAAAGGATATAACTGTTTTTAAGCAAGGAGTAGCTTAATGGTGAGCCTTTCAAGAATTGCGTTGATGATGACCAGAGGCAGCTGCTGATCAGCTGATAGAACCTCCTTGCATTCTCTCAGGTTTAATCAGCTCCTTCTGGATAACCCAAAACTGAACTTCATGGCAGATCCTATTTTCTAAAATTGGAACTGGATCAACCGAAATGTATTAATTTATTAGCTGTTATCAAATCAGAAATTTGAATCTTCTCACACCACTGAAGGCTTCAAAGAAGTGGCACTGACACAGTGTCGGTACCATGTTTCAGGTAGCCTTCTATTTTTGTTATCTTTTCAGGCTGTAATCTCATTGTAACCATTAAGGCAAAACAGAAATTAGTACAAATCAATCCCTTTACTTCCTGATCATCTATTTCTAACTTGTTGAAAAGATCATGACATACTTTTCCAATATGTGTACTAAAAAAAAGAATCCACTGAAAGAGTGAAGTCTTAAGTCAGAGTACCAGGTTATGAGCAGGTAGTAATAGTGCCAAATAATAAAAGGCAAAACAGCCAAACACAGAGACAATGACTATAGTTGTTTAAAATATAAAAAAAAAACACAAAAAAGAAAAAAATGTTCTGTGTATTGTTCTGTCTAAAGGATGATTGAAAGGTTGATTTGTGGAAGATCATACAGAATATATGCATAAAATTTTGGTTATTATTTTCAGATTGAGAGAAATAAAATATGAAATAGCAATTAATTCCACTCGACTGGACTTCATTTCAAGTAAAAAACTGTCAACATATATTAAAAATACACTAAAAAAGACAAACTGAAATCTGTGGAAAAACCTGCATACAGTTTGATTAAAAAAAAAAAAAAGGTAAATACCTACATCAAACTGCATACTGTTCTGGAAGGAAGTTAAACAGTGTTGAGGCTCACCCAGAGGGATGTCAGAGATGTAATCTGACACAAAGACGTCTCTCTCTGCAGAGGCCTTTGAAAGAAAATGTGTTTCCTCTCATTCTCTCAAGATTATACAATATTTAGAAACAGTCAGTAGTTCCAACTTTAGTACTTCCAGCTGGTCCCTGATGTAGGTTACTCACGTATCTTTTAAGACGTGCAATGCTAGTATAGCAAAACTCTGAAACAAATTTTGAGGATTAAAAAAATAGCTACTTTAGGCTTGAGATTGTCTGTAGGTAGAACTGTACATAAGACTCAGCCTGAAACTGAAAATACTCAGAATTAGTCTTTTACTTCTTGACAGCTAAATGTATTAGACTGTAGATGGTATCTCAAGAGAAGCAGTGAAAATTCAAATACTCGGTACTTTTAAAAGTAGGTTTGGCAAACGTGTAGTAGATGTGTAATAGCAAACAATGTTGCTTTGGCAAGCAGAAAGACTGTATAGCTGTCACCCAAACTGCTATCTCGTAAGCTTGAGGGGTTCAGCTGTTGTTTAACATTGGTCCCAGCATGTATCTTTTGTTCAGCTAAGCAATTGCTCAGTAATGCAATTTTGAGACCATACCAATGAATTCTGCAGTTTTGAAATAGCATGGATAGAATGGACTATGGTAGACACAGAATGGGTCACAGAAGACATTTTGTTTGTTGCCCTAGATCAGCCTTGAGGTTTGCTTCTGTTCTGTCTCTGTGATGCTTTGAGAACCCATTTATGAAACATATATATAATCTCCATGGGTCCCTTCCAACCCTAACAATTCTGTGATTCTCAAACATGCATTTCCAAGAATGACTTTTGGCATTCCCATAGTCATGACCTCGGAACTTTTTTAACCTGACTCCGTAGGGTGAGAGCTATGGGATTGACCACTGCCACACTCTTCTCCATGACCTTTTCTGAACAGACTGTATATCAAATGAATTTGGCAATATAGGTAAGTTGAATAGTTGGTCAAAATAGTTTATTTTAGGGGTGATTGAGGCTGTTACTGTTTCTCTACAGTGAGGCTGATGTCCCTGCCAATGAGATCAGAGGCATCGGTTTCTTTTGCGTGACACCAACACCCAGTTTTTCTCACACACTCCCATAGAAAACTAACATTTTCCCTGTGATGAGCTGAACTGTCAGGTCTTGTCAGCTAGCCAAGACTGCCCCTACTGTTTGACACACTTGTTTTAATTGTAGATTCCCAGCTAACTCCCCATTTATAAAGTAACCCATAGCTCAGTTGCATCTTCAGTCATTATTCACCTGTTTTTAATTAGTCACCTCCATATCTCTCTTACACTTCAGATAGAATTGAAGCTTCCTTGCAGAAGTTTCAGCAACTGGCAATCAGCATGAAGCTCTCTAACACACTGGTAATACAACATACATCTTTGCATAGAAGTACCAAGCAGTACTGGTTAGCCTCTGCAAACTCACAATTCCTAATCCTAAGAACTCTGATTCCTAGGCTTTGTCTCTGATAAGGAGAACACAGCTGCTACTGCCTTACTTAACGCTTTGGAATGAAATTCTGACTTCATCAACAAAAATTAACAATTTTAATGTCTTATCTATGCATTGGCATATTATGGGCAACTTTAGGAATCACAGTCAGCAAATCAAGCAGTCAGCTGTACTGAGAAAAAATGTGGCATGTAGGTAGAGGCAATATCTTTTCTTAGAATAGCCTGTGTAGTTGGAAAAAAGAACATACAATCCCTCCTTAAGTCTGATGTAGAAACAACAGACTTCAGAGTTAAATATGAGTTGACAACACCTGCTCAGTTTAATTTGTTGGTTTTTTTTTTTCTCTTTACATTTGTGCCAAATGAATGGCTAGAAGAATCAGAAAAAGAAAACAGAAATGAAAAAAATTACCTTTTTATCAGCTCATTTAGTTCATATTTTGTTTGCTTCCTTCCTCGACTTGTTCCTGCTATCAGCTGGATTATTTACTCCTGCCTTGTACTGGCTTTAGCATCCTGAGCGATTGCAGCAGATTCAATTTTTTATGGTGGACAAACTTCTCCATGTGGCCTTTGTTGTTGTTTGTTTGCTTGTTTACTGTGTTTTTTGGTTTGTTGGGTTTTGGTTTTGGTTTTGGGTTGTTTGTTTTTGTTGGTTGTTCCCCCCACACACCTTTTCTGCAACGTTAGGTGTTCTGTTGCCATTTTAATGAGGTGAATCGGTTTATCTTGTGATCAAATTATCACCAGTGCTTGTTTTAAGTAAGCTATAGGAGTGTGGGCTAGTGCAAAGCAAAAGTTTCTCCTTTGAAAAAGAAAAAGCTGTTCAGTCCCCACTGGGCTGCAAAACTGTACTCTGAAATATGGGCAACTGGATGTTTGCCCCCAGGGGCAATGTAATGTTTCTGAAGCTTATGGACATTTCTTTTGCCATATATCCAGGATAAATGTGAGAGGTAAATTAATTGGTTTGTGGAATAGAAAATTCAAAATACAGCATTCAAAATACAGAGCTGCTTCCAAAGATGGAAGTAAATTCTGTTGTCAAAAGAGGTTTTCTTTAAATAGAAATTCAGATGAGGCACTGTGCCAATATTTGTTTGAGTTATATGTATGGCAAACTAAAAAAATTACCTACCTATGGAAGATATCAAGAAAGACCCAGAGACAGACATTGAAGCCCTTACCTTGCAATGCACTGCTTAGACACAAGAGATGAAGTGCTAGCAAAAATGAGATTTAGGATTCTAAGAAGCGATAGTTATTTTAATTTGTTGACATTTAGAGGAAAAAAGTTTTATTGATATAATATTATATGATAAAAATATTATGTTTATCTAATAGAAAAAACCCACAACCTCATAAAAGCTTGGATTGTTTGGGGAAAATAAAGGGTAAAATTTTTTCATGGATAAAGCTGTGCACAAAAATATTGGTAAAACATGCTTGTCTTCCTTGAAAAGCTAATTTTTTTTTAAAAAGGATGCTTCGATGCTTCAGAATTTTTTTATCTGATCCCTCTCTTCATGTGATTAGGAAAATTCATGTGGAGGAAAGCACATAAAGGGAGATATAAATGTGGTTTGTCAGCTTCGGTTTTTTTCTGTTTTTCTCTCTGACTCTTCTAATTGATTCGTGGTAAAACAGTTCTATTTGTTCTTTCAGGTATGTATCTCTTGGTCATCTGAAAATATAAATGGTATTGGATGAATGTAGCTATATAAACTTAGTGAGGAAGGTAAATCACATGAAAATATTCCAGTCAACACTTTGATCTTGATGTGCTTTTTGCTTCACATGGTAAAAAGAAAAAATATTTTGAAACAGAGATATTTATTTATTTGTAAAATCATAAGTTCCCTCTAGAATTTCAGGGCTTGTGTTTCTACTGATTCCCTGTTTTTCACAGACGTTTCCCTTAGAGAAGAAGTTATATTTGTGGAAAAAAGCACCTAGAGACAAATGGAAGATTTTAAATATTCTTTCCATGCTTTTACCTCCCTTTTCTTTCTTCTGAAATACTGATTCAAAGCATTCCTTTCAAATCCCACGTTGACCTTCCACTTCTTATTCTTATCCTATCTTTAATTTTTCTTTGAACATTAAACTTTTCCTTTTAATTTTCAGTGAGGAAAAAGGAAAAGAGTAAATAAGTGTTTTGATTCTTTTCTCCAATTTCATTTATGTTAACTGAATGTAAATGCTGAAGGAAAAAAAGGCCCTTTGAAGCACTATTGTTTCTGAATTAGGAAAAATAATTCAAAATCATAATCTTTTGCAAATTCATTTTGTATTAATATTTAACCATCTAAATTTTTAACTTAAAAATAATACATTATCATTCTCCTCTTAGTTTTTTCCTGTGTTTTGTGTAAGCCTGGTAGTTCAGGGTGTCTTATTATTGCGTATATACAGCACCCAGCACAGTGGAGTCTGAATGATATTCACACCTTCACTTACAGAAGCAAACTGTAAACAAAGCAACAGTAGGAAATACAATCTTTAATTATTTTATAGTGGATAAAAAATGGTGGAAATTATAATGTAGAAGTTACCAATTGAAAATGTGTCATTAAATATGCAAAAAAAAAGTTCTTTAATAATTGAAATAAATTATAGTTACAGAATCATCTGTTTTTACTTAAATTGTGAGAACTTAGTATTTCAAGCCACTACATATTTATACCAGAATTTTACACTTGCTTTGAATGAAATGCCTTTAATTTGGATTGATTATGCTAATTAAAAAGAACTAAAGAAGCACATGGAACTGATTACTTTTAAATCAAATGAGCATTCATAAAAAATTGATATACAATTGGTCCTGGGAAATGTACAAGCTGAATTTCCTGTTCAACGAAATATCATGTGAGGTGAGCAATTGTTCTTAATGTAGTAAGGGACTCAGAAACATTTGCATCTATTTTTATTTCAATATTATCTGTTTAGTCAGAAATAATTTTAAGTGTTTTAGGGGGATACTAAAATTCTTGTGCATTCTGTTGCCACTCAAACCCACGCTACTCTGCCCCCTGCCCCGTCCTGTTCTGTCAACAAGGAGCTTGTTTTTTCTCTGCAAAGCAGCTTCCTGCTTTTCATGAAAGCCCTTCTTTCAGCTACCACCTTAATATTCCTTTTTCAGAAATAATTTGTATAGAGTGTGGAGTTCCTTTGAACGGCAGAGAGAAGCCATACAGAGAGCAGGACTGGGAGAAGAACAGAGATAGCTGCCATCTGCCACTTTAGCTAAACTGAAGCAAATTGAAAAGGCTCTTCAGCACAAGTTCTTCTTTCTATTTATTTGTTTAAGCCCATCTCGTGGACTAAGGAACAAACCCCCTTCGGTTTAAAAATGCACTCTTTTTTGGACATTATATCTTTCTGTTACTGACTGAACAGGGATATTTTAGAAAACCAGTGTTCTGTGTATGACACCAAATTTACTTGGAACTGGGGAAAAAGATGCTATTCAAAGCCAATTGACAGAATTTAGAGGTTTAGAGTGTATGCAAACAAATCCAAAAGCTCCATATTTTCAAGTTGAATGCTACAATAATGAACAGGAAAAGTAGTCCTGTAAAAGAAGGGAATATGCTGTTAGGGTTAATGCAATGAGAGAGAGCTAAGAAACTCTGCAAATGCTAGCATTAACCTACATGAGCAGGCCCTGTTGTACTTGTTATCCTTAGAGTAAGTGGGAACACAGAATATGTTTATGTCTCTTGGAGAACACAATGTGTTTGGGACTTGCATCAGTCACTAGCTGTAGTCATTGTGATAGTCTTTTTTCTCTGTGAGTCACAAAAGACTGAAATCACTGAAGGCAAGACTCAGCCTTATTCTGTGCAGTTCTGGAAGATTTGTAATTTTGATGTTATTATCCCTTTCAAATCTGTCCTTTTCTTCATATCTGAAGAAAATTAAGCTAAAGGCAAATTTTGGCCAGATTTATGGGTTCAGGATAATAAAATCATGAGATGCAAAGAACTAATAATGATTTCCAGGAAAGTGCCTAAGAAGCGTGCTGCTTATGGTGTATGCACAAGCAATTTAGAGTCCATATAAGTATCTGGATAAACCTGTGCCTGCAACAAATAATTAGCAGTAGCTGTGACAGTTATGAAGATGAATGGAAAGTTTTAAAGTTGGGAGTCTATTACTTAGCTTGTGAAATTTCCCTATTTAGATGATAAACTGTTTAATTGAAAATACACTTTTTAGATAATGCTTAACCCAAACACATTTCCTGTCTGAATCTTTCTCTTATACTGCAGACAATGATGTCCGTAAAAATGTAATAAGTCTTAGAACTAGATTCTCAATATGAAGGTCAAACATTAAATAGAATATGAAATTTAGAAAAATAATAAGAAACTAGACCATATAAACAGTACAGTTACGTATTGTAGTGTGACCTTAGAACTATGGCTACCTCTAGAAATCCCAGGAGTCATAAGAACAATCTTAATGTAGAAAAAATAATTTAACTCACTGTATATTTATTACAAGATATTACAGATTATATGTCTCCAGGTGTCTTGAGAAGTAAGAAAAATTGTAACTATCAGAGGGTTGTTTATTCTTCATAATACTTCTTAATCTGTCTACTTCTTTGGTTATTTATGGTTTTAATATTTTGAAGATACTGTCACCAAGAAGAAATATAATATATGCTGTATCTTCAATGTTCTGAAATTAATAAAGGGTGGGTTTTTTTGTTTTGTTTTGGGGAGGGTTTTTGTTTGTTTGGTTGGTTGGTTGTTTTTTTTCCCCCCCTTCTTTTTCTTACTTTATTTCCCCTTGCAATTGCTTTTGGATGGAGAGAAGAAGATTAGTTTCTCTTGGGAACATTCTCTTTGCTTCCAATTTAGATATATTTGCATCATGCTATTTTTGAGGAAGACCAATAAATGTAACAACTGAAGACAAAAAAAATATTATGTCTTGTTATTATCTGTAGGATGAATTCATTTTCAGAAAGATTTGTTTAAACAGAGGAAAAAAAGACTATTTTTAAGGCAGTAGTTTTTACAAAACAGTGCAAGGAACAGTGCAAACAGTGAAGGGAATTTATATTTTGAAAACCCTACAATTTAAGTAAAGAATAACCCTAGAAGTTTAGAAAACTTTAGATAGCATGACTGAATATATTTACTGATTAGGTGTGGAAAACAGATTTGCATTTGTTAAGAGACTTTATAGTCATGAAGAGAACTAAAAAAGATAATAAGGGAAAAAGAGGGAAAAATTTAAATAAAACCAAGTAGTTAATAGCCAACATTTACATTAGATTACAAATTTGCAGAATGTGACTGAATACAATGCATACAATCGAATAGATATCTTTCATTTTATATCAGGATCTGTGGATAAGTTCCTTTAATGAATTGTGTTATAGATCTTACCAGGGCAACCTGTGCAGAAAAAGTGTTTGTATTTGATTGATACAATGTTCTCCGAAAGAGAATTCAAGCTGATTCTATAGACCATTGAAGTCAAGCTGTTCAACACCACTTGTGGAGAATATAAAGTAAAATTTTGTGGTACCTTGAAGTTATGAGCCTGACAGGTTTTTTTAGTAAAAGATATAGATAACAATAATCTGACAGGAGAGAACTCTGAATAGCTAGTCATTGTGGGCTCAATATGACTTGAAAATGAAACACATGGAGAAACACTAGTTAGTCACAGCACATAGGCACTGGCAAAGAACAGAGAAATGAGATTTTTCCTTTTTTACTCTGAAATCATTGAAGTGAAAATTAGTTAAAACTTTTAAACCAAAGTGATATTTCATTTCTGTAAAGTAATTGCTAACTATTTTACTCAAGTGGAAGAAGAGATTTGCACACAGAGCTGTATTTGAGAAGGGCTCTTAGTTTTCATCTAACTTATTTTCTCATGGCCAATAAAGGTTTTTGTAATTCAGTTTCAAAAGCAGCAGACATAGGCCATAGCTTAAAGCTTTTTAATATATAAATAAATAAAAACACACGCTCACACTTCGAAATTTTAACATGCTGACTAGGATTTTCAAAGTACTCTGTGATCACAAGCTCCAGAAGGAAGTGGTGGGTGATAAGTGATCAGACTCCCTCCTGCAGGAGCTGGAGGCACCCATCTGCCTGCCAGACATGATTTCATGGAGTTTTGTTGTTCTGCAACATTTGGGATATTTTTCTCAATGATAATTGAAAGTTTGTTGAGATTGAGAAAAGTGTCCAATGAAGGGAAAAGGTAACTATTGCATATACATTCTATAAGAGGAAAAAGGGTGATATCTGGTGAAGTAGAAGGTGCTCCTCTGACTTTCCTTCCTTTGGTCTCTGGGAAAATCATAGAACTCTAGAACCGATAGGTGTCTGAACAGACGTGAGCAGTGTGCCCTGGCAGCACACTAACAGAGTACCAGAGTGACTGTAACCAGGAGGCTGAATATTCCCCTTTGTCTTCTATTTTTTGGGCCATGTACAGACTATTGTATACCTTCCTCACCCAAAGCAAGACATCATCAAAGTGGAGCAAACCTAAAGGATGGTCACCATGCTGGTTGGGAGTGAATTACTTGCCCTGTAAGGAGAGGCTGCATCTCAGAATATAACTGAAGCAAAAATGTCTGTAATAATGAACAACTACTTAAGTAGTACACCACAAGTTTTTTAACTAATCCAAACTAATGAAACTTCTCTCTCCATTAGGAATGGTTAAAAAAAAAAATTTAGTCAATACTATATTTGGTCAATATTTATCTGTTGAAGAGGTTACAGGGTTGTTGGCCCTTGAGTAGAGCAAATTCAGAATGTCCGTCACAGGTCAAAGGCAGTACATTCAAACTGGATTACAGTACACACATGGGATCATACAGACCAAAAGCTGTAAAGACTGCACAAGGATATGTATCTGAAAAGCCCTTTAATTTAGGTGAACAGCAGCTGTTTTGCACTGCATTAATGGTAAAATTCAGCTATTTAGTGTCTAGGAACATCCTGAGTGTTTGCTATTGCTCAAATAAAGCTTTATTTTATAATACAATAATGTCTTATGATATTAGACCTAACAATGACTTTTCCTAGTGTTAAAAAGCCATTTTAATTGTAACAGAAATGGGATAGCAGCCTTGGAAGAACTCATACACAAGATTTTAATAAATATTTTAATTGTTTTATCAATTTGCATTTAATTAATTTTCATGCAGAAATTAAGAGATAGATACATTGTAAATTTCACATATAGGTCAAGAACTTGTTTTAGTAGTTAAAATGAATTGCCTAAGTCAAGCATTTCAGCCTGAAAGGTTAAAGTGGTAAAAACCAGACAGGCTTTTCTGTTTCTTCAATAATTTCTAGTTAAATCCTGAACAGCTAATGATTATTGCACGATTGTGTCCCTTTGCATGTAATTAAGAAGATATTTATGAATTGTGATAAAAAAATTCCATGTAGGGCTAACACACATCCTGGTAGTGTCATAGGTAGTTCCTCTTAATGATTTATTATGGCTACTAACAGTGTACCACATTGACCTGTGGTTTGCATTGAACACCAACTGCCATCTGCACTGATGTATTATCTGCTAACATCATTGCCTCCAGATACGATAACACATTTAGTAGAGAGTGGCAAGGCATTTCCTGTTTGTGATATTCCAGGTTAAGGAAACTTGTGAAATGATTAGAAGAAGTAGCAGGCAGTTAGGTGGAAATGAATTCTTTCAGGGCTGTGACTTTCTATGAAAATAAAGAGAACAAAAATACAAAAGATCTGAAAAATATTTTAATTTCTCTTTCATAACTTTTAGATTTCCATATTGGAAAACTGAATGTCAAAATAAAATGAGAATTTTAGGGTTGTGATATTTCATATTTAATTGAAAAAATAGGCCTTTTCTTACGAGTGTAATAAGACTTCTAAAAGACTTTCGGATTTGATTTGATAATGATTTTATTTAGGCACTGTCTTATGGTTGTAGATTTACCTGTTCTTCATTGATTAATGATTTGTTAACATGAAAGCAATGACAACAGTTCACTGTGAAGCAAAAGATATCGCTGACCAAGCCAGAGACACCAAAGTCTATCCTGAGGCCAAAAGCAAAAGTGCTGGGAACACAGACCAGGGACAACTGATTTTTTTCCTTGTTTTTCTTAGGGCTCAAGCTGCCCATAAGTGACATGATACTATGCTATGGTGAATTGTGTGATTAGGGTTTATCATCTTAACCTATGCTTGGATTTTAGAGGGAGTTAGGGATGTATCCTAATTAGTGAAATAGGAACCATGAATTGATGCTGGGGTTTGTCCCTACATTGGCATAATTTGATAGATTTTGATTTGCATCTGTGCAAAACTGGTTGACATAGGCTAAGGCTAGAATGTTTCCTTTGAGAATTCCCAGATAGAAATATTGCTGAACGCTTCATAAAATCATTTCCATTAAATCACGAAGTTACAGATAGCATTAGTTTAATTTATGCTAATGTGTATGCATACATACATGTTTCTCTTCATGGCTGGTAAATCCATATTGGAAAAGCTGAACTTCCAGTGTAGTGCAACCTGTGCACTACACCAAAAAAAAAAACCAAAAGTATCCTAGGAGCATCAGGATCTAACTCTGCAACCTACCCACAGTGGAAACGTGTGTCTAATATAAACATTTGGTTTTGCCGTGTATTGGTGAAGCTACTGTGCATTACCTTTAATTTGCCTGAAATCCTGTTAAAATATTAAAATCCTTGAAAATGTTTCTGAACAAAATTATGGTGAAAATCTGTCATAATATAAACTCAGAAATTTACTTGCTTCACTGAGCCTGTAGTCCCATTTTACCCACCTTTCTACCTCTTAGGTGGAACAGGTTTTTCAGCTTTTTTCTGGCCTCTGTTAGTAATACAGTGGCAACTTCTCTATTCAAGAGTTTATGATTCTCCTATATTTAAAGAAATACCTCCCATTTCTCTCCTTTTTCTCCTTTTTGATTTTGTGTGGGAGAGATACATGCATTTCAAGACAGAGACTTGAACAAATAAAGAAGAGAAAAACAAATATTTTGTAAGCTAAGACCAAAGAAAAGTGTATGGAAACTGCATACTTGTGTACTTTGCTGTGGTAAACCACCTTTTAGTAATGTTTTCATTTTTCCTTTAAGTTAATTGGGGGGTGGTGGAGAGAAGTGCAATAGCAAATGATGCTGTAGGCTATTTACATTGTAAAACTAAAATAAAATAAATGGAGAATACAAATTAAGGTTTCCGTAGCAGTAGTAGTTTACCAGTATTAAGTATCTGAAGGATTTGCAACTCCTGATTGGAATACTCTGTGCTTCGCTGTACAGTTTGTGCACTGATGAGTTAATGGCTCTATGGAAACCTTTAGCTGTTATGTTTACTGAATATAATGGAATAAATAATCTCATTTCCAATTTGGTATTGTTTTCCATCCATTTTTCACAGCTGAAAAATTCCTATTCATTAAAGAATTAGAGCTTCAGATTTTTTTTTACTATAGTTAATTCTTAGTTTCTGACATGTTTACTTGCCAGCAAGATCTGGGAATACTCCCCTTTCTGTCCTTGGAGACCTTTATATCTCTTTTCTCCCTGCCCCCATCACTAATTATTGTAACTAGAACTAGTTAAAAAAACACCAATAATTTTCTCTATTGTACTTAATAAATTAGAGCTCAGTACACTTGATTGGTCTTGTGGAGCATGTCCTATTGGTACCACAACAATCTTTAAATAGTTTTTAAATTATCTATACTTATATAAATATAATATTTATATATATTTATATATATATGTGTGTATGTGTATTTACATATCCATAAACCTTTTGATCCTATTAAACCCAAAGATATTAACAACAGTCTTAGCCTTAGTTAGCTGGTTAGCTAACTACCTTAGTTAACCTCTCAAGCTAAACTAAGCAAACAGAAAAGACTGTTGCCTTAATTTCATAACTGAACCCTCAAAACCAAACAATTTTATAACCTGTAAACTAAAGGATGTGGTGAGAGGCATGTCAATCACAGCCAGAAGATCACTGTTACTACCGGATCTGATTACTGCTTGCTGTTGTCTCCAGGACGGGGGGATTCAGTTCAGTTATATCACATATACATCTCACTGAATCAGAAGAAAACTGTTTACAAACTCTGTATAGATATTTAAGCATTGAATAAAAATTTAAGACAATAATAGAGTTGAAAATGAGAGTCTGGGCTTTTTGACTTGCTGGTGAGAATAACACGGCAGCAACTACTGTTTGATTTTTAATGCTGAAGGAATGGAGGCATAGACTTTGCAGAGACATTCTTAGAGAAGCTGCATGGATATCGAAGAATCATGACTCTACTTTCCTGTTTTATGAAGATATTATTTTACTACTGTAATGTTCCAAACCACTGCTGGTGTATATACATGGACCTTTGACTACTGTAAAGTAAATGAATACATTATATCAGCTACAGGCTAGTCATCTACATGTATATGTGCTATAGACAAGCAAGAATAATTTATATTTCAGAGTCTTTAAAGGTGGGAGAACATCATAGGTCTAATTTATTTAAAAAAAATAAAGTAGAGAAAGAAGTTTAGGATTTTTTTTTCATAAATAAGCTAGTTAACAACAATGATACAGGGACTGTGGGTGGTATCCAGTACTGCAGTCCCATTTCATTCCATGTTGTATGTTCAGAATAAGACAATGGTGAATAAATATGAAATTTCTACAGATATATTAGACCCAAAAAAATCATGAGATCCTATTGATAATAATAGGAAATCCCATAAAATTATGTATTGTCACTCTTTCAATAAGCACTTTTTCTTCCATTGAAATAATATTGTTCTCTACATTTTTAAAAATATTTTATTTCAAAAATACCCTAAAAATGGAAGATTTCACTATTATTTTACCAAAGAAAAATTAAAAAGATTTTACCAGTAAAATTTAGAAATTATTTTTAATTTTTTCCCTTCTGTTGGCAGGTCTTGAATGGTACATAGAACAATGCATTCACAACAAATCAAAAGAACAGTCACTTACACCTGGCTCAAGAGTGGACTCTTCACACGTAACTATCTAGAAGCTTTTAAGAACTGTGTGGTTTATTAACTGTGCATAAAATGGAGTAAGACTGCACAAGTTTGTCCCGCATTGCTCATGTCTTTAAATAACTAGTAACTCATACATCCTGTATATTTAGCTAATAGGAAATGAAGTAACAGCATATTTAGTTTTAATCTATGTAAAATTAACTAGTGCTGCTTGGATAATGGGCATTCTAGATGAATATAGCATTTACTTTAACTAAATTAATGAATGTTTTTCAGCAGCATATGAAAATACTATAAATTACTGGTCTCAGTTAACAAAAAGAAGCTGAATTTATCAAAAACAAGTACAACTATATGTAAAAGCACTGAAAAATTGGCATATGATGCTGGATTTTTTTGACTACTTTGTGTCATCTGTGTACATTCTGTTATTTATAGAGACACATTATATAAATAACTACACACGTCATCAGTAGAAGCCTGATGACAGCAATTTAAAGACCTCATTAACGTAGGCTACTCACAGTAATTTCATTTACTTTACCAGAATCCTTGATTTTCAAATCACATTTAGAGATGTAGCCCTAATTCCCAGTATTGAGATGAGAAGGTATTTTTTCTCCCATCTTACAGAGTAAAAATGATTTTATGATTTATATGATATATGCAAGGATACAGGAAATAACTGACACAGAAAGAGACACATCAGGATAGTCCTAATCACAATTTTAGCCATAGGGCCATTCCAATTCCCAGATAAGGGAAGAATTTAAATTTTCATAATTGACAGTCGGATTAAATGATTACATGTCCACACAGTAAAATCTTCTGTACTGATGCAACAATCTTGAATGACATGAATACTATACTTTTTATAGATTCAGTATTGACTTCTATATAACATTCTGTTAAATAACTATATTTTTTAATCTGACTGGTTTTGTCCCAGTTTCTGTGAACTTTCTTGTTCTCCAACAACAGGGCCAAGTTGTGAAAGAGAGGAAAAATATATTTTAAGTAACAATATGAAGTAAAAATAAGCCAAAATTAAATAGTATAATGAGAACTTTCAGATAGGTACAGTCAAAAACCTGTGCACTTCAGAGGAACTCCATCGGAAGAATGGTATTTGAAAAGCAGGCTGATACCTTAATGTGAAGGGTTTCATTGACTCTCATAGTAATCCATTAACTCTGTTAATATTTCATTAGGAATCTCTTACAATAACCACTATGTCCACAGCAGGCTGAACTTCTAAGAGCATGTTTAATCCTCATGGTCGCAGTGTGAATTGGTACTTTCGCTCCAGCCCCAAGGTTGCTCTGGTTTAACAGCCTGTGAATACATAGGTATATGTTTATATGGGTGCAGTCTTTGGTGCACTGCTATCTAAATAGTTTGAGGTCCAGATGAACTTCTCCAGAGCACCACTGCATAATTCTACATAGTGTAGGCACAAATCTGGGGACCATGGCCAGATTCCTGTTAATTACTGGACCTTGGAAGCTGAGCGAATTGTAAATCTTGCATTTTTGGTTTAACTAATCTGTAAGAATAGGGAATGAAGAACAAGAAAATCAATTAAAGACAAGAAATGGCTTTTTCAAAGAACAGACAGGACAAATATTTAAGTTCTTAGAATTGAATAACAACTTTTGCTTGAAGGATAAAACGGGCTCATCTTCTGTCAGATTTTCCTAAAAGAGTAGTATTATAGATAATATAAAAACATCAGTTGTGGTCACAGAAATAAAGATGTTTATTGCTATGAATTTTTCTTCCAGTAAGGAAATGTTCTTGTTACTTGATATAGCAAAGGCATTTTGGCTTATTCCATTGCTGACAAGATGGAGAACTTGCCTTTACAGAATTTCTGAAGCCCAGTGTGTTACAGGAAATATAATATTATCTGTAGGTAGATTATGAAAGTGTGTTGCATTGCAGTTTTCTTGCTGAAAATGGAAAATCAATACAGCATCATATGCAAGATATATGCATCACATCAAGACTCAAAGGAATAAAAACTTGCTGATTACCATCTCTTTCTTCATCACTTGCTAATTATCTGCTTCTTTTTTCTTTCACTGCCAAACTGCTGCTTCTAAATACAAAGAAATTCTCATCTACGTCCTCTACTCCATTTTTCACAGTTCTCAGCTGTAGAGCAATAGAACAAGAGGCACTAAAGTCTGAAACAAGGTCATGAAAGTAGTTTTCATTGACATGCTGAAGAGGAAAGCTGAACATGTGAAGGTGAAAATAAAAAAATTAAATATGTCTCCTGCTCTCTCATTTCTAACTTTAGTATTCTTAAGAGAGTAGTTCAGTCTAATTTTAACTCTGTTTTTTTTTAAATTACTTTTAAATTATGATTTGTTGTAAATACTTTTTTATTTTCCACTACTTCAGGAGTTTTAGTGTTTAGAAGGGAAATTTTTTTGAAGGGTAGTTTATATTTGAGTTAAAGAATCTATAAGATTGTCTGAAAACTCAAATGTTTTCAGACCCTTTGATGCTGGATCAAAACCAATATAAAAATAGCCTAGAGCTAGAACATTGGCAAGGCAATAGTTTAATTCTGTAACCAAGAGTAAGCATTGTCAAGTAAAAGATAAAATAAACCCTAAAAAGCAAGTGAGTCAATAACTGATGCAACTAATAGTTTTGAGGCTGTAGTTACCATTATTATTATTTTTTGTTTGTTTCTTTGTTTCAACACTGATAGCAGTAAATTATAATTTTCTCCTTGTGGATCCGTGCCTCAATTCACTCCAACCTACAAGTCAGGAGACTATTCTGTGCAACTACATTCTTCCTCAGAAATTCTAAACCTTTATATGGCATCATAAAGACAGCTCCAGCATGGATCAGCTAGGAAAACATCCTAAAGTCAAGCAGATATGCCCAGACTCAGAGGCCAAGTGCCTCCTGTGCAGGTACAGGTACCTGTAGGATGGAGACAAAACCATCATAGCAGCATATGAAAAAAAGTCTGGGGAAAACAGGGACAGAGGAGGTAAGGCATCCCTTTAGATGGGGTCCATTTTAGGCACACATGCACGTCACCATAGAAAATGACTAATTCTAAATAAAAGATGAAGATACTAATTGAGAGTTAAATAATGTAACAAACAAACTCCTTGTGACCTTTCTTCTTTCCACTGTTGTTCCACAGAAGTGTTAAAGAATACAAAGAACACTGAAACAAGCTTTTTTCCTAAAAAGTACCTCTATATAATTTTTAGTCAATCACTTTTCCTTTTAATGTAATCAATAAGCAAAAATTAGATCAGCTATTTTATTGTGTGCTGGCTGAATTTCATAGAGATATGTTTCATACAGATGTATTTCATATGTGTTGCAAAATAGATAACAGGTTTTAAATACATGGCTCTAGGCAGATGTCGTAAAGAGACAGAAGGATGGAAAATCATGATGTTAAGAGATGTTCAAGCCATTCTCATGCATAGAATAATTTAATTCCCGTTTTAATCAAGCTATTTGAGGGTGCAGCTAAGTGCCATTTTTTTATTCGCATCTGACATGTTAGGATACTTGTGCCCAGATGTAGGTCAGCATCAAAGCTGTGAACATTAGCTGGCCCAAGTAATTGAAGATATTTTCTTTCACATGTCCATAAATGGACATGAGCACTACTATATTTGAATTAAAATGAAAAACCACGTGTGCTCACACGTCCATGGCCATGGGTAAGCAAGCATGAAGCCAGGGTATATTTGCACAGATCTGAAAACAAGTCAACAGTGAGGGAAGCAGTGGAAGCACTGTGCCAGGAGGAAGCCAAGAGAGAGACAGGGAGAGCTCATTTTAGGCTCAGAGCTGACCGAAACCTGGACTTGGATTTATGAATGAAGAGGTGGCCTCCTCTTTTTTTATTCTCTTTGAATAAATGAGACTCTGTAATCTTCTTTTGCAAATAAGCAGAGTTGTACTAAAGAGATACCTGAAATAGATACCTGTTCCGTTCCTCCTTTTTTTTGTTGTTGTTTTTTTTGGTTGTTGGTTTGTTTGTTTGTTTTCTTGTTGTAGGTTTTTTTTTTTTTTTTTTTTTTTTTTTTTTTTTTTTTTTTTTTTTTTTTTATGTGTGTTCTGTTTGGAACAGCCTGGCAAGATGATTAATATCTGTTCATTCCCAGCAGGAGCAACTGCTCCCCTGCGAAGTTATCTTTGTAAGTAGTTTTTCATTTCTTGAGGTTATCCACTCACATTTGGGTTAAGATGCAAAGGAGCACTTTTCAGAAATATGACTTGAAAATAATTTATACTAAACAATACATGCTTAATCATTACACTTTGAATATTCTTTCATGTTATGGAAGAATGTCCAATTCTACTGTTTCTGTTGGGCCTTGCAAGGGGTATTAGTCATGGCCTTGGGAGGAGAGATTGTTAATTCCTACGTGCCCTCAGAAAACAAGAAGATCAGAGGTAATATTGTGTACTGGAACGAAGAATGCATACAAACCTAAACTAAGTGTATTCAACCTAAAAAAAAATCACATAAAAATGTGTTTTCTTGAAGGCATGGCTACTTGTAGGGGATGTAGTAGTTTGTCTCCTCTGCTTGTATGTCTAGAGGCATATAGACATCACCCAAAACCATTCTCCCTGGGAGAAAGAATGAAAATAACCATAGCTACTCTCCTAGCTGGAAAAAAACAAACAGCAAAACATTCTTTTTTTCCTATTCCTATATCGATTTTTAAAATCTTATTCAGAATTAAATAATCTTGAAAAGAAAACACACTCTGAACTTAAAAAAGATCAAGTAAAACCTGCCAGATTGTTAATGACAAAGGGTTTTAACACATTTCTAGACATGCAGCTTGACTGAAGAAAATGTAGCACAAGGTATATGAAGATTTTTAGGTGATGCCCTGTATTACTAAGAGGAGATTCCCCATGTGAATAGAGCTGCTCAGCTGAGGCTGGTAGGACAATTCTTTGCTGCTTAAACAAACATGATCAGGCTCCTCTCTTACTGATAATGCTATAAAGTTCTGCTGTTGGTGGAGCTAAACAACTTTAAAATAGAAAACAGGAAACATCCATGGCCATAAATATTATTACTTTCCCAAACCAAGCAATAAGATATATCTCATGGCAATTTTGCTTTTATACATTCAGTATATATTAAAATGTTTAACAACACAGGAAAAAAAAAAAAAGAGAAAAGGCAGTGGAAATATGAAATCATGTATAGTAGGCAAACTGAAATTTGTTTTACACATTATTATGCTTCTTTGTTTAAACCGGGCCTGCTATTAGTTACCACAGTGCTAAGTGCTTTAGATAATGTACTTTTCAAGGAAATTAAAAAAAAAAAAAAAAAGGCAAAAAACCCACAACAGCCTGAGAGTATGTAGGTAGCTTCCATTAGCAATAATGGGAGTTTGGGCACAGTCACGACTTACAAAATCCTCAGCTGAAAACCTGTTGATCAGATAATGGTTGCAGGCCAGGAGTGGGAGCATGGGAGCACTGAATTAACACAACATGTTTTCAGACCCACAGTCTGTGCAAGGAGCTAATTTATTAATCCTTTTCTTTTTTAAGTTCAGGGTGTGTTTTATTTACAAGTTTTTTAATTCTGAATAAGATTTTAAAAAATCAATATAGGAGTAGGAAAAAAAGAATGTTTTGCTGTTTGTTTTCTTCCAGCTAAGAGAGTAGCCATAGTTATTTTTATTCTTTCAGTGTCACTTAAGGCCAGTCTTTCTACACATGAGATTGAAAGCCCTTAACGAAGTGTTGAAAGTACATTTAGTTATTTTAAGGGTAAGACTGACTATGTTGTGTGGATGTAGTACAGACTGTGTCTTTTGCACAGGATTTGTGAAGTGGACACATGCCAGAAATCCAACAGATGTAATAAATTGTCTTGGGAAGTTACTCTGTTAAATAATTGACAGTAACCTGAGGCTGAGTATTCATAAATTTGTTCAGCTTAAGTGGATGTCTTAAAAAGTCGTTTACATTTGGGTATTTGAACAATATTTTATGTAACAATGAAACTCCCTTCTAAGCCTGGAAAGGACGATACAAACCAGAGCCTCTTGAGGCTGCCACCTAGCGGGACAGAGGGAAAACACACGGAATCACACAGAGGACGATCCATTGCATCCGTGGTGCAACTTCAGTTTTGTTGTTTTGAGACAGTTTAGGGGATTCCTCCCCCTGCATTAAATTTAGTAGTATATTCTCCATTACCGTTGATGAAAAATCTATTTGATTGGATTAGATCAAGAACTCTAGTTTTTTTAGAAGTATTTGCAAATACAATTTTTTCTTAGTATTTATAAATGCCAGTACAAGATCACATGTTCTGGAATTGTTGAGTTGTGCACGAAGGCAAATGTATTCAGCACATCTGAAATCATCCTTGGCAGTTATAACTACTATTCAGGCACTACCTGCACAGAATCTCAGCTGTGGGATCTCAGGGTCAGGTTGAGATAGTAATAGAGAGATTAGTTTTGATAGACAGCTGAACAGTACTCACAACTCAGTGATTCAGAGAGATATTAACTTTCTGGTTACCATGTGGAGAATAAATATGACTAGGACTATTGGATAGATTTGATTATTTGCGTGTGATAAAAGAATCCAAGAAGTGGAGTAGACAGAACATTAAAAACTTGGTTAAAGAAAATACCAGTAGATAGAGTGATTCCAGGATTCAGTTTCAATGGAATTGGAAAAAAAAAGAAAGTTGGAATTAAATTTTAAATTCTTTAGCAATTAACCCCCCCCAAATTATCAGAATAAGTGAAAATCATCAAAACAAGAGGGTATTAATACTTTTTCAACATTGTAGCTGCTTAGAATTTGCATATCTTCCATCCTCTTTTTCATGTTTTTCTGACTTGTCAGTTTTTCTAACTCACAATTATTTAACAGATTCTTTTAAAAAGCAAAATTATTCTTAGTATTTATTTAGAGTACAACTAAGAAAACAAAACAAAGGTGTGATTTTGATGTGCAGAGATTTGTCAGTGTACAAATTCTTTTTCCTGGAAGTGAACATAATGCATTATGCAGAATGTAATGGACCAAATAGTTACCTTAATGTCAGAGCTCATGTTGGCAGCATGAGACAAAGTGTTAATTATCTTGCAGATATGTATAATGTGAATTTATTGTGAAACTCAACATCACAGTGACAGAATTTGGTCCATATGCTTATTATACCTGCATGAGGATTGTACAGAGATGAAAAAGGACACACAGTTTGACTTTCGTCACTTGTCTTCCACTGGACTTCTTAATTGCAGTTACTTGTCTCTGTGGTTGTGAAGGTCATAAAAAAATTTCCATGATATCCTAGTGTTCTCACAACTTTCTGACACATTTCACTTTGGAGCTGAAGTGTTCCATGCTTGATCTTTGTACCAAGAACAAAGTCCCTGTGGTTGGTTTAAAGTCCTGAGAGAATTAAAAGTAATACATATTTTTTTCTGAATTGTCCTTTTTTAACTGCAGAGCAGGGAAGTTACACTATTGAGAGCTGCTGAAAAAATGGTCACAGCTTCCATGGAGTAAATGACAGGAGACAAACTATGGAGTTCTTACGAATTTGGCCATGTCTGCTGTAAGCCTGCACTTTGTGCTAACAGTCCTAACTGATTTGTATTTTATTCCCAAGTCTTTACCTAATAAAACTCCTGGTTAAAATGAAAAGATAGATGTATTTCCACTGGTGCCTGAAATATTCATTGAGTTCATCTACCAATTCATTTTCATGTTTTATCTGAGAGGACTTTAAAATCATATTTCCATGAGTGAAAGGCTGGTATAATAATTTATTATTATTGTTTGAATTGATCGAGTTATAGTTGATTACTTTTCAACTGCTAAAAGTTGGAAATAAGAACTGAAAAGAAGCTGAGAAAAGCAAGTATTTTCTCTTTTCCCAACCAAGTACCAAATAAATCCACCTAAGATGTTTAAAATTTGCTTAGAATTTAGCCTGATCTCCTTTGAAATATGACTGTAACTGACTAACTGACCTGATCCACATTTTATTTTGTTTTCTTCCTTTTTTTTTTTTTTTTTTTTTCATCATTGACCTAGCATTAAGACTTGGGACAATCACATAAAAGCAATAGAATAATGATGGAAGTTAGAAACCACATTACATTTTACATCAATGACAGTTTTATTCATTAACATAACACCCAATCTTAAAGTAGATGTTGGAAAACTTTCAGGATTCAAGACATAATCAATAGCTTTAATAGTCAGTTCAGAACACTGAAATGTAAGTTCCTAATTTTTTTTCTTTTTTTGTCATCTGCAGAATCTTGAATAATTTATTCTTGAATAATTTAATTGCAAGATTAAGGATTTTTTCCCCTAAATTTCTTCTCATTAATTAGAAAATACTTTAGGATGAAGAAAATGCCCACACTCAGGATGTTATTTTTCTTAAAAATCTCAAAAAAGCCCTACCAACCTCCCAGATCAGTAGGAAATCTGGAGAAATGTGCATGTAAATGCATTTGGGTTGGTACCAGAAATACAGTCGGTTTTTAGATTCTTTACAGCTAAGGAACTGGTGATTTTAGGAAATTTAAAAATAGTATTACTAGTCCTGTATGATCCATTCTTCTCTCCCACAAATGTTCTTTTTAAAAACCCTACAGCATTCATATCATGACATGTAAGGAATAAAATTGTGGAATTTTTTTTTTTTATTATTTCATATGTAAAACTACTGTTCACTAGACTACTTAGGAGAGAGAAGACAATTGAATATTTTCATTTATGACTTTCATATATTAGATCAACTCCCCGGATGACATAAACAAGCACTCTGTTACTGATACCAGAGGCATTAAATACCTGGGTCACTTTACTTATGGAGATATACTGCTCTGCAGCAGTGCAGCAGTACAACAATATCTCACATGAATATATTTTATTTTGATGGCTGAACTCTTATTCTCAGTATTTTAGAACTAATTTTTTCAAAAATTATAAAAATTTTGATGTTGAAGATTTTTTTTTTTTAGTTTCAGATGTCATATACTACTCGGATGCATGTCATATTTCATAACGTCATGAAGTAGTATATCTTAGTCCACTTAATTCAATAAAAGGCAATCAGTTCTTTGAAATTCAAGGAACATGATTTTAAGGACAGTTGCCTTATTTATGGGTTATGGAATTTTATTCAGTTAAAAATATCAGAGGTGACTTGGATAGTCACTGTATTCACAAAACCATGACTTTTCTTTCTGAGTTTCACTGGACACTACAAGAAATTAACTTAGGAAAATAAATTACCTAAGAAAAATTCATGTGCTACTCAAAATAGAAAAGAAAAAAAAAGAAAATCCGATTTTGTAGCCCTCAAAAATTCTTGAAACAGATAATGAAAACCCACTTAATCGCTTTTATCTACAAGAGTACTTGTTTATACTCATTTCACACAGATAATTGTGATTATTTTGGTTTTTATTGAATTCGGAAAAAAAATCCAATGTAAAATGAGAGTTCCAGTGACCTACATTCTATATGCTATATGAAGGAACAATTACTAGTTATTGATAATTCTTAGAATATTAATGGACTATATTTTTCAGTGTAATTTTATTATTCATCTTAGATTTGATTAAACAACAGTTAATAGCAGAAGAAAGTTGTCATTTATATGCTTGTCTGTCAACCCACAATCATTAGCATTGTTGTTTACACACTGCTAATAAAAGGAGGTTAAAATAATTTGTGATCACAGCTACAAACACAGAAAAATGTTCACCCCTTCACAATCTCTGCATAAAAGAACGAAAATATCAAAAGCATAGTCTGTGGGTAATGAACTTTCAAGGACAGAATGTTGCCATAAATGAAGTTAATTGGGCAGAATTCATTCTTGCTCATCATAGTGTTTTGCAGCATTTCAGAGCCCGGTACAGCAAATGGTGAAGGCCGTTGATTTTTTATGATACTTCAGAATGCCAAGTGGTAAACAAAAATTATAAAAGGCATAATATGGTCCCAAAGTGCATGCATAGCTACATTCACTGCTTTGGATTTGCTGATTCACAGAAACTGATTCCAGTTGTATTCTCATGATGATAGCTTATGATGATGATAAAAGGACTCCCTAAATAATTTCAGTCCTTGCATTCATTCTGGATCTATTTTTTTTTTTTATTCTGTGAGAATTGCAGATAGCATGTGCAGTTCTTACTAAAATATGCATTAAATAAATGGCTCAAACCACAGCTGTTCTGAGTTCTTCCTGCATTTCTATCACAGACTGGCTTTCATTTTCTCCTGAGTCTGTTGTATCTGGGTAGTGTGGTACCCCTTACAGCCTCTGTCTTAACCTGTGTATATTAGAAACAGAGTGAAATTCATCTCACTCGCTTTTTTAGAAGTCCATTTCTCGGCTACTCATTCAGTATACACTCCTGGGATCCCATTTAACTGTTGTTGCAGCACAAATTTGAGATAAGGCAGATAAACCGTGCCTGTAAGTCCCACATTTTTTTTTTTGTTGACTGTGAAGTGAACCTAAGGTGATTAGCTGAGAGATCTGCAACCTGAATGTGTGACATTAGTTGATTAAATTAGACATTTATATTGTGATTCAGCTCACGGTAGGCACAGCTGAAGAGGGACAGCCTTAAGAACCTAGTAGTACAGTGTAAGAAATAGCTTTATAGAAAAGCTGCAAATAGTTTTAAAGTGGTGCCTGTTGGAATGATCACTCGGGGATCATTTTGACAGACTAAAATCACTAGCCTGTTACTTCCTCTTCTCCCCATGAACTCTGTCTTCAGTGGAAGATAAGAAAGTAGAATAGAGAGCAGATATCCGGTTTTAATCACAAGAAATGACATTCACTTAAGTTCTCATTGTTCACTTTTTTCCCAGTAAGAGAAGTAAAGGCCCATGAATTATATCCTTTCTCAGCCTTTGTTTCATTAAACTAGGCAAGCCTGGTCTTTGGGGCTTCTTTTCTCTTCTTCTTAAGCCCATATGATCTCCTCTTTATCTATTTCAAATTTTGTTCATCTTTTTTCAGCAGTTTCATCAGAATTATGTACAGTTCCTCAAATTCTCAGTAGGATAGCAAAACTAGTAATTTCTTAGTTGTAAAGGATTTTATTTGTTTTGGCTAAACTACACTGGCAACTCATAGGATCCAGGGGAAAAAAAATGTTTTTCATCCTCTGTCATTTTAGGGCTGCTAAATTTTCAGTTCACAATATCAGTTTTCTTGTATAAGAAGTCTCTAAATGCATGATCTAGCATTTCTTAGTTCTATATTTCCTCTTTCACTAGCCCACCCTTTGATAATGACACCAGTATTGAATATCCTCAGCTTTTACAATATGTTCAAAATCCATCTACAGCTCACAGCTTTTAGTGTGATGCTCCTACAGTCAGAATGTTAAATAAAATCAATTTCAAGAATGATCTGGAATAATCTACCTTTTGCTTATTTTCAATCTGGATGGTGAAACTCCTCATTCTGCATAACCTGTTGCCCCCCTTCACTTTGTTTGGACCCTCAGTTCATTAGGAAATAATTTACTAAGCTCAACTAATTTAATAATTTGTCTGCTAATCTCAGTATCCTCATTTAAGTGATAAGCTTCTCAATATTGCATCACATCAAATGCTTGACTAGATTTTATATGGCTGAGGTATTTTTCACCCCTTTCATCCAATCTGTCTGAGCCTGTAACCATTTTTGTCAACTGATTCTCAGCACTGTGAATAAAATGGTAGAGTTAAGTATAGATAGAGCCATTTTCCCATTCCCTTTTCTGTGAACTGCTCCTAATGCTAGTTTTATTTTGGTGGTAGTCAGGGAGGAAGGAATAAAACAACATATCTGAATAAAAGCCTAGTTATTAAATGCACTGAACTATTTTACCCTTGTTATTTTGTAGCAGCTGCTTAGCACAGTGATAATGACTCACCGTATTGTGAATAGGTATAAAAGCCTCTAAAATAGTTAGGCTTATAGCTAAGTTAACGCATAGTCTAATTCTATAAAACCATTCCATTTACTCTACAGAAGTATGTGAGAACAAGGCTTTTCATTCTAGGTCTGTGAATTAGTGAAAATGACTTTTTGGTGACAAGCACCTGCACTGGCAATATCTATGTTGTTTACTAATACAGCACTTGGAGTAAAGACTGAGTTTCTAGGGAAGTCATCAAGGAAATATAGGAGGAAGACCAATGATGTTCTTAGTGATGAGTAGGTTTTGGAATGAACAAATGATACCCTCTTTAGGCAGATAAAAGGTAGATTCAGCGCAGGGTTTCATATTCATTCAGGGGTGTAATTTTTTTATTATCTTTCAGCCAGTTCATGCCCAAGAAGTATAGCATTTCTGTCCCTTCTCTGTCCCCCAAACTATCTGCCTGCCACCCCATGCACTGACATAAAACACTTGCAAGCAGTGCAGGACTTGTTGGTAGACAAATTCTCTTAATCTATGCCACAGTATTTTAGCTGTGAAAAAGGGGATTCTGTTAGAGGAAGACTTTTCAAGTTTTAGGGCTCAGTCCTCTTAATGCTAATATTTGACTACCTTTAAAGCAGTGGAGAAAAGCGGATACCATTAAAAGACTCCTGAGAGTATTCTAACTATGAGTGTAGACACAAATGAAGTTGTCCTGGGAGAAAAGGAATAAGATTCATGTATTGTTAGGACAGATTTCTTATCCTAAAAATGCTGGAACACTCATGTTTTAGATTTATTCTGAAATAAAACTATATCTTTGCAATAGTTTTGCAGCTTTTGAGATGGGTCTGGTCTTGATCCACTGAAATCAATGGTACTTATCTGTCTGTAAATTTCTTTCTTTTCACAGATTATTAAAAAAAAAATCCTTTCTTGTATAAACTAATGGTGGGAAAGATATTCGAGAAAATTAAATATACACAAAATGTTTGGAGAAACATATTTTTATTTTTCTTTAATTAAAAAAACTGCTGATTTATTTTATGTTTGTTTTATCTTATTATTCCTTCATGGGACAAGCCCCCAAAAATATATCTAGTAACTGCACTATTGGGCACAAAACGTAAATTCATCACATGAAACCAGAATATAATGTTAAATGACAGTTTTGGAGCTATCTCCTTACACACTTCGCTGAAAGTCTGCTCTGAAGTAACTGAGTCTAGGAAAGAGCTAAATTGATCTTAAGTAGGTCAAGGTGTTTTAATTTCTTCAATGGACGCTAGATGGCAGCATTAATCAAGATACTGCATTAGTTAAGGGTGTTTTATTAAGAGCAAGAGACCCTCAGAGAACTGTGTGAAGCATTTATTTATAGGTTCTGTTTTCCTATTTTGAAGGAGAATTCAGGTTAAATATTTATTTCAAGTGTATGAAAGTTCCTGGGCTTATGACTTAATAAAATAGTATCTCTTTGTGTGAGTGGTACAGGAAAAGGCAAATAGTGCTTTCACAGTCAAGACTAATTAAAAAACCCACGAGAACATAAGAGAGGGAAATGAAGAAGGTCTTGATATAGAAATCGTATAGGTGGAAGGAATAAAGGATGCACAAATTTTAAAATAAGGAGTAAAGGCTGGAGAGAAAAAAACCCTGGAGATTAGTGGAAAAGCGTGGGGATCATAAGATTTTGAGTAAACAATTTGGGCATCAAAACAACAGATTTCAGTTCTTACGTATCTGAATTAGTGATGTACTGATTATTTAACTGACTCACCTATAGTGACTTACTGCTATTTAAAAAGAAATATTATTAGCCTTTTTGAATTCAAGCTCTCTATAATAGACAGGAATGAAATCATAAGCTATGCAGTTGTTGCCCAGTGCCTGGGTTTCCAAAATGCGTCATTACAGTTTATTTGCTTGACTCATAAGATGGTGATGGTTCACAGTAACACTACTCACCCACCTGAGTCACTCCCAGACCTTAGCAACATTTGTTTCAGGAGAGCCTTTTACCTTGAAATCCATCTGCCTGCATACCTGCCACAGAACTGCTGGTCAGACTGTAATTCCCAACAGGATGCTAAAGCAGCCTGCCAAGCCATCAACCTCTGAGCAGCTGGAGCCTGATAAACCAATCAAAACTCCTTGAACTTCTCACTGCAAACTGGGGTGACCTCTGTTTTTGTGACCATAACTTCCTTATTCATTGGATGGCAAACAAGAAATACTCTATTCAACCTAACAAGGCTCTTCAGCTTGTTTTTTTCTGCTCAGCAGAAAAATGAGTGGTGGTAATGAATCAAAATTTCATCATGGTGATGAAATTACCATGAAGATAGTGCACAACATGGTCACAGTGCACAACCATAGACAAAGAGAAGGTTTTGGTCACTTCTGGTCAGAGTGGGAATTAGTTTTAGCTGGGATTGAAAGCAACAGTGTCATGGGACATATCTGTACATCCAAACCCTCAGAAAGGGGCTGTCAGCCTGCGCTGGCCAGCTCTGATACAGCTTGGGTCTGTGGCCTTGAACTCGGCTGCTGGGGAATGGTGGGAGGAGAAAGAGGTGGCAGAAGTGGGGGTGAGCCCCCTTCCCACCCTTGGGAGATGCTCAGGCCTGACTGACCTCATTCCTGCCGATCCTGAGCCTGACCCCATCTTGCTGACCTGATGTCCCAGCCCAGCCTCTGTCTCCTCCCCGGGGAGGTGCCCAATGCCTGTGGCCAGGCTAACCCAGTGCCCCTGACTGCCCTGCTACTGGAAGGGAGTCTAATGGCTCCTGGACGGCCAACCCCTTACCTACTACCTGCTGGGAGCCACCAGCCAGAGGAAAACCTGGATAGGCAGCAGTGTTGGAGACAATAATTTTGAAATCGTACTTGAACACAAAAATGAGTCATCCATGCTGTGTGCCACCAACCACTTGATTCTCACTCTGAAGTGTATTAGCAGCAAAACTTCATGTGAATCGTGGGGAGGAATTCATTGACACACTGTGACCAGAATGGGAGAGGCCTCACACAGAGCATTCATTCCACTTCAGGCACCTGGTGTTAAAGAAGACATGGATGGTTTAGATAGAATTCAGAGAACAGAAATAAAAAATACTAAAATATTTGGAAAGCATGGACCAGGCAGAGGGAAAGCCTATTCTGCGCTGTTTAATCTTTAAGATGGTTAGGATGTAATTCTTTGGAAATGGTCACACCTGTATCTAACAGGTAAGTAGAGAGAAAAAGCTTAAGACACTAGTTTAATGTGAAGGAAGAAACAGGCTTATTTTTAGCATGAGAAACGTTACTCTAAGTTTGAGAATGGTGCAACACTGTAGGACTGTGGGATGTGCTTCACTGAATTTTTGTATTGTAAGTTTAGAGAATGGTCTGCCTCTATAATTTCTGGTCTCTTAAAATATCTTCTAGACCTTCATTTCTATGGTGTGGCAGATATGAACCATGTCTAATTTTTTATTTTGTTTTAATATGTATATATTTTTTCTTATTTCTCCAACATCAATGGCAGTTCTCCATTTTAAGGAGAGCAGAGCACTGCAGGTCCTTTAGCAGAAATGCTGTGATGGAATTTTGCACTACGATGCATGCACAGCTCAGTTCCTCAAGAGCAAGGTTGTCCCTAATTACAATGCATTAAATGCTGTAAAAGTTCCTCGAGATATTGCAACATAGGTGTCAGTAGCATCAAGTACACATCATTACTAGACATTCACTGCATTACCTCAACTGCATGGGTTATAGCTTGGAATTTTATTAATTAGAAGCTCAGAGATATTTTATAGGGTCTGGAAAACTATATATTTGGTGAGCAGGCTAAAGACAGCTAGCTTATTTTGTGGCTGAAGCTTGTGTTTATATCTTTATAAAACATGGTCTGTAGCTTTATTACAGCAATCATCCTTGTGGGTTTTTTTTGTGACTACAGTTCTGTTTTTTATTTTTCCCCTGCAGAAAAAAAATCAGTATGGTTTAAGAGTGTGTTGTCATCTCTATAGATTTTTGCAGTCTGTGACAGGAATACTGGATTCTACAAGATGGTTTAAAGTTCCTTAGGAAGCTTCTTGTTCTATTTATTCTAAGCCATCTTAGTGCAACTGAGACATGTTCCTGCTGTAGAATTCATGCTGTATGTATTAAATTCCATGAAGATCACTACACTGAAAATATGGCTGCACAGCCCAAATCAACTTGAAGTAAAATCATGAAGTAAAAACACCCCATATGTATTGTATTATTAAAGGGAGGTAGAATAAGAAGCTAGAGATCAAAAGGAGTAGGGAAGAAGAGTTCTTCAGTTCTCGTGGTTCAGTTTTTATATTTAGTTAAGAATGGGATAAATTCGGCTTCAGAGGTTTTTCCCTGTTTTTCTGCTTTGTCAGTATCATCTCTATCTTTCATTCTGACCTTTAATTTTTTTTTTATCTCTAGATCAAAAAATATTTTTATTTATGGTTTCAAAAGATATTTTTATTTTATGATTTCAATATTGAAGTGGTTGCAGTTTACTTTTAAAACAAATAAATATCATGTGTGATTATTACATGGTGCAATCAACTTTAAATGTTATATATTAAAATAATAACAGTGGCAAAACCTATAAAATTATACAAAAAATTTAATTTCTCTAAATTATGAAAATGCAGGATCCTACTAATAAATATATTGTTAGTGTTCCTAGTACTGTTCAGATAGTTGCCACAACACGAGAATGATGCTTAACTGATTTTTGTAAGTTGTTGTGCCAACTAATCTCTCAAAAACCATTAGATGGCAATGTTCACATGGCAGTACCTTTGCAGCACTGCTGGAAACTTTAGGGCATTGTGTATTTCTGTACATTCATTTATTTCTTATTTTAAGCATTACTCTTTTATCACCTTTTTTTTTTTGTTTAAATACAAGGCTAAAAGAAACTACACATAAAAAACCTCCCTGAGGTTTTCTTCCTGCAATGTTATACACTGCAGGACTACTTCAGAGCTACAGATCAGTCTTTATTACTATAATTTCCCCAATAAACCTTCATTTAAGTAATCTGGGCAAGGCTAGGCAGAGCATCAAGTAGTGCAGATTTATGCACATCTTATCTGTGTAATGAGGCAAAAACACATGAACACCTCATCTGTTTTTGCATAACGCAAACAAAATAACCATTAAAAAAAAAGATGGGATTTTACTTTTTAGATCTTATTGTGATTGAGCTTGAATATTCTTAGATTTTAAAAGTATTTTGAAAACATAGCATCTAATTGCTATTAAACTAATTCTCATGTATCTCTGAAGTTCTTTGATTGCAATAATTTTCTTCTAATATGTTCATATTATTATTAATCCATCAAGGCTTTATTTTAAATGTTAAAACAAAAAGGTTCTGTATCAGACTGATATGTTGCTTCTTTCTGCCTTAGACAGGCTGTGAAGTCCAGAGATGTTATGACACTGACACCAGGATTCACACTGTCTTCACTACCAGGTTATTACGCTGGAGCTTCTGCAAAGGTGAGAGGTCATGTTAAGCTACTTGGTTGGGTTTTGTCTATGGCTCAGCTTGTGAGTTCCAAAGAAGGGACCAGATCGTACACTGATGCAGAACAAACTAGTATTTTGGCAGAAAGTGTCTGAGTATTCTTTGTGGTGATCAGAAGGGAATTGCATGAAAAGATTGAGTTTTTGAAACGTGGAGAAAGCTCATCCCCTAGAGCCAGGAAATAAGGTAGTACATTTCAAAACACAAACTCTTGGAACAGCTGAACATTACATATGTCAAAGATTCCAGTAAATCTTTCTCTGTTAAATATGATAATAGGTCAGAAATACAGAAATATAGAAATGAACACTTGCAATGTACAGTCACGTCAATGTTGTCTTAAGAAGTATGGTCATTTCAGCATGTGAGTGACTAAATGTAGTGTCTCCATTGTGCATGTCTGTGTCAACAAACCTAAAATTCTTAAGAATAAGTAGAGAGAAAATAGACTGATGATGAAGGGACTGGAGCACCTCATAAATGAAGAAAGGTTAGGGCAATATACCCTGGAGAAGAGAAGGCTCAGGGGAATCTCATCAGTGTCTATAAACATCTTCAGAAAGGATGCAAAGAGGACAGAGCCAGGCTCTGCTTGGTGGTGCTAGGTAACAGGACCAGAGGTAACAGGCATAAACTAAGACACCGGAGGTTCCCTCTGAACATCAGGAAGCGCTTTTCTTCACTTTGAAGGTGACCAAGCCATGTCACAGATTGCCCAGGGAGATTGTGGAGTCTCTGTCCTTGGAGACATGAAAAAAATCTTCTGAACGTGGTCCTGGACAACAGACTCCAGGCAGCCCTGCTTGAGCAGGGGATTTGACAAGCTGACCTCCTGATGTCCCTTCCAACCTCAGTCATTCTGTGATTCTTTGAAAGTTTTCAGAGTCTATTTAACTGTTCCATTTTAAATAACTAATTTAGGATGAGTTAAATCTGCAAAGTACTTTTCCTTTTAAAAATCACAGCTTTTATGTCTAAATTCTAAAATTTAAAATTCAGTAATAACATTTTATTTCAGTTTGATTACTCTAGGAAGAGGAAGAAAACTTATTCCATTGTTTGTACCAAATGCTGCTATTTAGCCTCTGACTAAGCAAAAGGTACAATGTATGCTGAAAAAAAAGCAAGTCTTAAAGTCCTTCCTTTCTGCTGCAGATTGCCCTATTTCATAGTTTTGAATTCTTCCTTTCTCCTAATTAGGCTAAGAGGTCTCCTACATATGCTATCTATTATAATTCTATTAAAAATTGCCTAGTTTTTGGACTTCTCTTTTTTCTATATATTTTTTTTCCTTTGAGAAAAACAATGTCTTGGTTAGGCATTCTCTTAGGGAAAAAGAAGCACTTTTTTTCCTCAGGATGCTTCACTTGTCAGAACAGAAAGTAGTCCTCTGCTCTCAATACAGTAAAATGAGCCTTCTCAATCAAGAAATAAAAAAGGAAGTAGCTGCATTCCTTGTTTTTCTAAATTGACTAGATAATTACATCAGAAAATTTTATGTACTGGTTAAAGCCTCCAAAATGGTGTTGAAGACCTACCATATAGATTTGAGTCTGGACAGGATCCAATGCTCTTCCTTAAGGACTGTATAAATTGTTCATAGAGAGAGGAAAACACATTTATTCAGAAATTTAAGGAAATACAGGGTTCATCCATGATACCAGGCCATTTTAAAAAGAAACAACAGATTTATGTGAAGCAGCTCCTTCACTGTTATAAATGCTCTTTTTTTCCTTACTCTACAGCTGTGAGAGTTTGTATGGGTGGACCATTTACACCATATATTACATCATAATTTTCAAATGCTGTCTATAAAGAATTCCCATTAGCACTTTGATGTGGAGATATCAAACATGGACAAAAATGATCACCACAGAGCAAACGACTAAGGTCTGGTAGTCTGCCTCTAATATGAAACTCTCAGGTGTTTCAAAAAATGAATGCCAGGCAATGGCTTTTGTTTGGTTTTTTTTGTTTTGTTTTAGTACACCTCTGTCTCAAGTGTAAAGCTATGTAAGAAAAGGTCTTCATGATCCCCATTTGAGGTATGTTTATACTATGTTTACCAACAGCTGCTTTTTTTGTTCACCTGAGTTTGAAGTGCCTGTGAGATGCACTCACTAGAAAACAGTTTTGAAAAAGGCAGTCTAAAACTCCTCTAACTTCTTAACAGATCTTTTGCCTTGCTGTAACTTGCTCAAGCAATGGTCCTAGCATTTCAAAAGAAACAGTCTCAGACAAGAAGCAGAATGAATTTGAAAGTGTCATTTTCAAGAACAAATCAAGAATTGTGCTTTGGAACTAGTTTTCACTTCACCCCAGTATGGAATAAGATGGTGGAATCAAGTGTGGCTAAAACTAAAATGTGGTCAAAATTACTGTTTTCTACACACAGCCACACAACCTCATGTTGCAGTTTAACCTCAGGTGGAAGTTAAACCCCATGCACCTGCTTGCTCACTCCCTCTGCTCCCCCTGCCCCAGTGGGATGGAGGGGAGCACAGGAAGAGTAAAAATGAGAAAAATTGTGGGTTGAATTAAAAATTTAATAGGTAAAGCAGAAGCTACATGAACCAGCAAAGCAAAGCAAGAAATTCATTCACTACTTCCCATGGGCAGGCAGGTGTTCAGCCATCTCCAGGAAAGCAGGGCTCCATCTTGTGTAGCAGTTGCTTGGGAAGGAAAATGCCATCACTCCAACCATCCCACTTCCTTAGTATTCCCCTCACTTTATATACTGAGCATGCTGCCACATGGTATGGAATATCCCTTTGGTCAGCTGGGGTCAGCTGTCACAGCTGTGTCTCCTCACAAATTCTTGTACCCCTCCAGCCCCATGGGATGAGAGGCAGAAAGGCCCTGAAACTGTGCAAGCATTCCTCAGAAATAGCAAAATAACCTTGAGTTATCAACACTGTGTTCAGCATAAATCGAAAACACAGCCCCATACCAGCTACTGTGATGAAAATTAACTCTATCCCAGCCTAAACCGGCACACTTCATCACACTAACAAGCAAAACTTACCTGAGGTTATTGACATAGTTTCAACAGCTGCTTTTTTCAGGAAATTATGGGAAAAAAAATTACAAGGCCTTGGCTTTCTTTCCCCACGATTTTAGCAAATAAATTAAAGGATAAAAACATATACATATAAAATATATATTTTACATTTTATTGTTTTTGAAATAATTTTCATTTTAAAATAATTTTTTATTTATCCATTTTATTTAAAAGGGATTTTCTTTAGTGAGTCAATGATAGGTGTAAATGAATGACCTATTCAATATGTCTTGCTATTTTATATATATATATATATATAATGAAGACAACATCATAATAAGAATTATTTAGGTTTTCTCAAATGAATGAGGGAAATTAATGCAATATCTTAGGACTCTGTCACAGCTGGTCTTCTGAAACTGTTAATATGCTCATGGCAAAAAAGATGGGGAGAGGATTTTTAGTATTGTAGAGAAAATTTTGTTTAGGTTAAATATGTTTCTCTATTTTCAATTATTTGTGAGCATTTCTATTATATGTTTTTTGCAATTTATATGATTTGATTCCTGAAGGGCAAATGGACATTTAAAAATATTGGCAGGAAAGAGAAATGTAAGTCTTAAAGAAAAATATTTCCCATGACTCCTCTGTAATTGGAAGTCCTGGAACATTTCATTTCAGAAAGAAATGGCAAAAACCTAACTTGAGAAACATTTCTTCTCAACTTATCTACAAAGCAGACATCAAAACATGATCTAGTTCATCCTAGGTCAACCTAGTGATCAATGGAGAGAAAAATGTCACCTCCAAAAGGCAGTACCTCTACCTTGCATATCTATCTTAAAATTACCTGTACCACCTCCTGAAAATACTTACTTGTCTCATTTGATAAAAGGGGCACATGTGATGAATGGACACACAGAATTTTACTTTAAAATATTCATGTAAGAACAGGTTGCTTATACTTTGCTAATTGTGTCTTCTGTACTAGTCTAAGATCAAGTTCTCTTTTAAGATGTTTTTACTTCAGGTCAGAAGCAATGCCATTTTTTTAAGGGTTTGGCAGCTGATAAAAATGTAGCAAATGTATTTTTAAGGTGCAATTATTAATTTCTATATATATATATCTTGCTGTTGGCTCACGTATGTCTCAGATTAAAACCTCTTACTCTCGGGTTCCCTGTGGTGCAAAGCTCTCACATTGATTTGAAAACAGGATGTGCAACAGTAGATGCCTTTCAAAATTTCCTATTCTGGGGAGCAAAGACAAAATGGCTGGGATTCTATCGTGCTGACTTCCTTGGGTGTCTCATTCTCTGCTTGTTCCAGGATGCTAGAGAGTTCTAAGGGCCAAGAGATTCCCAGAATATACTCTTTTTCCTCTGGCACTTCCTCCTCATAAGAGCTATAAATTTCCGTTTGTATTTTCACCTTGTTTTCTGTATAGGGTTCTGCTCAGTTAGAGATATGAATTATCCTCTTAATATTTTCTAAAGAAGAATTCTAAAAGCAAAAACATATTAGTAATAGGTTTAGGTACAATATATATCCATTTTTTAATTCTTATTTTTATTCATGCTGCCTCTTTTGAATTGTAATGATGTTAGTATCAATTTCTTTACATTTAGGAACACAAAAACGACCGTACTGGTGCTTAGTTTCCAGGCACAAAGCAAACCTTTCATTTTGTAGATAAAACAGTTTCAAATCTGCTTTAAGATGACCTCCCTTTCCCTCTGTGAATTTTTCTTCCACATGAGGAATACAGAATTTTTAGAAATTCAATGTAAGTGGTAAAACTCTTCAAGTTCTTCAGCAAATCAACAGAAATTTCACAACAAGCTTTTTAAGTCACTGTCATTTAATAATCCATACTAGTAGGGTTTACAATTTTTTTACTTTATTAGTTTGCTGTAGGGCTACCCTTCCTAAAATATGATGTTAAAGGTAGTGTAGTGACTTGCCACTTCATATATGTTTATTGTTTGTTGTTACAAAGATAATAGAAGATTTAGTTCCAGTTAATGACAATTAAATCTGAGTTCAAATACTGTCACACAGACATTTTCATGGGTCATTATGCTTAATAAAGAGCTTTACTAATATACCAGTATACTTAGGATTTTTAGATGTGTCCTATTTTATAAAATATGTACATTCCCTGAGAGTAATGAATCTACACATTATCCAAACTATTTTGAGCATTTTTTGATAATTCTATCTCTTCCTTAAGTACTGTCTTAATGTATCCTCAAGGAAAATAAAATGAAATTACATTTTGATACAGAAAACATATCAAGATCATTTTTTTCACTCTGCTAAGAAAGCCTACACCCAAACCTGTTGGTTCTGAAAAGCAACCAAACTTTGACTTCAAACTAGTTTTCTCTGGGAAGGTGGGTAGGACCAGGCCCACTAACAGGAGAACAAAAGACACAATAATCAAAAGATAGATGTACAGAGCAAAGGCCATTTTGCCGCCTCCACAGCGGGAGAGGCCTGACTCCCTGTGGCTTCCCTTGCACTTTCCAATTTCAAACGCTGACATTTCAGCAGGGTGTTTGACCTCTCCAGAACTGGTCTGATCACAAGAAACCCTGAATGTAGCCTTGTGTTCAGTGAAATAGCTCAAGTGAAATGAGAACACCCATAATTTCATTGAGATACATTAAGTTCCTTCGCCTTCAGTTAACCCTCCAAAAGACTTCAGTGCTGGTGTTGGAAGTAGCCCACACACTCAGACAGACCTTTACTTTTTATTACTGGTGATAGCAGACTTGCAGGACTGCTGACCAAGGATACAGAAATTGGAAATGTTCACCCAGACACATGAAGAAAGATAGCCCATGATCTGCACTTGCATATTGAAGATGATAGGGTAAATCCAAAGGAAAGGATAAGCAGAAGAATTTATTACAAGAGTAGTGGCATATTAGAATGAACTTCCAAGGAAGTGATATAATGAAGGCAGATTATTCAGACTGGAAGTAGATGAAAATCAGTGCTTTATAGCTAAGGAAAGAAAGCTACATCTAGTCATCATGTGTGTACTTAAAATCCATGAAACTCATGAAGCCCATTTTTGGTTATTCATAATGTTTAAAGACCTTTGAAATATTCAGATAAATAGAATTAAGTGTAGATTATCACAAGAATAACGAGCAAGTAAAATCAAGCTGCAAAGAATAAACATAGATTTAAAGTAACTGGCCATGTATGAAGTGCCTTTGCTACTGCTTCTCTCTGAAAATTCAAATGCATTCTCAGACTATATATCCTCTAGTTTTGAAGAATCTGCTCCAAAATAAGGCTATTTTATGTGTCTTGAAAGGGTATGGTCCACCTTGCAAATCTGCATAACCTGCTCCTCTTCAGATTCTGTTTTTCATTAAGGTCAACGGAAAGACTTCAGTCAGTCTAAATGGAATCTGCATATGAGTTTTATAGCCTTCTTAATAATCATGGGGTTTATCTATTCTTGTGGATCTGAGAGTTTTCCAGCTTACTTTAGGAAAATACTGGAGCTAAGTAAAGAAATCCAGGGGAAGTAAACTGTTCTTATTGTGTTCTATGCCATTGTCTTCGTTATGTACAGAAAATTAAGAGAGATAATTAATATAAAATAATATGAGAGCTGATAGCGGTTTATCCAGAGAAAGAGGATATACTGACTATATAGTGACTATTGTCTTGTACTATTCAGGGAAGGTCTCAAGTAATCTGTAAATATAAAGAAGCAACTCATCATATTCACATTTTGTTGGTTGATGACTTTTAAAATACTTAATGTGAAAATGTGTCCTGCTGAAATGATCAGTGAAAAAAAGTTTTCATTCTTTGTACACCCAAGGTAACCATTGCACTTCAGGACTTTCAAGTAGCTGAACAATTCACATTCATCTTTTAACACCAGCTGGATCTCTTTTAAGTCCAGTGGGAAATAAAATAGGTTATCCACGGCTAAAATTGGTTAAGGAGAAAAGTTTAACAGAACAGGTGAAGGTGATGATCTCTGGTGACATTCATCTGGGTTTCCTTAGGTATCCTTCTCTGGATGATTTCTTCTATTCTCTGTGATGTATTATATCCAGTGCCTCATTTTTTGTTAGTAGTTTCCTGTCACAGATGGCATTCCAGCAGTGGGTCATTTCTTTGTGGGGAAAAAATGATTGGTGTGTCACAGGATTATTTAGCTCAGTTGATTTAATTCTGGTAAGTACATAATTCCTCCTGCTATGTTTTCAACAGAATTATTAAGGTAAGAGAAGTAGATTAAAGGTTATTGATTATTTGTAGTAGAAAGTTGTCTGGAGTGGTGGCTGTATTTTGTTTTGAATTTGACTACTCCTGACAAAATGGACTCATTCTTTCATAATCCCTCAGATTTTAGACACTACAGTAGTACAAATAATTATTATATACTCAGAAGGATAGTCATCAGAAAGCCTGTAAGATCACAAAAATATTGACTCTGCTTAATTTTCCTGGTTTTATCTGTTGTTGTTGTTTGTGGAAGGTTTAACTGATTCTGCACAAAATCTGTATTCATGTGTGAACATCCTTGGACATTTGAGAGCTGTAAATTCCTAATATGAAATAGGCCAGCATTTACTTCCCTAGACAGGATAAAAGTCTTTTTTTTCCAAAGATATCGAAAATTAATATTCCATATAATTCAGATGGAGTTTCCGGGCATCAAAAAGTCTTAATATCAAGCCCTAAACCTTCTGTGCTACTAGAGCTGTTTATCTGTCACTCTTCCTTTGGCAATAGACTCGTCAAACTTAGCACTGAAATGGAGGGGTCACTTATCTATAACTCTTCAGATTTCCTTGTCTACTCATAAGGAAATAATTGACTGATTTTTCCTTTGAAGTTGTGAAAGGCAGCAGGAGGTATAGCAGTGATTGCCCAAACAGAGGTACTTCTCAGCTCTGCATTTTTAGTTTTCCTAGTGTGGGGTTGTCGCTACACCATCAAGTCAGTTGTTGCACTGATATTTGAATTAATTGTTGTCTCTGATACTGAAGCATATCAGTAGAATATTATCAAATAAATATAATCATTATGTAGAAAAGCATGCCTGAATTCCTCATAACTATAATTTTCTGTCCAGTTTAATAACGCATGTATTTTTTTATTTTTAGTATAAATTTGCACATATATGTAATTTTATACTATTTATATCCACAAGTATAAACTGTAAGGGATCTGAGAACAAATAACTAATAACAAATTTCAAGTTTAGCTGTCATGGAAATAGACAATAAAATTAATCAGTTTTCCTTCAGCTTATGAGAATAAACAAGAAACATTTCTTCAGAGTATTAATTTTTGTCATCAAATAGCATCTGTAGATAAAAATATGTTCAATAAACCAAAGGAATGGCTACTAAAAGAAGTCGAATAGATCTTGTAAGAAATCCTACATAGACAAATGCCAAAGAGTTTACTTCCAGAAGGCTTGTTGCTGAATCAGTGCTTTGTTGAACACAGAAGCTATTCAACAGTAAGAGGTATCTAAAAAGATCTGCATAGAAAGCTTTTCTCTTAATGAGAGACTTTTTTTCAAACATACGACAGAACAGATTCTTAGAGTTTTAACACTTTTTAGAAACAGAGGCAAAAAAGACATTTCTTTTCAGTTTCTGTAACCACCTACAGGAACAGTGTATAAACTGTCCCTAGTTTTCCTGAACTGTACCTCCAAGTTTCAAATCTTCTCTGGTACATTTTGCAGATGAGTTGAATCTGGAGCACATTTCTGCAAACCCAATCCCCAGGCTCCTGAGAACTGTGAGAGAATCTGGAGCATGGGATACTTACTCTTGGTGGAAGAGAACATTTCCCAAATCAGATCTCTTTTGTCTGCATAAACCTACTCTCAACTTATAGCAATTGTGTGGTGGGTGTGAGAGCAAATTAGTCAAGAGAAAACCCATGACACCTGTGCATACTAAAGTCTGTGGGGATATGCTTCCAGAGATCCTGCTTAACCTCAACCATGGAGTGATTCTGAGATAGAAGTGAAAATTACTCTTTATTCTTTACTCACATGAAGCCCAGGAAATCTATATGGTATATATTGACAAGTATGAGGAAAAAAATAGGGATTTCACAAGAACTGGATACTTTTTAGTAAAAAAAAAAAAAAAAAAAAATTAATCAGCTCTTCTGAAATACTAAGAATTAAATAAATAAATTATTTTGAACTTACCTGAATGATTTATTTAAAAGCTTTCTTGACATTTTGTAAAGTTTATTCTATTTTGTATCAGTCACAGTTTAATAAATCAAAAAGACAGATGAAACAATGCAATCCAACAGAGTAATTACTGAAGTCAGTCATAACTCTGGCAAAACATGGAATGCCTTTTTAATCTTAAATTTAATTCATACTTGACAATAAAAAAATGACAGAAGCTCAGTTTGAAATTGTAGAAGGTGCAAATAAAATATTTGTACCTCTTAAGCAATCCCCGGGGAAAAACCTGATTATCTCTGTTCATTTTCACAGTGAATGTGGACACTGAAGAAACCATTCAGAAATGACAGAATCTGCTGTTTCCCTGGGCCAGGCATCATGCAAATAGACTTTTCAAAACCCCAGTCATCACTGAATATTTCTAGAGCTGTAAGTAGCCATTCACAAGTTGGACAGGCCCAAAAACCCTTCTGAATTATACTGAGAACAGCAATAATTCTCATTTGCTTGGACAGATATGCCTCTTGTTTTGTGCCTTCCCTCTTCATAATGACTAATCCTTCAAGGTGTGAAGCATTTCTCATGATATACAGGTCCCTGTGTGTAGCTTGAGCTGGCAGTTTATACATTTCACCAACAATGCTTGGCAGCCCACAATGGAATAAAAATACAGACTCCAAATGGTGAGTGTTAGCAAAGGCTAACAGTAAGAGCAGACACTTCCCATCCTCATGACTGATGTAACTATGACATGGTAATATAATCCTTGGCATGGTGTCATGATTTTACACCAAGCTTTAGTGATTTAAGGGTGTATGACCTTTTTCAATCCAGAAAAGTAATATAGTAAGTGTTCATGCAATGCCCAATCAAGGCAAGGGAATGAGATGAAATAACAATAAAAGATATTATCTAAACCTATATTATTTAGAGTAGTATTTTTATTTTTGTTCCTTCTTTAAAGTTATGTTCCTTTCTGAATTCATGAAATATTAGCCTCATTTTCTTTTTCTTTAACAAACACCATATTTTTTCAGTTTTTGATTACATTTATGATACACATAATTCTCAGTCCTACTCTAACACACATTACTAGGTGAGGTGTAATCTTTATGCAAGTGATGCCAATGAAGTTCTAGACAGAAGTGTTAAATAAGTCATCTAACCGATGAGGTATTTAAACAAAAAAAGTTCTGTGCAATTGTCAGCGACTTGTGGCTATTCAAAATGTAAAGTATAGCACTGGTAAATAAAACATGTAGAAAAAACCGTGTCTGCTTCATTCTAGCTCCTTGTTGTAAATTGTAATTTTGTGAAATAACCATGAGCAATAGAATTAGTAATGCACTCTCCCCTCTTCAAAATGCAGCACTAGTCTCCTACTGGATCTGGAAACTTCCTTTTAAATAATAAGCAATTTCTTGCTGTAAACCGAGCAATGACCTTCTATTTATTTTACAGATGAGTTTATAAATGCAATTTGGTCTTGGGAGACATGACGTTGACAAGCTCTCCAGAATCTGAACTGAACAAAATTTCACTAAATGGAACACTTCTTTTATCTATAAACATGAAAATCCCAGAAAGATTGAATTCTGCAGAAACCCACACCATCTCAATATTTTTTTTATATTACTAACAGTATTTTTCTTATATACATAAGCCCTCTAATTATAGACTTTGGGATCATATTAAGCTTTTATTTCCTTCATTTCATACTCCTGCTTGAAATGAGTACAAGTTGTGTTGAGGTAACGATACAATGAAGCACACAATCTGTTAAATTGAAAGCTTTTTAAAAGCTGCACAGGAAAATTCCTTTTTACTTATTTTCCCTATTCAGAATGGAAGTGTCTTTGAAATAAATGAACTAACAAGGACCTAATTCTGCCTGAATTGATTGCTTTTCAGTTAGTTCCATAGGGTAGAGTTTCCCATTTCCAGATCCTTCTGTCTTGCACCAATATAAATGAATATTTACTAAAGATACAATTGAAAATCAGATATAGAAAGGTCTTGGAGTATCAGTTGATTGCCATATAGTTCTTCAGTTGAGAAATTAAAGTCTTTCCCACTGTAAAGTGGACATCTATCTATCTATCTATCTATCTATCTATCTATCTATCTATCTATCTATCTATCTAAAATTATATTTTTATATATATAATGTACCCTAACAAAATTAATATGTGTATATATAAATTTGAAATTACAGTATGTCAAAGCTCAGTTAGACGTCACTAATACAGATTCAAGATGCAACTGGATTTCTCTCACTGCAATCTCCTTTTTTTTTTTTACATTACAAAGAAAAGGATTCTTTAAGCTCTCCCTCAAAGAGACAGCATGAATTTTCTCATTTTTTCTTAACTGTGATTTTATTACCCATGTAATGTTTTTGAAGGTGCATTTTTCTAGTAATCCTAGAAAATGGAGTGAGATGAAATAATATTTTTATACTATATGTGAAACTGATTTAGTGATTTTTTCCCCTTTCTATTATAGCTTGGTAATAACTTTGCAGTTTATAGGTCAGTGGAATAAATACTGCAGGTTAAAACTGCTGAGATCTAAAATTCTTTCTGATATTAACAAACACCTCAGTAAATATTTATCTTTTATATTCCCTTAGTTAATAAAGGTGTTAAATAAGTATGTAAAATAGCAGAAAAAAATGCTTTCTTCAGAGATCGCTCTTCACTATATTCCTTTTCATATTAAAAAAACCTAGGATGACCTCTTGCCACTTTTACTGAAGAAGGTATATTACATATAACAAAGACCAAGGTTTACAATATAGGTACAGTTAGAATGAGATGTATTTTGTGGTCCTAGACAAGATTTAGGAGCTTAGATGTATATGCAGAAGTTTTCACTTTTATCATAACTGATTGTCTCCTATAAATAAATAAACTAAAATTTTCTGGCCTTGCTGTTCTTCTGGACTCAAAAGACCATCAATGTTCTTGATCATGACTGAATTTATAGATGTCTACAATTTTTCTGAAGGTACAACCATAGTATCTGATCTGTAGAAAAATGTCCTGGCTTCTGTTTCAACTCCATTGGTTCCTAGCTTTTCATGAGTACTTAATTCCTCACCTAGAAGGAAACAATCACACTGTAGAAGGCTGTGGACCATGAAGGGTAATTGGATAGGGTCTTTTGAAAGATTTACAAGCCTGCCAAGGATTGTACCAGCTTAAAACTGACTGATTCAGTGTGAAAAGATCTGAACAATTCTGACCTAAAGGTTTAAAGAGAGACCTTTTCTGTGAGAGTATAATTTAGAGCCTGTAATAAAAGTGTATTGAAAAACACCACAAGGAAGAAAACAGCCATAAATTCTTGAGCTTAATATTACATTACAGGACACTTTCTGGTGACATATCCTCTTGTCTTGCAGCAGACTTTCTTTGCCTCAAACTATTTTTAATTGTTTCTTTTAAGGGTTACAATTGCAGCTCATCCATTAAAGGATAACAAGAAAGCCAGTTGTTTAATACAGCTGGGAACGTCAACTTGCTGTCTCTCTCACTATTATGTAAACGTACTCAGAGTAAGGCCAGGTCTTTGAACAGTGTCATAAGTAAGAAATAAGGGGAAGACTCACAAAGAAAATTAGGCAGTTCATATGCAGAAGGTAGGTTCTCAAAATTCCTATTTTACCTCTGTACTACCTTGAGTACCTAATATGCACCCAGTGGTAAAATGCTATGCGCTCATTCATTTCTGTTCCTGTGCAGCTCACTATGGGCCAGTGCAGTGCCTAAAACACAGTGGAATACGGAAACAGGATACTTTCTCCACCTCTCTCATCTGCAAGGCCCAGGTGGGTCAGCCAATGGCTCAGATAAATATGAAGAAAGGCAACTTTCTCCTCTGGTCAAGAGCACATGTCTCATGAGGAGCACAGAGGGAACTGGAGTTGTTTAGTCTGGAGAGAAGGAGGCTCAGGTGGAATGAATGTCTACAACTACCTAAAAGAAGGTTGCAGTGAGGTGGGAGTGGGTCTCTTCTCCAAGGTAACAAAAAACAGGTTAAGGAAATGGCCTAAAGTTGTGCCAGGGGAGGGTTAGATAGGATATTAGGAAAAGATTCTTCACTGAAAGGGTTACTGAGCATTGAAACAGGATGCCTAGGGAAGTGGTGGAGTAACAGTCCCTGGAGGTATTTAAAAGATGTGTGGAAGTGGCACTTAGGGACATGGTTTAGAGACTTATAAGTGCTTAGTTAATGGCTGGACTCAATAATCTTAGAGGTCTTTTCTGACTTCAGTGGTTCAATGGTTCTGCTCAGTGACAAAGCTCCCTGGTGGTAGAGCAGTAACGCATGATGCAAAACTTTCACTCAAAATTCTTAGGTGGCATATAAGCATTAAGCACTTCAAAGAGACATTTTACTTATCTTTGATTACAAAAACTTGACACATAAAATAACTTTAAAACCTTTGCAACTGAGCCATATTACGTACAATGCAATTACGTGCAATGAAAATTGTCTCTGGAATTTCTTGGCAGTATGCTTGTGTAAACTGTTATAAGCATATGTCTCTATAGTAAAGACCACTGCATTTCTGCCAGTTCTTTATTTACCACTTGGATAGCTTAAAAAGCAAATCACACACAGCTGTCATTGTTTTTAATGACGGGCACTAATTCTCTGTCATCAATTCACTCCTGAGCAAAGTGTATGTACAGGGCCAGTGTCGCCTCTGAGAGCCATGTGCACTGCTTTGCACTACCCAGACACACAATTCATTGCCTTCAATGAACTTTTCTTTTTACTGACCTTCAGATAAGATTTCCTGTCTTACCCTGTGCTTTCTGATTGCAAACCTTTAAGTTTTTTATTCTTGTGTTCTAACTTTATGGTGTGTGCCCAGGAGTAGAGATTTTTGGAGGCATGAGACACGAATATAGGAATGAGTAATAACTTCATTCAGACTCACAATTACTGAATTTCAAACTAAGATCTGCCCTTAGGCTTCTGTTTGAATTGCAGTGGTGTGAGTACCATGCCTCTAGGACATCCAAGAACAATCTCTGTGTGGATACTGGAGGGGAATGTATCCGGAGGTAATCACAGCATAGACCTGCAGCACTGGCTGAGGAGGTACTCTTGTGAGGGAAAGATCAAAGGGTAACTATAAGATAAAGGAGAAGTCTCTGGGCACTTTCAAATGTTAAAAAACTCCACCTCAAACAACAGTTAGAGAAGCACAGGGAGAGAGCCAGTGAATCTACTTGAAGAGGAAATAATGCATTTGCAAATTTAGAGTTTGAGATAAGGAATGGAACTTTGATAGAGTACCTAATTTGCTGTTTGCTGTGGGGTTTTCTGTTGCTGTTTGTTTGGTTTAGGGTTTTTTTGTTAGTTTGTGTGTGTGTGTTTGTTTTATTCTTATTTCCCCTGATGAAATTGAGAAAGTTAGACTTCATTCTGACCAGATGCATTCTGGTGTATAATTTAATTCCATTAAAAGCACTACAGTTTCATAGGTGTCAAAATACAGGAAAGCAGGTTGGAATCTGACCACAGGGCTAAAATCAGGAGTTTATTATTTTAATGAAATACATATAGTTTTTATCTATGTATCTAAGTATAAATTTGCAGGCATAAGTTTCTAAACTAGCTGTAGCTTTGTCATTATGAAGGGAATTAGGATTAACTCCATAACAGATCAGATCACTTCCCTGTTTTCACACTCTGACAAAATTTAGACAAAATGGCACAGGGTAAAGATGACAGCTGAGTATAATTTTTTTGATGTTTCATTTTCTGTGGATAAGCCTTCAGAATGAAAAATTAGCACAGACAAATTAGAAAAACACTGGCATGAAAATAATTAGAGTTTGACATCTTACAGGTACTCTATGACATGATGATTGCTGCTTTAGGAATATACCAAAGTGAAATTAAATTACATCTCTTATCAACAGGCCATAAATCATTATCTGTAGTTCAGTGGGACATCTTCAGACCATACATTTTAAAAGATCTATTTTAGTTTATCATATTGTGTACCTTTAGGGAGTCTTAATCTTTAAATAATTGCAGTAATAGCTGGGAGGAGACATACATTAGAAGTGCTCAATGAATCCGATTATTGACACTCTAAATCAACAGAATTATGGTGTATTGTTTTCACAATATTTAGGTGTATTTGTGGTGGCAAAAATACATTCTATAAAATATTATGCAAGACAGTCTTCATTTATCATGTTTACTTTCTTAAACATCTTTCTATATAAGTAAGCTATGTATTAGGACATCAAAGCTAAACATTTTCTACTCCGTGAACCACGAAAGTATATTAATGTCATGCAAGCATGCACCTCTTCTTTCAAATGAAGGAATTCCTCAGTAATCACTATTTACCCTTGTACATCTACGTTCCCTTTGCACTATTATGCTCTGTCTGCATTTAAACAATAAAGAGAAAATCTATCTTTGAATGCAAACCTCATCTAATCACTATCTTTTAAAAATTATGCAGAATGTTAGCATCCAACTTGACTCAGTTATCTATGGAGAATTGTAGAGTTGAAAACCCAATTGAGAATATGAGGAGGAGTGTTAAGACTGCTACTGAGTTGTTCAGGTGAAGCAGTAGGAGGCATCCTAGAAAATTAGAAGAGTGAAGGGATTTAAATGCTTTGGTATCATTCTAATCATACTTCCTATATTTCTTTTAGGATTTCTATGTTTGTACTTAAAATTTTTGGGCTTATTCACTAACTTTTTTTTTTTGGTGTGTGTTGTGTTGTGTGTCTTAGTGTTTCTGACATTGCAGTGTTATTGGATTCTTTAGTTCTGTCAAAAAATACAGGGTATTCATCCACAGTCACATGTGTACAATTACAGATCTGAATCCTGATGACTACTCATCATAAGAAAACACAGGGAGCCCTGTATTTTGCTATTTCCCAAAGACTTGTTGATTTCTAGCAGACAGTACTAACTGAAAAATGTGCTTATTAAATACTCTCTCTTGGGTTATGACTTTCTTGGTAATTATTAATGTTATACCAAAGTACAGAACAGGAATTATAGTAATGATGGGGGACTGTTTTTAAAATCTACATTTGTCTTCCTGTATATTTCAAAGTGTGAAGATTGCAGTATAGTCATTTGCTTCTGCACAACCCCAAACTATAGCTCACTTAAGTAGAAGTTTCTTTTCTAGTTTTCTTACTTTCAACAATTATTTAACTAAAGAGTTTCAGACCCTTCTAAGATATTTGCATCTTATTTTCTCATAGTTTTCATGTATTTGGACCCGTTATTTTCACTCATGTCTTACAGAATTCTTCTATCTTAACAAAAATAAGTCTGCACTCTGAGATTGTACTACCTCTGCAGAAGTATGGATTGCTCCCCATATTGATCGGGTTTGCTTCACTCACTTTTTTCACAATTATGCAACATTCACAACTATGAGTTCTATACATCCAACCAGAGCTTTATTTCTATCTTACATGTGGCTCCTGGTAATATAGCCTTCTTCCAATTAAATCAAGATAACTTCCTATAATACCGATTTAATTCAGTAGGTTTCTAATTGTGAAATTTCTTACATTTGCATTTGATGAGGGAAGATGCATTAGAATTATTCCCTTTATTATCTAATGTTCATCAAAGTGTTCTCTAGGCAGACAAAAAACTAGGTGAAGATGACACGGCCTTTTAGGACATCGTTGTTATTCTGCAGCATGAAAGTGTGACGTAGCGTATAGAGGGTAGGGATAAGGCAGATCTGTGCTCAGTGATGGTGCAGGATTATTCTGAAATGACTTACAAAAACCTGACATCAACAGTGCTGACATTGCATCCAAAGAGGATGAGTCTATAAAGTTACAGATAATACAGACTTCTGAACTGGAGCTGACCCACCTCTTCTCCATTTGGAAACTGGTAAGAATAAAGATCTGCTCAGAGCTCAGGCAGCACTGCCTTCGCACAGTGCATGGGGTGCTGTGTGTGAACAGATTCTCTCCTGCCACAGTGGATATATCTGTGGATATAGTGATGACATTGTGATGTGACTCTTCCCTTGGCTCTCTAGAGTCTGTAAAGCAGCAGCTCTTCAAGATACACTAGGGACTTTCTGCTGTTTTGGTGAACATGTCTGAAAATACCTTGTGCTTGTACAGGATTTGACTCATAACAGCTGAGAGTATTCTTCTTACCCAAGGAAAGAAAAGCTGTGCTCAAAACAATTCTGACCTCTGCACTACACAGGAAGTCTCAGTTGTATCCTGATAAGAAGAATGCTGGAAACGATAGATTTCAAGGCCAGCTAACCTGACCCCTTGCACAGAACAGATCATAAGATTTTATTCTGCGACTCCTTCAAAAACCATAAGATTATGTTGGTGCTGAACTATTATGTGAAAGGATAAATCTTTTGAATTCACTGTCACAATTATGCATTCTCCAGATGAAATTAACAATACTGATAGGGAAGGAGGTGATGTGAAGTCAGACCACGGGATGCAAGAGGGCTGAGGTAGGAGTGGGATCCAACTTCACTGTAGCTCAACATAAAGAGTAACAAAGCAAAAGAGTTCTTATGCTGGCATCTGATTTAGCATTCTTTTTTTTGTTTTGTTTTCTATCTAGTACTCATTGCATGTAATTTAAAAATTTTTGACTGCTGTCCTAGGCAGGTCAGTTGCTTTGATGTGAGCTGTTATTTTCAAATACTATATTTTATAAAATTGAAAAACATTTTCTTTCTCTTTATTTTTAGCATATCAATACAGTTGCCTCATCCTGTAGTAAATAATACATATAAATGGATTCTGAACTGGTATAAAAGCATGAATACATAGAGTGATTGCTTTTCTTAAGTATGAAAAAAAGTCCAAATTTATTTAGTGGGCAGCTCATTTCTGAGTACAGGCCCAAAACAAGAAGGTATAAAATATAAATATGTCAAATCATATAGGGGAAAGGGATGACTGAGAAATAAACTAACTGGTAGTTTAAATGGAATTTGAATCTCCTAAATTTTGCCCTATCCACTTTCAAGACCCTAAAATTAAAACTGTAGAGAGTATCATTCAAGTTTTGAACTAATCTTTTTTCAAAACAAGTTCTCCTTCATTGAACATATTGGGTAAATTCCTTTTTCATTGGTGGAACACTGAGGCATACACGAACTGTCTTTCAATGGTGTCTATTTAATTAAGATTTTAATCCTAATGTTATCTAATAATATTACAGGTAATTTATGAGCTACTATTGCAAACTTGATTATATTCTTAACTGTCTCAATCAACATAATTTCAGGAAACTGGAAAGGAGTCACAAGCCAATTAAAAAATGCACATTGTTCCTATTATACTGCCGAATGACAAATCTGCTGGCCTGAAGGTCAAATTTCCTTTTGTGAAAGTTTTCCATAGAAATTTTTTTGTTTCTTATTGTCTTCTCTTTTGTTATCACAAACCAAGAGGTTGTGTACTTCTAGTTACAATTCGACAACTGTGCCCAGTAGATACTTAAACACCTGATGCTATTGAAGTACAAAATTAATAAACAAACTGAGTGATTTATGATTTTGCTGCTGGTAACAGTTTGGGATGATTTCAGATTTGCGTCGGTTTTATTGCAGCCTTCTGCCCTATTAACATAATGTAGGTCATGCAGGTCACAATGCATGTGCATGCAGATGCATACACGTCCCTTTAAATCCCTTATCAGAATTCTTTTAATTTTAGCTTGTTAACATGAAAACAAAAGCTATAATCAGAATTTTCTTATATTTCCTGTGAGAAAGAAAAACTATGCAAAACTGGTAGAATTGACATGCGTCTCTTAAAGTAAAGGCAGAAGAAGTATCAAGCAGGAGGATTAAGCAAAACTGCCTTTATAGTTATATTACTATAACATTGGACTAATTCTGTGCCCTTGAGATAAAACAAATTCTTTGTGTTCCTTTGAAATAATTGAAGAATGTTTTAAAGAAAAATATTTTTCCTTTATAGTTTCCTTACTGGAGACATTTACTACTCACATGTTATCTTGCATAATAGGATTATTAGTTGGAGCTCTCTACTTTCAGAGTTTGGCATCATGAAGAATAACTAAATGGAGCAGAAGCCTAAACCTCTTCAATAAAGCAAATCAGCTTTAATACTCAATTCTCTTTCTGATATAATTCATTATGGAAGTCATAACTCCAGTGCTTCACAGGAAATAAAAAAAAAAAAGAACATTCTCATGCCTCCTCTCCTGTATTCTTTGGGTAGGTTCTCTTTCTGTCCTTCTATTGCAGCTACCTAGTTCTTCTAGTCTCCCAATATTTGTTTGTCTTCAGAACATATCAAATCTGCAATTAGAAGTAAGTTGGTTTTTTTTCTGTTGGTCTTATTATATTTCTCCTTGGCACTTCTTTGAATATTTGACTCTCTTATTATTTATACATAGGCATCTACATCCTTTATTTGACCTAAATATATTCTCTTCTGAAAACTAAAGATAGAAGCCTAAATTTGATATAGGCACTGAGATGCTTTATTTTTAGAAATTTCTGCCTATCTGGTAACAATACTCTGGAAAGATACAAAGGAGCTCAGATCAAGAAGCAGTATAGTGGCACTGCTGCAACAGCTTGTGCAGACTAACCAACACTGTACTGTGGGAATCCAAATGGGGAAAAAAGAGCCTATACTATTTCCAGTGCTCAGTGTAGTTAGACATGGAAACATGAATTGTTGCAAGCAGATTATCTGCCATTTGAAGGTTCAGAGATACATATGTCTGTAGGTTTCCCTGGGAAAAATCAAATTCTGAGGATGATTTTAGTAGAGGTCATTATATTGCCATATAAGTTAATTAATAGAAAATATTAAAGGTGAGGATGGTTCCATCAGCTCTTTCTTGATGAAGCAGCACAGCAGGATTTAAGATAGCCAGTTCTGAAGTTCAGAAAATTGCTTTTCAGCCTTTATTTTGACTGATTTAAACTAGGTTCTTGAATTCCTACTCCAGCCTTCCAAAATTTCTCCCTTATTTGCCAATCTATGGGGTGTTTTGAGGCACCTTATTCCTAGTGCAGCAAATTGGATTAATTTATTCCCCTTCATACTTAATATGTAGTATCTGGGGAACACAGTATAAACTATCCTGTGTTCAGCCAATCTTTGTAAACTAAAGGACAGACTACCAGGTTGTAAAATCAGTTTTTTGTTTTGTTTTTTGTGTTCCCCCCCCCCCCCTTCAGGAAGGTATTTGTGCCTTAAAATAAGCTGAATTTGTGGGCTGAGGGTATTCTGCATCTCCTCAGGTAGAGATGAGAATTAAACCTCTGAATGCTATCATAGGATGACATAGACCCAGCTGACTTCCCTGGCTGCGTTTTGGAGGAAGCTCAGTGTGATGGGAAGGGTCTCATTGGCTGTGGCTGATCACTGTTGAGTCAAAAATTGACCTCTGGTCTTGCAAGGTGGGTGGTGCTGATTGCCTCCAGGCTAGTGAGGGCTAGTCCTCTATGTTGAAGATTCATCCTTAAGGGAGTTAATTGGGATGGTACAAAACATGTCCAGGGAGTAATTGCAGGGACAGTTTTGATGCTCAAGGGCTCAGTGCTTGAGCTGGCTCCCTGCTCCTTATCTACCTGGTAGCAGAGATGTTGCCACAGTGCTCTCTCTTTGTGCCTCCCAGTTGCTTGAGGGAGAGCAGTTAGTACAGTCTGTAGCTTGTAACTCCCTGCAGGACACAATTGTGAAATACTCTTGATGGCCCTGAACGGGATGTTGCCTGGGGATTTGTGGGTATGTCTGGAAGCAGAGGCTCAGCTGCCAGCTTACCTGCTTGCAGAAGCTGTTTGCATAAGTAATGCAAGAGCCCTGAGGATGCCTGGCAGCTGAGGCAGGCTCCTGAGGACTTACTTTTTAGACCTAGGCAACTACTGACGCATAAATGGCACTTAGGTGGTTTTATGAGCCCCAGCAAACATTTCAAGTTATCAAGGTCTGAGGCTAGTAAGGGTTTCAAAGAATTTTAAATGGGATTTAAGCCAATACTAGGAAATCCCAAGAGCTGACAAAATATTTTGTATATATGCTACCTCGAATTCTTATTAAAATGTCACCTTGGTGTGAATTGCTATTAGCAATGAAGAAATAATTTTGACCCTCTTGTAAAACACATATATTTGTTTGTTCTTTGTAAGAATAAAAACTCTGACTGGAAAAAAAGGCTTTTCTGCTTCACACATAAGTCTGAGTCTGAAGTGGGTGTAAGGTATCCATTTGAGTCTAATTATCCAACTAGGTTGAGCACAGCCAGTCCAACAAAACCCCAGCTGTAGTTTTTAATTGCCTTAAATGAGCTCCTAAATAACTATGTGGAGTTAAACCACAGCACAGAGAACACAATATAACTACATAGAAACTCTGAACACCCAGGGCTCTAGAGTGTTCAATTAAACTTTCCTTGATTATTCAATAGAACAGAAGTGTGCAAATTAAAGGCTTTCATGCTACAGCAGGCTACGACCTCATTCTCAAGTTTCAATATTGCAATGGAACTTAATTAAGATATTCCCCATACAAAGCATAACCCTAGAGGTAAGTTTTGTTCCAAATACCTCACATAGGCATCTCTCCTGCTGTTAAGCGAATAGCTCTTCGTGAATCAAAATAAATATTGTTCTGGCATAGACTCGCTTTTATTGTATGCACCATGAGAAAGTAACAGTATGAAATCATTAAAACATTTAACTCACCATGCTGAAATACAGTGCTAAAAGGCCTTGTACTCATTGTAGTCACACTGTAAAGTGCTTGAAAAATAGTTTGTGAAGAACTCTCATTAATTCCTGATTCTATGATAGACACTCAGCTTGAATAGGAATAAATTGTATGGATATTTGCAAGTGTAAAATTTTTGTCCCACTTAAGTCAGTGGTACAAACCCAGCAAAATCAATACTCAGTAGAAAGAACAGATTCATCTCAGAGTATTTGTTGGTTCATATACTGTCATGAAATCTGGTTGTTTTTTTTTTTTTTTTAATAACAATGAAGTACACTACATGAAAGGCCTTTTAAATGCAATGGTTACATGGACATGCAAATTAGATGGTCAGAACACCAAATGCATTGGAAACGGTCATGTAAATATCCTGACTTTGTCCTTTATGCTTATTTTAGAACCACTGAAATATATTAATCACTCTTTTTAAATATCAATATTAAAATAGAAGTCTTAGGCTAACACAATAATTTAATCTCAGTACCAAGTTACTTTTCATACCAAAAGTCCTTTTATACTGTTGGAACATTTGTGCACTTCTAAGTGTTTAAATTATGTGCCAAATTACATTGCTAATTATGATGTAAACAGTATACTATTGCTTAGCTTTAAACATTTTTTTCCCAAATAATTATTTGTGAATTCAATTACTGAAAGCAAAAATATCTTCATAATTTTATTATGTGGCTTATTTGACCACATTCGTCTAAGCAGGCTGAGAAAGCCAAGTCACTTTATAGTTTTACCTCAGTTATTGGACAAATTTATCTCTTGCTTTAATTATTTACACCTTTCTTTGACATTTCCCTGTCTTCCATTATCTTATCATTGTCTATTATCTTCCATTAAAAAAGCGACATTAAAAGCGGACGGTTTGGTACCGTTTGTTGACTGTACATCAGTTCCATTTTTTTCAGAATGAAACTTTCAATTCCATTTCAGGAAATTAAAAAATAAGAGTTCAACATTGACACAAGAATCATTTCCTTTGTCCCAATATTTTCTTCATAGCTTAAATCACCCCAGAAGCATCTAAAAGCCATGGATAGTAATCTTTGATTTTTAGACACATATGAACCATATTAAATCTTACTAATGACAATGGAGACAGAAATCTCGATTTATCTTAAATACACTTCAGTGGGCTAAGACTTAATATGAATAATTTACTTTTGGACATGTAGGTCTAGTATATTTTCTAAAAAGATTAGTATTTTTTCCCTCAATTTAATTTATGTCCAGTAAATTCCTATTGCATAAATAGATTCAGATACAATTTTCTGATAATTCTTTTAAATTTGTTAACAACACCACACACACAAAAAGGCATGAAATAGCTATGTAATGTAACTTCAAAAGGCACCCTGACTCAAGGATGCTAAAACCAACATCGAATGGTTCCCATTGCTATGATAAGTGTTAGGGGATGTCAAGTGAATACGGAGGAGAAGCAGGCCTCCTTCTTTGTAGGTTGTGTATAAAGATTAGGAGTGGCAAAAGGAATAAGTTTTATAAAGTTAATACTGCTTAACAGTGTTGAAGACATAAACCGTGACAGTGGTATCAGTGTGCAGGGGTAAGTGGTTGCCAGGGTTTTGGTAGGGAGCTCTGCCCCAGTTAGGGTTGGACTTTTGGCAATGTCAGCTCATAGCAAACTCAATAAATGGCTGTTGTGGTACCACTTGAAGCTACTTCCTTGGAGCAACCAATACAATCAACAGTTGACGTCTGTACTTTCTTTTTTATTTGGGTGTTAGATGATGTTATCAGAGAACAGCACAGGCCTTTTCTCAGTCTCTTCAATTCTACCAGTACATTTCACAGACTTTTTAAAAACAGATGATTCGTCAGAGACACTGAAGGCAGAGAAGAATTAGATTAGGAAAAGGAAAAAAGAAAAAAAAAGTTTTCATCTGGTACAGATAAGTTTGAAGTAAATATTTTATTTCATGTGTATTTTTCATTGTTAGATTTCATGTATTTTTTTAAAGAGGCTTTTGACATATCTGTGTGATCTATACCTACATTACATTACAATATAAGTGGTGGATACAGACATAAATCTATGAAAGTAGGAACTCTTTCTCTTCAGCTTGCTGTGAAGTTCTTTGGTGGTATGGTAGTCAATCAAGACTATAAAAATTTACACACTCAACCGTGTGTAAAATGGCATTTGCAAAAATAAAAAGCTAAATCTAAAAAATCTAAACTTATTGTATGTTTGTATGTATATAATGTCAGCATTGGTCATTAGACAGTCTCTCTCAAATGACTTTAATAAAATGTGAATCATTCTTATGAGTTTAGTGCTTGAAATGCTAGAATGCAAATATAATTCTTCTAAATGTTTCACCAGTTGGAAAATAAATAAGGAAAAATACCTCATTATTAAAATGTCTTCTGAAAAGAGAGACTAATACTGAGATATTGTATCAGTTAGGGCTTGCTAGGACAAGAAAGAATGAGGGAGGAAAGCACATTCATTAAGTCAGCAGATGATTCTCCGTAAGAATTTTTTTGTTTGCTTCTTCCGTTATCTGCTGATTTTTTTAGAAATTGTAGTTGAGAAGCATTGTTTAATGTTCAGTCTAACAAATAACTCTGCAATAACCACACAACTGATGCTTAAGACCAGTGCACAAATGTTCAGAAATTATTTTTATTGTGCAATTTTATAGTATTATGAAACTGCTAATGGAAGTATTACCGCTAGCTTCCAATTTCTTTTATGAGTTAGCAATAGGGTAATATTTTCAGGACAGCAAATTAAAAACAAGCATTCTTTGTTAAAATAGAACTCATATGGGAGTACTATTAAGGAACATCTGTTCTTCTATCATTTTCAGCTGCCCCAGTTACAACAATCATCCCTTTTAATTGCTAAACACCTGTGTCTTATTATATTTGATAACAATTCTAAATTTAATTTAACTTCTAGTCTCTTATCTGATTTTGAAAATGTTTTATTTCTATATGCCCATTTTCATGCTTTATTACCTTAATACTTCTCTTTAATCTTGAGAACCCTAAAAATTATTATGGGATTAATTGTGCAGGAAAGTAACGTTTCTCCCTTGTAGTCTATACTGGATACCTGCTCTTCAGTATTTTGGGGGTGGGGTGGGGTGGGGAGGAAATAAAAAAAATGTGTCCTGAGAATTAGGAGCTTCTCAGTGGAAAACATAAATTAGTATCAAGATACAGTCCTGGTCCTTAAGCTACTGCCACTGTAGCATGTGATTGTTGAGTTCATTGAAGGTCCGAGTATTAACAATACAACTAAGAAATAAAATTGAGCTAAGGTGACCGTTTCTTTCAGTAGAGCAACAGATAAATAGTATCTTGTTCTGATTGCTCAGGGGTGACCTCATCACTCTCTACAACTACCTGAGAGGAGGTTGTAGCCAGGTGGGGGTCGGTCTCTTCTCCCAGGCAACCAGCAGTAGGACAAGAGGGCATGGTCTTAAGCTCTGCCAGGGGAGGTTTAGGTTGGATATTAGAAAGAAGTTCTTTACAGAGAGAGTGATCAGGCATTGGAATGGCCTGCCCAGAGAGGTGGTCGATTCATCGTCCCTGGAGGTTTTTAAGATGAGGCTGAATGTGGCACTGAGTGCCATGATCTAGTAATCACAGTGGAGTTGGATCAAGGGTTGGACTTGATGATCTCGGAGGTCTCTTCCAACCCAGTTAATTCTATTCTATGATTCTATGATTAATTGAAAGTTCAAGTTTAGTGTTTTCAATAAAAAGCTTCAACTCTACTTCTTTAATAATTTTCAGAAATGGCTAATTACTTCCAGAGGTGCACTTTTTCCTCTTTTTCTGTTTTTCTGTTTCAGTTGTTAATGGTAGTTTCATTATTAATAACAAGGAAATTGGAAGTCTTTAATGTTGTAGCTATGCAAGGCAAGTTGAGACTTTATCAAGGCTAACACTGGCATATCTTAGCTCTAGTGGGCCGTGGGTGCCTCTGAAAATATTTGGATTTGGTTTTTTTTCTCTCTTTTTGTGTCTTTTACTGTTACCTAATTACCAGTGATCTGAGTGAGAGTTTTCCATAAAGATTGCTAGAGCCAGATTACTTTAATTATTATCTTCATCACTCTGCTTCTCTAAAATAGAAAATGACAAATTTGGGTGTTTAGATATTTTTACTTTTTTAGGTACTGAAAGGTATTATATGGTTCAACACTTTAGTTTGCTAAGTGCTTACTCATTTGAATATACTCATAAACTTGTGAAGAGGTCTACATTGGTCTGCTAACAGGAACAAGGTGCTGAATTTGTCTCCAACATACTATTTCAGTCATCTTACCTTGCAGGATGGGGTTTTGTTTTGAATAAATTAATTCGCCAGCTTCAGAAATGTCTCAATACATAAGTAGGTATATTTAGTTATCTTAAGGTTCTCAGTAGATTTTTTTTGATAATTTTCAGTCAAACCAGTTCCATTTAATTAAGAACTTGTGGAATTTTGTATGTGATTCTTTCCAGAAGGAAGAGGAGAGGAAGGCTGAGAGAGGGAAGCAGGAGGAGTGGTGAGTAGGAGATGGGAAACAGAATAAGAAAAATTCCTCCTGATACTTTTTCTTACTGCTACTTCTGACTAATAGACTTTGAAAAAGTATACTTTGAAAAAGTGCACAATGTTAACTGTGATTATTGCTCACCAGTAGGTCTAGCTAATTTTTTTGGGACTGAAAAAATGGTGAAAAATTGATGTAGTTGATAAGTGTACCTGGGACTCAGAAATGTGTTATAACAGGTTGACTTAGGATAATTGAGAAATTAATTTTACCCTCTGCTGTGTTCTAAGTAAAAATGCTTCCAAAAGCTTGCTACCTGCTGTCTTTTAATATAGTAATTATGCCTGGGCAGGGTTTTTGTGCTGTTAATCTGTGCTTTGAAAAGCGTGATTCCAGTATATAAACATTAAATTTTCGAACTGGGGGTCAGATAATTTAACCATTTAACCTAGGGACAGACTGTGAAAGGTAGTACTTGATTCAGCAGACTAGAAGAATGTGATGTGTGTTTTTACATAATCAGGTAGCAGCTAACTAAAGGTGATTTCTTCCTGGTCTTAGATTTGACCCTTCATCTCTCAGATTGCACATGATTTTTCATCCCAGAGAGTTGTACACACATATTTTCAGAAGGAAGAGGATGGTGAGTGTTAGCGTCAATAAACTCTCTCTCTTCTTTTGTGTAGAAATTGTATATTTTTTCCCTATGAAATATTTAAATGTACACTGGTATAGGGGCTTTAATTTAGCCTGATAGCATAAGATTGTGATAAACTCACTGCTAACTTTCTACTGATTGAAAAGCTCCAGGTGTGCAGAATATAGCATGGGAGCTTCACACTGGATAGGTCCTAGCCATTAAATTTATAGAGATCATTACTGAGAGGTATGTTTTTGTTTGTTTCTTTGTTTTCCAACAAAACCCTATCATTTGTTGCTGGCGATGAAAACATTGGTGTGTATTATATTAGTTTTAAACATCATTGGAGTGAAAATATCCTCTTATGTACCTTATATCCTTCATGTAGCTTAAAATCATTGTCATGATTCCACTTTAATTAGATTTATAGGGCTTAAGACATCAAGAAAAAGGATGCCTTAAGGTCAGTAAAGTGTGAGATTTTTGATCCATTGCAACTATTCTCCTTATCCAAACTGTGTGTTCCTATCAATGGCATATAGAAAAGAGTATAACAACTTCTGGTACAGAAATGGAAATGAAGATCCTGCAGTTCTCCACCTGTGGCCTATCTGGGAGCAACCTGAGCTATGCTCCACCTGCATGACTGTGAATGATGTATTCAGGTATGCAGTGACTTCATCCAGGACAAACAATGGATTTTTCCTCAGGTTGTGAACTAAAATAAAGACTAGCCTTTATTTGAAACATCTGGGTTGACCTCAGCACTGGTGTTCCACTATGTTTTGATCCCTTTTTAAACATTGTGTTAAACTTTAGAAATATATTATGAGATTAGGCATTTTATTGCAAGAGGAAGTAGTGGTCCCAATTGACAATAGCTCATTTGTATATCACAAGCAAGTGTGAGGAAAGACTGAACTAAAACCAACTCTTTTTGCCTAGATCCTTTATATATCTTGAGATCTGATAAAGTCATCTAGAAAATCATAGAAAGCTGTTTCTCTATTTTTTTTTTAAACTCTTATTCAGTATTTACCTCCTCTTAAGTAGAAGTCAGTAGTTCTATTTAAGTAAAGGTAATGTACTGAAAAAAAATATTTGAAAAAGTGTGGATAGTCATTCATTTTAATGTCACCAATATTTTCTTAGAGCTCCAAATAGTCTTTCTTCTCTTCTTTGGAATGCCTTTTAAAGTGTGTAACTAACTTCAGAAGTTTTAAATTGTATGGACCCTATAGGGATAATGAAAGCTTTGAAATCTCACAGAGTGGCCTTCTTCCCAAAAAACAACTCTTTACCATGCAAGGCATATTATTGTGCCAACTCCTTGTCTGAATTATTCCTTGGAGAATGTTTATATTAGAAATGAATAAAATTAAATCTGAGAAACAAAATACAAAAGCCCTGAAAGCACTTGGATAATATGAAAAAGGAGTTATTAAGCCCAGATAAAGACAGTTATTGCTTGATGGAGTGTAATTCAGTAGAAGAAAAATAAAATGATATTTGAATTATGATTTACAAAAATTTTACTTTTACTTTACATGCAAACTATAGTTTTGGAATACAAAATTATAGAGTTTGATAAGGAAAAGATTTAATGAATAATTAAATATATTATGAATTGTTTTGAATAAAAGTTGGACGCTCTCTTTGTTCAGTTGCTTCAAATACGTTATATTCCTCTTGTCTGTCAGGAACTTCTTTGGTCCTCTATTTGGGAAACAGTTACCACATAGAATTTTTTTGTAATTTTTCTACTGTTAAAGTAGTTTTTTTGCAGCAACATCTCAGTTGAAGAAACACAAGTAGTAGCCAGGGCATGCTGATTACATGACAGGAAAGTTCTTTCTTTGTTCCATTCTGTTTAAAATTAAAATATTTTCTTCAAACAATCTCCTTTAATATTTCATATTTATTTTTTTAATGTATTGCTATCTTTTCCATGTAAAGGTAAGTTATGTGGGACAAAAGACTTGTCTTGTAAAGTCCCGGGGGCATTAAATTAGAGTGAATCAAAATGAGTGTGTTCATCATTGTCTTGTTGCTTGTGAAGTCATTTGCATGAGTGCAAAGGAGGCAAAAAAAGCTACTGTTATGAGTATTATAGAGAAATAAATAGGTGCAGCTGCAGCTGTTCTATTAATAGTAGAGAATTTTTCTTCTCCATAGCCTCTTTTATGTAAGGGTAAGTAAAAACTTGTATATTCAATTGATCAGTCACATTATCTTAGTTATTCTGTTCTTGATTTATATTTTGCAAGGAGTGCAGAATCAGCCTTAAGGCATTAGCATAACATAAGATCATAGACTTGAAAGAGTTAGAAGTATAACTAATGAACTAAAGTTTGCATTTTATTGTTGTAGATGAGTATTATTGTTCAACGAAATTAAGAAAATCAATATTTCTCACATAAGTTTCATAACATTCTTACACCTCAATATTTTTTTTAACCTAATAATTAGTTTCTTGAGTATGTGGTTTCCAGGTTATGAAAAATAGACAGTAAAAGCAGATGATAGTCTGTGTTGTGTATATGCCTTCTATATGTACAAAATTGAGCTGTAATTTACCTATTACCCCTTGCGGAAATCTTTGAGACCTTTTGATAGTTCTCTGACAACACCAACTCAATGCTCAATAGGTCAAATCGCAATGTAATGTTAGGGGATATTAGACTTTTTGGGCAAGAATATCATTGTGCTGTATATATATATGTATACACTTGTATATATAGAGAGAGTTATTATACATGCATCTAAACATTTGATATGTTTTATAGATAGCAAATATTTAGATATACAATATATCTATTATTATTCATATTATTAATATATAATTATTAATATATATTAATATATATATATGAATCACATCTTGATTAATATATACAGTTAAAATCCACATGATTTAAAAAGGAAAAGATAGAGCCACAACAGAATTAGGGAACACAAAAAATATTAGTAAACATGGACAAAGATATGGAAGAGTTTCAGAGAGGAGGAACCTTGTAGATAAAGTCTCTTTACTAAAAAGAAAATTCAAGGTTTTACCCAATTAAATAATTGCACAGTACATTTTAAGAAAGCAAAAAGATTTTTTTTTTTTTTAATCTATAGAGACAGAAATTAAGTTATAGGGCTCATCTGTGACAAGACATTCTGGAAAACAAAAGTGTGTGCTAGTTTAAAACAGAATATTGAACAAAGTCATCTATCAAACACAGTGTTCTGGTCTCAACATCTGAACCTGGAAATCCTAAGTGAGATGATTTCTAGAATTTGGAAAGATTCTTCTCTGGAAGTTTTTTATACACATTTTCCCTTAACATCTATTACTAGCTGTTGTGGAGAAGATGGTAGGCTAGGAGAATGCAATGATTGCATCTCTACTGCTAAATAAAACATGGTAAGGGACCTTGCTTTGGCCTTAAGGCCAAGTGTTACATATTGGCTGAAACCAAACTTCACTTGGCTCTGGATCTCTCCTGGGCTTCATGCCATACTTTTTTTGTCCCTAAGACATAGTTATCCTTTTGGGTTGGTTGTTTTTCTTCTTTTTTTTTTTTTTTCATACTATAAATCCGAGCATATCTTTTACAAGCTCCTGGGATGTGACATGAGGGTCAGTAGGGACACTTCAGGCTCTGCAAATCCAGCTGAGATACGTTGTGTGAAGGGAGAAAAACCTGATGCAGTCTAATTCAGACTACGTGTTGGGAATGGCAGATGTCATGTGATGTCTCCTGACCTAGGCACTGCCCCAGGGGCTGCTACTTGGCATAGTTTAAACCCCGACCTCTGTAGCTGAGTTAAGCAGTTCCAATGATGATGCCACCACTGCTCAAGCTTCTTGTCTTGAGTGTTTTTGTTTAGCATTACTTCAGATGCACAGACTAACTGAAACCTTGCTTTCTCAGTGAGGTTATAACATAGCTTCTGTTTGAGTTTCTGGGGAAGTTAAAAAATGTGAGGTGTTTCCTTTTCATCCAAAGAGAAATTCTGGCATAAGTTTTTAAGTCTGCTGTCCCAGTAAAACCCTTGAAACCCTTGAAAAAGAGCTGTCTGCTCCATTTTTTGTGTCTTGAAGATGTAAAGTATCATGTATAGGTTGGAGTGCCTTACAGTTTGCATATAATATCTTGATATTCTGTGTAACTTGTCAGTGATTTCCACTATGGTCTATATTTCTTTTCTAGTGCATTTTTGACACTTATTTTATTCAGTGGAAGAGAGATTGCAGTCAACAGATACAATTAAGTTTTATGTAGAACTAAGGATGAAGAACTGAGAAGTTTAACAGAGCATGTAAGTGAAGCTGTGGACAAAATTAATCATTTATCTGATCTAGCACAAAAAATACCTATGTTAGAATATGGTTGAGGCAGTTAAAACAAGGGCACAGTAAAGCAGGATTTTGTGGCTTTCCCAACAATTAGATAAATGCTTTTATTTGGTTAAGAGCCTTAAAAAACATTCCAGATGCTGAACGCAGCTGCAGGGACACCGGAGATGGCAATGATTACATGAAGAAAGGGACGCTCTAATCTCTAAAGCCAGGCCAGATGAGGGTCCTGGCCTCATGGACAGAACTGGCTTTCTCAAGAAGGATATGTCTCTTGTGCCAGTAACAGGTCGTGTGACTTGAATGTCTCATGAGTGAGAAGCTGGCCAGGAGCCAGAGATTTTCCACCTTTTTATTACAAGAAAGGGGTACTGCAAAAGAAGCAGATGCTTCAGACTACAGAAACAACTCCAGAGGGCAAACCAGAATACTGACCCCAATTTTCACTTGTTGCCATGCAGCAACAGTGAACACACACAAGATGAAGAAAATATAGGAAGTTGCAGAAAGAAGGAAAACTGGAATAAGGCTCTTATTTAGAAGGTAAAAAAGTGATGCATGTATATATGGAAAAAAAAAAAGATACAGCAGTGGAAAAAACAAACCAACCCCCTGATGTTAAAATTTAGTCCAGGAAGACTTCATGTTTTATTTGGGTTTGAATAGCTTAGTTCCACGTGTGTTAGAGTGAAGAACAGTACACAAAACTGTACCTCTTGCTTCTCAACAATGTGTAGTCTCTGCGGCAGCTCCCTTGAAATCCCTCAGTTCACTCCAGGAAACTACTGTTGCATTGTTCTTAGAGGCCATTAGTTGTCTGCAGGCTCCATCTCGGCTATTCTTTGAATTCAGCAAGGCACTGAAGTACTACTCTGGGCCTTTGTCTAGTGATTCAGGACTACAGCAGGTGTAATTAGGCTCAGGCATCCTGGTAGGAAACCCAGGACTGCTCTTACAGTATGCAGGCACTATAAATGAAGCTCCTGTTGTTATAAAAGAGTCTGTTTTCAGTTTCCTGCCATTCCCATTGCAGCACAAGACTGTTCTGCAGCAGGGAATCCTTTTAGATAAGGGCAATAGAATTGACTGTGATGGGTCAGCTTGACATGCTTTTGTAGGACCTGGGAAAGGGGTTCAAACAGTAAGATTATAAGTTTTTGAAGCCATGAATACCTAACTTAACTCTTTGATGCTTACAGTGAGGATTTTCTGATACTTAAACAGCACCAAAATAATACACGTTAACAGTGGGATTGTTAGTATTAAAAAAAACCCACAAAAAATCTTACAGAGATTATATGTGAATTCCTGGACTGTATGAGTATACTGTATCTGTGTGCGTGGTGCATTGTCTGAGGAACTTGCTTAGTACTGAGCTGTTGCCGAGGAAATCCCTCGTGGCATTTGTCTGTGGATGTATGTCTAAATTGCAACTGCCCTAATTTAAATAAGTAACTGTTTCTGGTAGAGTTAAATCTGTCTGATATGCATACAGATATGACTGTGCAGTACATTAAAGCTAAAATATCCTTGCATGCCACCTTAAGAATATAGATCATTGAAAATTTAATTTTCCTCAGAAAAATTCAGCAGCTGGATTTTGCTATCCTTAGATCCAATTCCAGAATTTTTAGAAGAACTATAAAAGCCCACTTACACTCTGTGGATGCAGCACACACTAAACTGATTTTAGGAGAGAGAAGAATATTTGCTTTCTTCAAAATCAATTGTACAAGAAGGCATAATAACCTTGTTGTTTTCACTTGCTTAATAGCCTTTTATTTATTTAGGTCCCAGTTCACTAGGGTACCAAAGGAGGTACATTACTTTAAATATGCTCAGATAGTCCCATGAAATTAAAGAAAGTGTATCTGAAGTTAGTTACCTGTTAAAATTTCCTAATGAATTAGAATCTTAGTGTATGAGCTGCTGTTGCAGAGACTTTATATATGATGAACCTCTTATGCCACTGTACAACTTTAGAGAACTATTGAAATACAGCATTAGAATCAAGCAGCCTGAGAAAATGTGCCTATGTCAGCAAGAACTCTGACATAATGTCTGTTCTCAGTGCTAGACCAAAACTCCTGTATGCTCTGTGTACTCAAAGTGATGAACACAGAAGCACTAAATGTGAAATATTGTAGGCAAACAGGCATATTTTCTGTGTAGTTAAAAATAATACAAATGATTTTACTGCTAGAGATTATTTAGAATGCAATGGTGTTAGGGTTTGCTACTTGAAGAATGTTGTTTTACTTAATATTATCATAAAAAAGCAGTCCTACATCAGTATTCCACTACTTCTGGAAGCCTTATTAGACAGGGGTAAACTGTCTGAAATTAAATAATCTACTAAAGCTGATAGGAAAAAAAAATAACTAAGCAGTCAGAAAACTTCACAAGATGCTCCCTTTAGAGAATCCCTGTTTAAAAATGGGAATGTCTGTTTGTCTCAGGTGAATTTAACCAACAAACCCAATGAAAATATTAGCTCCACATTTCCATAACAAATAGTTTCTGATCCTTAAAACCCCCTCAAATGTTGACTACAACTCTTATATTTTGCAATCACAGGAACAGAAATCATTCTTTCACTCACTCTAACCCTTCCTATCATACTGTGATTTAGTCTGAGTTCAAAATGACCATTAGAATCCCCAAATCCCAGACTTTTTTCATTTGTTATCACTCTATCACTTTTGTGATTAAGGCAGTTTTCTGAAATAGTGGCTGAAATGTTCTGAGTCTCACAATGGCAGGTAAATTACAACCTTAATGTGCTGGTTGCTGAGAGGTAATGACAGTACAAATTGTGACCAGATTTGCAATCTTTCTGTACAGCTGTATCGGGAAATGAGCCAGCTTGGAGCAAAATTCTAGGCAGAGGCTCTTTGATGAAGCATGAAGACAGCTTTAGAGTGTAGGTCAGTTTTGGAGATAATACTGGTTTATTCATTTTTTTTTATTTCTTTTGGGTTTGAGACAAATTCGCTCATTGAATCTGAAATACTTTAATTAAAAATAAGACAGGCACAATAGACACAAAATCCCTCCAAAGCCAGTGTGTCCAGTGAGACCACTGTGATAATTTGCCAGTGCTTCAGCTTTTGCCCTTTGCCTGCCTAGTCTGTCGAGATGATGGGCCCTCTGAAGCAGACAGCGTGGGTGAAGTTCATTTCCCAAATGTGGACTTCTACATCTGATCTAATCATCCTAGGCCCCTTTCTAGGGTGTAGTCCATCTTTTATCCTAATTTACAGGTCTGAAATAAATCAGATGGATTGTGCTATAGAATTGTCTATTTGTCTGCCTGGATTTTACACATCACCTGCAGTGAGCAGCTCATGCTGTTGGCATCTCAGGTTAGGTGAGACAAACCCTGTCATCTGCACTGGTACAGGAGGCTGCACTGTTGTAGTGTTGTATAATAAATATGATTTCCTTTGAGATATCTAGACATTGCTGGAGGCTGCATGAGTTTTTTACCCCTTGCTGATTTGCTCTGTATGCAAGCATTTGTACAGTAAAACAAAATAAAACAATAATGATAATATTAATGTCTTTTTTATGTAGCATTTTACATCTTTGCTCAGTGACCATAGTCCTTGTGGGGGTTCTGTCACTGACTTTTAATCAGTAATGACAAGTTTTAGGCTTCTAGAAATAGTAATTCTGAGGCAGAAGGGTTTACACAGTATTTCCTGTCATGCACCATCATCTTTCTGATAATTTTTTATACTAATATTAACATTTCATGCCATAATCCTTATCTTTAACCTGAAACAGATCACTTGAAGCAAAATAGAATTCTTCATAGCTTTTAATGCATGCAAGGGACTGTGCAGGAAAACTGTGAAGGCCTATGTATCTCTTTTTAATACACCATTACAAAGTTGGTTCATTTATGTGGCAGATTTAGGGATCTACTGTGGAATCCATCACCTCTAGTCTTCATTTTCATTGAAAGAAGCATATGCCACAGCAGAACTACTGACACGAGGTTGTACGATTATCAGAACCGGGCACAGAGAAGACAAGACTAGTATTAGGAACTTATCACTTTTCAAAACTGATTTTAATAACTTTCTCAGTGCTGTCCCCAAAACAATAAAAGTACAGACATATTGCCTTTGTTCTATTTGAATGTCCCTTACTCATCCTGTCCCCTCTGCTGGTTGAAAAGTGAAGGATCCCTTTCCATATGGCCTTGGTTCCCAGTGAGTAACAACTGAAGATTGAGTTTGATGGATGAGAGCGCTATGAAATTCATGGGAATTCAGGAGCACTTGTCCTATGGTATTTAAAATGTTTTTGTTGTTTTTTCCTATGCCGAGAATTTTCTAGGTAATTTCCTCATTTGAAAGCTGGTATGCCACAGATGGCAAGAGTAGCAGTTTTTGAAGACTCGCTTTCCCCTTGAGAGTCTTCATGTTCTAAGGTACAGGAGTATAATCAGCTGGGTACTCCCTGTAGTGCCATCCTCACTGGAAAAGAGAATGGTTTTGCAGTATAGAAGTAATTGCGGTAGATGTGTGCCATCCATGCAGTCCCTGGGGAAGAGGGGATCCTAAAGGAGACTATTCACTGACTAAATAATTATTTTTCTCCACAAGAGGGGCACAAAGCAGTTTTATTTATTTATTTATTTATTTATTTATTTATTTATTTATTTATTTATTGAAGAGGAAACCATGATTCATATTTGTGTCTGTATTTTGTTTGGGATAATCCACTTAATCTGAATGATAAATTCCACACAGGGATTCTAGAGAATCCTGAGAAAGTATCTATGTGGTTATTTTAACAATAGATATGGAAAACAGATTGAAGAATTCAGCTATTGACCTTTAGTTTTTTTCTTATAGCCTTATAGTAATGTAAGCTGAATGATTCTGGTATAGTGTGCTTGTAACTAGAAGCAATAATGTTTCACTGACCAGGGATTAAAGAGAGTGGAGGGAATTAGTCCATTCTTTGTGTTTGGAACAATGGAGATTTTTATTTTCAAAGGATATGTGCCTTTGCTGCATTCTCTGGTGGTAACCCTGAAACCTGATAATTTATTATCAAAGAGTCCTTTTATAACATAATCCTGTCTTTGTGAGGCCATGACACTCAGCAGGTTGATCCTTTTCTCATCGTTTCCTCAGTTATAGGTTAAGTGACATATTTAAAGCACAAACCAGTCTGGGACTGAGTCTACAGAAATATGTGGGGTTTTTTTTAAATTATTAGTAAGATATTTTTGTGTTGCACTGTTGTTTAACGTTGTATATTGAAGAAAAAGCCCCAAAGACATAGATCCTGGAAGGTAACCAACTATCCTAAAAGTCATTTGCTATGATTTGCAGCAAAGTACTTAGCCAAATTTAGCGCTTTTGTGAAAAAGTTAGTTGCAAGGTTTATGTATGCACATACCATAGAAACTTGAGTTCTCTTTCAGAAATAGAGAAGGACCTTAGATCAATATTTGGATGATAAAAAAAATGAAGCAACTTTCTACCTCCTACCATTTGTTTCACTGACATAACGAATATTTCTTAAATATGTATCAGGTAAAATTTTTAAATTTTTTAAAAACGAACTTATGCTTTGGAATCTTGAAAGTTGTTGAAATAATTGCCAACCACACTGCTTTAATTGGGATATAATCCACTTGTTATTGCTTTTTGTGCTTGACTTCAATTATTAAGAAACTTAGTAATGGGGTGTGCAAGTTAGTGCAGCTAGTTTGCTGCCTGAAGGGTGTACAGCAACTGTATGAGAGAAAGAGTGTTTGTATATTCAATATATATGCCTGAGCAATTGGCTCACAGGTTGAGCACGGAGGGTAGTAGTGAATGGGGGAACATCAGACTGGGCCCCTGTCACTAGTGGGGTTCCACAGGGTTCCATCTTGGGCTCTGTGCTCTTCAACGTCTTCATAAATTACTTTCTTGGATGCAGCACTGGAAGGGATACTAAGCAAGTTTGCAGATGATACAAAACTGGGAGGAGCTGTTGACTTCCTCGAAGATAGGGAGGCCCTGCAGAGAGACCTTGACAAGTTAGAGAACTGGACAATCACCAACCATATGAAGTTAAGAAGGGAAAGTGCCAGGTTCTGCACCTGGGATGGGGCAACACTGGATGTATGTACAGACTGCTGGAAAGCAGTGCCACAGAAAGTGACCTGGGGGTCCTGGTTGATGGCAATTTGAGTCAGCAGTGCCCTGGCAGCCAGGAGGTCCAACTGTGTCCTGGGAGGCATCAGGTAAAACATCGCCAGCAAGTCAAGGGAGGGGATTGTCCTGCTCTGCCCTGCACTGGTGTGGCTTCACCTTGAATATTGTGTGCAGTTTTGGGCACCACAATATAAGAAAGATATTAAGCTATTGGAAATATAGGAAAGATATTAATATAAGAAATTGGAAATATAAGAAAGATATTCAGCAACTGGAGAGTGTCCAAAGGCCGGCAATGAAGATGGTGAAGGGCCTTGAGGGGAAGCCGTATGAGGAACAGCTGAGGTCACTTAGTCTGTTCAGCCTGGAGAAGAGGAGACTGAGGGGAGACTTCATTGCAGTTACAAATTCCTTGTGAGGGGAAGAGAAGGGACAGGCACTAGTTTCTTCTCTGTGGTGACCAGTGACAGGACCTGAGAGAATGTCCTGAAGTTGTCTCAGGAGAGTTTTAGGTTGGATATTGGGAAAAGGTTCTTCTCCCAGAGGGTGGTTGAATGTTGGAACATGCTCCCCAAGGAACTGGTCATAGCACTGAGTCTGCCAGAGTTCAAGAAGCATTTGGACAATACTCTCAGGCACATGGTGTGGCTCTTGGATATGGTCCTGTGCAGTGTTAAGAACTGGACTCGGTGATCCTTGTGAGTCCCTTCCAACTCAGCATATTCTGTGATTCTATGTGTGCAGTTACCTCATCTAGTCTTAGAATTTTAGCTATTTTGGGGAGAATATTTTTTTTAAGAAAAAAAAAATGTGAGTCCCAGTGCACTGCCATGAGAAACTTACTTTAAATTGACAAGTTTCAGTTGAGTTTCTATGTATATGGAAGGAGACAAATTTTGTGCGTATGTAATTTCTCCTGAGTGCACACAGGAGAAATTTGATCACTTGAATTGTGAACACTTGAATTGTGAACAGAACAAGGCACTCCCTTGCCAAGAGACTGGGCATTTTGACGGCAGTCAGCTTTGATTTTCAGAGCAATCCTCTCTGTAGTTATTGAAGTTCCAGTGCCACTTGGTGTAGCACAGTGTTTAAGGAAAGGCTCTTCCAAAATGGAAAGAGTAGATAGAAATGAACTCCTAATAGGAAAACCAAAGTGTTATTTCTTTTTCATACATCTTCTCGTAGAGTACGTTTCTTTTGAAGTTAGTGTCCAATATCTGAAACACACAGGTGCTTAACAATATGGTGAGTGACACAATCTGCAATTCAAATCCTCTTCTAAAGAGGGAGGGGGATGGGGTGAGGGAAGAAAATTCCTCTTAGTGCAAAGTTTGGATAGCAACCTGATATGCAGTTATACAGGTTGCTGCCTTCTGCATTTTTATGGTAGCAAATCTCTATAAAGCATGTCGTACTCGCTCTGTTGTTCAGAAATATACAGTAAATCCCCTAGAGACTATACTGAGTTTCCAGGACAGGTTTGTCTATTGCAAAATGTCATTTGATTTTGAATATTCTCAAAATCTTCTAATGTGCTTCGATTAACACTGAGCCTTCTTGGACTTCTCTGTATGTTCTAGATGCTAAATGAGGCATTGTATTTGCATAAACTAGTCCATATGTTTCCCTGACTTACTTCAGCTAGAATCCTCATTATTTGGGTAATGTAACTGCCTGTCATATTTGGGAGAGATTCTTGTCATGCAGAATTAATTCAGATACTCTGCCCATACTGAGTCTTTGAGCAAAAGATAGGCCGTTTAACATCAGTATGATCGTTTTTCTCCTTCAAATCCTTTCTTTTTTTTTTTTTTTTTCAGTAGAAAAGAATGCAGTGGTATGTCAGAGGGCTTGGGTTTTACACTGAGTGCCTGAGAAGAAGCAGTAAGTGGGACAGAAATTACCTGCCAGGCCTGAGACTACATTTTGAATCCAGGTTACTTCTACCATGTATGAAACTATGATGTGCGATGGACATTATCCTCTGTTCTCCTATTCCCGAGTCTCCATGGAAGAGAAAAAGATAGCTATTTGAACCAGGAATGAGTGGCAGCATCTTCCTGACCCAAAAGAGTGGAAAACAAGCACGCAGAAGGATGAAACACCCATCTAAAAATGATCTATCACACTGATCTCTCTTGTTGCCAATAACGTTAGCAAAACCAAAATCGTCAGTGTCTCTTCCCTTCCCAGGAAAACTGAAGTAAATAATGAAAGTAACTTTGTTCGTTCTGGTATTTTAGTGAAAGAGACCAGCGTGATAGTTGGACTTGGAGAGTGAGAACTGAAATTTAACCAACAGCAGAAGAGAAAAAGAACAGACTAAATTTTGCTTGATGTAATCCCCCCAACTGGTACATTGTATGTTCACAGTTTAAAAGCACTTCTGAGCAGTATTTAAAAATATAAAAAGAACATAAACTTAGATGCTCATGTAAAAATATATATAGTCTATATATATTCCTGAAACAAATGACATTTTTCAAATGAAAAGGATTCTGTAAAAGTTCCTCTCTTTCAATAGCATTGTCTTTTTCAAGGTAGAGGGCTCATTTATGAGATATCCATGTACACAAAGAATGATATAAAAGTCATACGCATTGTGCCCATAAAAAATGTCTTATAAATTTAGACAGATACCTTGAAAATGCAAAATATTATCTTCCTGGGTAGAAATAGATTAGAAGACTACTTTGTGATTAAAAAGAATAATTCTGACAGCTGTAATGTGGCATGAGGTTGATTCAGCTAGCAGATGCTCTTCTTCAGGCATTAATCTGCCAAAGGGTAGCTTTCAAATTTCTGTTGTGAGGTAAGATGCAGATGTCTTGAATACTGTAGAGGAGAGGCACTGAAGTAATGCCTCAGTGAGGGCTTGTCACAGTCTTATTCCAAGCTGACTTGATTTTATTTTAATGCTCTTCTTCAGATGGGATTCTAAAATATGATCTTCAAAGCCTAAGAAAGTCATCCTGGCTTTTTCCAAAGCTGACAGTGAGAAGTCATTAGGAGGAGCTGACCACTGAAGAAACTTCTTCACTGCTCAGGATCTGGGTCTGTTGATGGGTGTGCAAAAAGGAACATGCCTAAATCTGCCTGGGTAGGCACTAAAATTTTGCCTATGCTCCAAAGAAAACTCTACTAATACAGCACTCGTTTCTCTTTGACACCATCTCTTTTCCCAGGTGATGTTATTACTGGCCTGCTCAGGTAAAAGAAACTGATGGCTGTGCACTACTGCAGTCAGTTCATAAAAACTTGGTCTTTGCTGCTAAATAGGACAGCCAGAGAAAGATCCATGGCCTCAGAGTCTGTAGACATGCAGATTTACAGTTGGGCTAATCCAACACAGGTCCAGGGAGAAAGCTAAAAAATGGTATAGACAATAAGGGAAATCAGTGCTTGAATGTGGACATATTTATAGGGGCTGCCCAATAACAGAATCTCACCACAACTTAGACTTACCTTTTTCCAATATTTCTGTAAGTTTGGTATATTAATGAGCTTTTAAAACTGGACTTATATTTATCTATTAAGAGAATTATGCAAGCACTGAAGAAAGTCCAATAGTTCATATCTTCACTATGATGCTTGCAGTTGTTACTCATGTGCTGTCTCCCAGTGGTCCCAAACACTCTAAAATTCTAAGTTCATTTCCTTTGTGCTGTTTGAATCCCCATTATTAAATTTACGGCAAATTAAAAATACATTTTCAAAACAATAGACATATATTTTTTAGAGTACATCTATGTATACTTTCATGCCTTTTTTATTTAAATGGGAAATATTTTTTAATCTTTAATAATTATTTTTAAATTAATTTTCTTTATTCTCCAATCTTTATGTTTTTAAATCTAAATTATAAAACAGCCTAATTTTTTTTTTTTATTTGAATAGTGATTCAAGTAGGGGACCTGCAGTATTTTTTTCTTACAGTAGGTGGCAGATGTAGACTACATATTCCTTTGTAATTTAATTTTGTAAATATCTAAACAAGAGGCTTATTCTGTATTCTAAAAATCTGTATTAGAGTTTAGGAGCACCTACCTGTTAAAAATGTTATTCCTTCCTAAAAAATTTTGTTTTAAAGTACCACTGAACTTTCACTATGTTTAAAATAATGATAATAATAACAATAATTTTCATCACAGGTTAGAAAGAAAATAGATTAGAATAAAATGATTTTTGCTGCTTTAACCTTGACGTCAAACTTGTTTTTATTTTCCTGGAATTAAGAGTGAGCAAAAATGTTTCTCTAAAAGGACAGCTGTTTTCATATATAACAAGCACAATGCTAGATGTCATATGCAATACATTGTCTGAAGCTGTTTTAATTTCTTCTAGTGGCTTTATGCAATAATAAATAACCTCTTTTGATTAGAGTAAGTTTGCAGTTGTAGAATTTTAAAGAACAAATTAAGGTATTACACAGGTATTTTAAGTGACAGCTACTGAAGCCATGACAGACGCTTTACCTGTCTTGTTGTTGAGCCATAGATGACCTCAGAGAGGCACATAATAGTGAAGTACTCTGAAAGAGCAAGAAAAAGTGAATTAGTCTGAAAAGCCATATGGGTTATTGCTAATATAAATGACAGAAAAGAAGCATGGACATTAGGTTTTCAAAATCTGTTAAAGAACGTTTTTCTGGTGGAGATATTAATGTTTGCTTGCTGCTTCAGCTTTTAATTTATTCCAGCTTTGTCAGACTCTTGCAGTGTGGGTTGTTCTATTATTTTTTATGTGTGCTCTTACACTGTGCTTATCATCATAATACCTGAGTGTCTCATGGTAAGTGCGTTGAATAATTAACATCCACTGCATATTTGTGCTGTCAGCTTCTCCCAAGGAGACAAGTGTTTGTGAGAGAGAGGTGTTTTTTTTTTTTTCCTTTTTCAGGCAATTAAAGCAATGCACAGGCACACAGTGATATGTGCTAGAGGGGGCACACTCCTAGAAATATGACTTGTAACTAGAGCAATCTGATGATTCTTTAATTCCTGTGGTAGGGCTTTTAGTTTTTTGTTAGCTGTATTTTCCATACATTTGGATCCTTTGCAAAAGGGTGAAGCACCATTGTCTCATGAGAGCACATTTATAGAAATTTTAGCTCATGTATGTGAATGCAGAAATAGTGGATGCTTATCTAATAGCCTTGCAATGAAATCAGTAGAATTACAATGGAAATTAGAAGGAACTTCTATACTGTTCTCTAGACAATTTATATTTCATTAATTATTGCAGTCTTGCTGTGCTAATATGCTTCAAAGAATTATTTAAATTTCTACTGCAGGAAGCAAGTATGTTATCTTGAAAATGCATCCTATTTTCTTTTTTTTTTTTCCTACCTTTCATCATTCCTTCTGTCCTTGCTCATCAGATGGTTGTACTGCCAGATTAATCCAAGGTGATACACATTTGTATGATTGCTATTGCTGGGAATCAAGGTTGCATACTGGACTTTGTATGCACAATAAATTCTTCTTGTTTAGGTAACAGCTTGACCAATTTATATAACATTTACCACTGTGAATGGAATAGATGAAAACTCTTGCCATCGAGAACAAAAACTGTTTAAGTAGTGATGCTGAATCCTATCCAAACCTGATTTGGATTTTATTCTAATTACGTTAAAAAAAAAATAGCAACTTATCCCTCCCTTCATAGATTTCACTCCTCACCATACCTTCTTCCTACTGAAATTACAGATGATTCCATTTAATCTGATCCTTGCTAATCGTTAATATTTTTTGAATGTGTTTGTCCACCAGTTACCAATGTTTTGCAATACCAAGTAGAGAGGAATAGCAAAATCTGTGATCATTAATATGCCTGATCCCCATTAGAGCACCATTCAGAGTCAGGAATCTTGGTCTAATTATATTCCTTCAGCTAACAAACAAAGAAGCAAAACTCTTGTTCATCCCTCATAAGAAAATGGAATAACTGAATCAGATTTTTTTGTTTTCCATTTTTAGTGCAGGTAATTATTTGTATTATCACAGAATCTAAGAATCAGTGCCAGTATTCCCATTATGCGCTGTACTGTAAAAACAAAGCAAAAATCATTCTCAGAGCCTACAATCAGTACATAAAATAAGGAATAAGAAGAGAATTTTAGAAGAAAAATAGGAGTTATATCTTGAAAATTTGTCTTTATGCCCTGTAAAGATTGAATTAGGGATTTATAACTTCTAAAGCACATTTTAAATTTAATTACAGTAAGTTTTCATTCATCCACAGAATGGAAAAAAACCCAAAAACCACAGAGTGAAAATGATGCTTCTAATAATGCTAAACCTTCCTTCTTGAAAAACGTGAGCTGAGAGTTTTCCTCTTATCTCTGTATATTGGCAGCACTGCTGACTATTTACAGGGATACTGGGATCTTCACAGGATAAACATTGCCATGACCAATAATGAAGTAGCTGGATCCTTTCTTATAAACAATAAAATTGCCTTGAGAAGAAAATAAAATAATAAATAATACTTGTTGTATAGATTTCCATCTCAGCATTCTTTATGTGACTTGTAAGAAGCTGTCCTTAGTTTTGTCTTAAGAAAGAGTAGAAGTAACACCTTCTTTCTTTTTTAATTATGAATTCTAACTTTCATTAAACCTCAAGCATCATCTAGTCTCCTACTAAGGTAACAGAATGTAGTCTTCATCCATTACTACTTTTTAGTAACGATGAATCAAAATATCGGCCAAAAAATGTAATAACATTTAAAAAATGTAATAACATTTAAAAAATGTCTGCTGATATTAGTTGCCTTACAGATGGAAAATTTCTAACAGTCAACCAAATCAAATGCAAATGTATCAATGGTATTGCCAAAGAGAAAGAATTTGATCTATTCTTTGGACTGTATTTTTTCTTATTTAAACACATATTAATATTCTGGTGCATTATTCAAATTGTGGTGCATTATTCAAATCTTCATTCTGCTTCTTTCACTTTGGATTACTGTGTGATGGTTTCTTTTTTTTTTTTTTTTTTTTAATTTGTCTGACTCCATTTAGGCTCTATGTTTAACTATGTCTCCATTTGTATTAATGTATTAAATTGCTACTTCCAGGACAAACTTGAGATTGTGAAAATAAATTGGAATTATGCAATTTATTTTAAATTAAACACTGAGATTCCTGTAGATCTAGTCCATCTGCTTTGACTCTGCACAGTCAAGCTAATTAAATTCTGCTCACTGTATTTAAATCCTAGAATGTATTTTCTTCATGGTCATCCTTCAAGCAAGAAGTTAATCATCTGGTGAATCTTATAACATTCTGGACTATTATTTTGAATGTGATCTTGGAAAGTACTTTGGATATTTACATAGGCTTTTTGTTTTTGTTTTACTTTGGTTTGGGGTTTTTTTAAGACATATTATGTATTGCTGTTTTGCTGGGAAGGACAATTACACAGAGTGCATGGCTACTGAATATAGTCAATTCAGCAGACTGTGTTTGTGTCTAAATTGCAGCTAGAAATGATCTTTGATTTATGCTTGAGGGCAGGGTGAGCACAAATTGCCCAACTCCTTGCTTCCTCTGCAGTTCACAGGGGACTGTTGGCTTGCTCTTACATGTGCAAATGTCAGATTAATTGGATAGCAGGCATGACCTGAAAGCCACATATAATCCAAGTCCCAGGACCTCACCATGAGCCTGAATGATACTTGTGGCTCATGCATTTTCAGAAAGACACATTATTTTTTTAAATCGTAAAGAAAACCAAAATACACTCATCCAAAAGTTGTTTGACATAATGAAAGACAGTTATACTAACAAGAATGAAAAATGAAGATTGGTTTTACAAATAACTCTTTGCAAGGCTATGTGAACAATTAAATGATTTTGCCCAGTGTGTGTATGTGTGTGTGTGTGTGTGTGTGTGTGAGAAGTGGGAAGAAGTGGGGATAGGACAGGGAAGTCTTTCAAAATTGCCAAGAGAAAAATGCTGTTATAAAAATTGAGCAGCGGATGCAGACATTGGTAGGCATCTTCAGACTGGAGTAGAAAATATAAGGTGCTGCAAAGATGAGATGGGGATATATTTTTCCCTGTCCTGATGGAAGCTATTCCAGTGACAGAAATAAAATATGGGCAATGAACCACTGAGGAGAAATACAAGAAAGGCTGTGGTCTTGAAGTAGACCTTTCTTCTGGAAAGATGAGACAAAGCTCCAGCCTTGATATTGCTCTGATCATTCTGTGTGTTTTGAATTAAAGAGGTAGTGGCAGGAATAGAAACAGGGATGCCAGAATATGGGCTAGAAGGAGGCTGTGTTTCTTTTGTCACCAGTTGCCATTGACTGGCCTGGCTTTCTGATGTTTTTCACTCTCTTCAGAAATCAGGCTTTAATTATCAACATCACACTTCAGTTTCACAGAGGATTTAGGCAGATAGTGTGTAAAAAAACTTTTGGTTTTATTTGTCTGTATGTACACCTTTTATTCTAGATATCTCTTTGTTTAAAAGTAGGCATACTAAAGCTTTAATTTAATAAACTATGTTCACTGAGATCCAGATTTGTCCTATCTAAATTTAGACAAACAACATCTTCTGTAAGGGGTGCATGTTCTCTCTGCCACCGAGAGCGAGAGAGAGAGAGACACATACACTTCCACAGGACAGCTCAGCCCAAGTCAAGTCCAAACTGGTCTATGGAAATTCCTCACTGTGGACAACAGAAGAAGAATGGAACAATTACCCACTTACATTTATGAGCCTGAAGTTAGTTGGATCTGAACCAAATGTATTACTACTGGTTTTTTTTTCTACTGGTTTTCGTGGTGGTTTTGTGTTTTGTTTTAGTTTGCTTGTTTTTTCTTTTTTGTAATCATCGCTGTTATTAAACACTATTTGGCCCTGGTTTCAAGTGTTTGCTCTGCTATGAAACAGGTGAGAAAAGTCTGAGATGGAAAGATTGGAAGCCATTTTCTTTTGCATAGTGCTCTTAGCTGATGCAGTCACACCAAACTCATCATCACTATCATAGAATGGTTTGGGTTGGAAGGGACCTTAAAGACCATTTAGTTCCACCCCCTCTGCTGTGAGCAGGTACACCTTTCACTATACCAAGTTGCTCAGAGCTCCATTCAACCTGTCCTTAAGCTCTTGCAGGGTTAGGGTATCCACAACTTTTCAGAAGCATCAGTTTCTCTAGGAACTGAAAGTCTTTCTGGGCTTTTGGCAGGTATTTAAGGCTATATTTCAATATAGTTATTCTGGATTCTGGACTTTATTCAAGAAGGAAGGAGTACTTCAGTGAATTCCCAACATTGGAGAGTTGCTGCCCCCACATTCTTTTGGCACAAAATGTAATTAGTAATTGTAATAATACAAGTAACTAGCATTATTATTACAATTAGTAATTGTAATAATACAAGTCAGAAGTAATTGTAATTGTAATAATACAAGTCAGAAGAACTACATATAGATACTTGCAGAGTATTCTCCATTTTGGAAGCCTGTAATAGTGCTTTATAAGGCTTTTTAGGTGACAAGTTATTTCTGTCAATTGAGGTGTAAATTATGACAATAGTGTTAAGGGGACCCTTAAATTCTTGATATTTAATTTTAAGCAGCTGCTGGAGACTTCATGACACATAAATCTTCTTAGGCAGCAAGTCCAACTGTTTTAATTTTTAAAGTAGTTTTAAGTCTCAGCAAACATATTTATGGAGATTCTATAAGTGTGGCATCTAAAGATACCATTTTGGTTACTGTTAGTTATTATTAATATTGTTATTAATTATAATTAACTTGTTAAAATTCTAATTATTACAGCACAAGAATGTATTGTAATGCTTTGCTGGGTTCCTACATGTATAGAGATTCTACTGGCATCAATTATTCTCTGCTATTATTGTCATCAATGATTATGATCAATGATATCCTGGAAAATATTTCAAGAACATTTGGAGTCCCCAGCTGAGCTCACAGTCTCATTTTGCCATTCTCTACAAAAATGCACAGCAACAGACTATGCCTCTCTTTCAGTGTAAACAGATGTGAAAAATAAGTTGCTGACCTGATCTGATTAGGAGAGAGATACTTTTAGGCAGTACAAAATTAATTCTTATTTTGGTAGACTAAGGCCATGATTTCAAATATTCAAATCACTCTGGTTTTCGCAGAGTTTTAATTCTGTTTTTTGGCATTGTTACAGAATAAAGAGGACAATTATTAATGTGTTTTCTATTCTACTCACTTTAAAATACATTAATTCAGTAATCTGAATTTAGTTTGACTAGCTATAAAAGTCCACTGGTACAATATCTAATGGTTTTCATATGTCAACCTATTTATCAGATAATAGAAAAAACCACAAGAAATATTGTGGTTCCCCTCACCTTGAAAAGTTCTTATTATATACTTAAGTGATACAATATGAATTCGTTGGAACTGAGTGAGCCTCTGGAGGATATAGCTCAGTGTGGCTATTTGGCAAGTTAGTGACTTTTGTTGGATATTTTGTGTTCTCAAGGAACAGGGAAAAAGTGATTTAACCTGTGATGTTAATGCCTATGTGGTGACATATTCAGAAGCACAGTACGAAGCAGTACTATCTTAGGATTTTAGATACGAACCATGCCTAATGCAGGTAAGAACCCTCATCACAGGAGGATCATAGAAGATATAAATAAGTTGTTTTTCTGACTCCTCATAATATAAGAGATGAAACAGAACACATCCCATTAAACATAAATCAAGAAGTGTTTCTTTTCTCTGTTGCATATATAATGTTCTCTCTGAAGGTTTAAAGAAACCTTTGGTCTTCTGGTTATTTGCTTATTTTGCAACGTCCTTCTCCCTTTGTTTCCATTTTCATTTCCACCACATGCCTAAAAAATAAACAATTGCAGTTTTCAGTGATTATGTTTACACTAAATTAGAAATAATCTGTTATTCCCAAGATTGAATGAAAATAATTTTCTGGACTACAGCAAAATATGGGTTGTTTTAATTTCAATTCCCTATTCAGCACAGTCTGGGAAAGGAACAGGTAGAGATAAACCTTATATTTAAAAATCAAAATGCTTCAGTCTGTATCAGGTGGGTAAAGCATGTACTGTGACCTCCTGCAGAATACATGTGTCAGCTCAGCAATGAAAATGTTTCATTTGCATAGACATTCACCTTATTGATTGCAGCAGAAAACAGATAATAATATGTGATAAAAGTCAGTGCTGCTCAAATGAGTACTTGTTTTTAGCTTGCATGAAAGCTCAGTTGAAGCTTCAGTGATAGGGCTAGTCCCTGAAAACATCTATGCCTCATAAACATCTTGTAGAAAATCTGCATAAAGTGATATAAAAAACCAAAGGAAGTCAAAACTTTACATTCATGATGGTGAGACAGCACTGTAATATGAAAATGCTTCCAATAAAATAGGAATGTTCTTTCCTTGATCTGACATCTTCAAAACATTTTTGGCTACTGTATTTAACAGATATCCTGTGGCATGCCACATGCATTTTTGGCATGTATCACAGTTGTAACAACTTTACATTTTCTGCTTACCTTATGCCTTACTGTCTTTTATTACCTTTTCTGGCAGTTGAAAAGGATGTCCTGTGTCTGTACATATACACTGAAGCTCAGATTCATGTAAGAAATCTTGGGGTTATTAGATAAAATGTTTTTCTTTTATGGATGTTATCACATTTGTCTCTGAGATTGTTAACAGCAGAAAACGTTAGGTGTTTCTATTGTAGCAATTCATAGTGCCAGCTAAAGCCACAGACAACTGGGTTTGTCTTCATCTGTCCTCATTTAAATATCTGAAATTTGTTTTTTTGTGGTTTGGTTTTTTTGTGGTTTTTTTTTGTTTTTTTTTTTTTTTTTTTTTTTTTTTTTTTTTTTTTTTTTTTTTTTGGAAGTAAGGTAAGGTATTGTCACAGAGAGTTCTCGCTATCTGCTCTTTTACAGCTAGGAACTGCAAATGGGTGCCTGCAAGTGGCAGTGACTCAAGTGTTTGTTATCTAGTAGGGATGTCAAAAAATACTTTGTTGTAGGGATGTATGTGTGTGCCCATGCATGCTTACATTTAAGGCACTGGAAATTAAAGAGAACAGCATCATACAAAACAAGAACAGTATAAATTACATCAGTTATCATGACAATGCAAAGTCAAGGTGATGTTTAATGGTTATATGTTGGACCACCCCAAAAATGACTGTGATCAGAGCTAAGGGGCATTGCTGTTTTGTCTTGTGTCCTCCTTTTCATTCTTAGCCCTTGCTGCCACATGCCCATTTCTATAGACTTGGGGACAGCCAGCGCTTGGAAGCACTGAGTTCTACAGCACAGGTGCATGGAAATATGGGAACTCACTAGTGCTGTCACTGAACTTGTTTTTCAGCATCAAAAATCTGTCTTTCAATTTCATAATGTGAAGGAGGGCCAAAGCTGACGGTTACAGAAGTCTTACAAATCACCTAATGCATGAAATCACAGGAGAAATGGGGTACCAGGACCAATCAACTCACTGTTTTTCATGTTCAGCCCATGTCGCTACATATCCAGCTCTGTGACTTTGGGGGTAGCTGGGGGAATCCCATTTGAGGTCTATGCTCTCTGTGCCACATGCTCTTGTGATGTGTCATGGTGCTGGCATTGGTGCTACCATGTGTCATCTGCCCTTAGGCCACGTGGGAAATGAAACTGCATAAGATTTTACATGGGGGGTTTCAAATTCTGGTGGGGCAAGGTACAATTGAGATACAAACTGTTTGGTGGCAGCAGGTTTTTTGAGTGCTGTGCCTGTTTCTAACAGATTGATTTGAGTGCCACTTTATCTTGGACAAATCTGTGGAAGATGAATTGCCCCCCCCGCCCCCCAAATGTTATACAGAATATTTGCAAGTCTAAAGGGTCAAGTGACGTGTGGTTCTCTCAACTATAATGTCTAGGAACTGATCCAGAGCCAATTCTTGGGACACTGGTAAAATTCACTGGAGACTAGATGATGACAAAATTAACAAGTATATGAGTAGAGAGAAAAAAGAGTGCTGAATTCGGCAATGAAACCCAGGTTTTAAAAATATTAGCCTAGTGTCTATACCATTAGACTTATTCTTCCTTTCCAATTAAACATCTGAAAGTACATTTGATTGATACCTGTGAAAAGAGTTAGTAACTTTTCCATACTTTTCCATATAAAAACTGTGGAACAGTTGATGTTTCATAATAACAGTAGATGTTTCATGCTTATTTTCTCAAGATGTTTTATCCTTGAATATATAGTCTGCTTTGTGGTAAAGTAAGATATATTAAATAACACGGGATCAAAGTCTTCAGTATTTGTTCTGCATCAGGGCAGAATTCTATAATGACATGAAAAGTAATCTTTATTTTTATACATCTGTATATCTTACTGCTCTGCTTATACCACAGACGGTTGAAATGGAAATAGGACCAAGTCTAATGTTCAAAAGCAAAACTAAAGAAAAGGCAAAACTTATTTTTTTTTATTTTGTTTTATTTTAAAAGACCTGATAGCCTCCAGACATGTTACTTGTTTTTAGTAAGTGTTTTATGGGTTTCTCACTGTTTTTTTCCCAAGTCTGGGTTTTAGAAATTCTGAGCTGAAGACATTAAAAAATCTTCAGTTCTGTTTGTATGTTTCTTACTAATTAATTCTAAAACCCCTTGGCTTTAGGTGTCATGATAATGAATAAATTAATTATGGATTTCTATAAAGTATGAGAGCCATTGCAACTTTTTAGAATGGGATGAAAATCTTTATTCTCCTTTTCTCTCCAAGGAGAAAATAGAGCATATATTATAAATTCAATAGCGAGTATATTTAATGTTGAGCTTCCTTGCAATGTCTTATCTTTTTTGACATTAAGCACCATTTTTAGTCCAAAAATAGTTTTCTTTAGAAGTAATGTGTTGGTATATGTGTTACCATTAGCATGTTAAAATACAGAGAAGTTATATTTATTATTAGTAAATGAAAACACTGGTAAATTCACATTAATATTATTTTTGTAACTTTATACATTGAAATAGTCTGTAACATAATTATATAAAGGAAATTCAGTTTTAATATGTCAGTGTTATCATCTTACAGGCAGCCCTTCAAGGTTAATAATGTCAGGAAATATCGAGTGTTTTTGACTAGAAGATTAGACTTTTTATTTGGGAAAGGGCTTTAAATTTCATTTCAAAAGTAGATTTCATGCCCCATGAAATTTAAACGGTGACATTTAGAAAATGTTCACTTTATGATAATGTAGTGAAAAATTATAGTGTACATGCTTCTTGCTCAATCCATCAAGACTGCCTCTGGAAAGACCAGGAATCTTTTTGCAGGTGAATGTGGAATTCACTGAACAATCAACTCTACCAACTCTTCAGAATTATTTACTTCCTTAATTGTGTTCACTGGAGTTTGAAATCAAAACCCTAAAAGGTATTTAAAACTTTTTAATTATTTAATGACGATTTCCCCAAAAAGATTTAACTTCCACATAGAAATTCTAGGAATATCTGATAAAAATTAAACAGACAAGGCTGGTAACTATTTACTAAACTTGACTAGGAAATGCTGAGATCCCACATGACCTTTTCAGGAATGTGTGGTTGTCTTATACTAGAAAAAAGTGTATTTACACTTAAGCTTCTTCATAAGGAAGTTAATGGAGGAGAGTCACTTAACTGTGAAAATATGCAAGTGAAGCCTTCTAGCCCAGTGCTCAGAATCTCAATAGACATGTTTTTTTGTTTTTTGTTTCATAAAAAAGAGACGTGACCATCACAAATACTGAAGCAAAAGTGTTTTAGATAACTGCACTGCCATAGCCCATCTCTGCAGAAGTGCAGAGCTGCCCCCAGCAAAACTATGGCCAGTCCTCTCTGCAGACAGAGACCAGTGGAAGAAGAGAGAGAAGATGCAGAATATTCAATCAGTGGGTATGCTAGTGTTGTCTGAGGTAGAGTTAATTTTCTTCCCAGTAGCTAGCATGGGGCTGGCTGTGTTTTGGATTTGTGCTGAAAACAGTGTTAATAACACAGGGATGTTTCTGTTATTGCTGAGCAGTGCTTGCACAGTGTCAGGGTCTTTTCTGTTTCTTGTGTGGCCCTGCCAAGGAGTTGGGGGGAACACAGCAGGGATACTTCACTGCAACTAACCAAAGGGATATATCCCATGCCATATGACACCATATTCAGCATATAAAGCTGAGAGAACAAGGAAGGAGGGGATGTTTGGAGTAGTGGAATTTCTCTTCTTAAGTAACCATCACACATGATGGAGCCCTGCATTCCTGGAGATGGCTGAACACCTGCCTGCTCAGGGGAAGTGGTGGATGAATTTTCTGTTTTGCTTTGCTTGTGTGCACAGCTTTTTCTTTCCCTATTAAAACTGTCATTATCTCAGCCCACGAATTTTTCCCTTTTACTCTTCTGATTCTCTCTCCAGTCCAGTTGGTGAGAGCAGTGAGCAAGCAGCTGCATGATGCTTAGTTGCTGGCTGGGGTTAAACCATGACAACGGGCTATCTTCAAGTATCATTGATAAAAAGAGATTTATTATAAGGAGGAAAGAGTCCAATTTACTGCCCTTCAGGTGCCCTGGCTGTTCCTCACAAAGAGGTGGGTGGTAAAAAGCAGCCATCCCTTACGTTCCCCGCTTGCCCTGTTAACAATACGTTTTTGTTAAGCATGTAGTAGCAACGCAGCTGTGACCTGTGATTCATTAGTATTATAGCTGGATAGATATATATGAATCATACTGCTTCAGTTAGCATCAGCCAGCAACTGACCATTAATTTCATTAATCAACAACTGTGCCTCATGGACTGGTTACAATTAATGTCGAGTAAATGGTGAATAACAGCATGTATAAGCCCTGGCATTTGGTTCTCACTGGGTTTTGCTTTTTAATTTTTTTTTTAAGAAGCCATTTATGCCTCAAAGAACCTTTTGATATAAATGAGACAAAAAATGAAAGGTGGAAAAATAGATATCTTCATCTTAAAGCAAAAGTGCAAGATCCAGAGCCAGTAAAAGATATAGATATTCAGATGCACTCTTCCTAAACCTTTGGTAGAAGGGTTATAAGAGGAAGATTGCTATAGAATCGTAGAATCACAGAATGGCCTGAGTTAGAGGGGACCTTAAAGATCATCTAGTTCTGATACCACTGTCATGGGCAGGGACACCTTTCACCAGACTAAGGGGCTCAGAGGTCCATCCAGCCTAGTCTTGAACACTTCAAGGGATGAGGCATCCACAAATTCTTTGGGCAACCTTTTACAGTTCCTCATCACCCTCACAGTAAGAGTTTCTTCCTAATGTATAATCTAAGCATAATCTCTCTCAGTTTAAAGCCATCTCACTTTGTCCTGTCACTACATGCCCTTGTAAATAGTCTCTCTCCATCTTTTGTGCCTCTTTCCATCTTTCTTGCCTTCCTTCAGGCAGTGGAAGGCCACAGTTAAGTCACCCTGAAGCCTTCTCTTTTTTAGGCTTAACAAACCCAATTCTCTTAGATTCTCCTCATAAGAAGGGTTTGTCAGTTGATAAAAAACTTAGACAACTAAGTACCACTGATTTAAGAGTCACGTGAGACTAGATTCAGGTCTAGAACTGCTTGTTGCACTCAATAATGTATTTCTTCTAATCTGAGTAATGATTTCAGTTTTTTCTTTTAAGACACGTTTCTGATAGTGTTCTCACTTAAGTTTTTACTAATAGTCCAGATTACTTAATTTAGTTGAAAATTTGGAGAAGGTAAGAACTGGAGAGTAGAATTTAGTGCTCTTCTCAACACAGAAGTGTTTGAAGATGTCTTCCCTAGGGCATTCAGTACTAGATTATAAATTGGTGTGGAAAGAGCATCCTTTCAGCTCTTCAGTTGAACTGAAGCATTGTGCAAAATAGGCCCAAGATAAGGTCCAAAAGGCAAAAGATCAGAGGAGAAAGCAGGGGAGAATGAGGAAACAGTTCTGAATTCAGAATAAAATACAGAAACAGGAATGTGGTGGATTACTGGCTATAGAAACTGTAGATCAAATGGGGGAAAATTGCTATGCTTGTTTCTTTTGGTAGTTTAGGAAGAAACTTTAGCATTAATTAATACTTTACTCTTTGTAAACTATCCTGTATAGATTTGAGAGAATCAGTTCAATGGAGCATGGTTGGTTGCCACATTCCCAAGGGAGAAAGGAATGTCCTGGCAACCTTCTACAGCCTTCTTTAGATTGTGAAGTCAGATGTGTTATCAAATGTAAGAACTAATCCAGAGAGTCTTAAGATGGGGACAAAATTTACAGGCATAAAATTTTAATGAATTAATAAGGTTCTATAAAATGAAAGTGACTATTAATTCCCAAGTACACAAAAGCAGAAAAATTGCTAGTCTAATGTATGAAGAAGTGGGTAAACTGAAAGACTTCATTGGTATGTGTAAATATTGTCTTTTAACTGTCTATTCCTGCTGAGGTGTAAATGTTTAAGGACCCAATTTTTCCATAAAAACAGCAATTCAGGCTGCTGAAGAAGAATGTAATCTTACACACTTGTTCTGGCAGAGGCTGCACCCAAGTCAGCCCTGTAGGTTAAGACTTCCAGTGATCTAGGTCGCTTAAAATGCTTTATTGAGAATAATCCTAATAGTGTTGATTAATTGATGGCAAGATAAATTTACAGGTGCTAAAACTCTTGGTCAATCTCTTCATTTTACTCAAAAGGAAGTCTAGCTTCCCATCCTCTGGATTTAATTTTCTTCTATTGCATAATTTTCAAGTTATAAAATAAATGTTTCAAGAGGATATACTTCTCTAGATATGAAGTGCCATAAATATATTATATTACATAATGGCTACTACAGGAACTACCTTGCATATTTGATTTCCCCAACTCGACTTCACAGGTGCTTTTTCAAATTCAGAAATTTTATATATTAATATTCTACCAAAACTACATAAAATTATGATGGTTACCATTCCTCTATAAAAGTGTGATTTTTAATTTTTTGATGACAATCAAATGCATTCCAGCCTAATCTAACATTATACCAGGGTTCAGTATCTTGCTGTTTGGAAAGTCACAAGATTAAATTAATATATTTTATAGCTCTTGTTTTTATCTTGTTACCATTTCAAATCTTTTAGGTGGTTTTACTTTTTCATTAGTATTGTACCTTTGGTGAGATCTATACAGTAGTTATATTTGACAATATTCAGACTAGATATTTTATATACAGAGGCAAAGAGATTAAATGCCTCTCCATTAGTGTCGTAAGATTTATGGATAGCCTTTCTGTTTTGTCTTTGAGTATCTGTTATTTACTTGCTCTTGATAAATGAGTTTTGTTTCTGTTAAGTGTCAACATTTTAGTTGTATATTGTTTCCATGGCATGACCTTTAGCTGGTATAATTTTCAAAATATTTTTTTCTAATATCCTAAAAACGCATCTCTGTGAACTTACTATGGACTTCTCATTTACTACAGAAGATAGAGCACAAGATCTATTTCAAGTGTCTCAGTTGGAGAGTAATTTGTTTCTCTAAAATAAGAAGAACTTTACCAAATATTCTGTGTAAGAGTATAGAACAACACAGACAGTTTCTACTTCATTTCTACAGTGTGTTCTACATACTCACTTTTATAAAAAGAGGACAAAGATTTGAATCACAACAGATATAATAAATCCAGCCCCTATCAACCAGATATCCTCAACTGAGTTTTCTGTTCAAGAAAGCTGCTTTGCAGCCAGAAAAAAAAGATATTTTTTTAACAATATGGTTTTCTCTCTCATTTTATTATGTTTTCACTCTTGACAGAAAACAGCCACTGTTCTTATCACTTTGGGAAATGAATTCTTTTTAAGCACAGATTAATACAATATTGATAAAAGCCATTGTTATGTATATGTGTCTGAAATGAACAAAAGTAATTTTGTTCCTCTAAACCTTTAAAAGCTGCAGCATTATTGGTTGTCTCAGTCTCATTGATTTTCCTCATGTAAGCGTATGGAGTTTTTTGTAAGTAATGAAATGCTAAGGTTCAATGTAGTGCATCTTTCATTAAATCTGCGGCGACGAAATCTGTTTAATAATGTGTATGACATTCTTTTCCCCTCCCCTAATTTTCATCTGGAATGGAGATGTAATTGAATTACATTTCTTTCATATTTCTGTGGACTGGTAGTAAAATCCATGGTATTTTTAACACATTGTGAAAATCATCTCTCTTATCAAGTTAGAACCTTGCTTTTATATATATGTATATTTGTGGTGAGCAAATGTACAACAGATTAGCAAAGACACCTGTTCAAACACTGGATTAATGGCCAAAACTAAGCAAAGAATAAAACAAAAAGAAAAGGAAAATCGTCAAAAAAATCACGGACTCAGTCCTCAATCCTTAAATTACTAAACTTTATGCATATTTTTATTTAAAAAGAATAATCTATTTGAAAATCAGGGGATCATTACTGTAAATAACATTGAAACTTTGCTTACATTCTACAGGGATATGAATAACTGTGGCTATAGATTCAATCATATCTCATGAAAAATAATTCTGTAAACTCTTATTTTTATAAAAATGGGTTATAATTCATCTTTTTTTATTACTGAATGCTTGGAATATAAACAGCATTATGTTAAAACATTCAATTTGAATTTATAAAGCAAGATTCAGAGTCTTGGTCTGTACTTTAGGTTGTTAATCATGTGTTACAGAGAACTGGAACTGAAAAGAATGGAGACAACTGTCCTTTGCGCTGTGTCCATAAATACATATTAGTTCAGAGAAAACGTTTTATTGAGTAAAATACTTGTGCTTGAGTTACAGTTTTGTCAAGGATACTGATGAGTTACAGATAAAATTTAAAAACCCTTTTTCCATGAATAATAAAGATAAAGCAAACTGTCTCTTAAATATTGATCATACAAACTTATTAAGCCTGACACTCTCCTTAGAGTGTAGCCCACTTTATTTCTTCAGGTAAGGATGCTCTGCCTTTAAATTACTTCAATGTTGTCCTATGTAGGAACTTTTGTGTCCATTTTAAATTCCAGATAAAGCTCTTAAAAACAGAGCCTGTTTCTACACTTTCTTTCCTTCTATATGATAGGAAAGTGTTTCATATTTCAGCTACATACTAACACTTGAATTTTTCAAAGGCACTGTAATTCTCTATCATAGCATGACTTACTATTCAGCTCTGATTAGGGTAGTGTAGGGATCCAGTTCTTCAGCTTCCTTTAGTTTGTATCATATTTTTTCAGTATTTCCAAATTTTAGATCCTCTGGTGATCTTTTCTACTAGTTACAAATTCACTGAAGTGATACAGGTATATAAAAAAATGAGCTTGTAAACTTCTGTACACTGAAATGAAGGAAAACACATGGTTTTATCCTAGGAAAACCTAGGAATAGCTGTTATGGGGCTACGGTTTTAAGAGGTTTGAATGGCGCTGTGATACAGTGCAACGGAAACATTAAAGAGGTTCTTTATAAGTGTTCTTCAGTTATATGAACTGCTATAAGGCAAATGGTTACCTCTTTGGTTTGCCTTTCACAGTCTGGTGTGTTACTAGATAAAGAGTGGCCAAGGAGTGAACACGTCTGCCCTCACTGGTTAAATGCCAGCTTACTCCCTGGCTCTGGGCTGGGCTGGCTTTTTCCAAGACAAAACTTACCTACAGGGATCTAAAGCTATGCAATGTGGATACGAATCAGTTGATGTTGCTTTGCTTAGGATCATCCCTTGCTCTTTAACTGCTTATTACTGTAGTCAGTATGTTCTCACATGCATGAGACGCCCCTTCTTATAAATCTGATGATACTGGAGACTTTTCCAGTTGAAAACTTGTGTGACTTTCTTCCTAGAATTGACAGGGTGATACAGAACAGACCAGTGGACATTAGTAAAGCAGAGGACATAAGCGTGGATACAACCTAAGTCTTTCTTCAAAGGTAAGTTATGAGTAAGGATAAGTGTTCAGTCACCCACCCTCTTTCTCATTGTGTGCTTGGAGGCCTGAGATCAAATGAGTCAGCCAATGCATGTAATTTGGGTAGTGATAGTCTGTATCCTCTCTTTAAGATGTCACATCCCAGTTACCCACAAAATTGCATGCTGGCATCCACCAAGTGCAGCTTTATTTTTAAAAGGGGACTCATGGAAAGGTGATGCATCTGAAGGCAGGAGCATGTATTTTGTATGTATCTATAGACTGTAATCTTGGTTTATGTCGTCATTATAGGCAGTGCATAGATGATTGTTCTAAAATGAGTGTAGATACTTTGAAACATTCTGTAACATTTCAGAAGTCTTCTCTGTAGTTGCCCTGATTAAGGTTCAGAATAATTTCAATGGTTTTCAGAATTTTGACACCTCCAGAGTAGGCCAGCCTCACATTTTTGTCTATGCAGACTTTTCTCTTAACCATCTGAACAGGTATTATAACAGCTTGAGTTCTTATATTATTCTCTGTGTTCCCTACTGTTCCTTTTCCTTTCCAGTAAGCTCTCTTTAGAGATAAATAAAAACGTGCACTGCACTTATAATTCAGTCTCATTTAGAGGAACATTTCATTAATTTTTCTTTTTTTGCATCTTCTCATGCCATTTGTGCACTGTACTATTGTGCACTCTACTCTTGTTTGCTTTATTACTCCTCTGAAGTATCACTCTGCAGGCTTTGGAGATTTCTTCTACCTCTTGTGTGATGCAAGGTCACTTAGGATGCATTGCTTTTACTTGTCCTTGTGTGTTTTTTTTTCTTTATTCTTGCTTTTTTCCCCCACATATAAGCCACTTATCTTAAAAGACTGAATATATTTTGCCTGAACATAATACGTTATATCTTCCCTGTACTCTGAAGAAACAATGGAGAGAAATAATCTTGTTAAAAAAAAGGAAAGAAAGAAAATCAGCCTATCCCTATGTATGGGAGAAACAGCATGCTTAAAATAGTCTTAAAAAATAGAATCACAATTCTAATTTTTTAACCTGAAGCTCTTTCATTTTGTTGGAATCAAAATGAGAAGACCAATTACAAAAGCATTAAAGTTCTGTAGCTTTTATTGTTTAATTCTACAGAGTTTGTAGCAGTGTCACAGAAATTATCAGCATTTACACTTATTCCACGTTATGTTTTGTTAACAACTAATCTAAATTATTATTTTCAGTTTATTTAAAATGTGATTGGAGAGACAGAAGAGGAACCAGCTGGAGGAACCCCCTTTATGAATGTTTTAAAAACCCACAAGAGACATATTATATTGATTATAATTTTGAATTCTTGATCCTTTTCCACAGTAGTATCCTTTTCAATACCTCCTACTGCAGTTCTTGGAATGTACCACAGTTGAACAACACATTTTGGAAGCTTTGTGGGAAATCCCACCGGTATTGATTGGACAGGATATATACAAGTTCAAATTCCCATAAAGCTTAAAAATAGATTTTGAAAGAATCCAATCACTTTAAGAGGGCTTTCCAATACAGAGGTCACTTGTAATAGGCAGCTCATGTGCTGACCGAAAACCTCACTCAAAAGCTAAAAATTCTGTCTTGCCAGTTATTTATTGTCAACAGAGAGAAAGCTACCGTACAATCCATCTCTGGTCTAGAAATTTATTCTTAAGTATTATTTTCTTTGGAGTTCCAGATCCCCAAATTTATTGTCATCCAATTTCATCTAGAGCATTGCCTTTCCCTGATTTTTCTTTTCTATAAGACACCTTTTTTTTTTTTTCCTTTTCAATATAGTCAAGCCACATAAACCCAGAGTCAACAAACAACTACATCACAGAATCACAGAACAGTTAAAGTTAGAAGGGACCTCTGGAGTTAGTTTGTCTCAACCCCCCTGTTCAAGCAGGACCACTAATCCATAAAGTTGGATTTCAAATTTTGCATTAAATGGGTGGAAATAAGGAACATTGATGGACCTGAGTCAAATGCGGTCACTGCCTTTCAGATCCTGGGTTTAGCTTTCTATATTGTTCTTCATTACATTGAATTTAGGTGTCATTTGGATCAGGAGACGAATTGTTCCTAGATCTAAACCTTGGAGATAATGGAGCAAAACAGTAGAAGTTCAGGAGAACCAAGAAACAACGAAAGAATAGACCTAGATAAAGGGAAGGTTTTCATGCTCTTACTGTTAATGTCAAAGCAGTTGTGAAAGTCACAAAAACTGCTTTTTTTCATGGGAGGACTTTAGTTTATTCATGCAGTGTTAAGAATTCACTGCTGTCAGGACAGGAAAGATGGGTAGAAGAAATGGGACCAGATCAGGATTCGTTATCTTCATGATGAAGATAATGGTAATGGAGAAGAGTGAAGAAGGTGAGGTGTAGGGATGTTTTGAGAGAGAGTATGCATGACCTCTGTGAAAAACTACAGCTTATGTCAGTATTTATTGCATGAAGGTGATTTTTTTTGACTTTTGGGATATGTGATGTACTTCTGAGCACTCAGCTATTAGTAAAGATAGTAGGAGCCCTGGGTTTTGTTTAATGTTTTCATCTTCTTTGAGACAATAAGAAGAAAAGGTGGAAGGCCAAATAGAATTGTAGAATCATTAAGTCCAAGATCATGACGTCAAACCTTTATTCAAAAACCACCGTATCAACTAGAACATAGCTCCAAGTGCCAGCTCCAGTCATTTCTTGAATACCTTCAGGGATGGTGACTCTACCACCTCTCTGGGCAGTCTGTTCCAATGCTTAACCACCCTCTTAGTGAAAAAATCTTTCCTGATCTCCAAACTGAACTTCCCCTGATGTAGCTGGAGGCTGTGTCCTCTCATCCTGTCATTAGTTGCCTGGGAGAAGAAGTTGACCCCCATCTTGATACAGCCTCCTTTGAGGTAGTTGTAGAGATCAATAAGGTCTCCTTGGAGCCCCCTTTTCTCCAGTCTAAACAACCCCAGATGTCTCAGCTTCTTCTCATACGACTTACTCTCTAGGCACTAAAGAAGCTTGTTCCAAAATGCTAGAAGTCTGATTTCATACAGTATGCTTGATCTCAAGCAATAGTACATGACCTGCTTATGCTCTACTAGTTGCCCTCATTGTCTGTTCTTTCAGTTTAACTGAGCAATTCCTGTCCTTTGGCAAAGCAGCTTAACCGTTTATAATAAATTGTTGCTCTATGCTAGTGCTTTAAATGACAACACTAATTGTGCTTAATGAAGCAAATGAAAATGAAAATTAAATTGATAGTTTCTTGTTAAAGGAGGAAAAAACACTTAATCTAGAGTGTTTATGAATATAGACAAAATCAAACAAATGTTATAGCTTATGAGAGAACATGAGAGAAATGTAAAGAATAACTCAAAATAGGTGTATTCTTGCCCAGCTGAAAAGGAAGCCATTCTAGTTAATAGGGTCAAACTGTGACTGAAATATATGTTACTCCCATATGTTGAAAAATAAGCTGAGATAAAGCTGAGATGTTAGAGGAAGATATCTGAAGAAGTCTGAGGCAAGAAGTTAATACTGAGAAGTCTTCTGGGAATGCTAAATAAAAAGGAAAAAATGGTATCCTACTTAAAGCTAGGATAATGGAAAGACTGTTTGAAATTTCAAGGACAGTTACTGCAAAGGGAAAGCACTGTGATAAAGACCTGATTAGTGATAAAGAATGCTTTTAGAATCTGCAGAAACTGCACATTAAGATTAGAAAAACAAGGATGAACTTGTAAGGGGAGAGCAAGTAATGATACTGGGGATCAACAGATCTCCCATTTCCCAAAATACCTAACAGAATAACTAAAATTGAAGGCCATTTCTACTGCAGCTGTCACTTTAGCATGTGATGAATCAACAGATATTAGAGCTGTAGATCTCTATTTGAAGAGTTTTATTTGAATTTGTTGTGTCATTCCTTTGGAAACTCAGATCTGCTGTCTTCAAACATTGTGTGTTGGAACCCAGAAAGAAGATATGTTCAATTCTGTTCATTTGGTTAGTAGTGAAGGGCACATCCAGTTAATCCCTTTAGTTACATTAAATCCAGATGAAATTTACAACTTTTACACCTTACTTTTGTTTCACTGCTGCATGGATTTATATGGACTAAGTTTACCACAATTATAGCGGGTAGGATCAAGTCTAAACCAGATCAAACTTTTTACACAGTGTGTACAAGGGAAGGGAAGAGAATATCGTGGACCTGTGGGACCTCTTAGTATTGAGGACTGTTATAGACTAACAACTATGGATTTATACACTGTAAGGAAAGGTCAGCACACTGATGCCTGCAGTAGCTACCTCTGTGAATCCAATCTGTCCTTCTGGCCATGTCTATGAATAGTACTTAGTCTTTGGCTTAGCTTGAAAACTTTACTACATAAGCACAAATTGTCTTCACTTTGGCATAAGAACTTTATTTTCTTTCCTAGTTGAAATGGAGCAGCTCTCATCAGTTTTTTGTTGTTATTTCAACTAAACCCTTGCTGACTATGTCTGTATTAAAAAACCCCAACAAACCAAAACACAAAAAACCAAAGAAACCACCACCACCAAAAAAAAAAAAAAAATTATGTGCAGAGGATGGTCTTCTGCATTAACCTGTGATTGTTTTGGCTACGGAATTCTTAGTGTCATCACTGGTATAAATCTCGTCTGAGCAAAACTGAAGAGAGTAGACACCAAGAAACACTCCCAAAAGGCGTTATGGACAGCACTGCTCCATATTTAGGTCCCTCTGTTCTGTTTAGTTTCCTAGCACTATCCCAGCAGGCTTTGAATCCTCAAATTCCTCCACATCTTTTTTATGTTACACTGCAGATCTTCAGTGCATGTATCACGTAAACTCAGATTCAGCTGTAGAGTTTTTGCAGAGATTTTGAATCGATAAAAATAGATAAAAAGTAACAACCAGGTCTCCTTGCCAGAAATGTACCACATAAAGCCTGGAATAGATATGTAGCAAAGTGCTATGCTATGCAGAGTTGTCTGTGCTATGCTGCCTTGCCTCAGGGACAGAGAATGGTTTCTTGTTCTGCTCAGTTTACTAATATCCATGTGCCAATGTCTGCTGGTCTGCTGGGCACCTAAAAGAACATTTGCTGTGTGACAGCTCTCTGAAGCAGAAAAAAATTATTCAGCAAGATCCCAACTCTTGCTGCAAAACAGAGGCATCTTGTCTTGTCCCATTCTGATTTTCCTTTCTGGCACCTATAAGACATCACTGCAGTTTCTGGCACTGTGCAGGGTAATCTTTCTTGCCAAACACCTTACATACCGTCCTGATATAATTTACTATCAAACATAAATAACTGAGGTTTTTAGTTTAAAAACATGTATCTCAAACTGCAACAGAGCAGGCGTGCAGTCTGACACATCCAATAAACTGTCCTCACAGAGAGCTTCATCTCTTCTGGAGTTTCTAAGGCCTCTGTTGCCATTCTTTTACCCATTTAGCAAGGAGCACCATATCAAACTCTCAATTCCTAAACATTTCAGGGACTCCATCAACAGTCTTGGGAGAGGGGACAGAAATCTGGATGCAGTTTTCCACACAGAACACTGGTGCACAGCCCGTACTGTTCATGAAAATAACAGTCTTGTATGTCATTTTAGTCACCTTTTAGCTTAATAAATCATCACTTCTACACAAAATGAATGTTCTGGTTTAACCCCAGCTGGCAACTAAGCCAACACAGCCACTTGTTCACTGTCTCTGGTGGGATGGGGAGAAAATCAGAAAAGAGAAAAACTGTGAGTTGAGATAAAGACAGTTTAACAGGTAGAGCAAAAGCCATGCACACAAGCAAAGCAAAGTAAAGCAAGAAATTCATTCACTGCTTCCCATGGGCAGACAGGTGTTCAGCCAGCCCCAGGAAAGCAGGACTCCATCACACATAATGGGTACTTGGGAAGACAGATGCCATTATTTGCTCCCTTCCTTCTTCATCTGGCTTTATATGTTGAACATGATGTCATTTGGTATGGGATATCCCTTGGATATCAGCTGGTGTCAGGTATCCCATCTGTGCAGTGCTGTCAGTCAGCTATCCCACTGAGCCTGAATGACTAACAGCTGTGGCAAACTCCTAGGAAATGGGAGAGAGAAACAGCAGTCGTTTGAAGTGGTAAAGCAATTTAAACTTTGTGTACAGCATGCTGGATTCAAGAGAATCCTTTCCAGAGTGAAGGGATTTCCCAGTTTCTGGGGGAAATTTAGAAGTAGACTCAATTTGAAGAGAACAATTCTTACAAAAGAGGTATATGTTAAGACTGGGTTTGCAAAGAAAAAAAGGAAGACTGGATGGGTTTAGGCCCATTTTAATACAGAATTAGATATCTGAAGCTTTAACTAGAGGTTGGAGGATTACACTATGATCACATTATAACCTTGTTTGAATTCTGGTTACCTAAAAAATTGAATACCAAAATTACTTTATCAGCACGAACAATAACATTAGAGGCTGAAAATGTATTTAAGGAGAAAGGAAGAGACAACCTCAATTGTTATTTTATTCTGAAAAATGCAAAGACTATGAAAATTATCTAGATAATATTTATGGAGCATTTGGTTTAGGCTAAAATTCAGCAATGCATGCTGAACTCCCAAGACTACAGTCTTATTTATGGGTCAAGAAGAATGAAAAGGACTGGCAATGCATTTTCATGGGGGAATAAAAAAAAAACAACAACAAACAAAAAACCCCAAAAGAATTCAGAAGCTATTCATGGGAGAGCAGAAACTTTAAATTTGTGTATATTGCTAAAAGTAAGTTCTGGAGCTACTGCTATGAAATTAACATTCACCAATAGCAAAGTTGTTCAGGGCAATTAGTTAAGATGGAAATAAAAGTGTATGTGATGAAGAAATTAGTGGTCTAATTTTTCTGAGCCATATATCCAATCACAATGGAAAACTTAAATGCCAAAGTGGTTTCTGTCTTTGCTTTAGGTCCTTTCTCATGTCTGTGTGGTCCTAATCATCATTTTGCATCTTTGGTAGAAGTGCTAATAAGTGACATTAAACAAATGCTAGAAAGTTAATACAAAAGGACTATATAATTTTCTTTTGAGGGTTCCCTATCTGAGTTATCTAAATCTGGAAGGGCAAAGACCTTATCTAGCAGAATGATATTTCTACAGTGCAATAGGGAATACTCCAGTGGACAAAAGTTAATTGAACTAAATATTGTTTAAGATTCTATTCATCTAATAGAGATTTGTTCATGTCAAGCTCATACTGGTTGTAGGTAAGATGAGTTTAGAAAGATCATAATTTTACACTTTACTGTATCATTCCTAGATTTTTTAATAGGATATTCATCCTTGTCTGTCTAATTATAAGGCCATCATAGGTACTTCTGTTTTATTTACAGAACAACAGGAAAAAAACCCCATCACCACCACCCTGAACTAGCACTTTTAACTCTTAAAATGCTAAAATTATGACATCCTTAGTTATAAGAAACTTCATCTACTTTTGTGGGTATTTCCCCTGGTTTCAGAAATGAGTGTGAGAAATTAGATTCTGTGCATTTATAAAAGCATGAGTCCTGAATATCAGCATGCTATGAATACTATAAATACTAAAGGCATAATAAACTTTCTTCCAAAGACTCAGAAGACTGTGGAAAAATTACTACTTTTTTTCACTAAAAGCTGGATTATGTCCTAAAATATGGAGGCAAAAATGTGTATATATTTTCTCTCCCTCTTTATCCTGTGTCAGTGTGTAATCCATTAGACTCACAGTGATTTCATTTACTACAGCTTCCTTGCTTCCAGATCTATTGGACTGAGGTTTGTAAAGTGCCACATTGTGTGTGAACCAATAACAAAAATTGAAAGATAACTACATAATTCTATATTGTTTCATTGAGATCATTTCCCCAGCATGCTGTTTAATATAGAGCTCCAAAGTTTTTATTATTACATGGTCTTTGAAAAATTGCTGGAAACTTAAATGATGTTGCAAAGCTTCACACAAGATCAACTCTATGTGACAAATGCCAGTGAAGAGAATTTTTAGTCCAATGCTACGAGGCAGAACAAATGTCCTTTGACAATTTTTTAAAGCTACTGAGAGAAAAAAAAAACCCTAAAATTTTTGCATCCTTTAAAGGCAAATTAAAATTAAAAAAAAAGAGAGAGAAAAAATTGAACACAGTAAATCAGATTTTTAATTGTATCCCTGAAAAATTTCTCTGTTAATTTGAAAGTATGTGTTCGGAACAGAAATGATTAAACAGGTTTTGTCTTTACTGTGAGGCATCTACCAGTTCTCGGGGCAACCTGTTCCAGTGCCTCATCACTCTCACAGTAAGGAATTTTTTCCCAATACTTTCATTTTTTTCTGCCTACTTTCAGTTTAAAACCCCTTGTCCTATCACTACATGCCCTTATAAAGAGTCCTTCTCCTGCTTTCTTGCAGGGCCTCTTCAGGTACTGGAGACCTTCAGGTTTCATTCTGATTGCCAATAAATACATATTTTTTTCCCCCCAATGAACATGTGGAGATATTTCTAGAATTCTATTGTGAATATTCTCATAGCAATAGTCCCTAGAAGTTGCATCTATAGTCTATATAAGTTTCCCCATTTACTAGTGCACATTGTAGGCAGAGCTGCAGGGGATGACAATGAAGTTCTGTGCACTCCTTTACTAGCACATGTCAGCTGGAGTGAGTTACAGGCTGCCAGACCCCTCACTGATTAATTTGCAGTTTGTATGTTCCACTTTTTCTAAGTAATCTTTTGGGTAGAATGAAGATTGATGTTCCTTGAATTTGATTAATACCTAGCCAAGAATACTGCAACTACTACTGCACTGTTGCACTATGTATGTGTTTCCTTCCATGTATTCCATAAAGATAAACCACAGATGTTTCTTAAACCATGCTCTCTACGTTTTTCTTTTGTTTTTTTGCCTTTTTTGTCATGAACTTGAAAATGAATTTATGGCTAATAAGCCATGCAAAAATAAAATTCAAACCACACTGTAAATAAAATGTAGTGACTTGATAGGTAGTAACTGCTCTCAGCCAGCGACAGATCACCATAATCAATCAGTTCAGGATGAGTATGCTTTAGTCTGAAAGAGATGGAGTTGCTGGCAGGCACTTTTAATAATGTTGTAGGAAGGTGAGGTAGTATATTGCTGTGATGTAGTAAAGTTGGGTGGAATCTTCTGTTTCAGTAGAGCAAAGAAGTTGTAGGTGTGGATGAATAACAATTGTTTAGTATTCTGGTTCAGTCTCTAATAATGCTAACACTCCTTAAATTATTTTTTTTGATTCAAATTATGTTATAAAGTAGCAGCAAATTCTGTATGTTGATGAAAAATGTTTTGAATATTTCTCCAGATATTAAACAAAGCAGTTCAGGTTGTTTCCCTTTAGTCTCACCTTTAACTTCAATGAGAGAATAGATTTACAAAAAATTACATAAATTTGCAAAACTAGGACATGTATATAAGCTTATGTATGTCCTTATTGTACAATTAACCCTTATCTTGGCAGAGACTGTGAATTTGACCTGGAGACTTCTAGAGACAGTAGTATGGGTTTCTGTGTGACAAACTGTACCACATTCCTGAACTCAGATCTGTAGCCATACAGATATATGGATGGGAAAAAGTCAAAATTCTACATCTATAATCAAAAAAGACCTGCCCAAAAAGCTTGCTTGAGTGAAGATTCCAAGTGTGGGTTCAGCTACAGACTTTAAATACCTGACTGTGGCTGTCTCAGTCTGGAGCTGAAATGTATCCCAGCCTGTACTTTCCGACCAAGAGCTTTTAAAAGCAAAAGTTTGCACATCTTTGTATTAAGAGGTTAAAACCTGTTTGTATTCCTTTTCTGATTTTGATGACTTTTTTCTTGCAGATTTTGTCATTTGTCATTGTTATAGCTGTTTGAAACAATATCTTTCATTTGTATTTCATGTAAAAAACATCTACTAATCATCTGCCTTAACTAAAACTAAAAATCATCAGTATGTGTTTCTTGCCTCCTGTATTTTCTGACTTTTATGGAATATTTGTGGCAGTTTTTAAAAACTTTTTATTTTTTCTGTCCTGTAGACAGGTAATTTATTTGATCTATTCTGTTTGAATATTTTGCAAATTACCTGTGCTATACAAGAAGTTGGAGTTTGTCATTAAAAGCATGTTTTCTTCAGATTTTACAGGAGAGAAGTTCAGAGATAAGTTTCTGATAGATCTAAAAGTTTTGGTTTTAGAACTATTGTAAAGCAACATTAGAAGCTACTTACTTGTACTACACCTGCCTTGAAATGTTAATTTCATTTTCTTCAAACCTCTTAAAAACGTACAATTGATTGGATGATCTTTGTTAAAGGAAAAAAAATTACCTAATATAAGGAACTCTAATGGAGTATTGCTGGTGCTAAGGACTTTGCAAATCCCTGTATTTGAAAAAGGTTTGCTATAACATAGAGCAATTGCCTAAGATTATCTCCCACAGAGAACTGAAAAATCCATTTCACTGAGCATTAGGATTTAGCAGCGTGTTTTCAGTCAAATGGGTAAATTTTGCTCCATTTGCATAAAGAGAGCATTTCATACTTAATATGTATGGCATCAAAAGGCATTACCTATCTGATCCAGGAGATACACCAAAATAATTTACTTAAATAAAGAACCTATGGACTGCTATGAATATACATACCTGTGCAATAGCACATTGAGTAATGATAATGTAAAAAAAAAAAAAAAGGCACATAGCTTCTAACAAATAACTTTTTGTAAAATTACCATATTTCCTTGAACTTGGGCTTTTTTTTACGTTTAAAGGCATATACTTATACTGTGCCACTTCTATCCACAAATATTCCAACAGGGGACTTCAAAGCCACACCTATTACTAAGCTGAAAATGTACAGCCATGATATTCTCAGTGGCATAAATTCAGCTGCAGAGGGAGCATTTCAAGTTCTAGTTATTCAAAGAATATTTCTGTTCAAGGAATTTTGCTTTAAAGACTACACAAAACATAGTGAATATTATGGCATGTAAATGCAAATGGATAGGAAAATTATTCTTCTGGATGCAGAAAAATGGCAAACTGCAACATACATAACTCTGAAGTGGTGATGATAATTCTGAAAGCACTAAAACCTAGTGGAAGCAGAAGATCATGGAGAAGCATCAGAGAGAACTTGCTGAACCTGAAAATATTGTCAACCATCTTCATTGTGTTATGTGAAAAGGAACCTGTTAGCACGATTTAATTTGCAACCAAACTATACAGCTGGGTGTTAAGCCAGGTTTTAGATATTTGCTGCTGTCTGGGAAGTGGCATTCTGAGCAAAAAGGAAACTTAAGGGAAATGTGGAGGGTACTGGCAAAATTCAAAACATTTGTTGTGCTCAGAGCTTTTTTCAACACTATCCACTCACATTTCTATGGTAGTAAACACCAACTAATTTTTTAGCATTTTTATGCTAAAATTTAGTTTGGTAAAAGGGTTTATTGCTACAAGAATAGAAAAAAAATCTTTAAAAAAGAATGACAGTGTTATGCATAGGACAACTAACCCATTTTAACTTCATATACTAGAATAAGTTGCCTGAACTAACACTTTAAAAGAAAACTAAGAAATCCCTAGAAATATTTTTTTTCTTTAAGAAAACAGTAAAAAAGCTGATTGATTTTCATTTGGGTTACAAATTCCTTGGGAAATCTTGATGTTTAGACATATTCTGCAGTGTCCAACAACTTGTTTAAAAACCTGTGTTTGAGATCAGGCACTGGGGAACATCTGTTTGAGAGCAATGTGCTACGTCTCCTGTGCAGGAAGTGGGCCATGAGGATTATTAAGAGAATAAGAAAACAGTGACACTCAATGATTGTTATGGGTTACTATACACTGAAAAGATGTTTTGCAAGCTGTTTTCTAAGATTTTTTTTTCCATTCAGAAATGGAAGGTAAAATTTTTTTGCTGTTTTTAGTCTGAAATTACTTTTTGCATCAGATATCAGTAGTTTTATACTACACTTGATACACTAGCAGCTTAGAATCAAGCTCATAGCTACCTGTACCTTACATTGGCTCCAAGTTTCTTCTTTTGTTTCATTCAACTAGCAAGTAGTCAGAACAATGACAAAGACTTGTTAAAACTGCTACTTCATCCTCATTAAAAAAAAGAAAAGAAAAAAATTGTCTTAAGTGCTGTTTTGCTGAATGAGGTCTGGATTCGAAAATTCATGTAGCGTGGTATGCACAGATTAAAAACTTCTTTCTACAGATTTTCACAACTAAGCCTAATATAAGCTCTGGCAGCTTTCTTGAAAGATTATTCGCTGCCACGTCTTATCTTTCAAAAATGACATTATCACTTCACTGTAAATGTCAGTTAGCCTTTAGTAAGTAGGTCTAGCTTCCAATCTGATCACAGATAAAAATTGTTGTTAATATTCCTGGTAATTGACTGAGCTACAACCAATTTATAATATACTGTGAATACTATATATTATCAAGGTGGGGAAGAGAAGACTCCTTATCATGTTTTTATACTTTATATACTGAAACCTATAAATGGATTGTACTACATAGTTACAAGATATAAAAGATATTAGTTTAAATGTCTTATTAGCTGTTGATCAAGGCTAGATACAGTTGCCAAACAATTCTTGTGACAGTGAATTTCTGTTCCACAACTCTACTCTGGCTTTTGAGAGACCCTCATATCTCTAAGAATATCATCACATCTGGAAATACAGAAAATGTGCAGTTGGAGAAAGTGTTGAAAGAAATATATTTTAAATGCTGTAAACGCTAGACAAAGAACTAATGTGTTCATTTTTTTTTCCTATTAGCTTATGGAAGAGAAGACAGGTCATAGCCAGATCTATGTTAAGATCCACTTAGATTTCAAGAATCAATTCCAGAGGTCAGATTCAAGATATCATAGTAATATCTCTCCACATTTCTATAAGAAAATAAAAAAAAAAAATTAGTTTTAGACGTTTTCAGGTCTGGAAGAATTTAGAATTTATTTGTTTCTGTGCTAGCATCCTGTATGTATGCCATACAACACCCCACCCATCCCACTCCCAATTGTTAATCTACGCTGACTGAAAACGCTACTAAGAATAACATAATGTACTGGCTAGCTAAATGATTTCTATGTAAGATTTCACTTTGTCAAATCTTTGGGGTTCAAGCTGATGAGAAATCTCATGAGACTAAATATAAAAGAAATCCCATTCTGTTGTGTAATATCTTATCACATGCCATTATTGGCAGCCAGAGTGTGAATGATAGTCAGGAAAAATACTTATTGACATGCTAATCAATACTAGTGCCATAAGAGGATTTACAGGCAGGTAGAAATGAGAGTTAAATCATTCCAGTGAAATAGGTTTTTTAGTTTGCAGACCTTAACCTCAGGACAGAGACTTGGAGGAGTGACTTTGAGCAGATCAAGGAAGGCTTTATGAAAGAGATAATAGACTCCAAACTTTTCCTCCCAGCTAAACTTCATGCTGTTTCTGAGAAGAATTCTTCTGGGGTATAAAAATCTATCACTTGGTAGTCTGATAAAATCAGGTGACTATACCCAGGTTGATGAAAGACACAGGAGAAAGATAAGCAAAAATATTTGCAATATGAAATCTCCATGGAACAGCCAAGGTTCTTGAAAACTAAGTTACTTTCCTTAATTTTCCTTTATAAAAACAAATGAGATTTAATAATATAACATTAATTTTAGGAAAAATATAGGTTATATTTGGTGGATTTCACTGAAATGAAGAGTTAATATATGAAAGAGTAAATTCTGATTGAGACTTCTGCGTATTGAGACCTGCCACACTTTATTTGTCCTCTCCTGGACAAAATATGGAGTTTAGATAGAAAAATTATTTGAAAAATTTCTGATTCACTGAATAAAGCCTAGAGGAAGCACTATAGCTTTGTTTTGCAAAGGTCCTTTCCTACAAACACATATAATCTTATCTATTTATGAAGCTGTGCATTTTTAACAGAAAGATCAACAGAAGAGAAAGTAATCTAAGGCAAAGCACATTTCCCTTCCCCTGTTATCCCTGAGAAGAGATTGTGCTCTTGCTGTGACTTAAAAACAGAAATACACTGTGCTTTTGTGTGTGCAGTCTACCTGGGTATTATTCTGCCAAAACCACATGATTTTTTTTTTCCCCCAAGTAGACATTACTCTTAATAAGTTCTTTAAGTTCTGCATTCTATGAGAGGTCAAAATTACTTCATGTAACATGAAGGCATATTACTGAATAAAAAGAAAAAATATATTACACATACAGTCTTACATCCACTTCAGATATACCAGAACTAGTGGAAAAATGCATTACAAATTAATAGACACTGTATGTACCCAACCAGAAAAAAAGCATAGAAAATGTTCAATTTTAAAATTTACACTAATATTTTAAGAGATAAAAGGTCCTTATAAAGTAATGGTGCTGTAACTAAACATAAGCTAGAATAATCACAGCTTCCACAGTAGTTCATATTGAAGTCAGTATTTTTAAACTTCCAGTTTATAAAGTAAGTTTTCTTTTTGTCTAGCTAGCTACTAACTCGCTACTGCCATGAATAAGTCATGGCAGGAATAGAGTTATTGTGGGAGGAACATGATGTATGTGTGAGCAATTTATATTGTGTGTTGTAGTTTTATAAACTTTTATAAGCTTTTATATAGTTTTATAGGTACTACTTTATAAGTGCCAAGATGGCCGCGGGTCTCTTTGCTAGAACAAAAGGAAATCAGTGCCAAGAAGAAGGTGGAGTTTGATAAAGTAAATAATTGCCTTGTTACCTGTTAATAACCAATTATAAATGTATTTGTAATGCATGTTTACATCTGGACAGCAACTTGTATCCAATTATGTGCTTCTTGTCACGAGACCTTGTATACAGATACTATAAAAAGTCTGAGTTATCCTAATAAACTAGACATATTTTAGATCTCATAAGTTGTGTATGTATGTCTCGGAGCCTCTCCACCAACAAGTTATAGTTTTTCATGGTACCTTTTCTGGATTGTGACAAACATTTATCCATGTACATATTGGAAGGTAAAAGAAATGTTAAGTCATAAATCATAGAATCATAAAATATCCTGAATTGGAAGGGACCTGCAAGGATCATCAAGTCCAACTCCTGGTCCTGCCCAGGACAACCCCAAGAATCACACCATGTGCTTGAGGGTGTTGTCCAAACACCTTTTGAACTCTGCCCGGCTTGATGCTGTGATCATCTCCTTGGGGAGTGTTTTCCACCCTTTGGGAGAAGAATGTTTCTCTAATATCCAAAATCCTCCTTCTTCACACCGTTCTCTTGAGCCCTATGACTAGTTTCAAGTGCCAGAGAAATCAGTGCCTACATCTTTGCTTCCTCTTGTTAGGAAACTGTAGACTGCATTGAGGTCTACCCTCAGCCTCCTCTCCTGCAGGCTGAACAGACCAAATGACCTCAGTTGCTCCTTGTATGGCTTCCACTTTAAGCCCTTCACTATTATTGTGGCCCTTCTTTAGATGTTCTCTGATAGCTTTATATCTTTCTTACATTGTGCACCCAAAACTGCACCCAGGACTTGAGGTGAGGCTGCCTCAGTGCAGAGCAGAGCAGAACAATCCTCTCCCTTGACTGGTTTGCGATGATGAGCCTGATGCGCCCCAGGGCACAGTTGGACCTCCTGGCTGCCAGGGCACTGCTGACTCAGATTCAAATTGCCATTAACCAGGACCCCCAGATCCCTTCCTGCAGCACTGCTTTCCAGCATTCCCCAGTCTATACGTACATTCAGGGTTGCCCCATCCCAGGTGCAGAATCTGGCACTTCCCCTTGTTAAGCTTCATATGGTTGGTGATTGTCCAGTTCTCTAACTTATCAAGATCTCTCTGCAGGGCCTCCCTGTCTTCGAGGAAGTCAACAGCTCCTCCCAGTTTTGTATCATCTGCATACTTGCTTAGTATCCCTTCCAGTGCTGCATCCAAGAAAGTAATTTATGAAGATGTTGAAGAGCACAGAGCCCAAGATGGAGCCCTGTGGAACCCCACTAGTGACAGGGGCCCAGTCTGATGTTTCCCCATTCACTACTACCCTCCGTGCTCAACCCGTGAGCCAATTGCTCACCCACCGAGTGATGTGTTTATGTTTTATTTACAACTACAAAGGACTCTTCCAGCACATCTTGGTCTGGATATCACTATAATCCTTTGTGCCTGACTCATGAGCAAATTGCTCACCCATCATATGGCATGTTTATCCAGTTGTGGGCTGGACATTTTGTCCAGAAGGATCCTGTGAGAGACAGTATCGTAAGTTTTACTGATATCTGAAAAGATCACATCAACAGGTTTCCCTGATCAACTATGTGAGTTACCTTGTTGCAAAAGGAAATTAAGTTTGACAAGCAGGACTTTTTTCTCATGAAACCATGCTGGCTATGACTAAAGACTGTGTTGTTCTTTAGGTGTTTTTCAATAGCTCTCAGAATAATCTTCTCCATAATTTTATCAGTTTCTGAAGTGAGACTGACACCCTGTAGTTTCCAGGGTCATCCTTCTTGCCCTTCTTGAACACCAGAACAATGTTAACCAGCTTTCAGTCAACTGGGGCCTCTTTAGAGTTGCAAGACAGTTCAGAAATCATAGAGATGCTTTGCAATGACATCAACCAGATCTTTGAGTACTCTTCGATGAATCCCATTAGGACACATAGATTTATAGGGATCAAGTTGGAACAGCAGTTCCTGCACAACTTCAGGGTTAACTGGGAGCTGATCATTTTCACAGTCATGGTCCTCCAGCTCAGGGCACTGAGACCCCCCTAACCCATCATCAGTGTTGAAGATCAAAGCAAAAATAGCATGTCACTTCTTTACTTTCTCTGTCTTGTCTTGTTTGCAAGGTGACCATTCTCATCAAATAACATGCCAGTGTTATTTCTGGACTGCCTTTTGCTATTGACATATTTTAAAAAGTTATTTTTATTGTCCCCCACACTGCTCCACTGAGAGACGTGCCTGCATTGAAGCTGTTTGAAGTGAATGAAGAATAAAAAAATTACTTTTATCTCAGACAGTCAGCACCTGTATATGTCACACAAGTTGTTAAGCCATATGCTAGCAGTTAAGTGTTGGATCTAGAATTAAGTGAATCTCTTCATGTGTGTTTCACAAATTGCTTCCAGATCTTTTCAAATTAATCTGATTTATTCTCTAAACCATAAATTATCTTCAGATCTGCACAGTGCGTATTTCTGCAATATTTGCAATTTGCTGCTTCTTGCTTAGATGTGCATTGCCTGTGGGTGCTCGAACAACATTTATTTTTTGGCTGTAACAGAATAACTTTTTCAGCACCTCAACGATGTGTTAAGAATTTGAATAACGTTTTAATGCAAAAGTACTTACTCTTGGGTCTGTCATTGTGTAAGATACTGATTCATATATCAGAGCTTCCAGGTAGATTTGTCTGAAATGTACTTTTTTGGTCCTTATGAAATTTTTTTGTGATTTTAATTATTTTGAAAAATAAATCTATATGAAGTCTTGGCTACATGCATCTTAAAATTTTATCATCAAAGTCTAGGCATATGTAAATTTACATCAGCAAGTATCTTTGACTTTCCATTGAACAGTAGATATGAGAATCTATTATGTTGATATGAGGATCATATAACTCTTTTATAGATTTTTTTTTTAATACTTAATACTGAATGAAATGCATGTACTTTGCAGTTAATTTAGACTGAAATATAAACTTCAGTTATTTATCTGTGGTCAAATATGAGGACTTCTGTGCTTTGAATTTTTTATTCAGAATTAACTGTCTGAAGTCTTGTTCCCCTGGTTTTATTTGATTGTGTCATTCTTTCTTGAATGAGATGTTCTGATTCCTGTCTCTTGTTTTTGATGGGAATCTCATACTATTACAATCCTGAGATATTATCTCTTTTTACTCTGTGGGTTTGTGTGTTTTTTTTTTAAATTATTATTTTTTTTTAAAGATATTCTTCTAAGCTGATTTCTTATTTACATTTGGACAAAATATAAATAACTAAGTTCAAGTGTGTGTAAATACAAATACAATCCAAAATTTACACCTAGGAAGTTATCATGAATGATTGTTACCTAACTGGAAACATCTAGGATGGCATTCAATTCACCATCACTTGATGGTTAAGATTCATTTTACCATAACTTTCAGGGCACCACCAGACCTTACTGTCCCAACCCAGCCTCCACTGGCGCTCTCCCACCCTGCCTATGGCTGAGGACTCCATGTCACCCCCTTCCAGGGCCATCAGCCACTGCTCCAGTGATGCCATAGCAACACTGGCCTCCAGCTCCCGTCAGCAATATAAGTCTATCTTAGGGTATGCTAAATCTTCCTGAACTCTATCTACTGTACTTTTTAGATTTTCACTGAGCATAACAGAAAAATAGTAACCTACATTTGAGTTGAAATCCACTCTCAAATTTAAGAAGGGATTCAGTTGCTAAACATTTCTATCTGGCATGGCATTAAGGCACACAAGCTGTTTGCAGCAACAAAACCTTTTGGAGTAGGACTGAAGAACTACTGAGGATAAAGAGAATCAAAACTGGATCAGTTTTCTGCAACGTGCCCTTTCAAAGCAGTGAGTAGGGTGAATTTACTCTAGAATGTGCCCTGCTTGGAGACAGAAGGAGCACCTCAGAACAGAGGATGGCACTGATCCAATTTGTAAATGCCATGTGGATAAGATCAGCATTCCAGGCCTGATCATATTTTATTTCTCAGAAATGACACACCCTTGGATTACCCAAAGTTATCAGCCTAAACTGTTTAAACCTAAGAAGAATGTGGGAAGAGCAGTAAAATAACATTTCTCCATTCAGTCACCAAGAAACTTCACACAGTTACAGAACTTATCTTCTTCAAAACTGCATAACATAGCCTGCAGGATTGATTAATAAAATTTAGTTAAACTGACACATGGCTCATTCCTCCCAATTACACATTTAGCTTCAAAAAGTACATCAAGTCAACAGGAATCTTTGCTATGCACATGTCTAAATCTCTGAATTGCTTTCCTGTTTAAATGGAGAGGACAGCCTGGAGTCTGAACACACAAACAAGCCTCTGGGGCTGCAGCTCTGAATGGTCTAGTACGAGCAAAATTTTCAAGAAAACTTTACAACACAACCACCTACCTTAGCAAATCTCAAAAGAGTATTCTCTGATTGCACAGCTACTAAATTCACGTCAGTTTTAAAAGTAATAGGAATGACTTGCTAGGCAGTTAGCATAGTGACATACTGGCACACATGAGCATATGGGTACCATATTTTAAAAAGTTGATGCAGCACCTTTTTTAAATGGTTGTATACATTGTTTACATACAATTCATACTAATTCAGGGTATTTTATTTAGAAAAGTTGTAATATAGTGAAGGGTATCTCTAAGTAAAATTGTTATATCTAGCTTAGCTACAAGAATTGATTCTTATAAGAATCAAGAAAAATATGCTTAAAAATGAGAAGGTTATATTCTTAAGAAATATGTTATTTGTCTATTTGGCTTTTCAAGGACTTTATTATTTATGTGTGAAGTCCATGGGGTACCCAGTGCAGACAATTTACTCTGACAAACAAAATCCCACAAGTGTAAGAATACGATAAGAGAGTTCTTGTAACAGAGCCCTTCTGCAAAATATTTAACTTGCTCTTTTGAAGCCATGAGAATGGCTGTTAGTGCATTATCCATCTAGAAACTACTATAGCTTATGGCAGAAACCATTCAGTTTAATGACTTAGATTAGTACGTTTTATTTCATTAATTTTTCCACATTGAAAATACTTAAATGAAATAAAGTAGTTCTTAAAAGACCTCACAGCTCATATAGGAGTCATATAACATGAAATATAGTGTATTCTTAAGAAGCTATTTTACTATCAGAAAATAAAACTGTTACATTATTGTGATGTAAGTAACCTGAATTCTTTTAGCATCTGGCCCAGGAGCATGGAAGACTGAGCTGGGAACCATAATCATGCCACTGAGTACTACTTATAAAAGAATAGTAAAAGAGAAAATAGCTTTTGTAGCAAAACACTTAGAATCCTATGATCAGTATTCCAGAATTTACTCTTTCAGAGTGTCTTTCCCATACTGTACTCCTCTAGTATGTCCTAGTTTCTGGCAACTTATGCCAAATCATGTAATATGAAAATTTGTTAATTATGTTCACAATGTTTGACTGGAAAAGGACAATGTGATTTTCTTCTGAAATGGGAGAAGAAATTGAAGATAAGAAAGATATTGTAGGCAATTCCGACCAAAATTTAATTCTAATGTATGAGATCTTCATATTCCCTGCACTTTATGAAATCTCTGATGTAGATTCCATAGGCTGCTACAAAAAAGTCAGACTTTCACAGGTATTTGAATGAACTCAAGAAGTAGTTTTCACTTATGAAAAACTTCATTATTTACTAGGCCAGTGGCTCTATGGTGAAAATTGCTGCTGTCTAGAGTATAAAAGTTAGAAATTAAGTCCTCTTTCTTTGATAAGTTTTACCTGGGTTTTTTCTTCATTTTCTTATGTTCTGCATGAGACCGTAATGTAGAAAAGACTGCTAAAAGGTAGCTCTAACTCTTGAAAAATAAAGACAATGAACACTAACTGTTTACCTTTGTAACATTCACGAATTCACAGATTTCATCATCATCATCTCTCTCTCTAACTCTTTTTCTCTCTGCTTTTTGCTTTTTCAGTCTAAAGAATCTTAGTTCTGAGTTCCTTCAGATCCTTGTTGATAATTCCTTTTTTTCCCTCTGAAGATTTATCTATTTTATTACATCTCTTTTGAAATAGAAGGACAACAGCTGTAGAAACTGTTACAGACCCACATGCAATATTAATTTGCAGTAGCATTTTTTTTGCAATTTTTCCTATAAACTTCTAAAATTCAGCTGAATTTTTCGTTACTACAGAACACTTGACATCTTTTCAGAGAACCAAATGTTCTTTAGGATTTTGTCACTGAATAGCCACAATCAGATCATAAACCGTCATAGTATAGGGATTTTATTTTGTTCTTTTTTTGTTCTTTTAGCTATAATTACTAAAACAATTATCTACCCTGAATTTCAGTGCTAGTGTTTGAATTAAATCAGGCTGTTACATGAAGACAAAGTTAAGCAAAAATTCAAATGTTCTGAGACAGAACAAAGTTCTGTCATTCTTTTTCCATACAAGTTAAAAAAAGGACACTAGCCACTTATCTCTGTAGATACTATATGTACTATCTAAATCATTAAAAAACCCCAAAAACAAAAACAGAAGAGGAAGAAATGATATTGTATATTGCAAACCAAGAAGAGTCTAGGAGATCTGTAAACATTTTCACTGTGGAATTAATTAATTTTTCATTATTCAGTTAATTACATTGAAAAAATAAAATGTTTTCTTAAAATTGATTTATAATCAAGTATAAGATGACTTCCTATCTTTTCAGTACCAAGTCAGAGGGAATTATGAACTTAGAAATGCATTAATAGCAATAAATGTCAGCTAAGCTTTATTTCCCCCTATCTTCTAGTTTTGTCTAATTAAATCTGGGTGACATGACAAAGAAATTTCCCTAAGGGCTATCTGATGTCACTTTTCCATCAGCATAATCTCATTGTGAAGTGCAGCTCCTCTGCATAAAGAAAACAAGGCAAGGCTAGGTAGTGACCTCAAATCTACCCAAACCACCCAATCCACCCCAGGGAAGGGAGAGAAAGTAAATTAAAATTCTTAGCTGGTATAAATCTGACAATCTACACAGAGTTATCTGTACTGACACTAATGGACCATGATGACTTACACTGTTAAAGAATACATCTGGTCCAGGTAACTGGGCTTGCAAGTTGCAGATTGAGATGCAGATTGAAATACAGGTTGAGCTCTGGGTGGGAGCCTGAGACAAGAGGCCATGAACTGCCAACCTTTGGGATACAAAGGGTGTGAAGGTGTGTGATGCCAGGCATGGGGGTCCCTCCTCGGAGGCACCAACTCGGGCTGTTTCTGTCTTACTGCACCATGAATAAAAGGCTTTATGGGATGAGACATTTGAGACTCTGCTATGGGAAACGTGGTCTGACTGTGTGAGTGGGTGTGTAGGGAATCGAGTGGGGCACTCATCGACTCGCTGGATCTTCTCCTTGCTTCGGTCCCTGCAGTGAAAGTCTACAGCCTTGGAACTGGGAAGTTTCCTTAACAACACTAGCTAAAAAGCTGAGATTCTTTTCTGTAATGGTTCTTAGCTTATATTGCAGACAATTAGCATGAAGTGCTATTTTAAACTCCATCATCATCATCATGGCTAGGCTTCGCGAATGAAGATCTGAGATTTTAAACTCCAGTATTTATACAAACAGCAGTCCTAATTATCTATGTTATATAATTATTCTTAAAAGTAGTTAGTAAGGGAATTTCCTCTAAACAATGTTGCTCAGTTAATTTTTGAAGAACTTGACAATAATAGGGTTTTGTCCTACTAGACTTAACAACTTTTTTATCCTAGATTGACTTTATTTTCAGTCATTTTGATGTAAATCAAGAATAATTGCATCAAGTCACTGGAGCTACAGGACCATTGTAAAATTCTAAATAATAATTTATGGTATATCTGGAGTAATCAGTCTGACTTAAGGAAACCCAAGCATGAAGTATTTCAAAGTGTACTTTCATATTTTTTCAGTGACATGTGGGCAAATCTGTGATGTGATGTTTAGAAAGTATAGGGGGAGGGAAGGCTTGCCAATGGTGCCAATTGCAAAGATGAACAGTCCCTCCCTGTACTCCAGGTGAAAAGACAACCTTAAGTGAGGAAAGAAAGGATCAAGGTAGGGAAAATGTGGTGCTGTGCTTTTAGTCTGAAGCACAAAACAGTTCTGAACCAGGAACTGGACCAGTTTCTGTAGGTGTTTTGTTTGTGAGCTGTAATTACCAATCAAGATTTTTATGCTAACAAGACTATATTCATGGTGGCAATTTCCTGTGTGTCCAGGTGGAGGCTTAAGTTGTTTAAATATTTTGGGGTTTTTTTTGAAAGAGTGTTCAGAAACTGACCCTGGCCAGCTTGGCTGTTAGTCAACATTTGGCAGAATGGTCATTATACTTATCTTCAAAAGAAATTAGATCTTCTGAGGAGCTTTTTAGGTGGATAAACTACTAGTCAATAGAGACCAAAGGAAATTGCCTCTATTTTTTAAATACTAAAAATGCCTACTGGCTCGGTCTATGTGAGGACTTGAATGAGTTTTAAGTATCTGATGATCTCTACGTGTTTTCCTAATCCAAAACTTCTAACTCCCACATGCCATCCTCCTCTAGCTGCTGACTATGTAAACGTTTATTACTGCTAAACATAGAGATCTTTATGTCACCACCGAGGCCCGGGTTCCATTCCCGGTCAGAGCCACTCCCGGGCAGATGGAGCTCGTTAGCCCTTAAAGGCAACCCACCTACGTCCTAAGGACCTCGCTGCCACCGTCCAAGCTTGCTTGGCCCCGGCAGATGAACTTTAGGATTAAAGGGTGGGCTCAGTTCTGCGCACACTGTGTCTCACCTAAAAAATCCAATGCGCAGGCTAGAAGGTGTAGAGACCTTCCCCAGATCTTCACTCGCGAAGACTGGCCATTATTATTATTCTTAAACCAAAAAGTTCTCTGTTCTGATTAACTGTCTAAAAGTTATCTGGTCATTCCAGTCAACCCTTATACTCAAAAGAGAAAAACTTCATTTTTAAAGGAGGATTCATATCCTCATAGACAAAAAACTGAGGCAGGACAGGTGAATTAGTCTTCGAACATATCTACTTCTCTCCAGTGATTAGAATGAGTGAACGACTTGGGTATAAGGCAGGTAAATTCCATCCATACTGTCCTATCTAAGTGAGTCTCACAGAATGCAGGGTCTTGATCTCTTCTTAACCAATTAACTCTTTTTTATCCCAGATTTATTAAAACAAATGACACAAGACAACTAGGCGTCTGTAAATAAGGTATGTGGTAATATAGCCAATGAAATGTTTGTTGTTTTTTTTTTTTTTAAAGAAGAGTAACTTAATGTCCAAAGAAGGTAGATGGTAAGCTTTTGCAGAGAAATGGAAAATCCACTGGCAAGGCTTTTGTGGTTTTTTTGGTTGTTTTTTTCAGGGGGGCTGGTCTGAAGATTTGAGGAAATAATAAGGTTATTACAGAACTCAGTTTGTTTTTTGCAATTAGCAGTACTATCCCCAAAGTAGGAAAAAATATTGTAGGAAACAATATAATTTTGGAGTACTGTGGATTTTTTTTTTGTCTGGAGCAGAGGTGCTTTAGTAAGCACCTTCAAAGAACAATGCATAGTAAAGAGAGAAAGCACACGCATGAAAAGTCTTATCTATAAACATCTGTTATGTCTGCTTTTAATTTCTAAGATTTATAACTCAATTATAAAATTGTACCTAGTTTATAGCTGTGTTTATATGGAAAACATGCCCAGTTAAAAAGAACTCTATAATGACTCTATATCTGAAATGCTAAAGGCTTTCTTTGGTTTTCAGTATGACAACTAGCTGGTTATTACTGCCTTTGATGTTTGGTGGAAAGAAAGGTAGAGAAGATGAGTTACTTTACTTAAAACCAGTTTTTATTACTAGAAGGAACAGCACAAGCAAAGATGGTCTATATGGGAGAGGGCATACAATATGAAATAGGGCAAAAGTGGTTCCTTACTTTCTCCACAGATGTAGAAATTTAGGTCATAGAACAACATTTCCCTTCACTCTCTTTACAGTTCAAACTACTGTGACCAGAAATAAAGGCCAAGGGTGGTTTATTTGGTTTGGTTTGGTTTGGGTTTTGGGGTTTGGGGTTTTTTTTGAGCAGTCCACGTGGTTTGCTGTGTTTTGGATTTCTAACTAAAAGTGTTTAGCTTTGTCTCCTGAGGAGAGGCTGAGGAAGCTGAGGTCATTTAGCCTGGAGAAGATAGGGCTTAGGGGAGACCTCATCACTCTTGACAACTCCCTGAAAGGAGGTTGTAGCCAGGTGGGGGTTGGTCTCTTCTCCCAAGCAACTCTCAGTAAGACAAGAGGGCATGATCTTAAGCTCTGCCAGGGGAGGTTTAGGTTAGATGTTAGGAAGAAAATCTTTACAGAGAGGGTAATCAGGCACTGGAATGGGCTGCCCAGGGAAGTGGTGGATTCTCCATCCCTGGAGATTTTTAAGATGAGACTGGCACTGAGTGCCATGGTCTAGTAACTGTGGTGGTAGTGGATCAAGGATTGGACTTGATGATCTCGGAGGTCCTTTCCAACCCATCTGATTCTATGATTCTATGTTTTTATGATTCTATGATTCTGCGATTCTAAACACATTCGTGTTTTGTCTATTGCTGAACCCATTCCACTGGATTTAAGGGGAGAGTGAGTGAGCAGATGTGTGGGTACTTAGCAGCTGGTAGTGGTCAATATAGCACACAAGTGAAGAAGTTTCCAGCTGATAAATACTGCTCTGGAAGTAGCCAAAGCAGAATACTTTCAAGTAATTAAGGTAATGTGTATCGTCCCTTTGTGTTGAATGGGAGAAATAGAATATGAGTCATCTGACCTATTCCAGATTTCTATACTAATATGGGATGAATCACCCTCTCAAAATGTGTTTTTACTGTTTAGTCAGATGAATTCCATGGTTTGTGTCACTAAGTGAGGTCTTGTCTAACTAAAGGTTCAGCTAAGCAAGAAGCTTAAAATATAAGAAATTTATCATGGCAAGAAGAGTAAAGTAACTAACTGTGGGATGACTGGGATAGGCTTGGAAAACTGAAGGGCTGACAACATTATTACACACCCGAAGAAAGTTCCATTTTTGGAATACATATTTAGCAATTAGCAATAAACCCACATAATTCTTGTTTTTCTGCTATGTTACAACTAGACCAATGCTTGAAGGGTTTATAGTACCCAGCTGTGGTGGAAATATAAATTTATATTTTAAAAAGCTGAGAATGAATTAATGGGCTCATCTAGATCAGATATTTCATTCACAAAAGTAGAATGGGAAAAAAAACCATGTATGTAGAAGCAGATGACTCTGAAGGGGAGAAGTTGTGAATGACAGATGAGGTGATATAAAATAATACACATTTAAACTAAAGACTTCTGTAAGAAGGAAGAACTATCACCTAAAGCAGCAGATAAATGTGCTGGACTGTTATGGAACAATCTTAATAACAGACATTTGAAAAATTCTGTGGAAAAGCTAAGTGTCAAGAAGGCTACAGGAGAAAAATAAAGAACAACAAGAAATTATAAGGGATTTGGCAAAACCCAAAAAGTGTATTTAACAGGCTTTAAAAATCATAATCAATCTAATATTGTTACAGTATGTAGGAAATAATTAAAATTGTATTCCATACAAATGCTTAAATATTTGATATTTCATGGTGAGCCACAGTACCTGTAATATATTAATGACTAAGTCAAATGTTAAAAGTTAGCAAAGTTCATTAGGACTGTACTTCTTAAAAGATGCCTATAATTCTTTTCATAGAATGAAATTGGGGAAAATCTATTTCAGCACCCTGGTTATATTCAAATTAAAATGAAGTCAACAGCTGTAGGCTTAGCATGAAATATTATATAGTTCAGCATGCTAATTTAATTATAATTGCTATTGCTAAACAAAAGGTTAATTATAGAGCAGGAGAATATTGTTGTGGAAAAGTACACCAAAGCTCTGCAAACATATCCATACTTAAATATTGCAAATAGGTTGATGAAATGTCAGAGTTGTACAGATATTAAATTACATTTTACATTCATGATATTTGCATTGTGTCTGGGAGTAATAAAAATCCATGCCATAGCAGAATTCATCTATTTTCAGTAGAAGTAATACATAGCAGACAACTTTTTCATTCTGGTCAGCTTCATAGTCAATGTTCTATGTTCTTTGCCTTCTAAATTGCAATTGAACAGTCCTTACTTTCCTCTGAATTCCTTCATCAATCCTGTATCATAACATCTGCAAAACTCCTCCATTTCAACCATTCTCATATGAAGGCAGTGAAACAATAAACAGACTTCACTTTTTGACTTCTGAGTACTTGGCTATAAGAATAATAGAAGTAGTTTGGTGTTTCAGACCAAATGCTTACATTGACTAGATATTTAGCACAGAGAAGTAACAGATGCTTAGGAAAAGATTTAAAGATATGGTATTTACTGTGAAATGGTAATTTCATCGCAGTTCTACATTCTTTAGAATATCACCTTAATGAGTGGAATATAGAAAAGGAGTGAGAGCTGCTACTTTATTTTTATTGTCCATGAAAATTCATGATGTTGGTGGGTTTGTTTTCTTTTTTTCCTTCAGTAAGCCAAATACTACTCCCAAATACTCCTTTTTTTTTTTTTTTTTTTTTTTTTTTTTTTTTAAACAGTGGAAAAAGTCCACTTGTATCTTCAAGCTGATTTTGTCACATTGATTTTTCTTGACATTTCATGTAAGCCTACAGGAAAAAAAAAGGCAATAAACAGAAACTTAAATGTGAGAAAACTTTTGGATTTATTGACAGTAGGAAGTTTAGAACTGCTCAAAGTAATTTTCCGTGTTAGCAATTATTTCTTAGAGACAGTGCTGTTTGAATGTTATTTGACTAGCTGCTTTCATTTTGGGGAAACGGAAACCATGGAAACCTGCTTTTGAGATGACTGTAAAAGAAGCTGTCTTAGAGCGAGATACAACATTCTAGCAATAACTTTGTCAGTTACATGAATGGCTTCTAAAGTGGTTATTGAAAAGTAAATTTCCTTTTAAGAGCATCAGTAAGTTCAAATCAATGAGACTGGATTTTGTTTTCTTCTTGTTTGTTTGTTTGTTTGTTGTTTAAATAATAAATGAGCCTAAAACATACCAGTAGGTTTTTAACACAGTGATAAGAAGTATTTTCAAAGTACTTTATGTTATTCATGTCTCCCTGGTAGTGCAAGTTTTATTTTCTATTCCTTAAAAATTTCTTCTCTATTGACTAATTTATTTGCAAATATATACACTTAAAATCTAATACATAACATCTATGAAATTCTTAATGAAAGGAGTTCCATAATCAAGTATTGGTTGTGCTTAATTTTAATTTTCCTTCAGACATTTTGCAGCAATGAGATATTTTCTTCTTTCCATAGAGACTGAGGAGACAGGGAGAAGGAGTATATCAAGTTACATGAGACAGGTTTTTTTTCTGTGAAATTTCCTATTCTTTCCTTCTATTACTTTCAGTTAGAATTATAGAATCATCAAGATTGGAACAGACCTTTAAGATCATCAAGTCCACTTGTCAATCCAGCACTACCACTGTATCCCTACACCACTAAGCCACATCACCTAGCACCACATCCAGACACCTCTTAAAGGTCTCCAAGGATGGTGACTCCATCACCTTCCCAGGCAACCTATTCCAATGCCTGACCACCTTAACAGTGAAAATTTTTTTTGTAATATCTAATCTGAATCTTCCCTGTCTCAGCTTAAGGCCATTTCCTCTGGTCCTCTCACTGCAGGCACAGTAGAAGAGACCGGCCCCCACCTCACTAAAACTTCCTTTCAGGTAGTTGTAGAGACCAATGAGGTCCCTCCTGAGCCTCCTCTTCTCAAGACTAAACAAACCCAGCTCCTGCAGCTGTTCCTCATAAGACGTGTTTTCTAGACCTTCCACAAGCCTTGTTGCCCTTTGCTGGAAAGGCTCCAGTGTCTGTATGTCCTTTTTAAAGTGAGGGGCCCAGAGCTGAACACGGTAATTGAGGTACAGCCTCACCAGTGCTGAGTACAGGGGGATGACCACTTTCCTGGTCCTGCTGGCTACACTATTCTTGATACAGGTCAAGATGCTATTGGCCTTCTTGACCACCTGGGCACACTGCTGGCTTATCCTCCTCCTCCTCCAGACTGTAGCACTGCATGGGGTTCCTGCAACCCAAGTGCCTTATTGAACCTAATGCAGTTGTCCTTAGACCATCGATTGAGTTTGTCCAGGTCTGTCTGTGGAGCCTTCCTACCCTCCAGCAGATCAACGCTCCTGCCCAACTTTGCGTGATCTCAAAATTTACTGGGGGTGCACTCAATTCCCATGTCCAGATCATTAAAAAAGATGTTAAACAGGACCAGACCCAAAACCGAGTCCTGGGGAAGACTACTAGTGACAGGATGTCAACTGGATCTAGCTCCATTAACCACAACTTCTGGGCCTGGCTGTCCAGACAGATTTTTACCCATCAAAGAGGCCACCCATCCAAGCCACAAGAGGTCATTTTTTCTAGAAGGATACTGTGAGAAACACTGTCAAATGTTTTACTGAAGTCTAGATAGACAACATCCACAGCCTTTCCCTCATCTACTAAGCAGATCCCTTTGTCATAGAAGAAGATCAGGTTGGTCAGGCAGGACCTTCCTATTGTAAATCTATGTTGTCTGGGATTGAGCCCCTCATTGTCCTGCATGTGTCATGTAATGGCACTCAGGATGTCTTCCATAACCTTACCTGGAACCAAATTTAGGCTGACAGGTCTGTAGTTCCCCAAATTGTTCTTACGACCCTTCCATGTACATTTGCTAATTGTCCAGTCAGCTGGAACTTCTCAATTTAACCAGGACTGCTGGTAGATGATCGAGAGTGGTTTGGCTAGTTCTTTCTCCAGTTCCCTCATTACACTGGGGTGGATCCCATCAGGGTCCATAGAATTGTGAGCATCTAATAGGCATAGCAGGTCACTAAACATCTCCTTCTGGATTATGTAGGCTTCACTCATCTCCTCGTCACCAATTTCCAGCTCTGGGAGCTGGGTATCCTGGTGACAACTGGTCTTGATGTTAAAGATTGTGTCAAAGGTGGTATTAAACATCTATTTGCTCTGGATGACAATAGTAACTTTACAGAGATCAACAAAAAGAGAAGAAATTAATGAAAATAAATCTTGGTATTGGAGCTAAACCCTAATGAGACTGGACAGAAGGCCTGGGCAGAATGAAGGCAAAACAAAACCTAAACAGGGAGAAACAACTTGTATAGACACTAGAGAGGAAAGAAATCAAAGAGAACAGGCTAATAAGGGAGAGTCACTTTACAGAGAAGGAAGGCAAAGATGTAAAAGAGGTGGCTGTGGACCACTGTTAAAGTTCAACTCACTCTACCCCTTGTTGGTTTTCACTGTAATACGATACATTTATTTGTGTGGTTTTGGTGTTTAGTGTTAACTTCTCCCCAGAGTTCTGTAGGCTTCTGAAATCCAAGGGATTACATGAGATGTCATTTGAATAGTCAGGGAATAATTAAATTTCTTACAGTAATACAATCTTACTTCATCCTTATTCTTATGGGACAACGTATTCTGAAACCTCACAAAGAGTTGAGGCTTTCTAATTATGCACTTATATCCCTCACCACTCATTATCTCATGTCAGTTTTGACAAAATCTTATTTTGCCTGGTAATGTTATCGCCACTCCTCCATTTGTATTAAATATCCCCAAAGTTCAAATGTTATCATTTAAATTTTAATTTTAAAAATCATTCTTTACTGTTGTTGAAAAGTTTTGTTATTTGTTACTATTGTAAATTGTTACTCAGAAGTGATATACCATGGATCTTTGTTGCAAATGGAATTTACACTGGTTCCTTAAAACCAGTCTGGTGAATCTGGTGTAAATCATATGCTATGGACACCCTCCATTTTAATCAAGAATGTTTTTCATGTGTTTAATTCAAACGGAAGGAAAATAAAACTTTTTAGTTCATAAGTGCCTGTTTGGACAGTTGTTACAGCTATGTAGAGTAAGATTGTTTATTTACAGGACTATTTATTCCACTGTACTTATACTAGTCTTATATCTGATCACAGAATCATTAAGGTTGGAAGAGACCTTCAAGATCATCCAGTACAACAGTCAAACTAACATCATCATCATCACCTCTAAACTATATGCCCTAGTGCCACATCCAGATGCCTCTTTAACACTTCCAGATTGGGTGAATCCACCACCTTGCTGGGCAACTTACTCCAATGCTTTACCAGTCTTTCAGTGAGTTTTTTTTTTCTAGTGTCTAATCTGAATCTCTCTTGACACACCTTAAGGCCATTTCTTCTGATGTTGATTTGTTCAGCCTGCAAAAGAGCAGTCTACAGCTTCCTCACAAGCAGAAGCAGAGGGAGAGGCACTGATCTCTTCTCTCTGGTGAGCAGTGACACGACATGAGGGAATGGCATGAAGTTGTGTCAGGGGAGGTTTAGGTTGAAGATTAGGAAAAGGTTCTTCGCTCAGAGGGTGGTTGGGAACTGGAACAGGCTCCCCAGGGAAGTGGTCACAGCACCAAGCCTGACAGAGTTCAAGAAACATTTGGATGATACTCTCAGGCAAGTGGTGTGACTCTTGGGGTTGTCCTGTGCAAGGGCCAGTAGTTGGGCTCTATGATCCTTGTGGGTCTTTTCCAACTCAGCATATTCTATGACTCTACGATTCTACTATTCTATGATTTTTCTCTATTGCCTCTTAAGTTTTTTCCAGTTTTCTTCATTGGTTTCAATTTAATTTTCTTCAAATAATTTCAAGCATATTAATTATATTTTACAGCATCCCTCTGAGTTACATAAAGACCACATAGAAATAATGCAGTTTATTACTGAAGTTAAACCTACAGTGATGTCATACCTGCAGCTGAGTAAATAAGGTGTGCAAAATAATTTTTTAACAATTTTGGGAAGAAACTGAAAAACAATTGTATTGGATAGAACATCTAGAGGGTTTTAGGCAGGTAGGTTGCAATTTAGTGAGTTAGGATTCAATCATCACAATTCCATTGCTACAAAAAAAAGAATGTTACAGATCTATGACAATTACCTAGTCTTGAATTTAAGTTCTTGACTGAACTTAAACTACCCAAAATTTAGGGGAATCCTACCAGGTGTTATTAGTAATGTTCCTCTATCACTTTTATACAATCTTACTCTGTCAGTGGATCTAATAATGTTTCTGGTACCATTCCACTCATCCTTGCTTATCTACCTGCTAGTTCCTTAGATCAGGCACTATACCTACCAGTCTTGTGTGGATGTCTTGGATGCCTTAGATGTCTGAAATTAGCTTAGGCATTCAAGTTTATCCAAATGGAACAAGCACGAAAGATTTCAGAATGACTTCAGAGTGGAGGTGCCCAGAGTGGGATTCAGCTCCAAATTAAAGGGACTGTACACAAGCATTTATATTCAAGTTATATGTCTAAGGATTTATAATTAAGTCAAGGACTTAATTAACTTGCCCAAACATAGACAACCAATACCCTTTGAAGTGCACCAGGAGATCGTCCTAACTGTTCTCTAACCTTGTCTTCAGAATAGACATGTCTTCTGTTGGTCCTATGTGACATCTGCTAGCTATGTGTATGCATCTTTTGTTCGCCAGATTATATGAATAGACACTAAATGCCTGCAAGAATGGAAGTAAATCAAGTCCCTAGTCAACCTAGTGAGTGAAGTCTGAAGATCCATTTAGCTGACTATATATGGGTACCCAATTTTAAATATCTATAATCTGGAGTTTAAATGGATTCTGAAGGAATTAGTTTACTATTATCAAGAACTTTTGCATCTTATCTGGAAAAGTGTATATCCTCTCTCCCACTTATTCCTCATGGGAAATATTTTTTTACTTTTGTGAAAATTAGTGTTGTTAAATTCAATGCAGTAATAACAGAAGGCAATACTTAGTCATCTTCTTGTCTGTTTAGTATTAAATAATTGGATTTCCTAAGGAAAGGAGGAACCTGAATATGGTTTGATGCAATTCTGATTTAACTACCAGGAAGTGATTGGTCCAGTGTCACCCACACTGCAGGGCTCTCACAGTCTAGAAGAGACTCATCGTATCTGTGCTATACAGTGTTTGGTCCTGGGTCTTGTTTGAGCCCTTCTGGCCTTAAGTTACAATTATTGATGTGTTGATGTTTTTTCTCTGTTAAAAGTGCTTGAAATAATGTGAGATTATCTTTTGGCTTGTCAGAATCAAGTTGATATAATATGAAACTGAACACATACATTGCATTTGCAAAAGTGTGGCATGAGGGATATGTGCAGACCTTTCAGGATACAAAATTCTACTTTTTTTAACATGCTGTGAGGTGAAGGGATACAGATACTGTACTTTTGGTCCACATCCATTCCTGGTTTTGAGAATCATCTCTGGAGCATATTTTCCTTTGAACTGTGCTTTGTTTTCAACCTAGAAGAAACCATTTAATTCACTTTTGAAGAGAGAGTGGTTGTGAGTTAATCCTTAGTATGGAAAATTGTGGGAGAAGGATCCAAGGAATCAGAATTTTAAGTTAAGCAGAAAGAGTGAAGAAGTTTTTATGATAAGTTAAATGAATGTTAAGAACAGTTTCTTTCAGTTTATAAGAAACATGATTCTAATAGTATAATTTTATAAAAATGATTAAAAAGTGAACTTCTGTGCAAGGAAAATACATTTTTTCTTTCACACAATTTAAAAGTAAATATCAATATTTGCTTTTGCCACTATCAATTCTATTATCAGTGCAATTTTCATGTAAAAATTACTGTGTTGATCAAATGTTAGCCAAACCAAATTCAGGCATTTAAATGATGGACCCAAGTTAACATTCTAGTTAAGCTGTATGTTTTTCCTACATAGTGTATTGTGTTTTCATGGTAAGGTTTTGGTTCAAGGGTGGCTACAAGGGTGGCTTCTGTGAGAAAGTGCCAGCAGCTCCCCCTATGTCCAACAGAGCCAATGCCAGCTGGCTCCAAGAAGGACCCATTGCTGGCCAAATCTTAGCCCATCAGCAATGATAGTAGGATAACACCCTTAAGAAGGGGCAAAAAACCTTGCACAACACCAGCCTGGGAAAGGAATGAGAATATGTGAGAGAAACTGCAGCCATGAGGGTCAGTGAAGAAGGAGGGAAGGAGGTGCTCCAGGTGCCAGAGCAGCCTGTGTTGAAGACCATGGCTATCCCCCTGAAGCCTATCAAGGTCCACAGCGGAGCAAATGTCCACCTGCAGTTCATGGAGGACACCACACCGGAGCAGACTGATGCCCAAAGGAGTCTATGGCTCCATGGAAAGCCCGTGCTGGAGCTGGCTCCTGGCAGGACCTGTGGCCTGCTGGAGAGAAGAGCCCACACTGGAGCAGGTTTCAGTTGGGACCTGTGACTTGTGGGGAACTCATGCTGGAGCAGCCTGTTCCTGAAGGACTGTGCTCCATGGAAGACACTCAAGTTGTAGCAATTTGCGAAGAACTATAGCCCGTGGGAAGAACTCATGCTGGAGAAGTTCATGTAGGACTGTCTCTCATGGGAGGTGCTGGAGCAAGGGAAGCATGTGAGGAGACCTGGTGCTAAGGAAGAAGCAGAGGCAGAGACGATGTGCAATGAATGGACCATGACCTCCATTCGCTGTTCCCCTGCATTGCTGTGGGGAGGAGGTAGACAAAATTGTTAGCTGAGTCTGGGAAGAAAGCAAAGACTTGGGAGAGGTGATTTTAGGATTTTGTTTTTATTTCTCATCACCGTACTCTAATTTGATTAGCAATAAATTAAATTAATGTCCTTGAGCAGAGCCAGCTCACCACACTCAGGAGAAAGAGGTGCAGGCACACACAGGCTACTCAGATTTAAATGAACAGGACTGGCCTTAGTTTACTCCCTCTATGTCTCCCCTTCCACTGCCTATAAAGGTGAACCCAAACTCAGTAATTTCAGGACCTTAATCTAGAGCATCCCCTCTAGATCCTTTAAGTTTTGGGGTATTCATACAGATCAAAAGGTAAACAGTAAGAAAGACTACTGCTAAAAATAAAGGATTTAAAAATAGAAAAAATTATCTTGTGATACTCATGAAGCAGAGTAATTTGAAGAAAAGACAGTGGGAATTTAGTAAAGATAAAGAATGGAATGATATCCTGACTAACGTGGATCATGTCATAGGGGTACATCAATTTTAAAACAATATAGCAAAAATAGATCTGTGTATCAGGGGAAAACATCTGATAGTAGTGGATATGTAAAGCTTAGCTTAAATTTTTTTTTTTTTTTGCATTTACTGATCACTTCCAGTCAGGAAATGACAATTCTGTTAAAAAAAAAAAAAAAATCTTATTTTTAGGTCATTTTCCCACCCTCCAAAAAAATGTAGTGAATCTGTGGCTACATAGGAAAAAAAAAAATAATTAGGATCTCAAAACATGTTACTTGGTAATGAAACAAACAAAAATCCCCCAAAAAACAGCCAAACAAAAAAAAAAAAATTAAGGAAGAAAAGTGACATGAAATATATATAAAAAATATTCATCAGAAAATGAGAGAGTTCATGTATTCAATAGAAGGACAATCCAGAATGCCTTAGAAAAACATGAGAAAAGGGGACAATAGCCCTCTTGAGAAAAAAGAAGGCAAAAGATAGCACTTAAATCAGCTATATGTATGTGCTGATTAAGACACTAGAAAAGATGGCTTGACAATACTGTCATATAATCAACCTGGAAAGCAAGAGATAAGAATTAATACTTATGTGCATTAAGGTTTTATACTGATTTCAAACTTGGAAAACGTCTAAGGCCACTATCGTTTTGGGAGGATGATAAGAGTAGAATCAATCAGAAAGTAAATCTTACTTTTTTACAGAAGCGTGTGGCTGATTTGATCATTGCTTCCCTCATTATTCTGTACAGAAGGATAAAGAATAGGAAACTTATGAAACACAGACTTTGACACATTAGGGACCTGAGGAGTAGCTGAATCTCTGAAGCATCAACTGACTACGACTCCAACTAACTTTTAACATTTTAGATCCTGATATTGTGCATATGCTGCAATCTACTGAAGGCTGTATGCTTCCACACATAGTCAGTTGAAGGATCAAAGTTATCATTTGGAAACCGGCCCTGCTGCAGTGTCACTAGAATGGGGGCTTCCACATGAAAAGCAATCTGTAAGATTCCTGTTGTTTCAATCTGTTGGCCAGCGTGTGAGGAGGACATACTGCTCCTGGTAAAAAGGAGATCATTGGTGCCTGTTATCATTTTCATGTGCTTAGACTCAACAGAACGTCTTAATGCAATAAATTGGTCAATAAATATATAAGGGTTTATTATTTTTAAGTTGTTGGGTCTGGTCTTTTAATGCTATAGTGCCAGAACTCCAAAGAATGATAACATATGCATTGTGCATTACACAGTGATGGATATGCATAAGTTCTGCAATGACTGCTCGTAGTACACCACCTCTATTGCTGATTCCAAAGTATCACCTATAACATTAGTCATGCAGAAACATTTATTATTTCAGACAAGGTAACTTTTTTTCTTCAGCTCAATTTTTCCTGCTGGGTTTAAGAAAGGCTGATCTCTTAAAATGGTTTTTAGAGAATGCTTTTTACTGGCTAAAATAATTTTAAAGTTTTCAAAAGCCATCAGAGAAGGTGATGGAGGTTAAATTCTTACTAAGAACAGAAAAAAAAAATCTATTTAAAGTATGTAAATCCTCATCTTTTTTTTGTGACGAATGCCAATATGCATTCCAAATCACTGTGCTTTTGAACATATCGCTCCATCACTACGAGGGACAAAAAAAGTCCTTGTTAAACATATTCATCAGTACTTTGCAGCAATAAGTAAAAGAAATCATTGTGGCAATATCTCAGTGTGCTCTTAATTATTTTTTATTCCTCTTTTTACTGAAGATTTCAGAAGAGGTGTTTAAAAAAAGAAAAAAGAAGGAGTAAAGTCCATTTATTTTTATTTTGTTTCTTTATTATCGTGACAATATTTTCTCACTTCTTTTTCTGGATCTATTAAAGAGTCAATGTGATTGCTTTTGCTGCAGATCTGAGGGTTAAATACATGTTGTATTTAAAATCAGATTAGAAACCTTCTTTTTAGAGCTGAAAAATAAATGACAATCTAGAGTTTACAACAGCTGTTGTGGCTGAATAAACCATGAAGTTTATATTATCAGGTGAATATCTGTGCTAAGGCTTTAGGCACATCTCAAAGGCTGTAGGATACTAAAAAAAAATGTTTTTGTTAACCCTGGCATCCTACTGAATAAAATGAAAACTAACTTTTGTTAGATGATATATAGGAGTTTTTGTTGTGCTTTAAAATGTACTACATATTTTTCTCAGATCTACAGGTTTAGTTGCTACCTGGTTATCACACATTTCAGATTAGTATTAAAAATGAGAACTTAATTCCTTATTAGAGAATACTGACAAATTCTGATTCTGGGGGTTTATGTTTTTGTTTTTGCTTTTTGAGAGTGCAGACACCTGTTTGTTCATTTTTCATACTTGTAATGGATAGATAATCGTGAGACTTGTGTAAAAAGATAAAAATATTTTTCAGTTGCTGAGGACACAGCAGAGATACTGATGGTGATGTTTCCATGGTTATTGCTGAATGTGGGAATGGTAGTAAAGAACGTTAGAGGTGAAATATTTATACAAGGCAACTAAGTAAACATAATGTAGGGATTGGTTAGCTCTTGAATATCTTTCCAAAGATGTACTCCACTGATAATTAACCATAGCAATAAAGTTGGAGGTACATGCGTCAGAAATTAGGGAATAATACATAAAAATCCACAGAACAAAAAGAAAAATGAAACCTTAATATGAGACACAGATTCATACCATTTGCAGATCTTTGTTTGGACCAGCTCTTACCTCCCATCACCATAATCTTATTGTTTCTAATAGTATCTAACTAAGGCCTGAAGTCATTGCAAGTAATGAATCATTAGCTTTAATATTTTAGTTGGACTAGAAAAAATGATGGATATAAGCAGCCTCATAGACAAACCTATGTGAATCCCTGAAATAACTAGCAAATTTATTCTGGAAGAGACATCTATCGACAAAATATTTGACTAGAACATTTTTTAAGTTCTCTCAGAAAGAAGGGGCAGAAGTGTCATTCTAACAAGGACAACTGTCAACTGACTGTGAAATCCACAAATGGATGGATGAATATTGGATTTTTTGATACTTTGTTAGATAAAGTACAGTTGTCAACAACCCTGTGAGTTCCTGTGTAACTTGTGAGGCACAGGTAAGGGCCTGTGAATATTATATAATATTTGTCTAATGCTGTTTTGTTTCTGAAGGATTTGGATAGAATTAACCCACTCAATTAAGCATCATAACAAATGTTAAAGTAAGAGTGAGATAAAAAAAGAGATGTGTAATAGTAAAAGGAGTAAGTTTTTAGAGCAGCCTTCCATACACTATGGTGGAAGGACAGAAATGGGAAAGCTAACTTCATTTAAAAATGAAGTAGGTTATGTTGTGAAATTAACCATATGGCACACTGTCTGCAGGAAAATAACTATGAATTAGGAGTTCTGTAAATTCCTTTTGGTTCTACACTCTGTTGTTTGATGTAGTTTTATAAAGACTTGCCAAGAAATACTGCATCAAGAATTCAGATCCTTATAGTGATTCTCATGTCCTACTCATGCAGATTCATTCACAAATATTCTGGACCAGTAGTTTATTTTCCTTTATATATAATTTTTTAACATTTATGCCATCTCAGTGGTAGTGTCTGTTTTACAGATTGCTTGTCCTGGAGAGAAATATGTAAGTTTTATGGATCTACGTCACTGAATCTCATTCTTGCTTCACATTTTATTCAGCCTCAGCACTTCCTTGGATCTCTGAGGGTTTTCCTTGAGCAGAGCAATAGTTTCGCTGTTTAATAGCTCAGTGTAAAATACAATAGATATTAAAACTCTCCTGTTTTCCATGGAACATGAACATTCTGTCCCATCATCCCTTTTTGAAGAGTCCTCATTTTATTTGCTGCTTCACTTTTATTGTGCAATATCTTGCAATTTTTTTTTTTAATTGGAAAAAAGTTTCCCAACTGTTGAAAAAAATAAATATATTACATTAGGAAAAAATGTGTTTTCTGGATATTTTTATATGTATGAAGAAAATGCTATGTAGGAAAAAATGGTGTAGAACTTGCTTTGAAAATCATATATGTAAGGAAGTTAAAAAATTTCCTAGACACAGATTATATAACTCCTAGTTTGCAAAGACTTGCTAAATGATTTTTTCCTCCCCGCCCCCAAATCTCCAATCCATCTCAATTTTTTGCAGTCTCATTAAAAATATCCAATTAATGAATTTCATCAAACTAGAAAAATAACCAGAACAACTTGTTGCCTAAGCTAGGAAAATTGATGGAGGTTATAAAGCAGGTTACCTTCCTTAGTATGGACTCAAGTTTTTCAGTAGTTTTCCTTACAGAGTAGCAGAGGAGTAACAGATTGTTACTCAAGGGGAGTGCCAGTGATACTAATGATTATGTTCATATTTTTCCTTTCCCTGTCAAGAATTGTCAAAAGTACTGAAGGATTAGTGCAGATTCAGGATTCTTAACAAAACTTGTAGGAAAGTAAACAAAAAGTTAAGAAAGAAGATGCATGTTACCAGTCATAGTTAATCCCCTCAGCTTCAAATCCCTGCTGAAGTTGCTCATCAGTTTAAATGTAAATGTGTTGTGGAAATCCAGCCGATGAAAACAGTGATTCTCTTGCTAGATATACTGACTGAGGAGGAACTCCTCACTGTAAACTTTCCTACTTAATAAAACCATCCTAGAAAATTATTTGGAATGTTGAGAAAGTAAGACAGGGATAATTTTATTTGCTAGTCAAGCAATGGTTTGTGAAACAGAATGTTATTTAGAACTGGAATAAAGTTCCCTCTATTACAGAACATAAGAGGCATTTTACTTTTACGCTGCTTTCTAAATGTATTCATAAAATTTGTGAAAAATATGATCTTACTATCAAATCATACAGAATTTAATAGTAAGTAAACAAGAGTTTATCAGTTTCTATACCATTTTTTCAAGATTTTCATAATGAGGAAATGTTAAGTTTATTAAAAATGTACTTTGGTTGAACTGTGCTGTGTAAAAGCCCGTCTCTTTCTATTGATTCATGCCAATTAGTGGATTGAAATTAAGAGAGCTGACTCAGAAAATAGTTTTTAAATGGTCAGCAGTACTTTAACTGAAGATGTACAGGTATAGGTCCTTAGAGAATGAGGCATCAAATATCACTTCTATGAAGAAAAAATGAGAAACCATCATCCTTTCATGTTCAATTTTTTTTCTGAGTTAATACCCAGCATTTTTTATTGTCAAATTTAATGACAATTAGAGTATAAAGAGATCATCATAAAAGGATACATACAGAAAACCTTTTAGTTTGTTTTTTTCTACAAGAAGATTTTAAATTCCACCCTTAGTCTCCAAAAGTGATATGTCAAATTCGTCATTATAAACTGGAAATAGGATCACAGATTTAACTGAAGGGTAGAAGGACATGGCTTTCATAACACACATCGGTGCATTTGCATTTCTGTCAGCATATTGTTTAATAGTGCAAGGGAAATAATATAAGGGAGCGTCTTTGCTACAAAGACACTCCTCTGTAATTCAGAGATTCCTTTCTTTCATTTTAGTATACACTTGACTATTTTTAATACAAATCAGTAGTCATATTTTTATGTGCTAATGCATACCATAGTAATCAAGGCATAAATTCTATATTGTTTCACCTGCTCAGTAAATGTATATTATTGTGTATGTTATTGTGTATTTCAGCTCTTCAGTAAATGTATTGTGAATACACTTCATAGAAATCAACATCTGTTGGCAAACAAACAGATGTTCTCTTCCTAAGAGAACAAAGAGACAAAATGATTTAATGGCTTATTTTCAGGAGTAATGTCACTGATTTGTAGTTCTTTTTATTCATTATCTTTCAGTATAATTGATTTTAAATAGTTTAAAATAGTTCCTAGCATGCAATTATTGATTAAATGCTGACATGGAAATTTATCATAGATTATGCCACAACTCATTTTGCTTTAAAAATGAATACAAAGCATACTTTGTAATGTGCAATGTGGTACTCAAAATTCAAATTTATTCTAGTTATTACATGGTACACGAAGTGATCTTTGACTACTGGCATGGTAAGCCCATAGCCATTCAACTCACATGGGTACACCATGATCACATCTTCTTTCCCTCCCCAAATAAGGGAGGGAATTCAAAATGTCTCTTAGGATTAGTTTTAACTCGATAACTCCAAACCTACCCCTGTCTTAATCTAGAAAATTCTAGTCTGTGTGCCATGTCTCTGCTAATAGTCAAAAGTGCAGACAATTGTGTATCATTGCTAAGGTCCATGTCTGTGTCCTTTTTATTTTACAGGTGTACACTCAGCCTTCTGAAGAAGTTTTAAAAAATCAGTAGAGGAATCTCTCCTTCCCAGAAGAGGGAGAGGAAAAGATAACAAATCCTAAATACAAGAAGGTTGCATATTGCCCCACAGTAAGCAAGGACGAAGTACTGCAGCCAAATGAGTTTATACGCTGTTAGAAAGTAATATTATTCAACTCATGAAGCATTTCAGTTGTAGAACTTCCACAAAAATTTATCAGCATACATTCTGTTGAGGTCCCATAAGAGAATGTAACAGCACTGGAGGCAGCAGGTTTCTAAGACACTGCCTTCTATTTGAGAAAACAATCATACAGGGGCTAAGCAGTATCCCCATCATTTTGATCACCTTAAAGGTTTGAAATATTTTACTATAAATAAAACAATGGTGCTTGAAAAATATCTGCTTTACTGGCATTGCAAGAGCTTCTCTTCACTAACAGTCTTAAATTCTAGGAGAGCACTGTTAGCTCTAGGACAGCTTGTCAACAAGTGGCGTGAAGGTGTGTCTCCATAAGTTATCATTCCACAGCAGTCATAAGGAAGTGTTCTTAATAACTCCTTTGATTGTTTCTAAATATCTAAATAAGGATCCTGGTACTCAGATATAATGATATTTGCATTTACCAAACCTTTGCAGGAACCAAACTTTTTAACTTTTCTTTCCCTTATAATGTCTAAATTCCATTCTTGTGCTTGTGGTAAAATAACAAAAAAAGAAATTATTGCAAAAAAGAAAACACAGAGAGGGAATTAAGTTTAGTGTTGCTCTTGATAAGGGTTCAAAACTACACTGACTTCAATGAGAATTCTACAAAGCAGATTATTATAGATTTGGATCTCCAAGACTTCTATACAGAGAAAAGTCATTACATTCTTTCTGGATTCTTCAAAGTTCCTAAAAATTTGAATCAGAGAATGTAGATAGTTTTCTCAGAAGGCCTTGTTACAATCCTGCTATGTTTTTTCAACCCTAATAACTCATGTACTTTTTTGTAATTCTCCTAGAAAAAACCAAAAATATTTTATATTCAATAGCGTGACAGCATTTAGATTGCAGTGGCATAAATGAGAAAGTAATTTAAAACAAATATGCAATGGACAATATAGCTTCCAATATCTGACTTTCATTTAGATTCACAGAAGCATGAAAAATAGTGTGCCTGTGTTACTTATGTGAATTGAATTGTGAAACACAACAAAAAAGAAAAGAAAAGAAAAGAAACCTCAGCTAACTCATGTTGGATAGATAAGTAACGGGTGATACGTGGATGATTTTGTGTCTATAAAACACAACAGAAGCTGTCCAGAATACAAGTCAAATGCATGGTAGCTCCCAGGCTTCCTTGTGCTCTTTAGTTACTGAATTGTTCTATCCTGCACTTAAGCAACTGAAAATTATTTCCTTTTAAGGATGTTAAAATAATACTTGACACTCTGACATATCTTGCACTGTATATTGAGCTTCCTATCCTTTCTTTGATAATTATTAGTGTGGCAAGATTCACCTTTGCACATCAAGAGACTTTAGGACAGATAAGAGAGAAAAGGTGCTAATTCACAGCACCAAAGCTAGTCCCAATAGCTGAGTGATAAAGTGTTTTGACAGAATAGTTTAAAAGTCATATTGAAATAATTTTTCATTGCATGTTTTATGCTCTGTAACCTACCAAGAAAAAAATATACAAATCTTATATAAGATATAAGCCTATAGAAGATAAACTGCCTTCAAGATATGTACTTTACCACTGAAACCAAATAAACTTTGAACTGTAACATATTTTTAGATTAAATGATGCAAGCCTTTGGAATTTTGCAGACCAATAAAAAACTAAGCAGAAAGAAAAATGTAAAGACAGTGATTATTGCTTTAATTTTGACATTATATTATCAGCACTGTAACCATACCTTTTTATCCTATCTTTCAAGAGCTTTTGTTTGGTGTTTAGAAACAAAAAACAAGTTGAATCTCACATCAAAAAAACTCATTTTGAGTTTAACATAAAAGCAGAGTGATAAGAAAAGAAAGCACCAAACAAAAATAATTTTCAAAATCTTCAAATGAAAAAGAAGAGTCAGATGAGAATCTATTACTTAAAAATGATGGTTACTTTGATGATATTTTAAATGTCTAAGGCATCCAGTGAATCCACGTGGAGTTGACAGATTGGGTATGGAGCTACAGGAGACCTCACACCCCTCCACAGTAGCAGGTAACTAGGCAGCCAAACGTGTGAAGATCTTTGGACAGTGATATAAAAAAAAAAAAAATCCTGAATAGATAACTGAACTCCTCCAGTAACAGGGCACAATGTCATGGTGGAAGCTGCAAACCTTGGCTGTGCCAGAGGAAGAACCTATTGAAACCCCAAGAAGGGGTATAGCAATTACACTGATCCTGAAAACTTACAACTGTCTCTGAAGGAGGGATCTGGGTTATGTATTTGGAACAGTTGGTGTCCCAAGAAATAATACTAAAAGTAATTTTGGTAATAAAAACATAGAATTGAGCCTGAAGGCATTCTGTGTTCTCTCGTTTCCTTGCATACAAATGTTGATCAGGGGCTGTCTGAAAATTAATATCAAACATATAATATTTAAAAAGCTAATGTAGTGCTCTTATGGTTTGACAAGTTGACAATATTCATGACTGTAGTGCTCCATGTATTTACAGAGTAATACAAAGAGGCAAAAATATAGCAAGTTTCTTAACAGAAAAATATCTCAGTGCTAACACTGTCTCTAAGGGTTTGCCTAATCCCTCTGATGAAACTGATGATAGTTCTACTTTTTGTGGAGCAATTGTGCTGCAGGAATTGAATTTCAGCCACTGGTTAGTTTCACACAGATCACTGAACAGCAAGAAGGCCATTTGAAAATGAATGACTCTATATTCCAGGACCAGTTCCATGAGATAACAGCTTTTGTGTTAGAATGAAGAGAAGAACACTAAAGAGTGGAAAGAAATTTTTAAAAGGATATGAAGGACATAGCTTAGACACCTGGTAATACTGGAGAATATTACTGGTGCGGTTGTAAAACCTGCATCTGTGCTGGAGAAATAATGGGTGACTGCTTCCAATAAGCTGTGAATCTCTGTGTGTAAATGAAAAATAGTATCTTAATCTTTCTACCAAACTACTTATAACAAATGTGCTCAAAGTGCTAGAGCAGTAAGTAGGGAAGAATTGGATTTAAAAACAAACACGCAAGCAAATAAACAAAACCTGCCCCCAACCTAAATATACATTTTATATTTTTCTTAATGTTTTGTTAAGGATCATTTTATATCTCACTCCGGTAGAACAATTGGAGTCAACTGCATTCAACTCCTAGCCCAGACTGTGTCTTTGTCCCTTACATCATAATTTTTAGGAGTAGTATAAGAGCAATGACATCAGCTAGTAATTCAGCAGCACGTGGATTTCTCCTATGCTTATTGTGCAGTTATAAATGAAGTGACAAAACCAAAGATTCACATTTTATAGACTCCCCTTTGGGGTTGCCCATTTTGAGCAATATTTTATAAATGAGTTTTCTTTCCTGATTCCTTCTAATGTCATTATTAGATCACAGCTTTGTCCTTGCAGAATTGATGTGGTTATATTCAGAAGACAATGCTATGCCATCCTTTCAAGGAAATCTGTTCTCATCCTGCTCTCATCTAACACTTACAAGTCTGTGCAGAGGTTCTGTGTCAGTGATTAAGTCCACTTGCCATAAGCAGTCTAACACTGAGCAAGATTAATTCCGGAAGTGAAAATAGTAACTATCTTTAATTCTATAGGGGGCATTTTAGTTGTGTTGATTCTGATCATCAATTCCCAATGGAATATAATTTTATTTCTATCCTATCTAAGGAGTGCAGTCTAAGGCACTGTGGTGGTGCATCCCCACCTCCCTCAACTCAGGCTGCTCTGCATCCTCAGGAATTCTTGTTAGCCTTGGCCTTGATAAATGGCTCCCAGGTGATGCCATTCCCCTTGAGCTTATCAGAAACACTGTCTGTACCAGGAACTTTTGTTGAGTAACCAAGGAAAGGGATGAGAGATAATCAGTCATCCCCTGATAGTCTTGAAACATTGCTTTCCTGAATCATAGCCAGAGTGGAACAGTATTATTGTCACTAGACTTTTGAAAAATTCCAGCAATTACGTCTTGGATTATGTCCAGAATGGAGATTCACAGACGACTAAAGCAAATCATCTTGGGACCCTATAGAACAGTGGTCTTAAGTGAGGGCCTTTGAGCTCTCCAGGACTGCAGCAGGCTGTGACCAGCGTCTCCTGTGAGAGCAACATCTCTCAGAGCTCACAAACCCTCAAGCTGGTGATACTTAGAGGACCATTGCTGAAAGCTGACCATGGGGTGTGGGCTGAAACCTTCCTCCATTCCTCAAGGCTCAACCCTCACCTGTTGAGAAATGTAAAGGCATTCAGTATTCAATATATTTTACTGAATTCTAGGGGAATTTTCAACAGGCGTACCTTTATATTTTTATATATGTATATATATATATATGTACATCTTCATGTCTGTGTGCCTGTGTATGTGTGTGTGTGTGTGTGTTTGTGAATTGATTTAAACACCATATAGCAAGTATAGGATGAATGTTTCCATGTAAGATCTATAAATAAGTCACGGCTGCAATTATTGTAAATGCTATTGAATCACTTTGTAAATGCTAAATTAGTCAATGATTAAGGGCTACATAATCATTTAGACATAAACCATTGACCAAGTCTGGGACTAAGACTTTACCTAGACTCCATCAGGGGTTAGAAAGCAGGGGGACCTCTCTGAACCTCATGGCTTAAGGAGAAGGTGTCCCTTACTCATGTGACTCTTTACTACTTTGTATCTGAGGTCCTCTAAATTGTTTCTAATCCTTTTCTTTGTATGTTCCCTCCATGAAGCAAATAATGGAATGAACCTTTCCATTGAACTTTGTAAATTTATACTAAACCTCCTTTTTCTGTTACTTTTTATGGTGATTTTTTAAGTGACCTAAACCACTCATTTGTGACAGGCACGTAACATTCCATGACCTGGCACTTGTTGAATTTAACATGCTAATTATATACACGTGTTTACACAATTTTGAATGTCCATTTTGATGGCTGCTGAATAGTAGTTTGATGAATAAATACTTGATTGTGAGTAGTTTTTGTTGGTATTTAAATATATGCAATGAGATGAATTAATCCATAATGATGTAAAATACTTCTGATTTCTTTTTACCTTTAAGAAATAAGTAAAAGAGCATATCCTACACAAAATACAAACAGAAAGTAACTGATGTAAAATTCACAGGAAAAATAGCTGCAATTTTTTAAAAATAAAAATAATAAAAAAATCAACCCTAACATTACATATTTGAAAATATTCTTTTCCTATTGATGGCTTGAAATGTACATTTAGATGTAGAACCTAAAGCCACACTACTATTAACAGTCATAACTCCTTTAATTTCTCAGATGGCTTGTCCAGTTTAATTGTTAAATATGGAATTTTAAAATTTTTAAAATCTAAATAAACACCCCTGATTTCCTTTCAAAATTTTGTACAGATTATTTAGATAAAATAATTTCACACCTTTTAAGACAGATTTTTTTTTGTTATCTGACATTGACCTAATGCCAATAGGACTGGCATGAACTAAGTTGAAAGAGAAAGATGTTTATCTAAGACGTAATAATGTAAACCTCCATTTTGAAAAGGACAGTGACCATTTCTGAGCACATTGTCAACTGCCAGCTAAAATTCATAACAACATCAACCACACAAAACAGATATGCAGACAGAAATACAGGTTATTGACATTTGGATTATTTTCACATAGAAGTTTTATGGCAAGAGTTTTTAGTGTGGTGTAATCAATAGTTAAAACAATACCCAAAACTATAGAAAGAGAAGCAAAATAATATAAAAATAATTCTAAAATGACACTAATTTTAAACACTAATCAATTGGACAACACCTTGAAGTTTCATTTTACTTCATTAAATAGTATGAAAACTAAAGATTTAAAAAAATTATCCCAATAGTTTGCTAGAAAACCGCAGTACTTAAGTACTCAAGTGCAGCAGCAATTTTTGCAGTTGTAATTACAGTGAGATTCTTTTTAAAATCTAATTTGAGGTAAACCTGCATATCTCTTGGTGTAAACACAGATTAAGGAAATCCATATTGCTGTAATTTGCAGAATTCTTGCAATCCAGTTTTAGGTAAGCGGTGGAAGTAATCATCGCTCATTGCCTAACTAAAATGTTAAATGTGTTCCCAAATGGGGGTAATTCATTCTACTTTAACAAAATTTCACCTAAATTCCATGTAAAGTCCAAGGAAGGAAGAAGGTACCTCTAAAAGCAGAGAGTAAAGGTTCCTTAATCATTCAGCCTCCATTGACTGGGAACATAGATAAGTCAGAATGGTCATGTAGCCATGTAAAGAATGAGCCCTGTTCTGAAGAGAGACACCAAATAGAGCAATGTAATAAAGCAGCATAGTGGAAGGACTGCTCACCTTTCAGATACTGATCTAGTTCTTTGAAGCATTCCTCCTGAAAATTGAAAAAACCTATTCTGTGCTGGTTTTTTACCTGCACAAAAATCAGTGCAGATCAAAGCTTCAATGTAACTAGGTTGGATGTAGTAGGGGAAAAAAAGAAGGAAAAAAAAAGACAAACCCAGAACACTGATGAGTCATCACTCCTGAAAATGTCTGTGTTTTTTTCTCCTTTTAATTCAGTGTTCATCTAATGCAAATTGCATTCAAGGGAGTACTGTTAGTACTTTCAGGGCACTACTCTGATATGTGTTTTCACTCTCAAACTTAGGGGAAAACTCAGGTTTCCTCACATGGTGGATTTTTACTGTAAGACTATTTTCCCAAAACACAGTCCACAGAATAGGTTTCTGGCAAGAATTTCAGTGCTGTCCTCTTCTAGAGGCAGGTGTCCACCTCCTCAGAACAACTAGCTCTGATCATGCCTGGGTGACACAACTAGCTTTTAGCTAAAAAGGGAGTTATTAGCAGGGTTAACTAAGGTGGAAAGCAGGCAGACTGAATAGCTGTTTGACACTGAATGAGCTTTAGGCAGACATGCCTTGATTGAACTTTCCTTTATCTATACAGAATCACATATACATCTGGGAACCGAAGAGTTTTTAGAAATGGCAGGATTTGAGGACTGGAACATATTTTTATGAGATAGGAGAAAAGCTGCTTTATCTGCCACCTCCCTAGTCCATAATAATAGCTGAATAGTTCTTATCAGTTCTACACTAATATTAGTAATGGAGATATAAAAGCTTTGTAAGGCCTCATGCATTTGCTTTGCAAGTGGAAATAAAATTTCACCGGAATTTCATTCTATCTTGTAATTTGGCCTTCATTAGTCTTGTAGTATAATATGATGAACTCATTTGATTTAATACTGATATGTAAACCAGACATCTAATTTTAATTTATAATTAAATGAAAATAATTAAATATTAATTATTGTTTCAGTATAATATAGCTACTTTCTGAAAATGTGTTTAGAAAAAGCAATAAAGAAGTAATTTTCAGTACATGAAGGATTGGGATAGTGAAACTATGGCTCTGTTTATAAAAGTTTTACATATGTCGAGCTTTATTCTTTGTGAGCTGCTCCAGTAACTTCCCTGCAGTATTTCATGCTGCACAGAACCTTGTGAAAATCTTTACAGGATTAAGACTTTCCACATTAACAACAGAATAAGGGTTAAAGAAAAATATGCAAAATATTATCTCTGGAACAGATTGAAATATGTAATGTACAGACTTGTCTGCATATACCAAGGGGAAGTTGTCCTATTTTAGGGGAACATTTGCATGACCTAATAATTAAAGAACTTGGACATCGTATTGTCAGTTCTGCTACTAGTTGGCTTTGAAGCATTAAACACATTTCTTAATCTCTCTGAGCATTTTTTCTGACTTTTAAAAATGAGAATACAATCAAAAGTTATACTTAATATTTGTCAGCTGAGTTCAGATTAAAAAAAAAACTGTAGTAGAAATAGGAAACAGTACTGTTCTCATCTTTGCTGCAATGAGAAAACAGAAGATTACATTAATTAACTTTTTATTTTGAATTGTATGTACTATGTCATTGATACATAATTTGTCTTCATTTTCAAACCTTGAAATGCAAGTCAAACATTCTGAAGGTCTGAAAAAATTAAACCCTAAATATCTGATTCTTGAAAGTGAAAATAATATGCCTCATTGAATCAACAAATTGTTGATTCACATAGTAGAAATAAGTTTGCATCAGAAAATGTTCAAAAAAGCATGAAGAGCATAGTACTAATTTAATATGATTACAGATTGAAATTCAATGGGGAAATTAGTGTAGCCTAATTTTCATTTTGAAAAGAAAATTAACTTCATGGATTTTTTCTCCTATTAGCTGTGAGAGAAGAAAAGTGTCCACATCTGTACCACGTTTGTAAATGTTTAAATCATCTAACAAGAAACATTGTTTTAACAAGTAATGCAATCTGTTAATTTGTTACATAATTAAATATGCATTTCTGTAAAAGCTCAAAACTGCAAGTACATTTAATGAAATTTAAATTACATTAATTTTTGCATATCCAGAAATGTTATTAATAAACTGAGTAATTTAGACCTAATTTACATAGTAAGTGAACATAATTAAAATCAAACATTCATCAAAGAATCACAGGAAATCTCTAATTTCTCATGTATTTTAAGGATGGAACCAAGATTATTTCAAGAGTAATGCCAACAATGGGCAGTAATGCATATGAAACAAGTGAATGTACTGAATGTCAAACTATGCTAAAACAAAAAATAACTTTTAAGTATTTTAATACCTCATGCCCATAGTTTTTGTTTTTCAAATATATTCCAAAATTTTGATTTTGTCATTGAGATGAATTTAACTATGAAATTGAAGATATCAAGCAGTAAGAATATTAGAAGTGCTCAATTTCTGATTTTTTTTTTTTAATTGCTGATATTTGGGAAGCATGAGAGCTCTTTTTCCTCTCCAGATTTCCTTCATAGCTATTACATTACAAATAAATAAATAAGTACAGAAGAGTTTAAATTTTCTTTACATTTCAGGAGTTTGCACTTAAAAAACATTAAATGTAGAATGATTCATGATAAGGATATGCATGTTTGCAAGAAAAGTATAATCTGTAATACAGCCCCTGTGCATGTAAAATTATAATGCTTTTGTCATTGTTATGACATTATCATTGTTATGATATTGTCATTTGGTAAATACTTTGTTTTTTCAAAGCATTCTTTGAAAAGCTCAGTGAATTTATGTTGTCAAAAAAACCTGCTTTCCTACGATAGGAATAATGCCTTCAAATTTCACACTAGCATGGTTTTCAGGGTTTCCTTTTATACAGTAAAGTTAATTAAACTCTTGGTACATTGCTTGCATACTATTTTAGGTGTTTAGGTCACTAGTGCTTCATGTTTAAGAGGCTGGAAAACCTTACACGGCTCTACAACAGAAAAAAACCCCACAACTGTTTGTTTCTTTGTCTTGTGGTATCCTGATGTTTCATACAGGTGCACAGGAAAATTCTGTGCCTTGTGCATTGAACACACACAGAGAGGAAGAACTCCAGCTTGAGCTGTAGCTGGAAATAATTGTAGTGGATAGGAAAGGGTGAAGAAGACCTGGAGTGGTGATGGACAAACAGGCTGGCAGAGTACAAGTGTAATCACAGCAAAAAGTAAGTAAATCATTACTTTATGAACAACTGTTCAAAATTATACTCAGAAACTATCAGAAAGAGACAGTTCAAGAGACTACGACCAGTAGGAAACAACACAATTGTTCAGACCTTTCTGAATTCTAATCACTGTGTTCTAGCATTGGACCTTTAGTGCCTCTGCCTGATTCAATAAAGGTTTGGATAACGAATTTCTGCCTTCAAAGGCATTTCAGATCTCAATATGTGAAATAAAATAATTGGAGACTATTGAGACATACTTAGTCCAGAGTCTAAACATCCACAAAGTTCTTTGTTTGTTTCAGTTTCAAATATTGTTTTGGTCATTTCTATAACATGAAATAGTATAAAAGTAGAAAGAACAGCAAACCAGTTGCCTTGATGGGATTTTATATTTTGGTTTAATTTGCTTCCTTTTCAGTCTTGATATCAAATTCTCTTTTGAAATTGAAATGAATGCATTACAGATTTATTTCCTATTGTAAAATTGCTTGGGACAGGGCAAATTATTACTGAAAAACTCTAAAAGAAAAAGAGAAATTCCCAACAGCATAATTGTCAGCATTTCTATTATAAACCCTGCATTTGATGTTTTTCTTAGTCTGTTGGCTTACTACAGAAAACTGAGGATATCACCTGAGATGTAGTTTAATTAAACAGAACAGAAATCATGGCATTAAAGAATTGGAGATAATAAAGCTATAAAATTATAATTATTAAATATTTACTCACCAAAAATATTATGAAGTTTTCTCATAAAAAATAATGTCACTGAAGACAAAATATAGTCTTGTTCTAATCTCACAGTTACTTGTTATTATAACTAGCATAAGTGACCCTTTATGCATTCAGAGAAAGACCAGTAACTTGAGAGATATTCTGTATTGATTTCTACTTACTGTATGTTAATATAGGTATGGTAGGCCTGGTCTTCCAGTCAGTTTAATGTGTGCTTATCTTTATTATCTAAAATTAGGTACTTTAATGAAAGCTTGCAAGACTGAGAATTCAGTGATAGGTAGCTATATTGAACAATGTTACTGTCTAAACAATGTACGACTTCTGTAAACCCAGTCATCATTAATGAAAGCCAACACTGCTGTTTATCCAGCAAAAGCATACTTATCATGTCCCAAGGCATGATTTATATAAAACATTTATGTGTGGAAAGTGTGTAATATAAATTTATTGTTATGGTAAATGACAAACATTTATGCAAAATTTGAAAGATTACTGTTTCTCTTCCCATTGTCTGTAGAGACCACAGGAGCAGGAACCGAAGGTCATTGCTTCCTTGGGGTCTTCTCCTCATATCTATTAACAGAGTTATAAAGGGAAGATTTTATTTCTTCCATTTGAATGCTAATGCTTCTTGCTTTGGGCTTACGTGCATGGGATATTTATACCCAATAAGTAGACTATGAAAAAAAGTGCCTCAAATTGGTGTAGGGGTGTGAAATAACACTACAGAAAAGAGTACAGATATTATGCTGGTATCCATACAGGTATGCAAATGTGCCATACAAAAAAAGAAGCAAAGCATTGTAGGTATAGTTCAGTTTGGATATTTGTACAGGTGTAAGTGCCAAGGGACTTGTCACAGAGGACAGGATCTGCCCTGTACTGAATGCAGATGATTCCAGAAGACTTCAAAACAGACCCACTGCGGGACACATCTTTGTCCATCAGCCAAGATGGGGGCAGCTAGGGAAAATGCACTTAACAAAAGGCAAAATTCTGTGTAGTCAGTGAGGATTGAGGAAAAATGTGAGAGAAACAACCCTGTGAACAGCAAGGTCAGATTAGAAGGAGGGGGAGGAGGTACTCCGTGTGCCAGAACAGGGACACCACTGCAGCCTGTGAAAAAAACCAGGGAGAAGCAGGTATCTGGCTGTAGCCTGTGGTTAGACTGATGTGGAGCAGGCATGCCTCTGCAACCCATGGAGAGGAACACAGTGGAATAGATAGTCATACTGTGGAGACCCCAAATTAGAGCAGGTGGACATATCCTGAAGGAACCTGTGGTCTGTGGAGACCCCAAGCTGAAGCAGGGAAAAAGTATGAGTAGGAAGGAGCAGTAGATAAAAACTGTTATAAAATAGTCATAAATCCCTCATTCCCCAACTCCCTTCACTGTTTGTGGGGAGGTAGTAGAGCAGTCAGGAATGAAAGAATGAAGTTGAGCTTGGGCAGAAAGGAGTGGATGGGGGGAAAATGTGGTCTTAATTTGTCTTGGTTTCTTATGATACAAATCTAATTTAATTAGCAATAAATTATATTATTTTTCCCTGTTTTTCCAGTGATAATTGTCAATTCATCCCCCTGTCTTAATCTTGATGCTTGAGCTTTTCCATTACATTTTCTCCCTCTGTCCTGTTGAGGAGGATGAGCAAGAGAGAAGTTGGGTGGGCATCTGGCAGCCAGTTGAGATCAACCCGAAACACAACATATTTATTATTCTTTTCATATTAACTGTGTATGAATTCCTAAAACATCAACTACTACTCTTTACTGCCTCATACAATATTTTCTAAGTTTTCTGGAGTTTTGATTTGGCTACTATGACACCAATATTAAATAATTCATTCTAGGAACTGTAATTTGCTCCTTTTCAGGATAATTCCAACTCTGTGTTTTCTTGAAAAGACTGTAGGTGAGAATATGCGACTAAGAAGAGATTGAGATTTTCAGATTTCTGTGTGTAGATTAAGTTCTGGTTGACTTTTTTCCTAGACATTTATTTCAGTTGTTTTCCGAATAAGCATAATGATTAGGATTTTCAAAGTCACTAGTGATTTTTAGTGTCTGAATAAATTAAAACCAAGCGAATTAAATTCTGAGAGCCAGCTCTCAACCTTTCATCAAAGTTTTTTAAAAAAATTCAGATTGAATATCTGGTTGGAAGGGATCTTGAAAGATCATGTGGTCCAGCCTTTAATGGGAAAGGCAGCCTAGGTGTGATTATCTAGCACACTCTCTAAATGAGTCTTGAAAACCTGCAGTGAAGGGGACTCTACCATATCGCTGGCGAGGCGGTTCCAGTGAATATTTACTCTCACAGTGAAAAATGCTGGTTTCAGACACAATGTTGTTTCAACAGTTTAAAGACTCACAACACCAGATGTTAGCCCCTGACTGGAGTATCTAGATTGTGCCTGTTTTATGCTCCATGAACAGTCAATTGAGATGGCTTAAATTATGATAAAATTAAAATCATCTTTCTGCTGTGAGAGTTCTAAGCCAATGGAGACTCCTAATTGTAAACACAGAGAAAACACAAATAGAATTTAACCCATTTAAATCCAGATACATATATGTCCTTAGCATGGAGCTACTTCATCTCTTTTAAACCACTGTGCAAGAATATTAGTAGTTACTGTGTTTTTTTGTGAAAACATCATTCCTGTTGCTTTAAATAGTGACAACTAAAACCTACACAACTGATTTTATTATTTCATTCTATATGAGAAAATAGATTGTATTCCATATAATTTTTTTATCCTTCACAGAAAGATGTTAGTAGTGCTAAACATTAATTTACTATGATTTTTTTACATTTCTAATGTAAATATTTTTCTTTTTTTCCCTTGTAAGAGGAGTCATTAATATTTATTTTAAGCTATTTGATAAATGGAGAAAGTTTTTCTGTGTATATATGTGATGTTACCACTTTTCTGTCTATTTTGTCTGTCTTTACTTTGTGATGTGTTAATTTTTATTTTCCTGTTTAGAGGAGGGATTAATACCATATAGACTATAGTTATAGGTACTTTCCTTTTTGAAATTTAAGTGTTGCAAACTATTTAATAATTTCAAGACTTATCGGTAAGGAGAACAGATTAATTTTCCTACAGAGGTACTCAAAAAAAAAAAAAAATTATAAGACAGAGATTCTCTTCCATACCTACTATCTCCTAAAAACAGTGCTAATTTAAAATGTGAATTCTCAGCCAACATTGCCATTGAAAACATTTGTAATATTCTTCATCTTCAGACTGTTAACAGTATCCTTTCATGGCTTATTTTACTCAATGTAACATCTTCTCCAGATATCATTGACCTTAGCATCATTTTACATCATCTTAAGCACCTTATAAGTCTCACTGGCACTGTTTTAACCTGGCTGATAACTTTATCTAACTTGACCGTAACAGTGTAAATTAATGACTCTAGAGATTTTTTTTCCTGAGCTTGTTTTCAATTGACTCAGGTATCTAGACTGTGTACTGTAATTTTTGATACCTATATATTCCAGATTCCTGATATTTTTGTTATGGTTAATACAGTGCTAAATGATAATACTTGTTATCTCAACTTAATGTTGATTCTTCTTAAACTTATTTATTTACTTCACTATTTTTGAAAATGGAAAATTATATAACAAACTAAGTATAATCAAATGTTTATTGGTAACATGGAATTTCTATTTAGCAGTTTTAAGTTAGGCTTGCTTCTTTGATACCTGTAGTCAGAAGTTTACAATAACTGAAAGGCAGACAATATATCCTATTGGGGATGCTGCGGGCACTTATTTGATGATATCTATACGTTATTTCCAAAGAAAAGCATCTTCTGGGAATGTAATGGTTCTCCAGGAGTGCAGTGAGTTCTCAATTTATGTTCCCATTCAGCAATATTTTCTGTCACCCCAGGAGTCAGAGCTCACTCTGTGTAATCCAGTGCATGGTCATGTACTTAGTCTTCCTATTACATTAGTTCTTCATATCCTTTCTCAGTAAGTAGTTCTGTGAATGCATCCCCTGCCAAAAACTTCCACCCTGTTGGTAGAACCAACTTCAAAGTTTGATTAAGCTTGAAATAACTCATGTAAAGGACAAGTAAGTTCAGTATTGACATTTGGCCACCGAATTTGTCTCTGTTTTTTTCTTCTAAATAAAAGAACCTGAGGGAATAACCTGAAGTTGTGTCAGGGGAAGTTTAGGTTGGATATTAGAAAAAGGTTCTTTACCCAGGGTATGGCTGGGGAAGTGGTCACAGCACCAAGCCTGCTGGTGTTCAAGAGTTTAAGAAGCATTTAGACAATACTCTCAGGCACATGATGTGACTCTTGGGGATGGTCCTGTGCAGGGCCAGCGGTTGGACTCAATGATCCTTGTGGGTTCCTTCCAACTCAGCATATTCTGTGGTTCTGTGAAATCAGGAGTGCTTAATAAAAGATAATATGTCCTTAGATACAATATTTACATGTGGTAACAAGTCTAGATGTCCCTCTGTCTCAGGAGTAATAGAAAAGACAACAGTGATACAGCCATTTTTACTCCCTTACTGGCTAGTTTAGGGAGGTTGGTGCTCTCAGTGCCTAAGGACCTACACACAGAATTTTTTCTCCTAGTTTTTGGGGAAACTGTCTGTACCTCTGTGTCCATTTCCTCACTTCATTTCTTAATCTGTACTGCTAAGTCTTTTTCTCTAAGCATTCTAGTCCATTCCTGAACCCTTTTCAAAATGAAAAGTACTAGAGGAAGAGAAATTCTTTGGTACAGATTGAAGAAATACTAGGACAAAGGATGTGACAGACCAACAGAAGAGGTGACTGGAGAGAAAGAATGGAAAAAATAAATTGGTATAGGAAGACATGGAAGGAAAAATAAAAAAGACAAAGTTTAAATGGCCACAGCTGAATATTTCTAACATAAACACAAGGATCTTTAAAAAATAATTAGAAAGATCAGGGGAAACCAAAGTAAAAAAACCGCAATCTCTGAGAACCAAGAAAAGAGGATTACTTGCAGTAAGAAAGCAAATTCTAATAAAAAGTATTTAGGCAAAATAAAAATAAGCCTTGCAATTAATAATAGCTGTTAATTATCGCCTTATCAGGAATTTTTGCATTAGCTGAAATATTGGTATTGTATGGGATTAACTTTTCTCTCGGATTCATCCAGTAAGGTCTTTTCAGCATATTTGTGCTTGTGTCAGATGCCGGTTTCAGGATTTCTCACTCTGCATGCAATTATTTAGCAGCTTAACTTCTTTTGTTACATTTTTTTGTCATTTTGTCTCTTGAAACTTCTTGCTTCTTTTGAGAGTTGTTCCTTCTGCCTCTTGTCCTACTCTGTGAGCAAGCTAATGGGGAAAACATGTCAAGAAACACTCTAGTAGGTATGGGAATGGGAAAGGAAGGCATTAGAAACATCAGTTGTATGTTCCATGGAGCAGAGCCCATAATTCCTCCTTTTCTCGATCTTTACAATGAAGAATCAGCTCGAGTATCCCTGCATTGTGCTATTGCAGCTGCAAGTGCTGCTGAGTACTACGGAGTGGCACAGAAACAGTGAGTACAAACCAACCAAACAAGCTCGTAGCATTTTTTGAATATATGTATATGCATTTGGGAATGGCGGTGATGAGTGTTTACCCTGTTTAATAAAGGAGCTGAAACACATTACACATATATTATGCCTTAAAAGTTTATTGCTTCCAGAGACAAGCTCAGGCCTAAAAGCATCTAATACCATTCCACTGTGCTCCTACAGTGAGCGTGAGGGAGGGTGGCAGAAAGAGACTCAAATGCACCATCAGTTTCAAAATTGCAAAGCTTATTAGCTTTGGTTCAATGTTAGCTACTGTTGTCTTAGGTCTCCGGAGCACCAAATTCTGAGCAAGCTTATTAGGTCAGTCACCGTGCTAAGCAAGAGCTATCTCTGTGTGTTTTTTCCAGTGTCCCAGGTAATGAGCCCTTCTGACTCTGGAGCTTAGGAGAAACAGTTGAGTTACTCTGCAAGAAGCTGTCTGAGCCCTGCAAAGCTGGAACTGAGGCAGAACTAATAAGCCTTGATAAAATGAAGCTGACTGTATGTATTGGGATGTCTCTACATCCAACTCTACAGTTCTTTTGGCTCTGGGAATGTAATAAAATTCTCTTTCATATGGTGATGGATGGTTTATTCTTTGTTCCTGGCTTATTACATGCTTGTTGTACAGCACATTTTCTTACAGCAGGAATAGCTGGGTAGTAAAGAATAGGGCTGCCTATTTGTTCCCACTGTGGCCACAATAAGACTAGCTGTGATGTTTCACAGTTGGTTAGCACCCATGTTGCTAAGAAGTGTTTCTTTCCTGTTGTCCTTTAGCCACTAATCTCTTTAGGCACTAATGTTTCTGTAGCTGCAAGGTAGCGGATTGAGATAGAGCTGAAAATGAATACCTTTTTATTTTTCCTTTTTTTTTTTTTTTTTCTTTTTTCTTTCTGGAGAGCTGTGTTTCAGCTGTACCAGTTCCTGGATTTCATAACTGTCTAAGTGCTGGTCACAGTGTAAGAGAGGTAGATAGCAAAGTACAGAAACACATACTTAGAGCTGATTACCCAGGACCACATCCAGACAGTTTTTTAAAATCTCCCAGGATGGTGACCAGAACTTCTGGGCAATCTGTTCCAGTGCTCAATCACCCTCACACTGAAAATGTGTTTTCTGATGTTCAGGTCTAAACTCCTTTTTTTTTTGAATTTTGTGCCCATTACCTCTTGTCCTGTTACTGGGAACCACTAGAAAAAGCCTGGCTCTGTCTTCAGATATTTGTACACAGTGACTTTCCTTCTGATCCTACAGGCTGAAGAGTCACAGCTGTCTTATCCTGTACTCATTGAACATGTTTTTCCAGTCCTTTAGTAAGCTTTGTGGTCTTTCAATAGACTGTCTCCCATACCTCCATACTTTTCTTATACTGAGGAACCCATAACAGGACCCTGTACTTCATGTTTGGTCTCACAAGTGCTAAGTCAAGACAGTGCTGTGATTTATTTTATTTTTGTGTCTCCACCATGTTATGTGGTATACAATGAACAAGAAATTTCTATCTGTTCTGTGTCAGCTGGTATTAGTAGTAACCCTTCTCATGAACTTTCTTTCTATATGATCTTGCCAAGCAGAATACCCAGGTTACAAAGATACCTTTTTCTCTTGGCAATTTCTTCAGTGGTAGAAGTGTTAAATGGGTTACAGCAAGCTGCTCCCAGGCCACTCAAAAAAGAATGTTTTCCCTTTTTTTCACAAATCGTTTTTCAAAGTCAACTATGATCAGAGGACACATATTAACAAGAAAGGCCAGAGGAAAACATTTTAAAAAGAGAGAGGAAAAGGCTTCTCCCTCAAGGATCAATTGTAAATGTGAAATTTTTTGACAGTTCCAGGACAAATTTTTGTTCCTTGTCTTTGATAGGCAATGTCCCTGGTCAACCTGAGATCCAGCTGGATAGCAACCTATCTCAGTGGGTGATTAAAGTTTCCTCTTTTTTCCTAGTGGCATTAAACAATGGAGAAAACAACTGACAAAAAATAAAAAATCAAGTGATCAAAGCCTTATGCCAAGACTTTCTAGGTTACACTGTTAAAGTTGAAAAAAGGCTTTGGCTATTCACCCAGCAGACTTAGAAAATGGGAAGAAAATATTTTCTTTTTTTTGAAAAGGTGAGATACAGCACAAACATAATAAAACCAACTAAAGAAAAAGCTAAATCCCTTAGAAATACTCTGTTGAAATAACCCTGTAGAAAAGGTTTTTTGTTTGTTTTCATTTTAGTTTTTTTGATTCCTCTCACTTTCTTTCCCTCAAGACCTAGATCAGCTTGAAGCAAAGGTGTGGGGGGTTTATTTTATTATAGGATTACAGATACATAATTTGAATTGTACAACTACCCTAACAGTACACTGTAAAACTGACAGAGCTCTAGTTGTACATATGAGCACTTTTCAGAAGTCTTAATAAACTTTTTGAGGTGGGGAAAAAAAAAATATCACTGAGCCCTTGTGAGACTTTACTGTAATCTACTGCATTGTGAAACAAAGTATATGTGCTATGTATCCTGGTGGGAGGGTAGCACATAAAAGTATGCAAGAGCGTTTGAGAGAGAAAAACCTGCTTGAGTCAGTGTGAGAGGAAAATTTAGGAGCAGCCTTGCTGGAGCGTTATCCCTGTCGCTTGTTGGGATCAGTTCCTTTGGTGAACAATTCCAATAAGACATGTTTCAGTTATTGAGTGGGGAAAACAAGCTGACCTACACCAGTCAAGAACTGCTACGTGCATGACCAGGCGTCTAGTGATCAAACTTGTTCCCTGAGCCATATTATTATGGTGCTGACATTTATGTGTTTTATAAACAGTTTAATGTTACAGAATCACTGCATGAGACTCACAACCGTAAATAATCCTGGATTTGTTTCCTTAAGTCCAGGGAACTAGAAATGCTCAAAAGCAAAATAAAAAATGGTGAGAGAGAGCTAACTTTTTAGCCAACATGATTTATTTCAAATAAATAAGGAAAAAAAAGCAGAATTTTGAATAATCTAAATCTATTTTGCTCTATGTCATTTAAATTGAAACCCAGTATTTCTGTGCCAGAGAAAATTATATTTATAACTTCATGTACTAAATGATGACATAGCTGGAATTGGAAAATCCTGACTTAAAATGTCATTTTGTTTTCTTTACCCTCCCTCCCCATCCCACCCCCATTTCATTCATTGATTTGATAAAAATACTGTGGTTGTAATCTTTATTTTCTTTAATGTATTCAAAAAATTTGGCTAAAAAGTCATAACAGATAATTCAAGTCAAAAAGTTGATGCTACCAAGTCAGTGAATTGGTGCTTCACTTTCTACACCTAAAAAACATAATCCAGAATCTAAATGCTGCTGCCTGTGTGCCTTGTTCAGTGTGTAAGCAGGGTTTCATGTCTCAGTTTTGTCCAAATTACATACCAGATATTAGATGGAATAGAGCCAGCAAAGAAGAAGTACTAAGTATGCAGGTTTGTTTGAAATCCTACTCTTCTGAGAGGCTAGGCACTTACATTATTTTGGACAATTTACCTTGAATTTTTTTATGATCAGGGACACTTGTAACCACTCTTGCAGAGAAAGGAACAGTTTGCTCTCTACTTTGAAAAAAGGCAGTGCATACCTCAATTCTTTTTATTCCCTAGTGTCAATGAGAGCATGAAGTGCATGGTCTGGATAAATTACTCCTTTCTCCTGAGTATTGGAAAAAGGAGAATTCAAGGTTATACCTACACCCTCCCTTTTAGGCTGAATGTAATCCATCAGGAATGGACTGAGGACTGCCTATACTTCTGTAGATGAACATTCAAAATTGATGGTACCACGAAGAGAAAACATAAGAAAAATCCTGTGCATAACTTAGCAGGTGAGGAATTCACATGAGAAACAGGTGTTCTTATATTTGCTCCAATGAAAGGTCTTTATTTGATTTAGTATCTGTGTAATAAGAAATGCAGTTTGTGTCTCTCATTGAGATCAAAACAAATACACTTAAAGTGAAAATCCCACCTAATTTTCATTTCATGATGGCATTGAATTTTTCGCTCATATTTTGACTCATGGAAAAATAATAGCGACCTATGAGTCAAGGAGAACCATGAAAGTTACACTTGTATGACAGTGAACAACGTCCTAGCATACAGTAAAAATTAAATCTAGGAGAGAGGAGCCCAAGTACAGTCACTTTCAACTGAATACTTAATTTAGACCTGAAAATGTTAAAGAGAGGAAAAATTGTAAACAGTGTGGATTCAAGTAAGTGGACTGTGCACCAGTAGTGTCAGCCATGGAGAGTGCAAAGTAGCACTGTGATTTTCTGTTAATAATTAACCCTGTTCAAAAACAACAGGCAAATATTTACAGCTAATGCTAAAGGCATAAGTGGGTATGCAGAAGGCAATTAAAGTTCAAAGCTATTTAAATATGTAATTAAACACTTGCATATTTTTTGCATATCTCTCACAGAATTTTATTTTGAATAAAAATAAAGAAACACTCAGTCCCACCCAGGCTACTAAACTGTGTGCCAAAGATTGAAGGGGTTCCTGTAACTCAAAATTTTTTAGAAGGTATTATAATACTTTTGAAAAATAATACAACTGAAATATATCTGAGTTTTGCAGAACAGTAAAAAATAAGATTATCATGGTCATAAGAGTTAATAAAGAAATATACATGTAAGTATATATGATTTTCTCATCTATAATTTGAATTCTCCCCGTTAGGAGAATCTTCCTGATTTCAGGAAGAAAATGGACTAGTATGGCACAGACACTACCTTTAATCAGAATCAGATTTACAGAATATGCTGATTTGGAAGTAACCCACAAGGATCATCAGTTCCAACTCCTGGCTCTGCACAGGACCATCTCCAAGAGTCACACCATGTGCCTCAGAGTATTGTCCTAATGCTTCTTCAACGTTGGCAGGCTTGGTGCTTTCACCATTTCCCTTGGGAGCCTGTTCCAGTGCCCAACCAGACACTGCGTCAAGAACCTCTTTTTATTATCCAACCTAAACTTCCCCTGACAACTTCAGGTCATTCACTCAGGTCCTGTCACTGGTCACAAGAGAGAAGCTGCTCCTTTTCTCCTCACAAGGAAATTGTAGATTGCAATGAGGTCTCCTCTCAGTCTCCTCTTCTCCAGGCTGAACAGACCAAGTGACCTGAACCACTCCTCATATGGCTTCCCTTCAAGGACCTTCACCATCTTTGTTACCTTCCTTTGGACACCCTCTAAGAGCTTAATATCTCTCTTATATTGCAGTGCCCAAAACTGCACACAATATTCAAGGTGAAGCTACCTCAGTGCAGAGCAGAAAGGGACAATCCCCTCCCTTGAAGGGTTGGAGATGCTTTGCCTGATGCCCCCCAGGACACGGTTGGCCCTCCTGGCTGCCAGGGCACTGCTGATTCATATTCCCCTTGTTGTTGACCAGGATTCCCAGGTTCCTTTCCACAGCACTGCTTTCCAGTATCTCATTCCCCAGTCTATATGTACATCCAGGGTTGCCCCATCCCAGGTGCAGGATCCTGCACTTTCCCTTATTGAACTTCATAGGGTTGTAACTGTCCAGTCCTCTAATAAGTTGTGCTACACATGCAAGATAAGTGTAGTTTATGTCCTATTTATTAATATGCATGTTTAGATAAGCAAGTCTTTATATTGGGACCTCATATTACTGGAGCTTTTGTAATTACTTCATTATTTTCCTTTTCAATGAACCATCAGCTTCTTTTTGCAGAAAAGATATTCTTTAAACTGGTGTTACTTGTCATATATTCTGAACTAAATTTTTTGCTTAAACCGAACATTAGAAAGCACACTCAACTACATATAAATATAAATTAATTTTGTTTTACAAAAACACTCCTACAGTTTGTTATTTTTTGAACAAAGTAAAATAATAAAAGACAATACTTGATGCTCCTTTCATTTTGACATTTTGTTTGTGAAAATACATCAAGTTAAAATTCTCCAAGAATGCTTTATTCATATATTAATAACTGAAGTGAATAATTTTGAATTGCCAGTGTAATTAAGCCATCTTATTATTTCATAGTTATGAATAATGAAAATTTGCAGTGATATTAATGATGATGAAAGTAACTGTTACTTCACAGCATAACGAATTGATTGAGACAAAAAAGGCTGTACCTGCCTAATTATTTCTCACAAATAATAACATTGGTTATTCTGTGACTTGAAGTTTGAATAGACAACTATTATTGCTTCTGCATAAGTAATACTTTCCATAAAGAATACTAAAAATATTATCATTTTAACAAATTGAAATTACATAAGTAGGTTTAAATATAAATAACACACATATTCATTATCTTTGCTAACAGTTTCACTAGTAAGATAGGAAAGAATATAGCATTTTTTTCCTTGTCTTTTCACACTCAAGTTTTATTTTTCATTGATTAGTCAATCTCATCATAAGCAATTTTACATTTTTTTGCAACTTAATGATTTCACTTTTATCCATCCACAGAGCTCTTTGGTGATTTCAGATATGAATTAATAGTTTACAGAATAGAAGACATTGACCATTCTTCATTTTCTCTTTAAATAACACTATGTATGACCTTAACTAGCATATAATCCTGCATTTCACAGTAATAAAATAGAGACTTTTTTTCAAAAATAACAATTCAATTGGAATATTATGTGGACCTGAATTGGTAAATGACATCCAGTCACCTCCTCACAACTGAAGTCTTTACCTTGAAGGTAGTGTAAAATGTTGTCACAGAATGTTAACAAGAAATAATGATTGTTTTTGAAGTTCCTACAACACAGCAGTACAAAACCGCTCAGAGTTCAACCATCTGTGGTACTAGTCCTTGAAAAACTCTTTTACTTTCAACAGAGGAGACATAATCAATTTGTGATTTGAGCTGCAGTTGTAACCATATTCATTTAAAGTCCTTCCCTGTAAAAGTACTTCCCTGTAAAAAAAAAATATAAAAGGAAGTACTGTCTACCTGTGATACAGAATTTTAATGCTATAAAATGTTTGCCTTATACTAGCTTTTGAACAAATAAGAACTTGTCCTTCAAACATGGGAAAAGCTTGTATCCCTTGCACTATTTATGTACATTCTTAACTTGTAGTATTTGAGTAGTCATACTGAATTCAGCAAGATTATTCATGTTCCTATTGTTATTTTTCTTCTTTTAAGCATAAGAACAACAAACTTTCATGATGGTAAGATTAAAATACAAACCATTAGCAATATTACTGGAGGTGGCAGTAGATTTTTAGAAAACTGTTGTAACCAACAGATGATGCACAGACTAATCCTGCACATCATACAACCTTCTGGCTTGTAGACATCAGAGGTTTCTTGTTTTCCTGTGCAAGAAGTTGCATTTTGCCCACTGTTTCTAACTAAGCTTTTTTCTCTCATGAATTGGTCTACTTGTCCTTACTTGAACTCAAACACGCATTTAGAGTTCACAACATCCTGTGAATGTGTGTGAATTCTACATGAATCACACACTGTGTGCAGTGTCAGTGGGAATCAGCGTTTAGCTCCTTCTGTCTACATAGAAATCTCATCCCATGTATATTTGGTGGTCTCTGCTGAAATGTGATGAGCTGAACCTTTGGAAAAGTTACCTGTATCTGGATAAACAGCATAAGGGAAGAGAAAGAAATATACTTGTATCTTTTTGAATATAGGTGGGATTGTAAACATCCTGAATTGATGATAAGTTCACATATACACAGAATGGTAATGGTCTATTTTTTTTTTCTTAAAATATGCTGCTTAGACTTTTCTACTGTAATACTAATATTAAAATTCTGATTAATTTCTACTGATAAAAGAATGTCTTGTTCAAAGGCTTCTCAATCACCTACTGATTGGAGTACCTTAGCTTTTGTTTGGCAAACATAAGATAATACAAGAACCAGAATTCTAAAGAGTAGTGAACAAGTTTCTTCAGAAAAAAAAAAAAAAAAAAAAAGCCTCTTGAATATAGATCAAATTCAGCTTTGGATTACATTTACCTTAACTTTGGTAAAGCATTTGGCACTATCTTCCACCACATCCTGAAATATAAGCAGACAAATTATGAGTTACATAAGTACACACTGAGGTGGATTGAAAACTGGCTGAATAACCAGACCCACTTGGTTTTGATCAGCAACATAAAGCCCAGTTGGAGGCAAGTAACTAGCAGTGTATAACACAGGGGCTGGTACCGAGGCTAACATTAATATCTTCATAAACAACCAGGATGCTGAGACAGAGTACACCTTTTATCTCAGATGATAAATAACTGGGAGTAGATAGTCATACTACCATTCAGAGGAGTTTAGACAGGCTGCAGAAATGGGTGGAGAGTAATCTCATGAAGTCCAACAAGGGAAATGCAAAGTCTGTTCCTGGGTTGGATAACTCAAGACACCAGGATGCTCTATGTGCAAGTGTCTGGAAAGCAGCTCTGCATAGAACTTTAGGGTTCTGGTAGACAGCAGCAATCCTTTCTCATAGCAAAGAAGGCCAGAAATGTACTGGACTACATTTAAGGAGAGTGTTACCAGAAGTTCAGGGAAGTCAATCCTTCTCCCACTGGTGAGACTGGGTACTGTTCAGTTCTAGACTCCTGAGTGTGAGAGGCATAGACTTACTGAACTAAGAACAGCATAGAACCACAAAGATGCGTAAGGAACTCCTGCTTATGAGGAGAGCCTGAAGGCTGGGGCTATTCAACCTGGAAGGCAAGGCTCAGGGGGAGATTTTACCAATGCACATAAACACCTGACAGAAGGGAATGAAGCCGAAGCAGCCAGGCTCTTAGTAGAAAATATACTTAAGCTGACTCTGCTTGAAATGGAGAGCTGGACTAGATAATTTCAAGATGTCCCTTTCAACATAAATGATTCTGTGATTCCATGAGTTTTGAACCTTATGAGGTTTCTGTTGGTTCAGTCTTCTGCTTTCTGAGATTCCTCTGAATTGACGCTTTGCCACTCATTGTGTCTGCCACACCACCCAGTTTTGTGCCATTAAAAGCTTTCCTGATGTTGCACTCCCATTATTGTCCAGTCCACTGATAAAGATGTTGAAGAAAAATAGGCCTCAGTATTGACCTCTAGATACTCTGTCAGTGGCTGCTGTCTGGACATATTCTTTGGGTACAGGGATCCAACAGGTTTTCTGCATACGTAAATATCCATCAAGCCATTGCAGATTTCCTCAGCTTCTGTATTGTTTTCTGTTGTTTTGTATACATAGGACAGGACATAGTGTATGAAGATTAAATGCTTGGGCAGTAAGCATTGCTTTCCTAATGAAGAAAAGGAAATATGAAAGTAAAAATATTATCAATGTGTAATTAGTAACTTGTTTAAAAAAAAAAGTCAATGTACTTTCTGATAAAGCAGAATAGCACAGGATTTGTTCTATTTACTTATAAACATTTTTAGTGAATGACGTGTTACTGGCTTGAATATAGAGTTTTTTCAAAATGTGCAATTAAGATTATAAAATTAATTAAGGAAAAGAAAGGGTGGTATTATCTATGTATTATTTCATTGTGAAAGAGATTTTATGAAACTGCTTTAGCTACATATATGATACAGAAAATAATGGGGTTTAGATGACCTACCAAAGTGTGCAATTACTTAGATAATGTGGAATTCTGTGGAAATTACTAAAGTCTGTTACTGGGAATTATGTGAGCATTTTGTCATGATATTAAGGACTAAAAATTGGTGAACAAAAAACTTACTATTAAAAAAAAGGTTAATGAGACTTACACAGGTAATGTGCATGGAGCTTTAAAATGCAGTATTTGGGACATTATACTCCTCATGAAAACAAGGAATAGTCCTATGAGATAATTCTTAATTTAGAGCCATAAAAAGGGCCATACAAAGTGCTGTATAAGCATAAAAGACAAGGATTCTAGGTATGTGAATGGCTACAGAGCCATTACAACTCCTAAAAAGAAATTTTTATTAGATTTTTATTTCATTTTATTAATTAGATTTAGTGCCTTGGTTCAACATTAACAAAGTGTATATCTAAATATCTGTCCAGACTAAATTCAAAAAAGGAAACAACACTTAATCTCCAAAACTGACATCATCTGTTATATTTTGTAATGGCATCACTGTCATCAGAATTGCTAGACAGCTTACAGCTGGAAGGACAGGGGATGAGAGCCAAAGCATGTTAAAACCCAGTGTTCATGATTCTATTTCAGTTTCAAATCAATGTAATTTATAAGAAACTGACAACTATTACCTGTCAGTATTCTTCTTGAGAATTGTCTTTCTGATCCTAGCAACCATTCAACCACATTGTAAATTCAGTCAGCCTGATGCAAACCCTTTTAAATATAATTGCTTACAGTAATCTGTACTGCTAATAGCAGTGAGATATGTTTTTGCTTTTCATCATTCTACACATTTTGAGCAGGTTTTTATAAGTGTTTAGACATATCAAGATACAGCAAGTCATCTAGTGGGATTTCTGTGGTATAATTTACATGCACAACACTTTCTAAATACCAGAGTTTCTATCTACTTAAATATTTTAAAGTCTGACCCAGTTTTGAAAGCATGTGGGAGAGAACTGCAAAATGAGTAGCATGAAGAGGGTGGGTAAAAGATAATTTGTCTTTTCTAGACAAGAACTAGGAAAGTGTTGAAGGATAGCACCTATCCACACCCTGTGAAACACTGCCAAGGGGAATTACAGATTCAAGCTTTCAAGATTCAAAAAGTTTGGACAAGCATTCAAGGTCTGATCAAATGTAGGAAGATTTAACAGTTCTAAGACAACCCTCAATCCACGGGTGGTGGTTGGGAGCTGAAAACAATCTGAGACTGGCAGAGTACTGGGAACCGCATCACATGCTTATCTAGTTGTTGTGCTTCAAAGGAGTGGGGACAGGTTATTGGACTTATCCAGTATGGACATGCAAATGCAGTTGTAGTCTTAAGCATGTGAGTTACAGGAGAACAAGGAAGGTGTGACTCTTAGGAGCAAAGGTATGCACATCATCCCCAAAGAAGTCTGAAGCTCAAGGAGGATGGACTAACTATCCCTTGCCAGCAGACAAACAGGGGAAAAACTGCCCTTTGTGTCAGAGGATAAAGAGGCACATGTTGTAGTCCTGCAATGGGTCCTCTTAAGGAAATGGTGGGGCAGGAGAAGAAATGTACCTCCAGAGACCCAAACAAGACACTGTACAAGGGACCATACCCTCTGTGAGTACCCCACTCATAGCAGTGGGCCCTGGCTTACCTGAGGAAGGCTGAAATGGTCACCAGAAAATGCCCTGAAGAAATACTGGACTGGGGAGCATAACACCAAGAAAAAGAAAGAAAAATAGAATCTAAGAAGGATTTTCTCTTAAAGATATTAGAGGATGATTAATGAGTCTTTCTGTAATAATGAGATAATGTGAACTGTTAGACTGTTAAAATATTAATTCGACCAGTGACAAATTCCTGGCTCATAAGTGAGGTATGTTCCCACAGCCTGCAATGAAGTTCTGGGAGTTGCAAGAGCAGAAGATCCACCACAGGGCTGGTGTCACTGAGTTTGTGGCTGGACTCAGCCAGGGTTTGCAACATCACCCTGGTACAGCTTCCTGATATTAATAATGTAGGAAGAAAAATCTGAGAGAAGTCCCGCATTCTCATAGTGTAGTAACTTAAGTTTATGTATAATCCAGCAGCCAGTCTGTTTCCACCTAACCCTACACTTCCAAGCTAATCTGTTCCCCTTGCAACTGAGTTATAACATGATTATAGATGCAGTGTAAGTACTTTGGTAATGACATAATACAACAGGTGTTCTTCCTGTTTATGTGTGTTTTTTGCAGGCCTGTGTGGCAACAGAATCCAAGTTTCTCTTGAGAACATTTATACAAGTCAAAAAAAGAGCTAAAAAGTTTGCCAAATTGCCTTAGGAATCAAGTTGTGGGGTGTTTGCTTGTTTGTTTGTTTTGCTAGTGGCTCATGAATTACTAAAGTGGTTTACTTTTGAAAATATCCCAAATTTTTCAAGATGTGTGAAAGGGATTGTTAATGCAGTAGGTGGAACCTTGGTCAGAAGAGATCTGTGTTTTGCAGAAGGTCGTTTATTATCTGTGGCTTGCTGTACCTGTGTCATTTCAGCTAAGAGCAGAGTGTCTTATTCCTCTTTTGCCCCTATTTCCCCATGAGAAAATCACCTTGCTCAGGAATCTAGAGCAGCTGGAGCTTTAACTAGCATTGCTATTCATCAATCTCTCACTACCACCAGGCTTTTATAAATTTTCTCCCAAGTGAAATAGGATGATAGTTTCTCCTTTATGTATAAGCTACTTCTTCGTCTTACAAAGTCATGAATTCCCTTTCCTTATTGCTTATGAATTCATCTTGAGGGCCTGACAGCATTTTTCTAATCTTTTTGCTCTCCTTCCCTTCATTCTCCTCCAGAGGTCTTGCTTTCTGCCTGAGGTTGTCTGAATGCTTATGGATTATCTGCTTCTCTACAGCAAACTCTCTTCAGTTACATTAAAAAAAAAAAAGGCATTAATTTTGTTAGACAGTCTGCTTTATCAAATCAGTTGTCAGACAATTTTTTATTTATTATTTTTTCATACTTAATTAGTATTTTATGAATAGAAGTTTTGTCAATGGTCTGTTTTTTATGGTATCAAGAAAAATTGCAAACATGATTTTGTGTACAAAAGGCAGAAATTTATATTTAGAATTTTTTTAACAAACAATGTTTTAGCTTAAAGACTCAAGAGCAGAGTTCAATTAAAAAATGCACTTAAAGATTGTTTTTTATCGTGAAACTATCCTGAATGTGGAATGATATATTTCATTTTCAGTTAACAAAATCAATGAGAATTTTTAGACCACGAATTATCTGAGAGATAGCGTTCTCATTTTTAAAGACTGAAGAGAAGTACATATTTCTATGTACTCTGTGAGTAAACTCAAGATATGCTGATTTATGCCAGAAATCTATATATTGATTTTATGAAGCATTTGGGATTGTTTACTATCTGTTATATTTGCTTGTTGAAAATGTAATTATTTCCAAGGTATTTTATGATCAGTATTGGAACCTCTGAATAGTGGGTTTATCATATGAGAATAAAGACACAAGGGGGCTCCATTGCTTTACTTTTGTGGATTTTCTTGTACATTACTGGATCTGTACAAAACATGGTTTTCCTTGGAATTCTCCAGGATATTTTTTATAAATCCATAAACGTGATTGAAAGGTAGGTTATTCTACCTTGAGGAAGAGAAATGTCATGTTATAATTTGTTTCTTTTGTTCAAAATAGATAATTTTTTAAAAATTCAGCTTGCTACAAAATTATGACAAAAATGAAATCCTGTTAACTAATACATATTAAATCTAATATGTATGAAGACATTAATTTCAAAATCTTTTTTTAAACAGATGGTTGAGGTTAGTACAATCTTTGTAAACATGTTATCTTAGATGTATGGACCTTCTTTGACCTATTATGAAGAATTCCGTATTTGGAAAATGTTAATGGCCTTTGCCAAAGTAAACAGAGTGGGTTAAATGAAGGAATTCAATATTACCTGAACAAGACTGACTCCTCCTTTACTTTAGAGGAATAAAACCAGTTTTCCTGTATGACATAGTTGCTGTGCCAGAGTAAAAAAAAAAAAAAAAAGGGTATCTAATTCCTGTATTTCATCTGATTGCGTGTATATACACTGAAGGAGATGGCTTTTCTACAGGAGGATCAGCTGAGGGTTTTTCTTGCATGGATCTGTTTAAACTATGCAGTCCCTTTGTCTCTTTGACATCCTGTGAAGAAAAGAATTGTTCTTCATTGCCTTCTTCTAGTTCAGATTCTCAAGTGCTTGTATTTAGGGCAGAATAGATCTCTTGTTTTTAGTCATATTACTTTGTACCCTTATATCACCATGAAAAAGATGGAACAAATTTCCTTCCAAAAGATTTCAACTGAATTTCTTCCTCAGGAAGAAGAAATCAACCAAAATATCTTCTTTTCCCTTTTATTCTCTGGAAGCATCAACTGATGAATATTATCTTGAATAAATTCTGAAATTTTCAATGATGCTGAGGAAAAGCAAAAAAACAAACTAATAGGGAATTGCTTCTGAAACTTATGCAATTAAAATAATTGTTTCCATTTTAAGAATATTTGGTAAGTAGGCAAAAAACAATCTTTTTTTAGAATGAAAAAAGGTTAAATAAATATCAAGTAAATATGTAGGAGGTCTCTCAGATCAAAAACAAGGGTTAATTTATTATAGTTTTACAGAGATGTTAGAGAATTTATTAATCTGAGTTTGGCAATGGACTATAAGATGTTTCTAAAATGTTGGCTCACCTTAAGAGATGAAATTCTCTTTGAGAGAAACCAACTTCAAATAACTTATCTGTTGAGGTGCTGTTTGGTTTAAGGCATCTATTTTTGCAAAGCTCTTAGAAGTTTTAGGTCCCTCTGGGATCTTAAACCTTGTGCTGAGCTGGATAAAATATTTGAAAGTGAGGAAAGAAATACAGTCTAATAATGGCAGTTACTAGGCAAAGTCATGTTTCAGCCAAGGAAAACAAACTCTGAACAAAGTGTGGCTTGTTCACAAAAATGAAGGCAAGCCATTGTATTACTCATTCCTGCTCCACCTTCCTGTCCAAATGAGATTAGTTATATCAGTAGAAAGTAGACATGCTGTGAATACCAGCTTTGTGATTTATTTTTTATTTATCAGTAATATTCTAGCTGGAAAGGTCCGCCTCTGCCTTTTTTCCCTCAGACATTTCTTTTTTTCTTTTTTCTATTTTTTTTTTTTTTTTGAAGGGTCCAGTGGTCCACTAGCAACAATTTACAGTTTGAAATATAATCTGGATTGAGGACCAAATGCTGTTACTAACATTCTGCTCATGTTGGTTACCTGAGCATGGACATCAAGAACCTTCTTTTTAAAGGTTTCAGATTGCAGAAAAACAACTAATCTACACTAAAATGATGTAGCTGAAACCCTAATTACTCTGTTTTCAAAGCACAGTCTATGACTTGTAACTGTAGTTTCTTTGGTTAAGCAAATGCTATACATGGCCTGTCAAAATTTAAGCAGCATTTACCTGATTGCATTCACACACTTAAGCATGTCAAATACCTCATGGTAAAAAAACCAATAACATAATAGGTTCAGTTCAAGTACCTGGAAGAGTTGAAGCAGGTAATCATAGGAGGTTTAACTGAGCCTCTTGGACCTCCCCACCACATGTGGAGTTAAGTCATCAGATTCCTTAATGCTACTTAAAAAAACCTTGAGCTTTCTGTAGACAACCAGAAAATATTCTATAAATGATTTAGCAGAAATAAGATATGCATGCTGGCAGAAAAGAGATGAAATTGAAGTATTCCTGCTTTCACTTTTCCTGGCTACTCACTTATCACATAATTTGACAAGGAGATGATAGCGTAGGTAACTGTCCTGATAGTTTAACAACTGCAGTGAGGATTGATTTTATGTATTCAGTTACAGTGCTCTTGCCTCCCCAGTGCTGGGTCTGGTAAAATATACTGATTGGATTAATCCAGCTGCCAGCTGAAGAAATTAACAAGGTTAGAGGTACTAATAAGAATCCATCCTGTTTGTTTGCATTCGGTACCATTTGTTTTCAGTGTACGCATTTGTTGAGCTGAAGGAGACCCTGCACTGCAGTCAAGCAGACGAGTGTATCTGTGTTCAGATTTTCTTCCTAGACTGCCAACTCATAGTTCAAATTACTTGGCTTCTTCTGTGCATCACCAGTCATGAGCTTTTCAAGCACCAATGGCTCATCAGAAGGTTCCTGGAACAAAAGCAACTTCCCACTTGAGTCTCCTTGCCTGAAGCTTACCCTCCTTCCCCTAATATATTGTTCATTTTTTATTATTTTGTTTCAGCCTCCTCTCTGGTTCCTCAGAACTAGGAGTCACTGTTGAATAGTTACTAAGAACTACCAGTCTGGCAGTGTCAGTACAATGGAGCAGCAGGGTACTTGACTGATCTGTTGGCTTTCTTTATTGAAAAGCTTAAAACAAGTTCTCATGAATTAAGAGAATACATCAAGGTATATTTTTTAAAAAGTCCTCTTTTAAAAAAGTTTGTCATAGTTTTTAGGAACTGTCAGCCAGATTTAAGTAAATTAATGTGCCTATAAGAGCAGATGAACACTCATTGTCTGAGGTTTTCAGTAGACACCTTGAAAGTTACAAGGTTTATCTTGACCAGGTATTTCTCTGTGACTTTAGGAATTTGCATTTTTTAGAAAACTGTCCCTGCATTCTTTTCTAGCAGAGGTCATTGTTTTTCTTGTATACCAACCTATTTTAAATCGCTGAAATTGTGTGAAAAAACCATTCCAGCAATTTAACATATTCCACTTTTTGGAGTCTGCAGTTCCCCAAAGTGTACTGTAGAAAAGCATGTGATGCTAGTGAGAAGCACTGAAGACCTGTTGCTCATTTTGGATTCCTAAGCAAAACACCCCTTTTCTATGACCATACAAATTAAAATAAACCAGTAAATAGATATAGTCCTTCAGTCAGTGAATGACAGAACTGAATTAATACAGCTCTGTTAAAATTCAAGGGGTTATTTTATTTATGTGACCCAAGGACCTCACCTTAACAAGCATTTAAGACCATATTACCTTTTTAATTCTCCTTGTCAACTAAGAGTGATGTCAGAAGACAAGTCCAGGGAGTGAAGTCTGGTAGAAAAATTTCTGAGTTAGTGAAGAGCTAGCATGTGTTAGGCATTGTACAAGAATGCCTGGATCAACTCCTACTTGAAGTCCATATACTTATCATTGTTTTGAGTGTGAAGTCTTGCTGCACTCTTGGAAGCTTTCCCTGTGAATTGGACTTACAGACTTCAGCCCATTGTTATTCAAGTGTAGCAGCAGTGTTTGCAAGATTAAGTTTCCACAAAGATTAAGTATTTTGAAATAATTGCAAAATGCCTTTGTACTCAGTTGTACAGATGTGCACTAAAGTGCGTATAGCCTGAACTTTAGTGTTGTTTACATGCTTTCATATAATGAAGAGTGTCATGACTGCATAATAACTATCTAATGAAATATTCTGGGTTGACAAATAATTTTAGAACATCTAAAAAACATCAAGCTCCTATGCCAAATGGAAAAACTATGTCATTTAATTCTCTATTTAACTGTAGGTTATATTGCAGCTTTGAATAACCTGGCATGCAGGAGGCTGGCTGAAACCCGTCATCCAGAAATATAAAGCTAGATATTTTGGGGAAGTGGTACGGGAAAAATTATTGAATGTTTCTCAAAACATAAAGGTTAAAACTGTCAGTTATACGCAGCAGGTTGACAGTGCCATTAGAATTCTATAGTGATGTCTTAGAGAAATTTTGGCAGCATATCAGGGAGTGAAAAAATAATGATTGAATATGCAGATTTTTGAAAACTCTTTTAATATAGCAGCTTAGGTTGTAGACAAACGTCCATGTGCTTGCCAGGATTTGAAAACGAAGTATTGTGGAGAACTGAAGTGCAGTCATTGATGAAATAGTCTAAAATAATTGCAGGACGTTGCAATATTGCAGAGCAAACTTGTGTAATTTGTAGATTTCAGAATCCATAGTTGTAATGGATATCAAATAAAACATTAGAGTAAAACACAGTTGAGAGACCTAAGATTATATGAAATTCAAAATGGTGTAGACTCACCTGATTTTATGGACTCCATATTCTAAAATATTCAGGGGTGAGAGGGAACTCAAACTTTTTTAAAAATCAAATAGATCAAAATTTAAGAATTTTTCTGGTTGTACTTGTAGTCTGATCTAGTAATTGATCAATGTGGAAGGATAAAAATGTAGTTTGCAATTCTGAGTGGAGATACAAAAAACCCCAAACCTGTGTTCTTTATTAGCGAGTTTGTACCTCCATATTAAATTTAGGAAATATTTCTACCTGTTTTTCATAATGGAGATGGATCAATATGTTATTGTAGATCCATGGAATACCATAGTAAGTACATGTACTATTCCATTTCTATGATTAGACAATTCTCTTTATGCGTCAAACTGGGAGGATATTGCCATTTAACACTCTTTGAAATATTCTTTGAAAAGCTGTGGTTCCAACAGGCATCCTCATTTAACCCTGCTGTACTTAACTCTTTTAAGAGTAAGTTATTAAGTTTACAATCATTTTATTCCTAGAAAGTTTTTTGGTGCCTGAAATTTTCTGAGTGAAAAAATAATTTAAGGCAGTAGAAAAAAAGTTTCACTGTGTGGTTCAAGTCATTTTTTGAGCAGTTTTTTTCCTTGAGAACCAAATACTCATGTTGGCTTGAGTTACCTGGAAGAGTTACTTACCTCTATATGGTATTTGATTTTCTCATTTGAGGAATAAAGACTTGTATATGAAAATAACCTCAGTTTGAAACAGAACCTTTGGTATTGATTGTTCCACCATTCATACTATTAAAAAAGAAAGACACAGTAAAGACTTACTTTTGATTTGAAATAGTATGTAAGTGTAAATGAATACAGAAATAATTGAGGGAAGGAATTATAGTCCATGCTATTTTAAGTGAAATTAACACCAACAGTAATAAAATTTAATCATAACAGGGGGTTGGAACAGGATAGTCCCTTCCAACACAAAGAGTTTGTATGATTCTATGATTTTATGATTCTGTGATTCTATAACCATATGAAATTCAACCAGGGAAAATGCTGGATTCTGCTTCTAGAGCAGGGTAATCCTGGTTGTAGGTACAAACTGGGGAATGACAGGTTGCAGAGCAGCCCCATAGAAAGACATGTGGGGATCCTGGTCAATGGCAAGTTGAATATGAGTCAACAGTGTGTCCTGGCAGCCAAAAGGGCCAATAACATTCTGGAGTGCATCAGGAACTGGATTGCTGACTGGTCATGGGAGATGATTGTCCCACTGCACTGTACTGCAGCCCCACCTCGAGTCCTTTGTGCAATTCTGGGTACAATGTAAGAAGGAATATTGGAGTGGGTCCAAACGAGGGCAACTACAATGGTGAAAAGTCTTGGGGTCAAGACTTGTAAGGAATAGCTGAGGTCACTTGGTGTGTTTGGCTTGGAGAAGTCGCAGCCTAAAGCTTCCTCAAGGAAAGTAGAACAGCGGGAGGTGCTGATCTCTCTGGTGATTGTGATAGGACACAAGGAAATGGAATGAAGCTGCATCAAGTGAAGTTCAGGCTGGACTTTAGGAAAAAGATTCTTCACTGAGAAGGTGCTTGGTCACTGGACGAGACTCCCTGGGGAAGTGGTCATGTCACCAACCCTACCAGAGTTCAGTTTCTTGGGAATGTTGTTAGGAGCAGGTCCCTTCCAACACGAGGTGGTCTATGGTTCATTCCAGGTCTAGTTTTCTTTTCTTACTAAATAATCCATTATCACTTGGAGAAATTCAATCCTGTGCTGCCCAGGAAAGCTGACTGAATTAAGCTTAGCAATAGGTTTTTAACTTCTGTCTGCTTCTCACTCCCCCCTCTCCCTGCCCTTCCCTTTCTGATAATGGTTTTAAAATGCCTAGCTTGATTTAGGTAAAAAATTGCAGCATTAAGTCAGAGAATTCAGGGTTTCAGCTAGACAGTTCAGCTTCCTTCTGCATTCTGTTCAGTGCTGTATAACCTGACATTGTCTCAATGCGACAGATAGGTCAAAATGTTTTGAGTCCGAAGATATATTTGGGCAGAGATATTAGCTTAATCAACTCATACCAGGAATGCTTTATCCCATAAAATTTACATTATTCAGTGATTAATTTTCATTCTTTTGTTGCAAAAAGGTTTTATTATTTGAATAGATATTAAGAATTGATCTTTCCAGAAGTGCAAAAGAATATGTTGTTTATATGTGTAGTGACTCAACAGTAGTCAACACCTGATGATTCATTACCATATGTTACGGTTTGCACAATTATTGGAGATTCTTAATTAAGAATTTTGATCTGATCTTAAAAGACAACTTATGAGTTCAGGAATATTCTGAAGGGAAAGACCCCAGGCTGGATTCATCTTACTTGGCTTTAGACATTTACAGTTGGGATGTCTGCCCTCAGTTCCATTTCTGTTCAACTGAGAGAAATGTGTGCATCTGTTACATAGTTCATCTGACCAAATGTAGTTGTACCTCTTAAAATGAGATGAGTTGTACTGTAGAAGTTGTATAGAACATGCTCTCCATGTTCTGTAGAGGGAATCTAGACAGGTGATCTGAGATACACTGTCTAATGCACTAAAATGCAAAGTGATACCCTTCTACCCCTAATGCTGCAAAGATGATCAGTCTGTACTTTCAGCTTACAAACACTGAGAACGAGTGTCTCTCCTCCATTCAGGCTTCCTTTGTTCCCCAGTTCTTCAGTAACTTTCCTTCGATGGTTCAAAAACACAACTCTGAGACTTCCTCATACATAGAGGTGCTTATACATTTCAGTGATGAGCATATCTTCTAGATCAGTTTTCACTCTTTGGCCAGTGTCTCATGGAGACATCTCTGCACTTATTGGTGCTACAGCACTGCTAGAGAACAAAGATTTTTGAAGATATATCTGGCCTGTGGTTGATCTGTCCAACAGCATGTGAGGTACTAGGATTTTATCCACAGAAACCCTGCCCTACTTATTCATGTGCTGATGTGGAAGTCACTTGCATACAACCTTTTATTTTTCTAATCAGGGAACTGTATGGGTCTCTCTGGGAAGGAGTTAACTTTCCTCATGGCAGCACTTATAGTGCTGTAGCTAGAACAATATTGGTAACACACCAGTGTTTTGGGTACTGCTGAGCAGTGCTGTACAGGATAAGCAGTGTCTTCTAACTTGCCCTCTGATGGCCAGTAGGTTGAGGGTGAGCAAGGCGGAGACAGGACACAGCTGGAACAGCTGACCTAAGCTGACCAAAGAGTTTACCATATGGCCTTGTGCTTGGTATTAAACATTAAGAGAAAGGAGGAGCGGAGTGGGTATTTGTTATTAAGGCATTTGTCTTCTGGACCAACTGCCATGCATATTGAGGCCCTGCTTCCCAGGAAGTAAATGGGGAAGTAGAGAAAAATTTTTTTTCCTTTGTTTCTGAGCACTGCTTTTGCTTTTCTTTGTTAAGCTTCCCTTGGCATAATTGTTGCTCAATTTTCAAACAGAGGAAGAGGAATAATTTTGCTATGAAAAAATATTAGTTACAAATTCTTTTTATTTAACTTTAATTATCAGACGAAACAGTAATAAATCATTTAGTGAAGCTCTCACAAATTTTAAACTGCCTTGAAGCTGTGGACACCTAAAATTTCCCTCTTTTAAAATGTGTATGTTTAATTAATAACCATATCTTATATATATTCCATAAATCCTTGGCTTCCTTTTATTTGAGTTTATTACTTTCTAGTGAAAAAGTGAAAGATTATCCTTCATAAGTTAAAATAAACTGAAATTGATGACCCTGAGACATATAATATAAATGGAAGCAGGACAGAAAACCTAGTTCTGGAAGTTGCTTCATAAATAATTCATGACTTTTCTAGAAATAGTCCATGAGCTTTTTATGACATTTTGTAAGCCCTAAAGTTTTTATTGCCATGAGTTCTATACTGCTGCAGTTGTAAGCTACTTTTACCAATATATAAAACATACCGTTGGAAGGGCAGTGAAGCCAGGCATCTTTGTCCCATAGTGCACATTGTCTTATTTTAGGTTGTATTCTCAGGCATTCCTAATTAGCTGACATGTTCAACATAGAACTTAGTACCTGCTATATATTTAATTAACTACCAAAAAAACTCAAAACCGCAACAACAACAACAACAAAAAATCCAAAACCAAAGCCAATCAAAAACCAGATAAAAAGATGGAGCTACATCTGGAGAAAAGCTTAGAGCTGATAGAATTGCACTAAGAATTCACAAGAAATAATAAAATGCAATTAGTTTTCAGGTTCTTTCTCCTTATGTAACATATCTAGGGTCAGAGTATGGCTCTGGGAACTGATTACCCACTTTGTCTTGTAACTCTTTTCCATTGATTATGATAATTCAAAGTTCAGTTTTCATTTCATAGCTATGACTGAGAAGATAAATAGTTTCTTTCCATGGCTGGTTAAGCATAAACAACTTCTGACATATATGACACAGTGTTCATGGTAATTAAAAATGGAATTGCAAAAATATTTCCTGTAAGAATTCACTGTTTCTTAATAATTTTATTAGAGAAATTTTTTCAGACTGTTTTCAGAAACTAAACCTATAGGAGAGAAAGAGGAAACTCATGACTTTTGGGGTTTTTTTGTGTGGTTTTAGTTGTTGTTGTTGGTGATAGTGGTTTTTTTTAAAGAAAGTTTTTGTCCCCCCCTTTATTTTCCAAGTTCTAATTAGCAGCAAGAAGATAGCTTGAATAATCTAACAGAATTATAAGTGTTTTTTGGAAGCAATAATAATAATAATAATAATAATAATAATATAGAACAGTTAGCTAATTTGATACATGCAAAAGTGGGAATTATACTTAATCAGGGTATCAAATTTAAACTCAAAGATACTGGGGCACATGTGCAAGTCACATAGTCACATTAAGATTCATGAACAATCTTTCCAAATGTACTTAACTTGGGAATCCATCTTTTACATTTTATTCGAACTTACTAAAGACCTCCTTATTTTCAGATGGAAAATTATAAAATATATTCTTTTCTCAAAATCATGGCCCAGATTAAGCCAAACTTTCCACTCTGAGAGAGTAATATGAAATTGTGTAGTCAAAAAAGAAAATAGAAAGGGAAAAAATAGTCCTATGGAAAGATAGCATTTGATTCTATATTTTTTCTTAGATATAGTTGTGTCCTAGATCTCACAGTCAGTCTCCACTGATTTATGTAGTAGCAGCCTTGCTTTTACAGTCTTCCTTTACAGTCTCCCTTTTACTTCTATTTCAATAAAAATTACTTGTCTTGCCTTTGTCCAATCTCTTCTGCTTTGACAATTTTTCACTTCAGAGCATTCAGATGACTTTTTTTCTGCTTGACTTATACATAGAGACAATTGAGACACACACATAATCTACCATTATCAGAGTAATGTCTACCATTTTTAATAGTCAATGAAACTTGAAACTCTAGGAGAATTTTTGAATCAATCTTGGACCTCAGTTCAAACGTATCTTTTAATCATATTCCCAAATTCATCTTTATTAAGCAAAACAAAATAACCAAATTCTAAAGGGTTGCTGATTTCACAAGGCATTGAGCAGATGACCCACACAAAAGATAAAACAAATGTCTCGAGTTCTGAATCGGGATATTAAGAGAATACAAAATCACAGAGTTAGGGTTGGAAAGGACCTCTGAAAATCATCTAGTCCAACCTCCTGCCAAGGCAGGGTCACCTAGAGCAGTTTACACAGGAATGTGTCCAAGTGGGTTTTGAATGTCTCCAAAGAGGGAAAATGACCCACCTTGGCAGCCTGTTCGAGAGAGGAGCTCTTCCAACCTCAGTGTAAAGTTCTTTCTCATGTTAAGGTGAAATTCTTCGTGTTTTAGTTTATGGCTTTTGCTCCTCATCCTGTGACTGGGCACCACTGAAACAAGGCTGGCACCATCCTCTGGGCACCTGCCTTTGAGACAGACTAGACAGGCCCAGCTCCTGCAGTCTCTCCTCACGAGAGAGATACTCCAGACACCTCATCATCTCTGTAGCCCAACACTGGACCCCCTCCAGTAGCTCCTTGTCTTTCTTGTACTGAGGAGTCCCCTAGACTCATTTCTGTGTCCTTTCACCAGAGGACTGGGCATGATCCACAAATGTTGCAACAGATTCACAGTGTTGTATCAGACAGTGTAAAACAACACCCCCAGGGGAGGTATGTGGGCATTCCCACATAAATCTGATTATATATTTATCCATTGAACTCTATGTTTCTGGGGCTTCTCTGACCCACAGCGGATCAAGACTGACCATTCCTTCAACCAGTGTACATCTAACTTGCAAGAAGTAAGTCTTGTCACTGGATCCATGAGTGGTATCTTTCTACTCTTATCCTTTTTTTCCTAAGTATTATTTTTAAGATTTATATGGTCATAATTCCATAGATAATGACCAAAATGGCTAAATACCTCCTTTTCATTGCAATCAAATTCTTCTAAAATAATCCCTACATGTATATATATATCTATATATATATATAGAGAGAGAGAGAGATACATGGATCATTCAGTGTCATTTCTCTCTAATCCATCCCAAAGGATCTATTAACAAGAACCTGGGTTACCCTTGCATTCAAGGGTGGGTCTTAACAGTATGTAAGTCATCCAGGCTAATAAACAGACTAGATTTTTAAAAAGGTATGGAAAACAAAGAGTAAAATTGCAGTGAGGTCTGTGAATGAGAAAGAAATAAAAAAAATCAAAATAATATTAAAGCAATATGAGCCTTCAAATATAGGAACATGAAGAACATACAGTTTGGTGTCAGAGATAATAGGAAGTGAATATACAGGAAAGATGGAAAACTTGTCAAGGACTGACAGAAATACCTGTGTGTTTATAATTCCTTCCACCTGACAGTCTAAGCTCAGCATAGTCAAAACAGAATCAAGTCCTCACTCTCAGAAAATATTCCTAGCACCAAGATGTGACTCAGAACTACATTTCATACTCTCTGACGTGAAGTGCTGTCTACTTCATCGATTGTCTGCTTTGCCCTTCTGATAATTCTTCAACTTCTATCCTTTCTCATCATATTCAGTATGAGTGTAGCTGACTCTGAACACTCAGAGAGACTTCTCACTGCTCTCCCAAAAGAAACGTGGAACCATTAAACTCTCCTTTACTATATATATATATACAAAACAGTTGAAAATGCAATTACAGATAAAAAACCCCAAGGGCTTCTCATGTTCATTATTATTATGAAAGTTATTGCTTGTGTTTCCCTTTTGGTTTGCTGTATTCACTATTACCTTTTGCATTTTTGAGCAGAAACTCTTTAGTGTTAGAGTTTTCTGGTCAAAGATGCATTTGAACAATTTGGATTTTTTTCTGTACTATTTCAGCAGTTATGTATATAATGCTAAAATAAGTACATTTTCTCACTGTTTTAAAATAACATTTAACACATGGCTATGACATTGACCTAACAATTCAATGTGTGGTTAATTAGGTATTTCCAGAACACATACTCCATTAGCTGACATTACTTGTTCCTAAACATATTGTTTTGTATCTGATCTTCTAGAATTAATTTTGTTTGAAGTGTTAAAATTTGTTCAAATTCATTCAGTCTGCTTTTCTGTTGTTCTGTTGCCTTACCTTTCTATCAGTCTTTTGTTATCGCAAAGTTCTTTATTACTGTATTTTTTTCCTGGACAACACTGAAAATGTATTTACTGCTCTGGAATCCAGGGAAACCACCCACTGATGAAGATTTCTCACTGGTAATAATTTTGGAGATAGCATTCAGTTCCCAAACCTTTTTGAATAATAAATACTATATTTTTACTTTGAAAGACACTTTAAATAAGTACAATGTCTTAAAAAGTTTTATCAATGTCTTAAAAAGCCTTACTGTATTTATGTTTATGTGAGCTGCATTAAATGCATCTGAAAAAGGCAATGTCATGGGAAGCCCTCCAAAAATATATACTAAAATTATTGGAGATGAGATAGAAATCATTGGAAAAAGGAGAGTGAGTCAGAATAACAGCGGGCAGTAAAAATAGGCTAGATATGAATAAAAAATTATGTCTGAAAGCTGAGTTGAAATCTTTTACAGTCATCTAAAGAGGAAAGGGTAAAATATTTTCCAGGGAGAAGACATTGACGCTAAGTCAATATATCATTTTGGGAAACTTACAGAGCAGCTTGGAGAAAAAGTTAAGGGTCTTTTGGAACATATGATGGCTATCCTCTGGAAAATGTGCTCAAGCTTTCTTCTATGGAAACTAGGATCCAGAAAGCATCCTCAAGAACCTGTGTCTTTCCCTGTTGTGGAGTCAGTGTCTGTATGAGACAAATACTGAAGAACTAAAAAGCAAACCTATTTCTGGTAGTAAGGTATTTATTTCTGCAAGCTAGAGAAAGAACAGAAAAATACATATGGAAAGGAAGAACAAGAGAAATAGTAGGAAGAAAGAAATCATATTTATCCGAGTTCTTTTAACAAAGCAGGAGTCTCCAAACATTAATATTTTAGTTGTCATTGATTTTAAACAGAATGTATTACAACATTTTCCAGGAGACTTCAGCTTTGATTCTAGATAAAGTTGAAATGTAACCTAGAGAAATCTGAAGAGAGATAAAAGGACAACAGAGGCCAATTTAGATCAGTGGGAAGATAAAAAGTAATATCAAGCTGCAGACTCTTAAAAATTTAAACAGTATGCTATTGGGAAAGATTAATACAGAAATAAAAATAAATAAAAGCTAGTTCCAAATCAAAGAGAAAAATGAATTCCTCATTGCAAGACATTATATGCCAAGTAATTATGGGTTTTTTTCAAATATATACACAATAAACAGCATATGTGATATTCCCTATTTTAAATGGGTAGAGAGAGAAAATATGAAAATATGAAGAACTGACAAATACGTTTACTATACATGCACATTACACAGAGTAAGAAAGTAGCAAATCTCTCTGCTAAGAAGTATGTTCTCTCATGCTGTGGGTCTCCTATTAAGATCATCTTTCTTGTAGCTGCCAAAGAATATATTTAAATGCTTCTTTGTGTGCATATTGGCATTCAGGTCTTGGAACAATCAAAGATCAGGAATGTGCAAAAGACAACATGGAATTCATTGTTTACTTCCCTTTCCCTAGTTTCAGCTGGTAGTTCTTGGAGGACCATTTTAAGATCATCTTGATTCACTGATAAGAAGTGCAGTTCAGTTTTTGAATGTGAAATAGAACATGCTTATAAAAGTTTGTGAGTGATAATTAAAGAAACATTGAAATTGTCAGTGAAACAGTAAGAAAATTAAAAGAAAAGTAGAAGATTAGAAATGAAACTAACATAACATTTGTCCAGAAAAAAGGCATAAGGACATAATTATCTCTTCTAAACAACTGATATTCAGTATGAAAATAAGAATGAAAAATTTGGAATGAAAAAACATGAAAAAAAAAATCTTTAAGGTCTGTACAGGTAATGTGCATATTTGTGTTAGGAAAAGAGTGTAATGTTTTTGGTCTTCTGTAAAGGAATGGAATCACACAATCACAGAATGATTGAGGTTGGAAGGGATCTCTGGAGGTCACCTGGTTCAACCCCCTTCTCAGCCTTTCTTCATATGAGAGATGTTTCCAGCCCCTCTGTAATCCTGGTAGCTCTTTGGTGGCTTATTTCTAACATAGAAGTGAAATCATCTCCCCCAGCTGAAATAATCTGTCTGGGCCCCCTTTCCAGAATGATACTGACAATTTAGACAGAGTTCAGAGTACAAGAAAATAATCAAAACAATGTCTTCTGAGGAGTTAACTTTGAGATAACAGTTACGTTTCATAGCAACTACAAATACTCAGGAGACAAAACTACAGGGAGAAAGTGGAATGATTTAGGGTGATGAATGAAGGTTAATAAGGAATAATGCAATGAAAAAAATGGCAGAAAAAAATTAGAGAGAAGAGTACAAAATTTCCTGACAGAGAGAAATCAGCATCTGGGTTTCTAAGGCAGTCACAGAAACTGATTTGTTCAGGGCTATAATTACTGCTCTGAACAAAATATATCAGACCTTTCAGGCACCAGTGCTACATTAACAGTGCAATGCATTAGGTGATTTAGTGGGTCTTCTATCTTTCTGATGATTGTGATTTTCATATCTTACTCTCTGTTTACAGTAACATCTTTGTCAAAGTAAAATATTCTTCAATATTAGACATGAGTCATCATGGATACAGATAGAAGAAGATTTTAAAATAAATATGCATATCTATGCATTCTGTTATAATTTAAACATAAAGATAACTTGTTTTGTAAAAACTGCTAGTTATCAAAGTGACCAGTGCAATGTCATAAAAAGGTCAGGAAGTTTTTGCTTTAATATCTCAGAACGGGTAAAGAAGTGTAGTGTTAAACAGAAAGCAATTTATTTCATCTTCATTAAAACTGACTATATCTAGTTTCCTCCAGATTCGTGTTTTCTGTTCTTTAGAAAAAAATATAGTAATATCATCAGGCTCCTCCATTTGCAACAGTTTGTCTTCAGTGTGCATAATTTTTCTCTTGTGCTTTTTAGTCTGAGCTTCCTGCCTGCTCCTCCAGTGTGCCTGTGTGACATCTGGTCCAGTTGGTCCATGATCTTGTGTGTTAGGAAGAAGCTCTTTACTCAGTGGGTGATGAGACACTGAAGTAGGTAGTCCAGAGAAGATGGAAGTGTTCAAATCTAGGTTGGATGGGGCCCTAAGACACCCCATCTAGTGGGTGGCATCCCTTCCCATGACGGGGGGTTTGGAACTAGATTACCCTTTAACCCAAACCTTTTTATGGTTCTATGATCACATTCCTTGGGTTTCCAGCTTCACTTCCAATTCTTCCTCCATGTCCTGTACCATAATAAGCACCCTTCATGTCCACTGTTTCACCTCCTAGTATGTCATACACCCTAATTACAAATAACAATTCTCTTGAATGGACAAAAAGCTGTAGAAAGTGCAGATATTTTGCAGCTTTGCAAGTGTTACTTGAGCAGTTGGAACAAAGGGATTTGTCATGTTCACTTACATGCTATCCATGAAAGACAGTTGAGATTATCATATCAAAGGATATGCTGTTTAAGAGCCATGTTTTCTTACTGTTTTTTAATTTTGGCCAATAAGTGCTTTTACTGAGTTACCTCTGTTATTAGCTGCAGGAAGATTGCTTATTTCCACTAGGACTCAAGATGACTGTTTGGGTCACTAGAATCTTTTCCCCATTTTCGAACTGTGTGTATTCCATGCTGTAAGCAATGTCACGTAAGGAATACTACAGGCTTGCTTTTCTTTCTTTCTTTCCTTACTATGATAACATAGTGCCTCATGGGAATTTAGCTTAGTCATCATATAAGGGAGAACACTGGTATGGATAAGAAGGAATAACCCACCTTGCAGGATTTACCTCTTGTTAGTCTTTTCCTTTTTCTGGAAATCCAGTTTGTAGCTTTGGGGATGCATACCTTTCTACCTCTAGAATAGTTGGACAATGGCACCCACCTATCTGATCTGAAGGTCCTTTCACAGTAGGCATATTCAGGGAGGGGTGAGCTTCACTGGGTAAGCAGCTGTTTTTTTGCAGTGTACTAGAGTGGACAAAAGTTTTTGGTGATATTACAATGTTTAAGCCATTAACTATTTCAGTCTCTGACAGGTGCACACTTGTATCTCTGCAGTAATTTATTTATTAATGGCAATCTTTCAAACTGTGCCAATTTAAACGTTGCAAAAATGTAACTATGGGTCTGACACTGGGTGCACTAATAGTCTATGAACTATAGGTCTGATCTCATTCAGAAAAGTCAGTCAGGTTCACGAGTAGCAGAATTTATTGCATGCGACATATGAGGTTCTTTGGGACAGCCATTGATAAATGTGTTAACTGCAGAGTAGCTATATATAGCACTAGCAATACAATTGCAATCACAAACTTAATATTCTGGATTAACACTCAGCATAGCTGAGGACACAAGGCTTACAAAAAGGTGTCTTTTCTGGGGAGTGTGAGGAGGACAAATCCATCAATCTGTCCTTTCAAATTTTGTGTTGAATTCTTACTCCCCAGTTAGATACAATATCAGGGTACTTCTGTAACTTATTAACCACTACTGTGCAAAGTGCTGTGGGTGAGACTGTGGTCAAACCTTCCATTCTTTGTGGTCACATTGTGTGGAATATTTCTTGATAGGAGGTGTACTTCACCTGCAAGAACATTTCTGGATATCAGGTAGAAGAACGAGACCACACAGCCTCTGCCTGGTTTCTGTGCTTGATCACCTCTCTGCTGTCTATACGTTTCAACACGTCTTCCAGGAGGATCTGCTCTATATTCTTACTAGGCACAGAGGTGAGAGTAGTTGGTCAGTAGTTTCCATGGTATAAATTTTACCCTTTTTAAAAATGGGCATGATGTTTTACTTTTTCTAGTCACTAGGGACTGACTTCACCTGACTGCCATGACTTCTCAAACATGATGGAAAGTGGCTCAGAAACTACATCAGTCATTTCCCTCCTGATGCTTGGATATATCTTGTTGGGTCCCATGGACTTCTGTATGTTCCATTTCCTAAAGTAGTCTTGAGTCTGATCTTCGCTTAATATTCCCCAAGTCCTTGACTTGAGGTTCAAGGAATTGAGATGGGAAGGGTGATTACCAGGGAAAACTGAGACCAAAAACTTGTTGAGTACCTGTCTTCTCCATGTTGGTCATCACTAGTTCTTCTATCTTACTTATAAGGAGGAGCACATTTTCTTCAATCTTTCTTTTCTGACCAACATACTTGTAGAAATGCTTTTTATTCTTTGCATACCTTGCCAAATTCAGCTCCAATTGTGCCATTGTTTTCCTTATCCCATCCCTACATATCTGGGTAACACTTCTACATTCTTGCCAGGATACCTGGCGCCACTGCCTATGAATTGCATTCCTACACTTTAGTTTGACCAATAAGTGCTTACTGAGCACTGCTGTCTTCTGCCTTTTTTTACCCACTTTCTTATATGTGGGAATCAGGAGCTCCTGTGCTCCAAGAAAAATGTCCTTAAAGAGCTGCTAGCTACCTTCTGCTCATTTATCCCTGAGGGCATCTTTGTCTGTGCACTGCAGAAGGGTGCAGACAGCTTAAAAATGTAAATCAATTATTTAATAATTAACACATAGGAAAACAAATAGGATTTAAGGTATTTATGTGTTCAATGTGCCTGATAATTTAGACACGAAACTTTTTGGCAAAGCTGGCATCAGTCCAGAGCAGTTCCACTGTTCCCTGGATAAGTGCTTAACACTGCTGTTTTGCTATCTTTCACTAAATCTTTTTGCATGGATAAAATGGAATACACTAATCAATGGCTGACCATCACTCTTGTTTGCTTGGGTTTTATTTTTTTCTTTAGGACTGCATTCCATGTTGATGTTTTTTTCTTCAATCCCTGAAATAGAAATTATTCCTGTCTCAACTGTCCTACTTTTGTCTGCAGTTTTACCTCTTACCTTTCTATCAGACTTACTAACACTTTTTCCTACACAAAATTTTTCCATTTTCTCAGAAATTTGAGTCAGGGTAAAATTGTGCTGGTTTAGTCTGGGCTCCCTAGGACACAGGTAACCAACCTCTCAGGGGAAATGGAAGCTGGGGGAATTTACAGAAGGCATAACAACGTTACAGTGTTAATCAAATGTTGATTGTGCTGATTGCTCACATACAGGCAGTGAGTTCTGCTGTTTCTCTCTGTAAAACAGACTGTTTTGTCCAAAGTGGTTCTTTGATGCACTACTGGAAGACAGAACAAAAAAGAAATTTCATGTTTTCCCAAGTCTGATTTTTTAAAGTAAAGACTTTACTATGCTAAACAGCTGGAAAGACAAACTCCATCTCTTTGAGTTGTAGATAGGAATGCCAGATTCGCTAGCTAGACCTAAATGCAGAACGATGCAAAATGTGGATACATATACAGTGTCAGGCAAGGCTACTGCTTCAATTAGATTTTTAAAAAAATATAATTCCTGAAGATAACACTTTGTTTTCTTATTCTGCAAAATAGTTTCTTTCTGTTTGTTGGTAGGTATGACAACAACATATAGATTCATAAGAGGAGATAAACTCCTGTTTGTATTTCTGTAATTATTTAAAAGTTGCTTTACTCACTTTCAGGCTACATAGATACCCCTTACAAAACCAGTGCCAAAATGAAGACAAAGGATCTGTTGGAACTTCAATCCATTTAAAAATATATACAGCTCTCTGGGTTTTGGTGCTATGTGTGTTACTGGGAATTACACTTTTAACTGATAGAACTTCATATCAGAGAGAAAGCTCTGAAGAAAACATAGTGCAGAAGCATATGTTCTGTTAGAGTAGTTAATGCTGCCTAACTAAAGAGATACAGTGGATCTCTATCAAGTACCTTGAGATAGAAGTGACTAATGAGCATGACAACTCCCTCCCCAGTTTACAGTGGTGAAGGTAGGAAAGTGAATCAGCTGTGTTGGTTCAGTTTCCTGGGGGACTATATAGAAATGCAATTTCTTTTTTTCAGACAGGCTGAAATGTCTACATGTCTACAGGCTACCTGTCTTCATAACAAGGAGAGATGTTCCATGAGAGGAGGAAACTAGCAGTTTCCAGCTATAGAAAATCGATAGTGGTAGCAAGAACATTAGAGAAATCTCAACTCACACACTCCTAAGAGTTTACTTTCTAGTTCTTTAAGTAACTGTGAATGAGAGTGGCTATATTAGGGACACTGAAGACTTTAAAATTGGGATTCTGAAGTCCAGACATGGTTACTGCATCAAGAGTTCAGACTGGTCTGTGACTAAATGATGCACAACGTTACTTAATTGATTCCCCATTTATGGGAGCATTGGTATTGAAAATTCATCCTTATTTTTTTGTATGGTGAAACCACGGTCAGAATTATAAACCATATTCTAATTATAAAGTCTGTAGTCCCTTATAAGCATTTTCTGTGTTTAACCATACCTATTTTTCTAGGAGAAAAGAGTATTTTTTTTTCTGAACCAGACTAGAAACAAATAAAAGGAAGTTGACTTTATGCATATTTAAAAATAGAACATTTTCTTTTGTACCTGGTGTTTATTCACTGCAATTGTGTTCAAATTGTGGGCTAGGCACCTAGAGGCAGGGGAAGAAAGCAATTTATTTGGTTCATATAGTCTCTAAGAGCCCAAATAAGTTTTATATCTTTTGTGAAGTCTTGATAACATCCTGAATTAAGAAAAGAGCTTATCTGAGGACTTCTAAAGTTCTTTTGCATGGGTAAATAAATAATGCCTTAAATATGTTCTAAATATCTGCTTGAAATAAGGAATTAAAAAAGCCCTATCAGTGTTTAGTGAATATCTTCTCCTTTTCCAGGAGTGATGTGTATAAATAACTATTATGATCAGATCTGTTGTTGAGTTTTTGGGGTTTTTTTAAGCCCAACCTGCACTGATTCTCAAAACCTGTAAGGATTTGTAGTAGACCATATCTTGATTTTATAAATAACTAACGGTAAAATGTTATACATATATATGTATTTTAAAATTTGATAAATTTTGTTAACATTTTTGTAAAAGTGCAGAACATTGGGGTATTTGTTTTGTTATTCAGGAGTGGTAAGTATTCTATCTGATGAGGCCTTTTTCATTTTGGCCTAAAAAAAAAAAGAAAAAACTCCATAAACAAAACCGAACACATAATCTTAATTTCTCCTGTATATAATTTTAATTTCCACTCACCTACCATTTGGGCAACGTAGGGATGGAAAACAGGAATGTACCTCTAGAAATCATCTAACCCAAACCCAGTCATTAATTCTGCATCACTACAGTCACTGTCAGAGACATTTGGCTTATCTGTGCCTTAAAAATGTCTTGTAAAGAAGACTGAGATTGACTCTACCAGTAGTGCTTTTCCATCTTTTCCATCATACAGTTTTTTCCTGTAGTTTTCTATAAACCTTTGCTACTATCTGTCTTTGGAACACAGTTGTTGTCAACCTGTGCTCTGAAAAAGCATGGCTGAACTCCTCATACTCTAATATCTGATTTAAAACAGTATGAGAACAGGAATGAGATTCTCAGCCCAAATAATAGACTTCATATCCAGATAGCCTCATGAGGGATTCACTTGTCTAAGCATATTTGTCTGGTATCATTATTGATGTCCTAATAGTTCTGAGACACCTGCAGATGTTTGTAAGATAAAAGGCAGAACTTAGGGAAGACCTGTGGCTTTCTTGGTGGCATCTGGAGATGAGAGACGATGAATAAAGTACAAAAAAAGTATTAGCAATCAATTTTTAGAAAACTGAGCCGTGCCTAGTATATCTAAAATTTGTCTCCCTATAAGACTGGAAATCTAGCTTAATGGAGTTTAGAGATGTGTCTATCTATCTAGGTTAGACTACACTCAGTGTATCAGTGATCTCCACTAATTATAATGAAGATCTAGAAGCTCAGCTCACATGCAGATACATGTACTGAATTTATTTAAATTTAGATGAAACAAATCCCACCCCATTTATCCAAATCCCAGTGCCTAAGGTACATGCCAATGAATATATGCCCATCACCTGGCTTTTGAGACTGTTACCTGAGATTTCACTTTAGTATAAATACAAGGGCCCAAAGTAGGTCTCTCAAGCTAAGTAGTTTATTTTTCTTGTTATCAGAGGAGTTCCTACCATGTGAGTGCCTTAAAAAAGCCAAGACTTTTTATGGGCCACATATCAGCAGCAACTGAAAATTATTATAGTAACATTCCTATTTATTCAGCTAGACCAGCTGGACTGAGTAAAGCCAATGTTCAGAGTCCTGCACTGCTTGTGAGAGATTGTGAAAATGGATGTAGGTTTTCGGAGAAAAGTGCATAAACATTAGCAATAGAAATTGCAATTATTCCAATTTGAAAACAACAGAGTGCTTGGTGTTTATGTGACTTCTGACATAAGAGATGGGAGTTTCAACGACTGCTACAAATCAGTTGAAATAAAAATATTGCAGATGAAAATAATATCCTTAAGGTTCAGTTTGCTGGTCCTATTAAATATCTGATATTAAAAACCGAAACTGAATTAAGGAAAATAATAGATTATTTTGTCCTGACTATGATAACTGTTATATGACTGTTTATAATAATATTCCAGCAATTCTTTCCATCTCTCTTGAGCAAATGTAATTGTCATTGCCAGGTAGAAGTGACACGTAATGTAGTAAGCAAGTGCTTATTTTTTGTCTTCTACAGTAAGAGAGCCCTGTTCTTTAAGGGGAAAAAAAATCCAGAAAAAACAAATGAACAAAAAATCAAACCAGAAAAATCCCAAACCCAGCAAAAATTTTACTGAGATTCTTTAGAAACTCCCTGGAAAAAAAAAAATAAAGAAAAACCTCATCAATTTTAAAGAATTTGCAGTTTAATAGAGTCAGTTGCCCTTAAACTACATGGAAGTGTGTATAGAACTTCTCTAAAGAAAAAATAATAATTTAAGATGTAAGTTACGCAGGACTGTATATGCTTGACTGATAAGGGAATGATAGGATTGATAAAAATTGTAGGAGACACACCCTTTTAGTGAAACTCACATCTTATTGAACAAAAAAGGCTTTATGATTAGAAGAGTTCTACACAGAGAAATTATTAAGCCTAGTAAAATCTGTCTTGCTCCACTACACAATAAGAATACTCGTAACCACACCTACTAATAAAGTTTTTTGTATGTTTTATTAAATGGTTATCCAAAGTGTGAAATATCACTGTAGACTTAACTCCAGACATACACAGTTATCATCTACCCTGAATGAGTGGCTAGAGATGTAAGGACATTGAGGTCTGAATGTGACAATATGCTTAGCAATAATAACTACTAGTCTTAGCATATATATACAAATCAAATAAAAATTACCATAACTGTAAACTACAGAGATAAAAAAAGATATGGGGAGGTCTTTAGTGCTAAAAGTTCTTACTGTGAATCATTGTCCATAAGTTTTGACATTATATATGTCAATAAGCATATGACAATAAGTGTGACTTTATACATGTAGTTCTCTCTGACATCTGAGGCAAGTTAATCTTGGCTAACTGCCATATATGCTCTTCATATTTAAAAACATCTCAAGGCTCATCAACTTCACAGTGTTCCGATCAATAATTTTAGACAGTTCTCATAATTGTTTTTAAGCTTTTTAAATGATTGGGTTTTATAATTCTTTCAAAAACATTACTTGATTGAATATTGTATTGATTATATTTGGTCTTTCTTCCACTGCAAATTGCATGGGATTCCATTCATGTGAAAGAAAATCTCCATCTTAAATTGACCGACCAATTTAACTGATAATTTTACAGTTACATTTACAGTCATCTGATAAGAAAAATTATAAGACAAAATCAGTTTTACATAACATCAATGACAATTTTCAGTACTCATTTATTATTATTGATGTTCCAAATATATTCTTTATAAGTATCTTTATAACTCTATGGGTTTTTTTCAATTTCTCTTCCATTTTTCTCTTTATAAATCCATTGAAACTGGTCATAATTCTAGCACAGGAATCAGGAAAGTTTCTATCAAGTTTCTAATCTTTGACAAAAAACAAATTAAAAAAAATCTTCTTAGTTATCAAATCTAAAAGAGTGTTTCTTGGTAGCTTCATGAAGAATTTTGTGATAAATTGGCCAGGACCAGAAGTAGACAGGCCTGGCATTTGTGGAGATCATGCAGCATCACAGCATGTTGTATCATGTGGAATAAGTGTGTGGCATCCCCCGGAAGAACTAGTAGTAGAAAGGGAACTTTGCAGCACTTTTCAGTAGTTTCCACTCTGTACCAGTAACTGTACCTCTGCTATGAGTATGTACTCCATTCATGCAAATTATGCATAGGTATAATTATGCAAAAGAGTTTATTAATGAAAAATTATTAGACTGCCTCAATGTTTGCTGACTTGCATTTTTAATAGATGGATAGTGTAGCAGTTTTGACATGTCAGCCTCCTTTTTTCTTCTTACATTTACCTCTGTCATGAGAGGTTTCAGTTGAATATTAGAAACAGGTTCTTCTCCCAGAGGGTGGTTTGGCACTGAAACAGACTCCCCAGAGAAGTGGTCACAGCACCAAATCTGACAGTTCAAGAAGCATTTGAACAATATTCTCAGGGACATGGTGTGACCCTTGGGGCTTTCTGTGCAGGGCCAGGAAGTGGACTTCAATGATCCTTATGAGTCCCTTTCATCTCAGCATATTTTGTGATTATGTGATTCTACGATTTATGATTTTACTTTACTTTGAACCTATGCATGATTTAATCATCACAGAAAGGACCTTGCATAATACAGTGTCAGGTGGTAGCAAAGAGAGAGGCAATTAAAACTTCCCAAAGTAGTAATAGAAAATATTTGTTGAATATTTTCAGGCTGGTAAAACTATTTGATGTTACAATTGTCAGAGGCATGACAGTATCTTCAATAGACCTATGTAGTGTCCAAATTGTAGCAGTTTAAATTAAAGGGGTTTTTTGTTGTTGTTTCGTTTTGGTGTGGGTTGTTTTGTTTTGGTTTGTGGGGTTTTTTGGGGGTGGGGGTTTGTTTTTTTTGGTTAGGTTTGGTTTGGTTTGGATTTTTTTGTTTTTATTTTTCAGTGGAACCAAGGATGTCTTTGAAGAACATGAGAGCAATTTGAAAGTACATTTCCCAGTTTTATAAGAAATCTGGACTTTGTGCAGTGATAGAAACCCAGGCTGTTCTTTATTTAGATGCATTAAAAAATAAGTATGTCAGGTAGCTTCAGATTATATCTCAATAAAGGTAGGGTGAAAGGAATCTATAGAGAGGGATAAATATGCTTAAAATCCTTCTAGCTAGAGTTACATTTCTAGGGTACAGAAAGACGAGAACAAAGTTCTAGAAGCAGAGATGGAATAGAGAAGGGAAGGATGCTCCTTCCTTTTTCACTCCAGATACTAGGTTAAATACTGAGTGCTATGCTACTCCTCAGTCTGATTGTAGTTTCTTTATGTGGTACTAATTAATTTAACAAGTATTTCAGCTTGACCTCTAATGTCATGGAGGTCTGGAGAAAATGATAAGACAAAAGCTGCCCACTAAAATGTGCACAGAAGGATAGCAGAATAAAAAGGGTAAGGCTTCTTCCTAAAGGAAGGAAGATCCTTTCACTTATTTCCAGTCTAAACTTACTTCTAACAGACTTTGCACAGAAGAGATTGTCTTGGCAATTGGCTTCATCAAGAGGCTTTATTAGGTTGCTGCAGATTAGGGAAACTATTTAATTCAAAAGCCATTCACAGTTCCCATCTTCTCTGTGAGATAACTCTTTTGTCCGGTCATTCTTATTTGAACGTATACACTAGGGAAATATATTTTCCTCTATAACATCATTGTAGTTTAAATGTTTATATATTCATAGATATTCATCATTCTAGCAATTTAGATTCATATTTTGCATTTCCCCTTTTGGGAATATTATAAGTTTATTATTCTTCCTGGATCACAGTCATACTGATGCTTGATAAAAAGTACTCAAAGAAAAATCTGAAGATTTAGTATTAAGTCAAGTTTTGAGGCCTGAAAAAGAGCTTCACCAGAACAATGATATGATGACTGCAGATAAACTTTTACAAGAGATGTAGCAGACATGAATCTTGTTCCTCTGAGGCATATAAGCATATAAATCTTAAGCCCTCAATATATAATTTTAGATGAAAAAAACTTTTCACAGACTTACACAGTATTTTTTTGTTGAGTTTTGTATGTCAAGTGTATTGTTAAAAATTGAAAAGCTGAGTTTCAAAAAATAAGAGATTTAAATAAAAGCAAATTTTTATACATATATAAACACTAGCTATTTGTAGCAGAATTATTGCATAAAGGGTGTATTCCACTGGTGACAATTTTTTTTTCTGACTTGTATTTTAAAAATTGTTTTGAACTTTGAGTCTTGAATTTTGAGTTAGGGTTTCAGAGGAATTAAAAATAATGCCTTAACCTTCACAATTTCCAACATCTTTCTGACATGTGATTTATCTATGGAGTTTGTTTGTTGAGGTTACATATATATTTATGTATATATAATTTTTTACCCAAAATATCTGAAATGGGAAGACCTTTTTTATAATGAGGTATTCTTCTGGGAAATTATTAAGGTGAGAAAAGTGACCCCTGATTCCTTAAACAGCTTTTGAAGAACTATCAGGGAGAGAAATTAATCCAACCATCACCTTAAAACAATACAAGGAGAAATGCAATTTCTTATTCAAAACCAATTTTGCTTTATGTTTTTGCGTGTGTTTTTTTTTTTTTTTGTCTGTTTGTTTGGTTTGTTTTTTATGGGGGTTTTGTTTGGGTTTTTTTTTGTGTGTGTGTGTGTAATAATTTCTCCTCTCTAGCTTTTTAATATTGCTGTACCTGATACAGAGACTTGTGATTTTTCTACATTATTTTCTGTATTATTTTCTACCTTTGATTACTTTGGTAACACCTGTGGTAAGACAGTGGCAAGCAAGTAGCTCTAACCCATCAAGAGGTTCTTCAACATTTAATCCTGGAGCATTTAAATAAAGTTATAAGTTATCAGCTCTCATCTAGGTTTAAACTCCCTCTTCTGTGAACACTATTCAAAGCACAGTTTTTACAAACAATTAAGACAGTTCAACAGGAATTGTTGAACAATGTTCAACATTTATATACAATAATATCTCTGTATGTTCAGCAGAGACATTTTATTTTATTAATCTGTTTATTAATCTGTATCAGTCAATTTTTTCTTTAGGTCTTTCATTTAATTAATACCTATATTAAGTCCTATGTAGAAAAGTTCAGTGTTAGGAATCAGGCTATCCTATGACCCTAATCAACATATAATTCAGTCAGGCTTCCTTTAAGCCATAGTATCAATATTCACTTTAGCCTGCAAATGACTTTGTTCATCCTGCATCAGCTACACAGTTGAAACTTCTCTATATCCAATGTCACTGAATAGATAATACTCTTTTATTCTAAGGACTGACAGTTAAACAGAACTACTGCAATCCATATTTGTCCTATGGAGCTTAAGGATTAATTTAGAAAGGATATTATCAATCTGATAATTGGATTCATTTTGTAATTTGATATAATCCTTTTTCTAAAAGATTTTGTGACCCTCCTGCCAAGAATTGACAGACAGCAACTAATGCTGGAATAAAATTTAAGGGCTTATTTCTAAAACACCATCTCAAGCAGACCAGGGATAATTGTATTAAACTTCTGGTACTCCAATAGCTAAGTCTTGCATTCACAGACATGAATTAAAGTTTAATAAATAATATTTTTAGTCAAAGGATATAAAAAACCCTAACAAAGGTATAAATAAAAAAGAGGGGCAAAACAAAGCACATCTAAGGCCTACTCATTGGCCTTGGGTAGGCCTTTTGTTTCCACAACCTCGTCTGTCCTTCAAACTATTTCCTTTCTAGGGTTGTCCTCATCTCTAGAGTTCTCTGAAATCATATTGGAGGATGAAAGCATTTTGCTTACAGTTGAAACCTGAGACATCAGATTTACATGTAGTTAGTGCTTCTGGTCCTTTGAAGTAGTAAAATCTGTAAACTGGTATGCTCTGTGGTTAGTCTGTTCTCTTTTCTAGGCTGACAGAAATAAAATGCAACCCAATGTTTCACATGTGCACTAAAAAATATTTCTTAAAACCCAGATAGAGAAGTACCTCTGTCATCCCCTAGCCCCTCAAGCAGCATACATTCATGACAACAAATTACTGAATATGAGATGGTCAGATTGTAGATATATAGTTGAAAGTCCATAGACCTAACATTTCTCAGTGAGATAAATTAGTAGAGTTTCCATTTAAATGGATATAATATTGTTCAAAAATAAGGTGGATTTTGTTTACCTGAGTCCATGTTGTTTCTTTGGGAGCATTTGGAAAGCATGCAGTTATCCATTTGCCAAGCTGAAATAAGGGTCTTTGTAACAACTGTCCATCAGCCTGACTGTTTCCAGGAGGTTACTTAAGATTATGACAACTTGAAATGCATAGGCCTTTTAAACCACACTTCTACAAACTGCTTTAAAAGCTTATGTGACATTATAATGGAGAAGGAAATGTAAAAAAAAAAAAAAAAAAAAAAGTTGAATTTCTGCAAAACATCCATTTGCCTTTGATCATGGATATATTTTAAGAGATTCACTTCTCATAATAAAATATATGGGCCTGACTTGCTTTATGAATTTCTGCAAGTGTATTTTGCTGAATTCAGCTCAGTACTTGTGTAAATTTGAAGCAACAAAATGAAGCATTACAGTATTTTTAATTTCTGATCCACCAAGTTGCTTTCCATCCCTCAGCCAAATTTAGATGGTTTGTCAGCTGAATCTACATTTTTAGTTGCAGTGGCAGATGTAATGAGAGCTACTGCTGCCTCTCAGTTGTGAGAGACGTCAGCTCTCAGTACTCTAGTGTGCTTATTGTATACTGAATATGAAACAAGTAAAATTAAAAGGACATTGCTAAGACTCTTGGCTTGAACATTTCTAGCTAGAAGGTCAGTTCTTGCCTGATATGCAACATTAAACATATGGCCCAGACATTTCCCTGCAGATTTTCTTGACACTGTTAGAAATATATGTTAGAGAGATTCTTTTGTACAAAGCTAGGACATCTGTTATACTGCTTTACATTTCTGTATTCCTAAACCAAGAAATCAGAAGGGAGCACTGTGATCAGGGTCATTGGCAACCCCAAAATAATTTTTAATTAGTTAATTTGAATTGCACTATATGAATAAAGACAAAAATTCTTTCATCCCCGTCTTTTTCCTTTAGGACAGCTATGCAGCTTGGGGTTGATTTTGCTTAACATGTTCAATTGCGTCTAGGAAGAAGGGGTCTAGAAAGAAAAATCTTGATAGATTAAAGTTTGGTTTGGTTTTTTTTTGCTGTTATTTCATTAGGCATAAGAGAGTTCTGTATTAGCAGTTCTTATTTTATGTTTAAATGTTTTGTTTTGAAATACAAAAGCAGGAAATATTCTCTCTTCAATAAAATTACAAAATGAGCCAATATAGCAAGGAAATCTCAAACAGTTTTTCATTAAAATTATTAGTTCAGATGAAATGAATATAGTATGATACTATACTGATGGTACAGAGAAAAAAATATTGTAAGCAAAATAGTATGGTCTGTTACATAATGTACCTGTATCACTGCACTTGCTCAGGGATACATATACATGTGAAGTACTGAACAACAAAGAAAAACAAACAACACAAAATATTTAATACCCTTTTTTCAGTAGCAGAGAGACAATTATGCTGATCTTTTCTGAGAATTTTGCCCATGGTCCCACTCAGCTTCTTTTACATACATTATTAGTAGTTTCTCCTTCTGTGCTTTTCTGCTCAGTCTGTGTGAAAGTAGAACACTGGCAGATTGACAGCTCCCAGAAAACGCTTTCTAGAAGTTGCAAAATACCTTAAAGAGCAAAAAAAATTGCAAAATCTTCAGTTTACTTATTTTCACCATTGTAAAGAAGGACGACAGATAAGAATGTAAAAAAGAGAATGTTGATTTTGCAAGTCCTTAATTTTTCTTGTTAAAAAGATGTTCCAAGAGTAGTGAGTTTCATAAGCATCTTTTAAAATGTAGAAAAGATACAATAGAAAGTATATTTATGCAATAGAAATGAAAACCTTTAATCTTATATGCCTGTTCTAGTTAACTGTTCATAAAATCATGCATTTTTGCCATTTTTAAAATATTCCTGAATAAACATTTATCCTTATACCTACCTTCCTCTTAGACTATTGAATTTTAATCATTTGCAGCACCTTGAACACAGGCTGAAAGGAAAATCCCCAAGAGATTGTTTCTATCTACAGTTTAAAAAAGTTTCATTACAGTGAAAGGGCATCTATTACGTGACCAGAGACAGCTAAAATGGAGCAAGCACAATTTTTGGTCTTATTCCTTGAGTTTGAAAAATTTAAAATGGTTTAACTTTTTGTCTTGGCAAAAGCTCCCACAAACTTCCCCTTTGTTTAGAATTTAAATTCCATTGTGTGTTTTATGTATCAATACTCAACATGATTTCATTTGTATAAAAGGTCAGCAGATATGAGGGCAAGATTAATTTGGAAAAGAACAGTATCAAAATGTGACATGTCATCACAAGAGTGGCGAATAAGTGTGAAGAAATTTTCAGTACAAAAAATAATCTAGTAGTAACAGCTTTCTAGTGCCTTTGAAGTCTTCTGACTTACTTAAACCAGCATTCTATTTATTCCTGGATTCTATTGTTACTTATTCTATTATTCTAAATCAAGTATTTTGGCTTCTAACAGTCACCACTTAAGTCCTGATAAGAGGACTATCAAAACTCCCAGACTGAAGACTCAAACACTTCATAAAAAATCACAGTCTTCTACTCTGCTAACAGTTTCACCTTAATTCAGCAGAAATTAAGAAAAGAATACTTGTGTAATACAATAAGACAGATTTAACTTGAGAATAAAACAGAAAATATCAATAAGTATACATTTGAAAAAAAAATTATTTTCTCAAAGAAGCAAGAAATTATTGAAGACCTGATGAAAGAAGAAATTTAAGCTTCTTGACCTAGTTCACCCACACTTTATACTGTGTTCCAACATCTTTGTATTCTTCAGTCTGTATTCTGGCTGTAACTTGACACCAGAAAAAATCCTATCTTCAACTCACTCTATAAAATGAAAATTGCTGATGATATAAAACCAAGTAAAAGAAACATTCTTGAGTCTTCCTTTAGGGTATGGGAGATATGTATTAAAATACTGTGACACAGTATATGTCTCAGAGACAGCAGAATCCTGAAGTTATGATGACATTGCTAAATGAAGGATGTTTTATTTAGGGAGATTGGTCCTTGGTCCAAACCCAAAGGACAACAAACTGGTTTTCACCCACACTTCTGAGGAGTGGGCTTTTCTGTGGCACATTTATTTTGAAGAGAGCTCTTTAGGATAGTTCAAAATGATCCTGACAGTGAGCTGACAGTTAAATACTATGTGTATGGGATTCAGTGTCAGCATCCTAAGATGCCAGGTCTGTGGTTAATTTTGGGCATGGCCTAGAAAAGAAAAATAGAGTTATAATAGGATTGCTACTGGACTGTGCTTGGTACAGAAATATAACTGAGACTGAAGCAGATTCAAGACCTGTATTTCTAACTGGGAGTGTTATTAGCTGCCATTTGAGAAGAGAGCCTGGTATATAATGTTTTAAAAGAAAATCATTTCTCTCTTTCCAGGTGGATTCTAATTAAGTTCTTCAGAAAGCTCGCTTATTTCATTTATGAGAATGAACATTGGATCAAACCCCTAAGAGAGTGACTACTGAGTGCACCCAGTATTCAGCATTAATATCTGGTGCCAAATTGCTTCTTCAAGTAATCTGTTAAATGAATGTGACTTTTATCAGATAATATATTCTCTTGCATTTGAAATTGGAGTTTGGCAGAAACATCCCTGAATGGGTACATAAAGATATTAGAAGTGACAGTAAAAATTATTAAAAATTCTTTCACATTTTACTGACATTAAATTCCTACTAAACATATCAGAATCTTAAAATTACCTAACCCATTTAATATCTTAATTTAAACATTATGTATATGCACAGAATAATGCTTAAATAAAATTAAGGTACGTACTACAGAAAATGACAAGTTGATGAGAATAATAGGATTATGTTTGATTTTCTCCAAATTTGACTTCATTTGTTGTGATAAAATAGCAGTATGGGAAACAATATATTTCACAGTCAAAATATCTCTTGATATTTTAAAATAATTAGGAAAGGAATTCAGAGGATTTCATGTTGGTATTGCTTCTTTCAAGAACTTGAAAATATTTTCCAAGTAGTTCGTGTTTTAAAAAAGAACATATTTTCTATGCAAAGTGATATAAAATTCCATATTCCTTAGAATTTGAAGTGGTTAAAATTGCTTATTCACTGCTGGTACTTCAAAAAGAGGAGAAAGTCTCCTGGGTATTCTTGAACAAATTATAAAATATATTTCAACAAAAATTTGCTGAAAATGTGAGAAAAGTATTTTCCAGGTTAATGATATTTAATTCCTTTATGTATTGAAGCAGAAATTATGTGTTTAGAAATATCTTGCTTTTTTTGTATGCAAAATCTTGGATGTATAGCTGATGAGGTAAACACTTTACAATGACAGAAATAATATTTCCCATAACAATAGTACAATTAAAAGATCTAAACCATTTACCATTCTACCCCTTTGCTGTTACAATGCTACAAACATTCTCGCAAAGCTTTATGGAAAACTGGAATGGACCGAGAAAATTAAGGATAACCTATATGTGAAATGTTTTTGGGTCATAGAGGAGATGCTATGGTGTGCTTGGTTTCTTTTTACATGCATAGGTTGTTTTAAATGTCCTTCCAAACTAGCCTGTACTTTCTGATATTTGTCTCTAAAATAATACTTTTAAATCCCATAAGCGCTTATTCTTCAACTGGTTTCCTCAGTGTCAATTTTTCATTAAATGGTAAAAAGCATGGCATTTCATGGATGGCAGTTAATTCAGAGACTTGTGAGTCTGCAGTCATGGAACTTTTTTTATATCAGGACTTAGGTCATCTTGTGGAATCATCTCCTTTGTGCCACATCTATCTCAGACAGAATTTTATTTGGAGACATTCATTAAAACACTTGAGAAGAAAATACCATGCTGTAAATGCTATCAACTAGGCTAATAGCAGCAGTAGGTTATCATACTGGGTTCATAAGTATTTATGCAAATGAGTTTACATGCATAATACTACAGCAGTGTTAGAAATAGTGTGACTAAAGAGTTTGACAAATGAAAGGGAATGGATACATGAAATGTTTCAGTGCAACTCCTTCAAGACTGAAGCATTCCCTCTCTAATTCTATTTTTTTTTTAATTCTAAAAAAATCAAATGGAAATTAGTTATATTGTTCAATAGAATTTTTGAAACCTTTAATTTTGTGGAATCTTGATATTTTAAGTTCTCATTTAAGTTATGGAGGGAAACTGATGTCAAAATAATAATCTTGAAGAGTGTATGTGTGTGTGTGGGGGGAATCACTTACTCAAGTTCTTTATGGAGCTCATCACAATAGTTTACCAGCACACTGAAGAGGCAGTCCACACCTTTGAAACAACATAATTCAGTGTAGATGAATGATAACTAATTTGAATGGACAGTTACCTAAAACAGAGCCTGTAACTATTCTCTAACTCTGAGATCAAGTCTTTATGGTATTTGGCTCTGGAGTTCTTCCAGGATGCATTGATAACCCCAAGGGATAAGCGCAATTGTGGGAGCATGTTAGAGTGGAGTGTCTGCAGCGAGGGGAAGCTGAGCCATACCCCAATGCCTGTTGGAATGGTATTAGAGTACTACAGAATATGGAGTATGAATTGATACAGTTTTGTCCATACTGCCTTTTGAGAGAAGTAGTTGAACAGGTCCAAAATGAACTATGCCATTCCTACAGAATATGCCTATACTGGTAAATAAAACACATCAGAGGCAGCCCTCTAATCTTATAAACAAGTTGCAGGACACAGCTTGTGTCTTTGTTGATAACCAGGTTATTTACTGAGAATAATCTCAGTTACATGCGAATTTTGTCTTGCCTAAACATTGGTTCAAAACCACAAGTTAGAACAGGTTAAAAACTGAATCAAGGGCAGTGCTAATAATTTAACAATATGAAAATTTCATACCAATGGCAAAAACAATCTGTCCTGTTTAGTTTACAAATATATCCACAGAAACCTGGAGTAAACTTTAGTGGCTGGATGATTAATTTGTTCTGAGTTGAGCTGAAGCTTATGTGAGCATCCACATTAACACAATGATAGAAAACTAAACCCTTCCACATAATTTCAGTCAATTACTTTCAGGTGGTCTGTAGTAAGGCCAGACTGATCAGGGAGATCAGGTGGACTCACTTTAGTGATCAGATTTTTAGAGACATCTGTAGTAATTACATTTTTGTTGTAATTTTATAAAGAAGCTACTGGGAATGATTCCATTATTTCTGAATCTCTAGCAAAAGCTAATTATCTTATTGATTTCATTGCATCTAGATGTCGTACTCTAGCCTGATATTGTGAAACCAAGTAAAAATCAAATTAAATCTCATAATTGCTGAAAGGATTCACTAATGAAACAGTTGTATACTTATGAATACTGTTCTTATATAACTCAAAAATAATCTCAGAAGGGTTTTGTTTGAATAAAGGTGCCAGTCCAGGGATATCTTCCCATCCTGTAGTTTTTATGCTATTGTAATATCTTATGATGTGAGCTATACTGTAGTACATACTCATTAGACCAATGAAAAATAACCAAACCAAAAGTTTATTTGCAGACAAAATTCTTGATTTTGTCTCCATTCTCCATATCTTGTTCAGAGTATTTTCAAATGCAGAGTACTTGGAAATACATCTACATTTCTTTTAAATTTAATCTTCCACAAGAAGATTGTAAGATTGCAAATAATAGGCTATCATTTTCTTCATTATCACATGTGTATCCTTTCCTTCTCTGTAGTTATTTTACTTGATGGTCATTTTATTTGAATTTGAGTGAGAGCAAAAGGGCTAACTTCTCCTGCCAAGAAACAAATTAGCTTTTTACGTTGTTTAATAACTGCATCCAGTTCCAAATGCCACCAAATAGCTATTAAACAGCAAACCCCTTGAACAAAAACTCAATGGTGCATAACATACTTGATTAGATGTACTCTTTTCTGAAAGGGCCATTATTCTTAGTAGGCGTATTTCATTACTGTTAATCTGAGTCTAAATCTATGCATCCATAACTCAATAACTCCATCTGAATCGTCTAGTGTTATCTAGCTAATCTTAGGATGTCGTCTGATATTTGTGGGTTTTCTTAAGACATTTTTGAGGCTGAAGAAACACATTTACTGTTCTCTGCTGCTGTTTCTTCAAACTAAGATCAATTGTGCCTAGGAAGAAAAAGGTTTTACTGTTTTACTGACTACTTTATCTTTTTCTTCAGTTGAAACAAAGCAATATTCTCCGCAATTTCCAAGCAAACACATCATTTCTAATCATTGCTTAGTATTGGTTTCTGTGTCTGGATTACTCAATGCTTTTCCTTTAGTCAATCTGCTCCATTTGCAAAGAGTAGCATAGGTGGACTACTATGAGGACCTAAACTGAGGTGTGTGGTTTGTCTACATGTATCAATAAACGATATCAATAAAATATGCTTTCAAAAACAATCTCAGATTGGGTGATCTGCTTTTCAGACAATAAGTTTCCTCAGCTGAGAAAGTCAATTTGCTAGTTTTACTGGAATTTTGATTTAAATGTATTTCATGATTTACTAGTGAACAAATGTTGAAAAATGTCTGCAGGTGATTTTACTGAGCCAAACAATTTATGTCCTTGTATTTTATATCTCCATAAGACACTCTAATTAGCAATTAAAAATTTAAACGTCATTCTGTAGTAATAAGATAAAATTTGCTTTAAAAGATAATGCGGTATTATGTGAAATTTACTACTTTTTGCTCACATTAAAATTTTGATAAATTAATTTAGAACATTGCAAAAGGATATCTTTCATGTAATAGTTTCCTTGGGAAATAATGTATTAAGTCATGAGAAAGGTAGACTCCAACATTAGAAGGCCATCTAATAGCTCTTCTTATAGTGCAGAGAAACAACCCTTGAAAACAAGGGAGTCCAGGAGGGATGGATGTGCTTCAAACAGGAAGTTTTGAGTGCACAGGAACAGGCCGTACCGGTGTGCCGAAAGGCAAGCCGGCGGGGAAGACAACCAGCCTGGTTAAACTGGGAGATTCTGAAGGAAATCAGGGATAAAAAGAGAGTTTATCGACTATGGAAGAGAGGGCTGGCTACTTACGAAGAATTCAGGAAGGCAGCTAGATCATGCAGAAAGAAAATCAGGGATACAAAAGCGCAATTTGAAGTTAAATTGGCCACTTCTGTTAGGGATAACAAAAAGTCCTTCTATAAATACATTAATAACAAAAGGAGGGGCAAAGAAAACCTCCATTCTTTGATGGACTCGGAGGGAAACATAGTTAATAGAGATGAGGAGAAGGCTGAGGTACTTAACACCTACTTTGCCTCAGTTTTTACCAGTAAGACAGGTGGCCCTCAAGGCAACTGGTCTCTGGAGCTGGTAGACAGAGAGAGGAAACCAAATAGCCCCCCTGTATTCCAGGAGGAAATAGTTAGTGACTTACTGAGCCACCTGGATCCTCACAAGTCTATGGGACCAGATGGGATCCATCCTAGGGTAATGAGGGAGCTGGCAGAAGAGCTTGCCAAGCCGCTCTCCATTATCTTCCAACAGTCCTGGCTCACTGGGGAGGTCCCACATGATTGGAAGTTGGCAAATATCACCCCAATCCATAAAAAAGGCTGCAAGGCTGACCCTGGTAACTACAGGCCTGTCAGCCTGACCTCGGTGCCTGGCAGAGTTATGGAACAGATCATCCTGTGTGCAATCACACAGCACCTACAAGATGGACAAGGAATCAGACCCAGCCAGCACGGGTTTAGGAGAGGCAGATCCTGCTTGACCAACCTGATCTCCTTTTACGATCAGGTGACTCACCTGGTGGACGAGGGGAAGGCTGTGGATGTGGTCTATCTGGACTTCAGCAAAGCCTTTGACACTGTCTCCCATAATATACTCCTGGAAAAGCTGGCAGCCCATGGCTTGGACAGGGGCACTCTGTGCTGGGTTAGGAACTGGCTGGAGGGCCGGGCCCAGAGAGTGCTGGTGAACGGGGCTGCCTCCAGCTGGCGGCCGGTCACCAGTGGTGTCCCCCAGGGATCAGTGCTGGGCCCAGTCCTGTTTAACATCTTTATCGATGACCTAGATGAGGGGATTGAGTCCATCATCAGCAAATTTGCTGATGACACCAAGTTGGGAGGGAGTGTCAACCTACCAGAAGGCAGGAGGGCTCTGCAGAGGGACCTGGATAGACTGGAGAGATGGGCTGACTCCAATGGGATGAAGTTCAACAAGGCCAAGTGCCGGGTCCTGCACTTTGGCCACAACAACCCCCTGCAGCGCTACAGGCTGGGGACAGAGTGGCTGGAGAGCAGCCAGGTGGAAAGGGACCTGGGGGTGCTGATTGACAGGAAGCTGAACATGAGCCAGCAGTGTGCCCAGGTGGCCAAGAAGGCCAATGGCATCCTGGCCTGCATCAAGAACAGTGTGGCCAGCAGGAGCAGGGAAGTGATCCTTCCCCTGTACTCTGCGTTGGTGAGGCCGCACCTTGAGTATTGTGTTCAGCTCTGGGCCCCTCAGTTCAGGAAGGATATTGAGGTGCTGGAGCGGGTCCAGAGAAGAGCAACCAGGCTGGTGAAGGGACTTGAGCACAAGTCCTATGAGGAGAGGCTGAGGGAGCTGGGATTGTTTAGTCTAGAGAAGAGAAGGCTTAGAGGTGACCTCATCACTCTCTTCAACTACCTGAAGGGAAGTTATAGCCAGGTGGGGGTTGGTCTCTTCTCCCAGGCAACCAACAACAGGACAAGGGGACATGGACTCAAGCTCTGCCAGGGGAAGTTTAGGTTAGATGTTAGGAAGAAATTCTTTACAGAGAGGGTGATCAGGCATTGGAACGGCCTGCCCAGAGAGGTGGTGGATTCACCATCCCTGGAAGTTTTTAAAAAGAGATTGGACATGGCCCTTAGTGCCATGATATAGTAATTAGAGTTGGATCAGGGGTTGGACTTGATGATCTTGGAGGTCTTTTCCAACCCAATCTATTCTATGATTCTATGATTCTATGATTTTTAGAAGACATGCGTCAAGATTCATGTTGCTGTTACTATAGTATAAACATTCCTTCTTTGCATTCCCATCAGCCTCAAAACAAATCAAATTCAGAACGTTATTTGAGTGCTTGTTGTGAATGTGAGTGACTGTTGTGATTTTTCACTTCTCTGGAAACCTTCGATGGCTTTAGTAGTTCATTGGCCAGCAAGGCCTTATACACCAGCATGCATTGAGAGGTGAAATCTGAATGTTTATGTAAACAGGGGGAGAATGTCACTGCTAAAGCAAGCTACCATTTGAAGTGCCATCTTTGTCACATGTTTTGATTGTATTGAAATCAATGATGATAATGGCAAGGTTGAGGGCCTATGGATAAAAGTCAGGGAGAAGGTCAGCAGGGTGGATGTGCTGTTTGGAGTCTGTTACAGGATGAACAGACAGATTATGTATTTTACAGGAGGCTGACAAAAAAGTCTTATCACCAGTCCTTGTACTCACTGGGGTCTTCAATTTGCCAGATGTCTGTTGGAAACACACAGCAGAGAGGAAACAGTCTAGGAGATTCCTGGAGTGTATGGAGAAGAACTTCCTCATGCAACTAGTAAGTAAGCCTACCAGGGTGGTGCCCCACTAGACTTGTTTGTGAACAGAGGACTGGTGAGTGATGTTGTGTTCTGTGGCTGTTTTGGGCACAGTGATCACAAAATTATAGTTTTCACTTCTGAGTGAATGAGGAGGGGCACCAGCAAAACCGCCACCTTGGATTTCCACAGGGTGGACTTTGGCCTGTTTAGGAGACTGATTGACAGTGTCCCTTGGTAGTCAACCCTGAAGAGCAAAGGAGTCCAGGAAGGCTGGATATGTTTTAAGAAGGAAATCTCAAATGTAGATGAGCAGGCTGCCCCCATGTGCCCTATGACAAGCTGGAGGGGAAAAAGACCTCAGGATGCCCAGCTCCCAGAGGCTGGAAGTTAGTGATAGGGAGCTAAGTGAAACCCCCATAATCCAGGACGCTTGGGCTAGTGACCTATGCCAATTAACATCCACAAGTCTTGGGCCCAGATGGGATGCACCTCAGAGTAATGAGGAAGCTGACAAAAAAGGCTTGCCCAGCTATTACAATCATTTATCAGCA